>NC_047084.1:192300079-192925079 GCF_902459505.1 Geotrypetes seraphini | reverse complement strand
AACTACAGAAGCAATTATTGTGAGAAGTAGGCCAGCTACTGCCTTAGTTACAGCCGGGAAAGGACGCATTTAAGAAAAGCTTATAAACTGAGCTGGGGAAGGGGAAGTTGATTAAGGCATTTGTAAAAACTATAAAAACAAGTGCCGCATGTAAAGCTAAACATGAGGTAGAAAATGGAGTGAAGGAGATCGTATTAAAAACTTACCAATGAAGGTGACACGCTGTGGGAACTGAAACGCTGGTGACGCACTGAAACCTACGGCGTTAGTGTCACACTTAAAAGACTGCCGAGTTAGAGCGTGCTGTAAACTTACAGTGATATAAACCAGAGCGGGATCGTAAAGCACGGTCGTAAAAATGTTGAAAAATTGAGTAAAATAGAGGTAGGACGATCGTGAAATAAAATGAAGCCGCTTGTAAATGAACACAGGCAGAGTGTCATAATTACTTAAAACAGTGTTTATATGTGGATTTCGATATCATTTTTATGAATAAAAACAGAAAGAACATATCAGATCTGGCCAGTCCAATTATTCGTGAGCGTGTCAATTTGTAGACCATGAATGTAAAACGGAAATGACATGTCAAATTTAATCAATCTTGTTAATTGTGGGCGTGTCATGCATTGTTAATCACACGAAATTAGTGATATCTCAGATATCAAATATCAAGATGATTGGGGAGGAAAGATGATGTAATGTACATATTAATAAATTCAAATTTTAGGTTTAAAATTTGAAATTTAAAAGAAAAGAAGAAACAGAAAGGAACAATCTAGGGGTGTATGACCAGCTTGATGAGACAATATAGTCATTTAATACAGATATATGTAATTATATTGAGCATAATCAAAATGTAAATATAATGCGAAATAAATATAATAAAAACAATGTCAACAAGTAACAATAATATAATACACAAAAATGTATATAAAGTTATATAAAAAACTTAATCATAAATACAATGCAAACATAAAATGATTAATAAAAATGATGTAACAAATGAGAAATATATAAATGCAATACAAACATAAAATAATAAATAAAAATGATATAAAAGATAAAAAATATAAAAAATTGTAAAAGTATAATGAATATGTCCAAAAAGAAAATTTACAAAAAAGGCCGATAATCTATCTCTGCATTAAGTCCTGCAGGTGCAATTGTATTCAGTTCAAAGATAGTCCTTTGTTCTGTGCGTAACAGGACGTTGTCAATGTTCCCTCCTCTCCAGTTCTTTCTGTAAGTTTTAAATACCAAGAAAACTAGCTCTTCAATAGTGTGTGAGAAGTCTTTCCAGTGTTGTACCAGTGGTGCCGTTAGGATCTCCCTTAGAATACAACTTCGATGTTCAATAATTCTAGTTTTAATCTTCCTCTTGGTCTTGCCCACATATAGTAGATTACAAGGGCATATAATGATATAGATAACGCACTCAGTGTTACAGTTGCTGCTGAAATTTAGCTTGTATGTTTTCCCAGTCCGGGGATGTTTGAAGGTGGTAACTTGCATAGAGTGTTTACAGACTGAGCATTTCTTACATGATTGATGTCCGGTATGGGCATGGGAAGTTATATTCTCTGCAGAAAGGCACAAGACGATCTCTTAAATTGGTGTTTCGTGATACTGCAATCAAGGGCTTCTTGCCGTTAAAACATGAGTGTAACTCCAAAATATGCCAGTGTGATTTAATGATTTGTTGAACTTTCCCAGAAAGGTGCGAATATTTCAAAACACAGGTAAAATCTGGTGCCTTTCTTATCTTATTTCCTGTTTGTAGTAAATTCTCTCGATGTTGACAAAGTGATCGTTGATAACAATGAGCGATCTCTGTGGTGGGATATCCTCTTTGGGAAAATCTATGAGCCATAGCAGGAGCTTGTCGTTCGAATTCATTTTGTGTAGTACATAATCTTTTTAATCTCAGGAATTGGCTGTATGGAAGATTTTTTTTAAGTGCATGCTGATGAAAACTTGTATAATGTAAGTAATTATTCTTATCTGTTGGTTTCTTATAGATGGTTGTATGAAATCCATAACGTGTCTTTGTGATCATAATATCCAAAAAGGGGATATGATCTTCATGAAATTCCATTTTGAACTTCAAATTGTGATCACATGTGTTGATCCAATCCAAAAAAGTTTTAAGTTTAGGAATACTACCTTTCCATAGGATTAAGATATCATCTATATACCTCTTATAGAATCTTACTTCATTTTGGTATTCATGATTGGTAAGGAATTTTTCTTCAAAATTTGCTACATATAGATTTGCTATGTCAGGGGCCATTGAGGCTCCCATGGCTGTACCCTTAATTTGTAAAAAGAAGTTACCTAAAAAACTAAAATAATTCTGTGTCAGTGCTATGGTTGCGGCTGTGATAATGAATCTGTTGGGTATACGTTCAAAATTGGTTCTATTATTCAATGTTTTTTCTATAATGTGTATTGCTTCCACTTGAGGGATATTGGTATAGAGTGACTCAATATCAAGGGTCACCAAAATAATGTCTTCTAGATCACCATCAAAGTTGTCTAAAATGTTGATTATATGTGCTGAGTCTCGAATGTAAGATGGTATCAGGGGCACATATGGACGGAGAAAAAAGTCAACAAAGTCTGAAAGAGGTTCCAGTACCGAGCCATTTGCAGAAATTATAGGCCTTCCTGGTGGATTTATCATTGTTTTGTGGATTTTCGGGAGTATATATATGGTAGGTATTACAGGATATTCATTAATCAAAAAATGTTTCTCTTTTTGGGTAATGTAACCTGTACTGTATGCTGTGTCAACAAGTTCTTTAACTTCTTCCAATAATGAAGGTGTGGGATCATGATCAAGGGGAATATAAAAGGTATAGTCTGTGATTTGTCTATGGACCTCATCAACATATTTATCCCTATCCATAACCACTATACCACCACCTTTATCTGCGGGCTTAATGACCAAATTATGATTTTTCTTGAGTTCATCAATTGCTTTATATTCCAAAGGGTCCATATTTTTATTATATTTTATATATCTATGTTTTTTCTCCATTTTTTCTAAATCTTTTAAAATGCACTCATAAAATGTATTAATAACTGGATCACATGCGCCCGGAGGGATCCATTTAGACTTCTTTTTTAATATGGATGTATCTGTATATGTGTTTATCATTTGGTCTTTATTAAAAAAATGATGAATATTCAATTTCCTTTTAAATTTGTAGAGATCTACACGGGTTTGAAAGGCATCATATTTAGTAGAAGGAACAAAAGATAAACCTTTTTGAAGAACATTGATTTGAGTAGCAGTTAAAGAGTAAGATGATAAGTTGATGACTGGTATTTCATTCGTCAGTCCTTGTAGGGGGGATAAAGGGGTGCCCTGCCTCTGCGTGTGCCCCGATATCCGCCTCTGTATGGAGCCCTGTGTGTGTCCGTGTACCCTTGGGATTTCCTGTTCCAGCCGCCCTGGTTGTATGTATTGTTCGGATTTTTGTAATTCATCGTGTTCCATAGTGATTCTAAAAAATGAGAGCCATTGTTCTGTGGTTGTCTTATTAAAGGTATATCTGCTTGTGGGCTGGAGACTATGGGATTGTTGACGTTTGTGGGACTGGTGACTGTTGATGTGTAATCTTCATCAGAGCAGCTTCTAATACGCTTTCTTCCCCGGTCTCCACCCTGTTTAGGATTAAAACGAATTCTACTATCTCTATTGTCTCTATTGTACCTATTGCGAGATCTTGAATTATGAGAATTAGATCTATGTATTGATCTCCTTCTGGGGTGAACTTTAGATTTCCCCCATGGATATATGTCTCCATTTTGGTAATCTTGAAAATCCCTTTTTAATTTTTCTTTTTTATTGACTTTAATATCTTTTTTATATTCACTCATCTTGTTATCCAAATCCTGTATTATATGATCAAAATTAGGGTCTTCTTTCTTAGCATACTCTAATTTCGCCTCAATTTTAGACCTGATAGTTTCTGATTTCTGTTTGGAAGTTTCTATCAGAAGAATCATAAGATCTAAAGAGCATTTGTTTAAAATACAGCACCATTTATCTAAAAATGCCTGGTCATCAGTGTACATTGTGGGTCCTTTCATAATTCTCAAACCTCTGGGGATCATCTGTTTCCGGCAATATTCTAAAAGATAGGCAAAATGAAGATCTGCTCTAATCACACTAGACACACACCTAACTATGGTAGATCACATGAATATAGTGGTGAAAAAGTGCTTTTGCACACTGTGGAAATTAAGGACCATTAAATATTTTGACTCTACTTCCTTTAGATTACTGGTGCAATCTTTGGTTCTATCAATACTGGACTACTGAAACATCGTTTATCTGGGTATCCCAAAGAAAACAGTACAAAAATGAAGAATAGGACAGAACACGGCAGTTCGCTTGATATTTGGATTGAAGAAAAGCGATCACATTAGCCCCTTCCATAGATTACTACACTGGTTGCCAATGGAGGCGCGAATAATGTTCAAATTTGCATGTATTTGTTTCAAGCAGGCCTGGGGATTAGCGCCTTCCTATCTTCTAGCACATTTTGTACTACACAACCCCCAAACGATCATTCAGAAACTGTAACACATTTGCATACCCAAGGATCACCGGCTGTAAATACAAATCCTTTTTGGACAGACCTTTCATGTTCCAAGCACGCAAACAGCAGCCCTGGCTGGGCAACTGCATCAATGGAGCCAGGCTGACCTACGGCACCTTTCAGAAAGTAATTCAAACCATACCGTTTGACCGATTCATCTCCTAATCAGAAGCCTCACTAAATTTATATTTTCCTTCTGTCTATTCCTTGTGTAATATGTTGTACCTTCACCATTTGCTTTCTGTAATTTGCTGATTGGCCAGCCCTCTTTGATATGAACCGCCTGGAAGTCATCTGATTATGGCGGTATAGAAGAATAAAGTTATTATTATTATATTACTTATCAATTCTATGGTGCTGCCAGATGCACGCAGCGTTGTACATAACATTAACCGGGTAAAAGACAATCCGTGTTCAACAGAGCTTACAATCTAAGCATCATCTGGTTCAGAGGAAACTGTGCCCTCTGTCTTGATTTGGCTCAGTTAGACAAAGCCTCACTTTTGCTAATGAGCAAATCCTGACAGTATCTTTTCTATTTTTAATCCCCATTTTGACAATTTCAAGTTTATTAGTTTCAAGTTTATTAGGATTTTATATACCGCCTATCAAGGTTATCTAAGCGGTTTTTACAATCAGGTACTCAAGCATTTTTCCCTCTCTGTCCACAGTCTTTCTCTCCTCTGTTTCTCTTTTGCCCACAGAGGTGAGCGAGGGTGTTCTGCCCAAAATATAAACCCCCCTCTTTTACAAAACCATGCTAGCGGCTGCCGTGCAGCAAAAGCCCCGAAGCCCTTTAAATCCCTATGGGCTTCACAGCAGCTGCTAACGCGGCTTTGTAAAAGGGGGGAGGGGGGGCAGATTTAAATTCCAAAAATCATCATTTATTTATTTTTAAAAATGTATACTCCACTATAGCTACCATACAAACATGCATATTAAAAACAATAAAAAAATACCCACATTATCAAAAAATAGTGTATACTCTATATTCATCTCATCATCTTTAAACATTAACCCTGCCCCCCTCTTTTATAAAAGCACGGAAGAGGTTTTTAGTGCCGGCTGGCATGCTCAATGCTCTGTGCTGCTCTGGTGATCATACGAACTCTATGACCATCGGAGCAGCACAGAGTATTCAGCACACTGGCCAGCGCTAAAACCCTCTTCCGTGCTTTTATAAAAGAGGGGTGGGGTAAAATTGCCGTAAACATCTTCCATTAGTTTTGCTATTCATCATTAGACATTAAGGGCCTGTTTTACAAAGCCGCGCTAGCGGCAGCCATGTGGCAACAGCCCTGAAGCCCTCTAAATCTCAATGGGCTTCGGGGCTGTTACCACGCAGCAGCCGCTAGCGTGGCTTTGTAAAATAGGCCCTAAGAAATGCTTGGACAAAATGCTGTTTTTTAACAGTTTCTTATAATGTGAAACACGAGCATAGCGCAATTGGCCAGCTAAATCATTCCTTATGAGAACACCGAAGCTCTTGTCATAACATAATAATAATAATAATAATAACTTTATTTTTGTATACCGCCATACTCCGAAGAGATCTAGGCGGTTCACATTAGTTAGACAGAGATTACAAGTGGTTACATATCAAATTGATCATAGAGTTGCAAACAGCAAGGAGGGAGTAGTTACAAGTGGTTACATATCAAATTGATCGTAGAGTTGCGAACAGCAAGGAGAGAAGTAGGGGGGAGAGGCGGGAGACGGGGGAGGGGAGAAGATCAGAAGGGGGGAGGAGGAGGATAGAAAAGGGGCATTAAGGGTCTTGGTCTCAAAATAGGTGAGTTTTGAGTAGTTTTCTAAAGTCGAGGTAGTTGTAGGCCTTGAGGACCATTTGGGCTAGCCAGGGGTTTAGTTTGGTGGCTTGGAAGGCGTAGGTTTTGTCGAGGAATTTTTTTGAGTGGCATAGTTTTAGGGAGGGATTGTACAATAATGATAATGTACAATCATAATCAAATCCAATTTTTCAAAAAACAATTTTTCTACCTTTTGATGAAGAGTATTCAAATCTGCTTCCAATCATTCATTGATGAAAAATATTCAGATCCACTTCATCAATGAAGTTATATTTTTAATTAATCATTTTGGACTTATTGAATTAAAATATTTTATGCGAAGGGGAACTAATATTGTATTGATATAAGATGGACTATGACAATGTGACTTTGACCCAATAAATTGGTGGTTGGTTCAGATCTGGTTTATACCATCTGAAGGTCCAAGAAGGAAAAATAATTAACTCCATCAAAAATCCTTTGGGCGATACAGCCTTTGCAATATTTTGAGGCTGAAGCAGTTGGTAGCTGTTTCCTAATGCTGAATCCACCTCCTACCAACTAAATTTTCAATACTGTTCTAATGTTGCTTCTATTTAGGTTTCTGCTAGGTACTTGTGACTTGGATTGACTATTGGAAACAGGAAACTGGGCTAGATGGACCATTCTTTTTGTGGAGTTTTTATTGATGGTCAGTACCTAGAGTAATTTAGGATCACTTGATTGGGGTACATAGATATTTAAACATCTCTTATCATATCTTCCCTCTCCCACCTTTCCTCCAAAATACGCGTATTGAGATCTTTATGTCTGTCTCAGTACACCTTATGCTGAAGACCACTGACCATTTCAGTAGCCTTCCTCTGGACTGAATCCATCCTGTTTATATATTGAAGGTGTGATTTCCAGAACTATACACAATATTCTAAATGAGGTCTCACCAGAGTCTTATACAGGGTTATCAATACCTCCTTTTTCCTACTGGCCATTCTCCTCCCTTTGCTAGGATTATATAGTGTCTATTTATGCTGTTCTCTTGCAGTATATTCACAAAGCTCTTCAAAATGGGGAAAAACAGTGATTAAATTCCCTAACGCTGAAGTGAACACAGAGGAGCAGTGCCTGATGTCGGTGAGCATGGCAGAGCAGAGCTGAAGTGCTGCGGTGCCCAGGTGAAGGTGCCGGAGTGAAGATAATATTTGTGCTAGAATTTTGAAATAGAGCTTTTCCAATGTGGGATGAACTGTGGAAACCAACAGATTCCCTGCTTAGATAGAAAAGAAAAAAAAGGACTGGGGAGTTAAGGAATTTAATTACTATTTTCCCCCATTTTGAAGAGTGTTTGTGAATATGCTGCAAGAGTACAGCATAAATGGACACTGTGGGGGCTCATAATCGAAACGTACATACATCTAAAAACCCGCCCAGGTCATCCAAGTGCTGATAATTGAAAAGGCTTTTTAGATGTATCCAGGGACATTTTAGGCCTCTGAATCCCACTGTGCACCCAGATCTGAAAGAGGCATTTTTGGAGGAGTGGTTAGGACAGGATGTGGGCTGACCTAGACTTAGTCATCCTGCAGAGATAAATGAATGTTTGACGAGACTGCCTAGGTGAAACATACGCTGTGAGTTAGATGATGTAAAGACAGGTATAAGTGCCCAAAAGGTATCCAAAGTTACCAGATAACCACTGCTAAGACAAAGTAAAGACCCCTACACACTCCTCCAGGGTTCACCCCCTCATACCCCCACAAAGATTGGAATAAAAACATATATACCTGTATAAGTAAGGAAGGTCATTGAAGAACCCTCTTTAAGAACCTATGATTGTAGATTATAAAAAAGGGGATAGGGTTGTTTGTGATTATTTTGTACCTTTTATTTCTGCAAAGATTTTTTAACCCAACTATTTACGGTACCCTTCCCCATTTAAACCTACTCTCTGTTTTCAACTAGTCCTTAATCCATAATAGGACATTTCCTCCTATCCCATGACTCTCTAATTTCCTCAGAAGTCTTTCATGAGGTATTTTGTCTAATGTCTTTTGAAAATCCAAATACACAATATCAACCAGCTCACCTTTATCCACATGTCTATTCACCCATTCAAAGAAATGCAGTAGTTTGGTGAGGCAAGATTTCTCTTGACCAAATCCATGCTTATGTTTATGTTCTGTCATTTTGCTCTTTATAATAGTCTCTTCTATTTTGTCAGGCACCAACATCAGACTCACCGGTCTATAATTACCCGAATCACCTCTGGAACTCTTTAAAAACCGGTGTCATATTGGCCACCCTCCAGCCAAGATGCCCTTACAGAATACTAATGTAACTTGCTATCATTGTGCCTAGATGTAGGCATGCCCAGTTACCTCAGGTCTATTGCAGGAATAAATGGGTTGCCTAAGTTTTGCAGGCATTGTGCGTCAGTGACTGCCCCGCAATGTTCCACCCATATTACATTACATTAGAGATTTCTATTCCACCATTGCCTTGCAGTTCAAGGCGGATTACAAAAGAATTACAAAAAGCGAATTACATGAAGAAGATATCTGGTAATTTCTAGAGGAGATAAAGAGTAGATGAGGTTGTTCACCCTCCTTACATTTACACACTAGCACATATGCATGCCTTTTTAAAATAGCACATAGGTCGCTTACACACACAAATGCTAATTAATTCTAGCTCTCTATGTAAAGACAGATATCCAAGCAACTGAAATGCAGGGGGCCTGGGAAAAGGAACAAGCTATGCAGTATGGATTGTTTTGAAAAGAGAAGATGGAACTTCTATCCACTTGGACGTTATATACAGACCTCTGAATCAATCGCAACAAATTGACAAAGATCTGATTATGGATATACAAAAGTTGGGAAAGAAAGGGGAGGTGCTGTTGCTGGATGATTTCAACCTGCCAGATGCAGACTGGAACGCTCCGCCTGCGGAATCAGAAAGAAGTAAAGAGATCGTGGATGCCTTTCAAGAGGCTCTGCTCAGAAAAATGGTGACAGAACCCACGAGGGAAAAAGCAATACTGGATCTGGTGCTCACAAATGGTGAAAGTGTCTCTAATGTCCGAGTGGGACCTACCTGGGAAGTAGTGATCATCATACAGTTTGGTTCGATATAACAGCCAAAGAGGAGGATGGCCACACAAAACTCAAAGTCCTGGATTTCAAACGTGCAGACTTTAGTAGCATGGGAGAGTACCTGAAGAAAAAGCTGATTGGATGGGAAGACATAAGGGAAGTGAAAAAACAGTGGTCCAAGTTGAAAGGTGCAATAAATAGAGCTACTGACCTTTATGTGAAGAAAATAAATAAAAACAAGAGAAAAAAGAAATAAATAAAAACAAGAGAAAAAGGTTCTCCAAACTAGTGGTGGAAAAAATAAAGGCAAAATAATTGGTGTTTGTGAAATATCAAAAAAACACTCAAGAAGAGGAGTACAGAAAGGAATATCGGATGAAACTCAAAGAAGTCAAGAGAGAGATACGTCTGGCGAAAGCACAAGCAGAAGAGCAAATGGCTATAAATATAATAAAGGGAGAAAATTTTTTAAGGTATATTAGTGAAAGGAGGAAGACAAAAAATTAGAATTATGAAATTGAAAGAAGGTATGAGCCGCTATGTGAAGAGTGATGAGGAAAAAGCAATGTGCTAAACAAATACTTATGTTTGGTGTTCACAGAAGAAAAACATGGAGAAGGTCCACAATTGGTCAGTAAAATTACACCTGAGAAAGGAGTGGAAACCACACCATTCATGGAAGAAAGTGTTTACGAACAACTTGAAAAAATTGAAGGTGGACAAAGCTATGAGACTGGATGGGATCAATCCCAGGATACTGAGAGAGCTCCAAGAGGTTCTGGCGAGTCCTCTTAAAGATTTGTTCAATAAATCTTTAGAGACGGGAGAGGTTCCGTGGAACTGGGGAAGAGTGGATGTGGTCCCTCTTCACAACAGTGGTTGCAGAGATGATGTGGGAAACTACAGGCCGGTAAGCCTCTCTTCAGTTATTTGAAAAATAATGGAAAAGTTGATGATGGAAAGTATAGTGAAATTCTTAGAATCTAATGGATTACAAGATCCGAGCAACATGAGTTTGCTAAAGGTAAATCATGTCACATGAATCTGATTGAATTCTTTGACTGGGTGACCAGATAATTGGATCAAGGACGTACGCTAGATGTAAGTTTCTTGCCTTAACCTCCTCATTTGACCTCCAGCTTTGCATCACTGCCCCTATCTTGATCTTGTCTTTTTCTCCAACTGCTCTCTTTCTAACTTCTCTACCTCACTGCTCCCCATCTCTGATCATCATCTGATAACCTTCACCATTACTCCCCCTCCACTATGCCCAGTCACCTCCAACAGGTTTCGAAATCTTCAAGCCCTCGATCCTTCCTCATTCTCAACCACTGTTTCATCTCTCCTTGCCTCCACTATGCTATCTGTCCAGTGTTACAATATAGGGCTTATATACAGTGTGCTGCAATATATCTTCATATAAGATTATTTACTGATTCTGGTGAAGGGTTGAAGGAGTGACTAAACGAAAAGGTAGGTTTTTACAGCTTTTCTAAAGTTAAGAAGTCTTTTAAGGGCTCTGATATAAGGAGGTAGGCTGTTCCAGAGATTTGGTAAGAAATGGGAATAGGATCATTTCCAAGCTGTCTGGAGTTGGAGGGAGTGTTCTCATGGTGTATTATGTAGGCATATTTCATCTTTTCCCTTGGTATGCAGGTTGTCTGGTAGGGGGAAGTAAGCTGTGCTGTTGGAGCAGGGGAGTTGGGGACAGAGTGCTGTTGGATCAATGGGGAGGGTCCTGGATTCTTGGGGGGGGGGGAGATGGGGGTAATCTACAAAAGTTTGACCAGGGCCCCTATCCCCACTACTCTTCAATGTCTATATAGCTTCACTAGGTACGCAGCTGTCCCAACGTGGTATCAAAGTATTCAGTTACGCAGATGACTTCACAATCATCATCCCATTCATTGCGTCTCCCTCCGAAATCACCCCCAAAGCAACAGAAGCGCTAAACATGATGGAACAATGGACCACAGATTACAAATTGAAGCTCAATTCGGATAAAACTAAATTCTTTATAGCCTCGCCACAAACGCATAACATGACAAAATCTCTACACATTAACAATCTTGACTACCCCATTCAATCAACGATGAAGGTCCTAGGAGTAATACTAGACCAAAGTCTAACCATGAAAGACCATATAAACTCCCTAATCAAAAGAGGGTTTTTCACTCTCTGGAAACTTAGGTCCATCAAGGCATACTTCCACACTTCAGCTTTCAGAATTCTAGTACAATCCCTAATACTGAGCCATCTGGATTATTGTAACATCACCCATCTGACAATCCCCCAGAAGCAAAAGAAAAGACTACAACTGATACAAAATGCAGCAGTCAGGATGATTTTCGGGCTAAAAAAATCCGACCACATAACCCCTTCCTACAGACTCCTACACTGGCTGCCGATGGAGGCACGCACGAAGTTCAAACTAGGATGTCTCTGCTTCAAAGTACTAAATGGGCTAACCCCTAAATACATCACAGACCTCTTCTCATTCCCAACCAACAGACACGAAAGAAAAACACACCTGAAATTTGTCTCCCCACCGGCCAGAGGATGCAAATATAAAAGATATCATCAACAACTGCTATCGTATCAAGCAGCATCATGGGGTAAAGACCTAGAAAAACTAATTGCACACACGAACAATTATGGAGAATTTAGGAAACACCTAAAAACTTACCTGTTCCTGAAATACCTAGACAACGAACCAGGCCATCAACCCCCCTTGTAACATCATCATATACCAGAACTTGTAAAATGTTAACCCTAACCCTACACACAAACTGTTGGAACTATTATTAATGATGACATTATCAGATGCACACTGTTATTCTCTTCAATTCGTTGTATGTACAGCTCTATTCATTGTATCTACAGCTATTATTTATTGTATTTACAGTTTCTATTTAATGTAAACCGCCTAGAAGTCGCAAGATTGCTGGCGGTATATAAGAATAAAGTTATTATTATTATTATTATTATTATATGTGGTTAAATGTGGCCTTGTACATCCCTGTATAGTGTCTCTATTGTGAGGGTACTTTAGGCATATATCACATACAGGCAACAGCTTCTTGTTTTGTTTTGTCTAAGAATTGTTTTAGACTCTCTTTTTATATATATCTTAATATATATATTTATTTACAAATTTAGGGCCCTTTTTATCAAGCCACGTTAGGGTTTTTTTTAAATTGCTGGCTGCTATGGTATAAGCTCTGACACTTATATAATTACTATGAGCGTCAGGGCTTTTACCGCATCAGCTGGCGATAAAAAACCCTAACGTGGCTTGATAAAAGAGAGACTTATATACCACTTTATCTAAAATTCTAAGCAGATTACAATTTATTTTTAACCTACGTTATTCAATGGTATAACATGTGGAATGGCATTTTAGAAATGATGTCCACCTTAGAATAAGAATGACCAGGTCAGTACATTGCTGGTGAATTTAGCATGTCTATATGCAGGACTTTTCTGTATGCTAAGGCCATTTGTTTATACACTTAGGAAGTCTATTAACTGAGTGGTATAACCAATTTACTACAAATGTCAGTAATCCACTCACATGAAACGGTCAATATTCAATAAACTGTTAACCATTCTTTTTGAACTTCTTATTTAGTCATATTTTTGAGCATATTAATTTATGCAGGAAAAGGCCTCAGGGAGTACTACGCTTATGGACGCATCGGCATTTTTTGCCAGCATAGTTGTAATCAGTATACATACTCCATCCTACAATCACTGGCCAAAAACCTGCTTAGTATATTTTTACTGATTGTATTTTTACTTTTTACTTATAATTATTTTATCCTTTTTTTTCTTTTAAATTATAACTAGTGATTAATTCACTCCACAGTGAACATCTGAATAAAGACCATTTCACAGTTTGAAAAAACTAACATAAATTTACTTATCTTTAG
The DNA here is from genome assembly GCF_902459505.1 of Geotrypetes seraphini. Classification (NCBI taxonomy): domain Eukaryota; kingdom Metazoa; phylum Chordata; class Amphibia; order Gymnophiona; family Dermophiidae; genus Geotrypetes; species Geotrypetes seraphini. The sequence continues at coordinate 192,911,658 of NC_047084.1, read as the reverse complement.
TCTTTTTAATTCTTTCGTAAATTTCATATAATCTGTGCCGTCTCAGACTAACAGGACCAGAACTGGAGCTTGCCCCCGCTAAGCAGGTTTTTGGCCAATGATTGCAGGATGAAGTATGTCAGGGGTAGGGAACTCCGGTCCTCGAGAGTCGTATTCCAGTCGGGTTTTCAGGATTTCCTCAATGAATATGCATGAGATCTATTTGCATGCACTGCTTTCAATGCATGATCCTTTTGGACAATGTACATTTAGCGTAAGAACCTCCGTTTTACTTTACTGCAATTTATTTTATATCCAGAAAATTTTCCAAATCGGTCCTTAATGACCATGTGGCTTTAAGTGCCTGGGCCGATCAGGCTCTAGGATCCTATGGGTTGAGCAAGGAAGGGGCAGGCTCACCTTATTTGGACAGAGGCAGGCCAGCTGGCCGGACGGTGCGAGGACCTGAGGGGGATAAGCCCGAGGGAGGGTTCTGGGGTGGGGGGTTTTGTTGGGGGGGTTCAGGGGAGGGGGGTTGGGGCATGTTGATGGGGTGGTCATTGGGAGGGTCCGGCAGGAGGGGTTGGGTACCCTCCTGCCGGCGATCTTCAGGGGGCGGGGCCTACCGACAGGAAGGGTTGAGCACCTTCATGCCAGCAATAATGGGTTCTGTGGGCAGGAGGTGCTGGGCACCCTCCTGCCGTGATTGTCGGGGAGGGGGGAGAGGGGAGATTGGCGGTCGTAGCAGCGGCTGCTATACTAATCACATCAGGGAGATCCCTTGCCGCGATTAAGTATAGTTTCCACATCTAAACAAACCCGATTCTGTAACTGGCATCTGAAACATGGACGTCGGTTACAGAATCGGGTTTAGTTTGGGTGGGTGTAGGCCTGATTCTGTATAGGACGCTTGGAACGGGCGTGCTATACAGAATCCGGGCCTAAATGCTAAGGCATCTATTATATTCTATAAGCACCTTAGCATTTAGCGCGCGCTATATCGGTTACTGCACCTTAATAAAAAGGACCCCCATGTGTAGTGCCATTAAAAAAGATTAGCATGTGAGTGCTTACTGCCACTTATTTTTTAGTCTGTGAGGGCTCACGGACTAGCACAATTGAAAAAATTATTTTCAGTGTGTGGTGTGCATGCACAGATTGCAAAACTACTATGGGATATCTCATTGCATAAAAGCTATGCAATATTTGCAATGTTACTAGCTAGTGAAGGCCCCCCCCCCTCCTCCGTGGAGAACAGTATTTTCAAGAAAATGTAGTGGAGAAAAGGCCTCAAAAAAAATTCATAATCACAAGGCAGCATTCAAACTACACATTTTTCAAGCTGCTCATTATTCTTATCATCGACATAAAAAAAGCTCCACCAAAGAAATACAAAATCTTACCAGCAGAGAAAAAAACCCACCACTGTGCACTGAGAAAAGTCTAAAGTAACTTAGCTTCAAAAATCCAGGTGTCACATTGTTCAGCATTGATAGCACAGCTTTCAAAATATTGCATAGCTTTTGTAGGATTATTTGTTACTATTTGATATTTTTTATTGTACAATACCTCATTGCATCCCATGGTAAGACCTTTCAAGATGTGGTAGGAAAAGACCCCTATGATCTATAAAAACTGAGTGGAGTGGAATGGGTAGATGTTAATCGCTTGTTCACTTCAAAAAATACTAGGACTAGAGGGCATGTGATGAAGCTACTAAGTACAGTAGTAGATTTAAAACAAACCAGAGAAAATATTTCTTTACACAATGTATAATTAATGATTTGTTGCCAGAGAATGTGGTGAAATCAATTAGCTTAGCAGGGTTTTAAAAAGGTATGGATAATTTCCTAAAAGAGAAGTCCATAGTAGGGTTACCATATAGCTCCAGAAAAAAGAGGACGGATTAAGACATCCGGGTTTTGCTTCCATTGAAAGCAATGGAAGTAAGGAGGACAGACTGAGACATCTGGGTTTTACTTCCATTGAAAGCAATGGAAGTAAAACCCAGATGCCTCAATCCATCCTCCTTTTTCTGGAGCCATATGTTAACCCTAGTCAATAGGCCATTATTGAGATGGCTTGGGGAAATCCACTGCTTATTCATAGGATAAGCAGCATAAAATCTGTATTACTACTTGGAATCTAGCTTGGTACTTGGGTCCTGGGTTGGCCACTATTGGAAACAGGATACTGGGCTTGATGGACCTTCAATCTATCCCAGTAGGCAATTCTTATGTTGTTATGACATCAAATGGATTGTTTTCCTATATATAATTTTCTATACTGTTCTCCCAAGCCAGCTCAGAATGGTTTACATGAATTTATTCAGGTACTCAAGCATTTTTCCCTTTCTCAACCCAGTCCTGGGGGACCCCCAGCCAGTCAGGTTTTCAGGATATCCCTAATGAATATGCATTAATATATACAAAATGTGAGAGTGTATGATGCAGCTTCATTTACTACTTAAGTTTACAATAAAGCTGTTTTGTACCTGATACTTTCAAACATCAATTCAATTAATTCTTAGCTTGCACATAACTATATAATACACTACAATGCGATGACTTTATTACAATTGTCTACATAGCATATGCTAGCACCTATATTTAAAAGTGAATGTTACATTACAAACTTTAAGCCATACAAACAACCTTTACCACAACCACATATTCCTTAAAATTTGCAGTGGAAAAATTGAATTCTTTAATCCACCATGTGGTGGCAGTTCACTCAGGCCGTAATGCTTTTTCCAGTTCTTTTAAGCTGAGGTTCTCTTAATTAGTGTGTCCATTTTATATTGCACCGAGACTGTGCTCAAGCAGTCCTTGTGTTGTCAGAATTCAATTCAAACATGAAATATTGTCCACCAACTTGACACAGATCTGTGTTTCGCCTAAGCTTTCTCAGGAGATGGGCATACACCACGGCACAAAGCACATGGCTATTTACAGCTCCAAACACTCTGCTCACCAGAAGAGATTGTTATCAAGATTTCTTCATAACTGGCAAGACAACTCTGTAAAACTGAGCAAGGTTTACCTCAGCTCTGATACTTTTGTCGGTTTAGCAGTTATGAAGAAATCTTTCTTTTTTTAACTATTTAGTTTTTAATGCCAACAAAAAGTGCAATACAATTTATATACAAATAATAATAATCAACCAAGCACTTATAATCAATCAGTATCTATACAAAATATAAAAATAATACCAAAACAAAAGATGTGTGGGTAAAAAACAACAGAAAATAAAGATAAAGATAAAGGACTACTATACAAATCTACAAAAGACGTCAATGGATCCCAAACTAGTTTGAATATCTTATTATGCCCCAGCATGAGAGCATTCATTTTCTCATACTTATAAGTTAAACATAAGCTCACCCACCAAAAAGGAAAACTAAGGTGATCACAATTCTTCCAATTGCGAGTAATCATTTGCATGGCTATCCCGGTCATAATTATAAATCTTGATAACAATCTCTTCTGGCGAGCAGAGTGTTTGGAGCCATTAATAGCCATGAGACATGACATGTATTGGATGTTTTATCTAAGCGGCTAGATTTCCCAATAGTAGCTTACCAAAGACATTTATCCTTAGGAAAACATTTGCAATGCAAAGATATTTTTAGATATACCAATATGCAATATTGCCATTCCGCCTGTGGAGTGCCAGTGGTGTAAATATACTATTGAGGGTGCTGAGTGGATACCCCCTGGATATAATTTGATGATTGTTGCAGCGGATAATACTGATTGTAAATCCAGATATGTTTATGTGATCTTGTACAAAAATATCTTTATTGGGCACACATCGAAACCAATTAAAGTGCAATTAAATGAGCATAAATCGTGCATCAATACAATTAATGTATTTGCTCCACAAGTTCAGCACTGGATTCAATGCTATCATTTGATCTCGGATATGTGATGGTGGATTACTGATACTGTTAAAAGCAGGTGGGAAGGAGATAATTTGGATGCTAGATTAAATTACAAAAAACAATGCTGGATCTTTAAACTGCAGTCAGTTAATCCAGTGGGGCTGAATAAAGAATTGGATTGGATGTCTTTGCTGTGACCAGCCCCTGTTATGATCTGATTGGATGATGAAACTTCCAGCTAATTGGCCTTAGTCCCTTTAAATGAATGATGTCAGATGCTACTGCCATGTTTGAATACAGCCAGTTTTGATACATGATGATATATATCAAGTTTGCTAATATATGATATTTTTTGAACTTGGACTGGGTGGATGGTGTTAATTTAATGTTATTTGGTTTTCTTAGAATGAGCTTCCTTGAGGCAACCAGTGTTGACAAAACATAACGTTATGTTGGAGGCTGTTCGGCATTGCTGTTATTAAAATAAAAATTTCAAATATATTAAATGGAAAACTAATGATGAAAAAATAACATTTTCAAATATATTGGAATATGAATTTGTGGAAGAATTGATATGAAATTCAGAGGACTAATGACAATCTGGTGATGATCTGAAGTTATTATGAATGGATAATATTTGGATATCTTACCATAAGAACATAAGAATTGTCGCTGCTGGGTCAGACCAGTGATCCATTGTGCCCAGCAGTCCACTCATGCAGCAGCCTCCAGGTCAAAGATCAGTACCATCTGTTGGTCACCTAAAAAATATATATAGGCAATCCCTGGGTTAAGAATGGGTTCTGTTTTTTAAATCGTTTTTAAATTGAATTTTTATGTAACTCACCTTCTCTACCTCCTTGAGGCCCCTCTTACATCCCTTTCCATCCATCCATCCCACTATTCCCTCTCCACCACCACATCCAACATTATTCCCTCTCATCTCTCTCTTCCCTTTGCATCTCTTCCTCACTCCTCTCCCACCACCATGTCCAATAATTTTCTCTCTCCCTATACCCAACAATTCTCCTATTTCTTCATTTCCCCATGTGCACCATCTCTCTTTCCCTCTCACTCAGACATCCAATTCTCCCTTTCTATTCCCACCCCCATCTCAGCATCTCTTTCTCTTTCTCCCTCCATTCTTCCATCCTATGGCTCATACTCCCTTCCCTCCCTCCATTCTGTGCCCCAAGTTCATGCTCCCTCCCTCCTTCCTTCCATCCTTTGTCGAAGTTTGTGCTACCTCCTGAGTCTCAATGTGCCCCTCTCTCTACTTCCATCCATTCTGTGCCCCAAGTACATGCCTCCCTCCAGCGGGTGTTTACCTTCTTCTGGCCAGCTCCCTCCTTCTTCCAGCTGCACTAAGTTGTGGTCAGGGGCTCCTATGCACATTTTGTGGCTGAGCTGGAAGCCTTTCCTCTGATGTCAGTGGAAGCTCCTCCCACATCAGAGGGAAGGCTTCCAGCTTAGTGGTGGAAGATGCATAGGAGCCACTGCCCGCAGCTTTGTGCAGAGAAACGACGACGGCTGGAAGGAGGAGGAAGCAGGCCAGAAGGTAAACATCTGCCGGAGGGAGGCATGTACTTGGGACACAGAATGGAGGGAGGGAGAGAGAGGGGCCAATTGGGACAAGGGAGAGAGGGAGAGGAGCACATTGATACTTGGGAGGGAGAGAGAGGGGCGCATTGGGACACTGAAGGTAGAACAGGACTCCTGTTAATAAGTACGAGTCCAACGTAAGTCAGATATTCATAAAACGGGGACTGCTTGCATAAGTGTATAACAATCTGCCCCAGTGTTCATTTGTGTTTCTTAATTGAGTGTGTAGTGTGAAAGTACTTGGATCACTTATCTTGAAGTTCAAGAGCTTGAGAAGTTTCAAAGAAATTAGGACACTACTTCTAATTATTGGCTTGTGCCAACACATTTCTAATATGGGTTACTGAAGATGTAACTAAATAGTTATTGTATCAGCCTTGTAGGCTATAGTTACCTCTCTGGCCACCGAATGCCAGTGTTTCTGTGTCCATGCACACTCATGAGTCTGTGAGGTGGTGGTGGTGGGTCTGGAATGACATATTTCAAATGCTGATCATACTTTTAATAATTGGAAAACTGCTTTTTCTGTATATCTTGGCATAAAAAAGAACAAAATTAAGATGTTATCTTTTTCCTCAGTGGAGGTGCTATTGACATAGTAAAGATATTATAAGCAGTGACTTTTATGAACTCCGATAAAAACCATTCTCCAATCCTGACAGATCTGATCTTTGCCAGGAAGCACCATTCATTTACAGCAGGGAGAGGTCTCGATTAATTTATGAGAGAGGACAGCGGAACGTGAACTCCTGTGGTTAGTACAGGTGGATGTGTCCCTGCCTGAATTTATGTTCTGGTAATTTAGATGTGATTTATATTAAGCTTTTCTTTCCATTTTTGAGGGTAGATTAAAATTCCTTAGAGAGGTCATTTATTAAATTGAATAGTATTTATTGCTATGCAGAGCAGTGAATTTAATGGGCACTGACAAGGTTCAGAACGGTGACACTGCATTTAAATCATATGTTCCCTAATAGAAAAGAAACCCATATAGCTCTAATGTTAAAAATGGCTAAATTGTGAAGTAGGTCTGGGGATGTCTATGGAGCCACCACTGTAACTTAATTTGTTATAGTTAAACCATACTCTTGTTCTGTGCAACCAGTTTCCCTACAGTCTTTCCTCAGAATGCCTTGTTTTGAAAATTCTAGCCATGAATGTTATTCTTGGATATACCAATGGCTTTCGTAGTGGAAATGATCATTTTCTTCTTTTCAAAGTCACTGAACAGTTTCTAATAGCTGCGAAAACTGAAAACAGAGAGCCCAATATTCAGACTACGGGAGTTAGCCAGGCTGATTTCCGTGATCGATACTGAGCCTGAATACTCAATGCCGGTGACCAGCATTGAATATCCAGTCTATTTTTCGCGGCTATAAACTTTACTGGCTAGGTCAATATTCAGCGCTGGCTGGCTATGTTGATAGCGGTCAAAGATACAGCAACTATTTAAGCAGCCTGATTTGGCCACTAACATAGCCAGCTACCACTATAAATTTCATGGCTAGCCAGCTAAGTCACATGGCATATCCAGTTAGCCACTAAGCGCTGATATTCAGCAGCCGTCTTGTGCTGAAAATTAGTGTTTAGCCAGCTTAGAGCTGCAGTCTCAGCACCCTGAGCTTGTGGGTTCAAACCCCACGCTGCTTCTTGTGACCCTAGGAAATCACTTAATTCTCTACTGCCCCTGGTACATTAGATAGATTGTGAGGACAGATAGGAAAAATGCTCGAAGTAGCTGTATACTACCACTTTGGATGTGGTTGTAAAACTACAAAAAGGCAGTAGCAGGAGGCTTTTGACCTCCATAAAAGGAGTACATCTCAGACAGATGGTAACGGAGCCCACTAGGGCCCAGGCGATCCTAGACCTGGTACTCACCAATGGGGAAAGCGACTCAGAGGTCTCGGTAGGTGATACGCTAGCCTCCAGCGACCATAACATGGTATGGTTCAACCTTGGGAAAGGATCCCCTAAATCAATTACAAAAACAAAGGTGCTCAAATTCCGGGGCACCGACTTCGCACGCATGGGAGATTTCGTTCATCAGACGCTGCAGAACCAAGCAGAAACCGGCAATGTGGAAACTATGTGGTCGTACCTGAAATCATCCATACACGAAGCAACTAATCGCTACATAAAATCAGTAGATAAACGGCAAAGAAACAACAAACCCCAATGGTTCACTGAAGAGATTTCGCACCTCATTAAGGAAAAGAAAAAAGCATTTCTTTACTACAAACGTACGCAGAGAGGAGAAACTAAAGTAGAATATAAGACCAGATTTGCAGCGGTCAAAACAGCAGTTAGGGAGGCCAAACTTCGAGTGGAAGAAACTCTGGCACAAAACATTAAAAAAGGGGACAAATCCTTCTTTAGGTATATCAGTGATAGGAAAAGGAACACAGACGGTATAGTACGCCTTAGACAACCGGACGGAAACTACGCGGTGGCGGATTCAGAAAAAGCAGAACAACTAAATGAATATTTTTGCTCAGTCTTCACCTGCGAAGCACCGGGACATGGACCACAGCTGAAGGTAAAACAAAACGCGGATGACCCATTTCAGAATTTTGAGTTCACACCTGGGGACGTCTACAACGAACTGGCAAGGCTAAAGGTAAACAAGGCCATGGGACCGGACAATTTACACCCAAGAGTGCTCAGAGAATTGAGAGATGTTCTGGCGGAACCGTTGGCAGTGCTCTTCAATCTCTCACTAAGTACGGGGACAGTCCCGTTGGACTGGAAAACAGCTAACGTCATTCCTCTACATAAAAAGGGTTGTACGGCTGAGGCTGCGAACTATAGACCGGTAAGCCTCACCTCAATAGTGTGTAAACTCATGGAAACACTAATTAAGTATAAATTAGATACGATCCTGAACGAGGGAAATCTCCTGGATCCCAGTCAATATGGATTCACCAAGGGTAGATCATGCCAGTCCAATCTTATCAGCTTCTTTGACTGGGTAACAAGAAGACTGGACTCAGGAGAGTCCTTGGACGTCGTGTACCTGGACTTCAGCAAAGCGTTTGACAGCGTCCCACACCGCAGGCTGCTGAACAAGATGAAATCGATGGGATTAGGAGAGACTCTAACTGCATGGGTTAAAGATTGGCTTAGTGGCAGACTTCAGAGGGTGGTGGTTAACGGTACCCTCTCTAAAATGTCGGAGGTGACTAGCGGAGTGCCACAGGGTTCAGTCCTGGGCCCACTCCTCTTCAACATATTCATTGGGGATCTGACTCAAGGGCTTCAAGGCAAGGTAACCTTATTCGCTGATGACGCCAAACTATGCAATATAGTAAACGGCTATAATCTACAGGATGCTATGGAGCAAGACCTGCGTACTTTAGAAAGTTGGTCCTCGATCTGGCAGCTGGGCTTCAACGCCAAGAAATGTAAGGTCATGCATCTCGGTAACGGAAATCCTTACAGAACTTACACCCTGAATGGAGAAACTTTAACCAGGACTACGGCAGAACGAGACTTAGGAGTAATCATCAGTGCTGACATTAAAGCAGCCACTCAAGTGGAGAAGGCTTCATCTAAAGCAAGGCAGATGATAGGTTATAAATAAAGAAGCTTCGTCAACAGGAAGCCTGAAGTCATGATGCCATTGTACAGAACCATGGTGAGACCTCATCTGGAATACTGTGTGCAATTTTGGAGGCCACATTACCGTAAAGATATGCTCAGAATTGAATCGGTTCAGCGGATGGCCACCAGGATGGTCTCGGGGCTAAAGGATCTCCCGTACGAAGAAAGACTGAGCAAATTGCAGTTCTACACTCTGGAAGAGCGTAGGGAGAGGGGAGACATGATTGAGACATTTAAGTACATCACAGGACGGGTCGAGGTGGAAGATGATATCTTTCTTCTGAAGGGACCCTCGACCACAAGAGGTCATCCGCTCAAACTCAGGGGAGGGAAGTTTCGTGGTGACGCAAGGAAGTACTTCTTCACGGAGAGAGTGATTGAGCATTGGAACAAGCTTCCAGTGCAGGTGATCGAGGCACGCAGCATCTCAGGCTTCAAGAATAAATGGGATACCTATGTGGGATCCCTATGAGGGTCATGCCAAGGGATAGGGTCACTAGGGTACAGACTTGAAAGAGCGGGTCAGTAGAGTGGCAGTATAATTAAAATTATACTTAAGGGGGGTCATTAGACTTAATAGGGAGGGTCAATAGTGTGGGCAGACTTGATGGGCTGTAGCTCTTATCTGCCGTCATCTTTCTATGTTTCTATGTTTCTATACAAGTCCCAATACCTTTCCCTTAGCACTATTTAACAAGCCAGATGTTCCTGGAGGAGTGGCCTAGTGGTTTGGGCTGCAGCTCCATGCGACATTGGGCAAGTCACTTAATACTCTATTGCCCCAGGTACATTAGTCAGATTGAGAGCCCACCAGGCCAAATAGGGAGAAATAATGGAGGTCCAGAGTGTAAACTGCTTAGGCCAGTGGTCGGCAAACTGAGGCTCTTTAGCCACTTGAGTGCGGCTCACGGCTCAGCTAGCTAGAGCAGGGGTGCCCAATCTGCTTCCCTTACCCGTAAAGAGGACGCTGAAGTGCCGGGCCGACCAACTTTTGCCACCTGACGTCAATTCTGACGTCGGAGAGGAAGTTCTGGGCCAGCCAATCGCTGCCTGGCTGGCCCGGAACTTCCTCTCTGTCATTAGAATTGACGTCAGGTGATGAAGGTTGGTTGGCCAGGTGCTTCAGCATCCTCCTTACGGGGAAGGGAAGCAGGGAGAGCTCAGAACTTGGCGGCGGCCTGTTCCCCCAATGGCGGCGGTGGTGGCCTGTTCCCCAATGGCAGTGGCTTGGGGGAGGGCACGGAGAAAGAAAGAAAGAAAGGGGGGAGCAGGGAGACAGAAAGAAAGAAGGGAGACAGAAAGTGGGCATGGAGAGAGAAAGAAAGAAGGGGGCAGGGTGAAAGAAAGAAAAAGTTGGGGGAGGGAATGAGGTCTGGAGGAGAGGAAGCATACAGGAGGCTGAAAGAAGGGAAGAAATATTGGATGCACAGTCAGAAGAATAAAGTGCAACCAGAGACTGATGAAATTACCAAACAAAGGTAGGAAAAATGATTTTATTTTCAATTTAGTGATCAAAATGTGTCCGTTTTGAGAAATTTATCTGCTGTCTATATTTTGCCCCCTTTTACTAAACCACAATAGCATTTTTTTAGCGCAGGGTGCCTATGAGCATAGAGAGCAGCGCAGGGCATTCAGCACAGCTCCCTGCGCTAAAAAACACTATCGCAGTTTAGTAAAAAAGGAGTGGGCATATTTGTCTATTTTTGTATAGTTGTTACTGAGGTGACATTGCATAAAGTCATCTGCCTTGACCTCATTAAAAAACCCGCGGAATATGAATGATAATTAACATTTTCTCTGCATACAGTGTGCTTTGTGTTTTTTAAAATTTTATTGTTGGTAAATCATTTTGACTTGGCCACGAATGTAAGGGGGAGGGAGGGAGAGGAGCTGCTGAAAGACATCTAGTAATCCTTGCAGGCTTGACTGTGCAGGGAATTATTTTTGTAAAATCATGTTTTGTTATGTGACTGGCGTTATTTAGACTTTAATTTCTATGAATGAATAGAATGAAAATGATATAAAATTGCTTGCTTGTTTCTATGTGCTTGCACTGAAGGGAAGAGGAGAGAGAGTGGGCCGAGGACAATGAAGGGAAATGGGGAAGAGAGAGTGGGGAGAAGACGCTGATTTATAAATTGACAATTCTACACAATATTGTTTCTTTTTAGACTTTATTATAATAAGTTCAGTATAAAACTATTCGAGGCTTGTGTGGATGGGATCAGATGATTTGCGGGGACGGGAACAAATTTTTTCCCCGTGTCATTCTCTAGGCTCTGCCATGAATCAATTTCAACTACGTGGGAGCGAGCAGGGTGTCAGTCGGGTTGACATAGCCGTCGTAGCTCAAGCGGGCGTGGGTTATGGCTCTCAAAAGAAATCTTAATCGTTGTACTGCTGATCTTTGGCTCTTTTGACTAATGAATTTGCCTACCACTGGCTTAGGCTATAAGCAGTGTATAATAAATAGAGCTGAATATCAGATGGAGAGTGTCTATGACCTGCTTTCAGGCCCTTTGTTTAAGAAGGTGAACATTTCCATTACTTTTTTGTGCAGAGTCACATATGCATCCACTCTTTAAATTAGTGCTGCACTCATCCCACTCAAAACTCCACGAAAACAACCATATCATCTCCCAATCTGTTTCTTGTCTACTTGAACTAGATAAACTACTTGAAGTTTCTATCTGTACCTCTTCTTTAATTTCACTATGGTTCAATCCACGTTTCTTAATTGACAAAGCAACAATTTTTTGGTCTTCTTGGGCTAAATTGGGGATATGGTCCCTCAACGACATTTGTACGCCAGCCTTTCAACTGCTGACATTTGCAGAACTAAGTAGCAAATTTGCTCTACCGACTTCAGCTTTTTATCAGTGGTTACAACTAACTAATGTAATCACTAAATCAAAAATTTTACAATCAGTAGTTGTTGGAACCCCTTCTTTGCTCTCACACTGTTCCCTGCTTATTACAACAGGTCCATGTTGCGTCCCGAATGTATAAATTACTTATCATTCCTTATACGAAAACTGACATCTCACTACGTAAAATTTAGGAACTCGATGTGGGACACCCAATATCAGACAGGCAATGGACGACTCTTTGGTCCACAGTTATCAGAACAGTCTCCTCTGCAAACTCAACCCAATCTATGTTTTTCTTAAATCATAGAATGAACTGGACACCCCAAAAGCTACATATTGCTGGTCTCCTTCCATCAAATAGATGTTGGAATTGTAAATCTCTCCCTGGCACATTGCTTCATATGTTATATGAATGTCCTCTACTTCAATCCTTCTGGTCGGACATATGGTCTCATCTCAGTCGGATTTTTAACATCCAAGCTGCTCTTTCTCCTTCAGTTATTTTATAAAAATCTGAGGCTCCTATGCTTAACTTACCTCAAACTCAACACATTTTATTTGATACACTTATTATTATAGCATTAAGACTTATACTCTCTAATTGGAAGTCATTTGATTCTCTTTCAATCCATTTTTTGTTTCAATCAGTGCTTCTTCAACATAAACATGAAATGTTGATTTCCACTTACACACCCATGTCTTCCAAGGCTCGTCTAAAATGGTCTGCCTTCATAGACTATCTTAACCTTCTTTGATTCTCACTTCTAGCTTTCTCTTCTTCTCTTTCTCTCCTAGTTCTTCTTTCTTTCCTTGACCTCTGATGGATTTTCTTTCTTCTTTTCTACCCTTTCCTTCGATAGCCTCTCCTCCCCCTCTTTTTACTCTTTTCTCTCCCTTCTTTTACTTTTCTTTCCCTCCCCCCCCCCCGACGCAGGCAGCGATCGTGAGAGGAGCCACCACAGCGGTTTTAAACTTTTAAAATAAACTTCGGCCGGTAGTGCTGTTTTTCATTGATGGAAGTCTGCGTGAGCAGGGAGGCGGTGTGGGGCCATTTATTTTTAATTTTGAAGGCAGCACGAGCTGGAGCAAGTCGTCTATCTGCAGACCGTCCTGGCCCGGCGTCTGCCCTCCGCCGACAGCCGCCTCCCTCGAAGCCCTCCTCCTGGCAGCCGATGCTCCGCAAGTCCTGGTGTAGTGCATGCACACTCTTGCCGCCACAGCCCGACAGATCAAGGATCAGGGAAGCACGCGGTAAGAGTGCGCATGCGCACTTAGCATTTTATTATATAGATATTTCAACTACAAAACTCTAAAGACAGAAAAACTATTCCAAAATTCATACATCTTCAAAACAATAACAAAAAATCTGCTCACAAATGTCAAAAGAAAAAAGAAAAGGAAGTATTCACGTAAACAATCATATCTTTATTGGGGATTCATATACTGTTATTTGATTGCTATCTATAGTAACATAGTAAATGACAGCAGATAAAGACCTGAACAGTCCATCCAGTCTGCCCATAAGTTATACCCATTAAAAAAATGCATGATTATATTAAGTTGTGTCTTCTTTGATATTTCTGGGACATAGACTTTAAATTCTGTTATTGTCCTAGGTTTCAAATGCTGAAGTTGCTGTCCAAGCTCACTCCAGCCTATCTAACCATCCCGTTGTTTGCAGGATATCTATCGTAAAGTCTGGCCAGTAACATCCTCATGTTCCAAGGTAGTGTAGTTCCCATTGATGCCCATCCTACACCAAATCACCATACATGGGACACAGACCATGCAAGTCTGTCTGATACTGGCCTTAATTCTTTAACTTACATCCTTTGTTTTCTAATTAGAGATCCTCTATTTTTATCCCACTCTTTTTTGAATTGCATCACCGTTTTCCTCTCCACCACTTCCTTCATGAGGGCATTCCAGGCATCTACCACCCTCTCTGTGAATAAGAATTTCCTAACATTGCTCCTAAGTCTTTCTCCCTGTAACCTCAATTATGCCCTCTACTTTTACCATTTTTTCTTCTCTGGAAAATATTTGGTTCTATATTAATACCTTTCAGTATTTAAATGTCTGTATCATATCTCCCCTGTCCCTTCTCTCCTCCAGAGTATACATATTTAGGTCTTCCAGTCTCTTTTCACACTTCTTTTTGTTCAAACCCCTTACCATTTTTGTTGCCTTCCTCTGAACCGCTTCAAGTCTTTTTATATCCTTCACGGCCTCCAAAACTGAACACAATACTCCAAGTGCAACCTCACCAAAGACCTATACAAGGGCATCAACACCTCCCTTCTGTTGGTTAATCCTCTTTCTACAACCAAAAATAGGAGTCAGAGGTCCAACTGTCTGCAGTAAAAAACAATCCAAAGCAAACAAAACAAACTGCAGACCTTGTACACGATGCAGGCAGACTTTATTTATAACAAATAAATCATAAATTAAAAACCTCTTTCTAGGCAAGGGACCCAACACGGTCCGTGTTTCGTATAATCTTCATCAGGGGTCCGTACGTCAGCTGCGCGGAGTCGCCCAAGGGCCAGGCGAGGAGAGCGAGAAGTAGCCGAGGCCACATCCTCTTTCTATACAGCCTAGCATCCTTTTGGATACATCCACTGCCTTATCACACTGTTTAGATGCCTTTAGATCCTCAGACACAATCACCTTAAGGTCCCTCTCTCCATCTGTGCTTATCAGCTTCTCACCTCTCAGCACATACGATTCCCTCAGATTTCTACTCCCCAAATGCATCACTCTGCACTTCTTCACATTTAATTTTAGTTACCAGATGCTAGAACATTCTTCTAACTTTTGCAGATCCTTTTTCATGTTTTCCACTCCTTCCGGGGTGTTCACTCTGTTACAAATCTTGGTATCATCTGCAAAAAGGATAACCTTACCTTCTAACCCTTCAGCAATGTTACTCACAAACATATTGAACAGAATCGGTCCCAGCACCGATCCTTAAGGCACTCCACTACTCACCTGTCCCTCCTTTGAGCGAATTTCATTTACCACTACCTTCTGGTGTCTGTTGTATACTGAAGAGTTGTAGTATATCATGTCTACTTTTGTTCTGTTATTGTTTTTCACTTTAAAAATTTACCTCCCCCCCCCTTTTACATAATGAAAGCAGTTTTTAGCACAGGCCAGCACGCTGAATGTGCTGCATTGCTCCCGATACTCATAGAAACTCCATGAGCGCTGGGAGCAGCACAGAGTATTCAGTGCACAGGCCTGCATTAAAAAAACACTTTTGCAGTTATGTAAAAGGGTGAGGGTGGGGTTAATTCAATAAATAAATAACTAAACTAAAAAGAAAACTAAATCATAGGTTTTGCAAAAATACTTGAGAGAGAGATTCTTTCCATTTTGGAAACCAAGCATACATCCCTTTTATACTGTTTTTTTCAGACTACCCATCAAAAGTGCATTAAAATGTGTGTGATCATCATGAACCACTTTTTGGTATGCAGTGTTGCCTTTCTAAGATTATAAACATCTGAATCTGAGCATAAATTCACCAAAAAGGAATGACAGGAAACCAAGTATGCTTGGTCAGACTTTAGTCACTGAACTGCCTTATAAGGAACATATTTTCAAAGATTGTTGCACAAGTAAACACATTTATTTATTTTATTCGATTTCTATCCCTTCCTCCCAATAGCTCAGAACGGGTTACAAGCCAACATTCACTGTGGAATACATTTGGACAGTGCAATGACTATACAGCAACTTAAGTACAAGTTAAGAAGAATGGAGAAAAGAAGGGGGGAAGGGGGGTTGATTGCAGTTGGAATTTTAGTTGAAGAGGAGTGTCTTCACCGCTTTCTGGAAGGTCATCAATGAGTTCTGTAATCTGATTTGCAGGGGGGGGGGAGTTGGTTCCAGTGTTGGGGGATGAAGTGGCTGTAGGAGCGTTAAATGCCATTATGCAAATTAGTGACTCCTAAGCACAGGTATTCATGGAGCAGCATTCTAGAAAGGACTTCCAGCTTAGAATGTGGATGTCCCAGTCAGTACATCACAAATGCTCATCCATCGCATATGTATTTTAGAACAGGATACATGTAGAAAATATCACAAAAATAGGAGAATCAACAAGACTACTATTTTTTTAGATTTTTAAAAGATGATTAGAATAATAAATGCAAAGTATCACCAAGTATCTCAATATATATGTATATATATATATATATCTTTATCTATATATCTATATATCTATATATATATATAGATAAAATATAAATTTATTGATTTGTTACTAATTATAACAACTTCAGGCAATAAACAAATTCAAAGAAAGATGCATCAAACTAAAAGAAAATCTTTATCAAGAGTCCACATTATAGGAGCTGATTGTTCTGTAGGAATCACATCGGAATCACAACACTGAAAAAAGTAAGCATTATACCATATGTCAGGCAAATAATCATTCATTTTCACTCAATCTCAACCTTTGAGTTAGTTACAGGCAATGTATCTAATATAGGTTTATCTTGAAGAAAAATTTCCAAATGAGCTGGATCAACAAAAATATATCTAGTACTCTGATATGTCACTAAACACTTACATCGGAACTTAAGAAAAAATAAAGCTCCCATAGCCAAGACTATCTCAATATTTATTAATAATATATATATATATAAAGTGCTCAGTATGACATACATCAGCTAGGCAAGCAGTAGTATGTTAAAACATCATAGCACCTGAACCCTACCAACCGACCAAATGCCGGAAAAAACAGTTGTAATACAACACCAATGGTGAAACAAGAAGAAAAGTACTTATCTCAAACAGCTGAAACGTTGAGTATCTCCTTGAATAGATTCAGAGAAATGATGCCATAATAAGCAAGCTGAAGTTCCCAAATGAAAAAAATCAATGTGAAAAAATGAAAAAATCTCCCCAAGTGAAACAGTCCAAATATCAATAACCAGCAATCCTAGGTCTCCACAGTTCTTCTTCCTCTACACAATTTCATGTTTCACAGATGGCTTCTTCAGCAGGAAGAACGATTTCTTTCTAGGGAGCCAAACATACTGAAATTAATTCTCATACAAAAATAAAACAAAGCAAAATATTTCAATAATTTAATAGAACAACAATTTGTCTGCAGCTACTGCTCAAGAGAGATCAGAGGATCCACAGTCGACTTCTCTCCAACCAACGAGCTGGAACATGTCATGTGATCTTAATTTAAGCCAATTTATATCATCTGAGAGGCTCACCACAAAGGATCTCATAGCACTGTCCAATCAACCTCCCTATTGAATCCTCCTGGGACCACTGTATCCCATGTAAAGATTAGCTTTTGTTCTTGATATATCAAATAATGAGATATATCCCCTCCCTGTGAGAATTGAAATTTTGTAAGAACCAGTGGCGTACCTAGGGTATGTGGCACCCGGGGCCCATCATTTTTTGACACCCCCCCATGTAAAAAAATATTTTTTGTAATGACCATGAAATGGAATAAATGGTCAGAATAGAAATAGGCAGTGAAAATTTTTTTATATTCCAAACATAACATAACATAAATTATGTCTGAATTGTCATGACATCAGAAGTACATATGGAGTAGTTGCAGGTGATGCTTGGGACAGTTCTGATTGTGTTAGTTCGGTTTTATGTGTTTTTTGAATAGAAGGGTTTTTATTTCTTTTTGAAGGTTTTGCAGTATGTGGTCGATGTCAATTGGTTGTAGGGTTGGGGGTCGAGTGTTGCAGCTCGAATGGCTAGGAGGTTGTCGAACAGTTTTTTTCTTTTGACGTTTTTGGTTGGAGGGTGTGTGAATGGTGCGTGAGTTCTCCTATGTCTGTTTGAAGTGGATTGAATTATTTAGCTGAAGAAATTAGTTACCCCCTCATCCCACACACATTAATTCTCTTCCATTTTTGTTCCCATTATAAAAAACACTGATAAGTTCCCAGAAAAAAAATACATTAAAATAAGAAGTGAAAACAAAGGCCCCTACAGATGAGAACATAACATAAGAATAGCCTAACTGGGTCAGACCAATGGTCCATCATGCCCAGTAGCCCATTCTCATGGTAGCCAATCCAGGATACTAATACCTTGTCAAAACCCAAAGAGTAGCAACATTCCATGCTACCGATCCAGGGCAAGCAGACACTTCCCCCATGTCTTAACAGATTATGGACTTTTCCTCCAGGAATTTGTCCAAATCTTTCTTAAAACCAGCTACACTATCTGCTTTTACCATAACTTTTGGCCACTTCATTTTTAAGTTTAGATCTTTCCTTTCAAACAGAGACCTTGCTAGATGTCAAATACAGCACAAGGTAACTTCACATGGACTTAGCTGTGCAGGAAATGTGAATCTCCTCATACACCCACCATATAGTGCAAAAATATGCAAAGGTCTGTTTTTTTCTTTCGATCACTACATAGCCTAATGCCACACAAGCAGCGCTGTTACAAACATATTCTGTAGGTCAATGCTAAGGATAACAAAGTTTCCTTCCTTGAACCAGAAGGAGATACTGATAAACCACTGGAAGAGATCCCAACACAACACCCAAAGACCCACTCAGTGTGTGAACCAATTGAGTGGAGTGGACTAACTGGGGGGTGGAAAAGGGCCCGGAGTTTGCTCAGCAGAATTTCCCAGACTACCTCTTCCTCTCAACACATTGACACGCTGCCACCACCACTACTAGAAACACCTCACTGGGTAGGCCAGCTATGCTATAAACTTTATAAAACACATTATTATATTTTCTTATAAAGCACATATTTTAACTGAACTCTCTGACATCCTCAGCCTTTCCATTCACAAAAATAGAAGGAAGAAAAGTTCCCATTTCCTGCTGTTTCATGTCCCCGGCCTATACAATATTTTTTTTCTGCAGACCCTTCAAAAGTCTGACCAAATCCTCATTTCACTTGCATTATAAAGTACTGAGGATGCCATCTCTCCCCAATCCCAGGTCCTAAAGTCTAAGACAGTAGCGCAAACTAATGCTGCCAGATTCAGGAAAAAAATTTCGATTCGATTCAGCCTATTGAATTGGTTTTTCAATTCGATTTTCCTGCCCAGTTGGGTGATTTTTTTCAAAACTCCTGGTGGGTTTTATAGCTTTTTCACCCCCTTTGGCTTCTCCTAACCACACTGGCGCTGTGGTGTAAATAAAATAAAGAAACAAAAAGGACTTTTCCTCTCTCTGTTAAATCCTAGCTCACGTTTGCAGTCCAACACCAGCTCTGTTAGGATACACATTTCAAATCTGACATATTATAATCACAAAACAGAAAATAAAATTAATTTTTCTACCTTTTGTTGTCTGGTTATATTTCAAATCTTGTTGGTCCAAGGCTCTGGTTTTCTTCTGATAACTTGCTTGCCAGGGTCTCCTTCTTTCTTCTTTCTGCGTGCTAACCATCCATCTGCCAACTCTGTCCTCCCTTTCCATTTCCCTTCCCTCCCCAGGAAGTCTGGTATCTTTCCTTTTTTTCATCTCCCTCCACAGATCCACCTTTTCTTAACTACCCTTTCATCCGGCATCTCTCCCTCCTTCCCCACCACCCCAGAGTCCACCATCTCTTCCTTTCTTTTCCCAATTACCCTCCTATCCAGTATCTCTATCCCTCCTCCACACCATCCCTTGTGTCCAATTTCTCTCCCTTTCAGTTCCTTCCCTCCCTAAATCTCATGGTCCATCATTTCTCTCCCTCTCCTCTATTTTCAGACCCATTATTTCTTCATCCCCCCCCCCCAAAGTTTGGCATATGCATGTCTCTTTGAACACCCCCTTCCCTCCGTGTACTTCTAAACCAGGGTCCCCCCCAAAGGCCTGTCCCCCCTTAAAGGTCTGCCTGTCCCCCCTTGAAGGCCTGCACCCCCCTTGAAGGCCTGTCCCACCCCCTTGTAGGCCTGTCCCCCCCTTGAAGGCCTGTCCCTCCCCCTTGTAGGCCTGTCCCCCCACCTTGAAGACCTGCCTGCCTGTCCCCCCCCTTGAAGGCCTGTCCCCCCCCTTGAAGGTCTGCACCCCCCCCAAAGGCCTGCACCCCCCTGAAGTCCTGTCCCCCCCTTGAAGGCCTGTCCCACCCCCTTGTAGGCCTGTCCCACCCCCTTGTAGGCCTGTCCCCCCTTGTAGGCCTGCCTGCCTGTCCCCCCCTTGAAGGCCTGTCCCCCCCTTGAAGGCCTGCACCCCCCCTGAAGTCCTGCACCCCCCCTGAAGGCCTGCATCCCCCCTGAAGGCCTGTCCCACCCCCTTGTAGACCTATCCCCCCTTGAAGGCCTGCCTGCCCCCCCCCTTGAAGGCCTGTCCCTCCCCCTTGAAGGTCTGCACACACCCCCGAAGGCCTGTCCCCCCCCTTGAAGGCCTGCCTGCCTGTCACCCCCCTCCCCCTTGAATGCCTGCCTGCCTGCCTGCCCACCCGCTCCACCCTGAAGGACCGCTCGCCCCCCTGGCCTCCCCGCACCACCTATGAAGCAGCACTACCTATGCTCCCGGCCTTGCCGTTCAGTCCCCACCACCCCCGAAGGACCGCTCGCCCCACCTATGAAGCAGCCGCAGCAGGATCGCGACGTCAGCTATCCCTGCGCTGCTTAGGCACTGCTTCCTGCGCCGCGTTCCCGCCCCTCCTCTGACATCAGAGGAGGGGCGGGACCGCGGCGCAGGAAGCAGCGCCCAAGCAGCTCAGGGATAGCTGACCTCGCGATCCTGCTGCTTGCTGCTTCACAGGTGGTGCAGGAAGGTCAGTGGGGCGAGCGGTCCTTCGGGGGTGTGGGGGGACTGAACGGCAAGGCCGGGAGCACCCCTTCAGGGCTGGCACCCGGGGCGGACCGCCCCTCCCGCCCCCCCCTTGGTACGCCACTGGTAAGAACCACAAACCTTAAATCAGAGATGGCATGTTGTTTCTTCTTTCAGTGGGTTACCAAGGGGGCTTCTACTCTCCCATAACATATACAGCTAAGATGTTCAGCAATATGTAACTTAATTGCCCGTTTAGTTTGACCAATATATATTTTTTGACATGGGCAAGTAATACAGTAAACAACCTGGCAGGAGTTACAAATCAGTTGTCTCCCTCAAGAAAAAGATTCTTTGTTTGGCTGGAATCACTACCCTGTCAGTTTGCAACACATAGCTGCAATACGTACAGGACCCACATTTGAAGTGACCAGGCTTCTCATTGGAGATCTGATTGATATTACTATATTTAAGGAGCTGGCCCAAATTCTTATCTGGTTGTATGCAATTCTAGGGACATCAGTGAAAACAGTGAAAATGCAGCATCTCCCAATGTTTTACTATTACATGATGTAACCAAACATCTATAGGGGAAAAAGTATTCTCACCATAAAATCATTAATGCAGTGCTCTGGTTTTGTAAAATGTTGTTCCACAGAAGTGGCATCCTGGTTGGCACTATGGCATTTAATATAATGTTTGTGTAAGTTGATTCTTGTCTCTAGCATCTGGCCTATCTCTCCAATATAGCATCATTCTTCGCACTATTTGCATTGAATGATATATACCACATTTGAAGATGAGCATATGAGACTCCAAGGTGAAGAGGAAGAATATGTAGAAGATGATAAAGATAAGGCTGAACTGCTTAACAAATATTTCTATTCTGTGTTCACAGCTCAAGCACCAGGAGCAAGACCGCAGAAGACAAAGCAAATAGGGCTGGACGTGTAGTAGACCCCGATCGATTTTCAGAGGAGCTCGCTAAACTAAAGGTGGATAAAATGATGGGGCCAAGTGGTATATAACCGAGGAAACTTAGGGAAGTTCTGATTGACCTTTTCAATGCTTCTCTAGAGTTAGGAGTGGTACCGGAGGATTGGAGAAGGTCAAATGGACTAGGTCAAGAACTGGTTGAATGGAAGGCGACAGAAGATAGTGGTCAATGGAGAACGATCTGAGGAAAGTGATGTTACCAGTGCTGTGCCTCAAGGGTCGGTTCTTAGGCCTGTTCTTTTTAACATTTTTGTAAACGATATTACTAAAGGGCTGACTGGTAAGATTTGCCTCTTTGCAGATGAAATCAAAATCTGCAATAGAGTACCCCTGATGATGTTGCAGACATGAAGAAGGGCCTAGCAAAGCTTGAGGAATGGTCTGAAATATGGCAGCCAAGATTTAATGCTAAGAAATGCAAGGTCATGCATTTGGTCTGCAGAAACCCAAAGGAACAGAACAGTTTAAGGTGTGAAGAACTTTTGAACATGACAGAGGAGTGGGACTTGCTGTGTTAGTAAGTCATGACCTTAAGGTAGCCAAGCAGGTTGAAAAGGCTACAGTGAAAGCATGAAGGATGCTTGGGTGCATAGGGAAGGGAATGGCCAATAGGAAAATGGAGGTATTGATTCCCCTATATAAGACCCTGGTGAGAACTCATTTTGAATATTGTTTACAATTCTGGCGACCACACTTTCAAAGCACTTACTGCCAACCCCATCGATTTCCTATAGCATGTTATTGACTCTGTAGCGTGCGTATCTCTGTTCCTGAAATCTTTATGTATGTATCCTTGTAACCCATTCTGGAGGACTGGCTATAAAAATGACCCATGGCCCCGCCCAGTTCTGCCCATCCCTGCCCAGTTCTACTCGAGCCACGCCCTGTTCTTCCCCCAACCCCGCCCCTCAACCTGTTCACTTGTTGGGAGGGCATCTGCGTATGTGCTGGTGTGATGCAATGATGTCACTGTATTGATGTCACTGCGATGATGCCACTGCTTTGCATCCGTGCAAGCGCAGATGCTGTCCGATGTCGCTCCTAAATTGGAAGCTTTTTAAAACCTGGACATCCGGACATGTCCGGGGAAACCCTATACCAGAGTTATTCAGCCTCGGCCTATGTCCAAGCTCAAGAGAAACTGTGAAATGAGGTCCATGTGACCTTTGAGGACTGTGTGTGAAAACCACCATCAATTTATTTTTATGAGCCCTGGTGATGGGTGTCCGACCTGAGAAGCTGGCCGGAGTCTGTGGAGTGGCTACAAGGCGGGAACAGGGCTACATACCTTTATGCTGTTAAGTGATTTGCTAAGATGGTTTATTGCAGTGGTCTCAAACTTGCGGCCCGGGGACCACATGCGGCCCCCCAGGTACTATTTTGAGGCCCTCATTATGTTTATCGTAATCACAAAAGTAAAATAAAAGAGTTTCTTGATCATATGTCTCTTTAGCTATGAATGACAATATTATTATTAAGACTTAGCCAAAAGGAAAGATTTATAAACTATAAAGAGTTTTACCTCATGCAAAATTGTTATTTCTTTAATAAGACATTAACTATTTTTTCTGCGGCCCTCCATGTACCTACAAATTCAAAATGTGGCCCTGCAAAGGGTTTGAGTTTGAGATCACTGGTTTATTGTAAAAGGTGGTATATACTGTAAAGACTAATAAACCATAAACTATTTAAATTCTTTCTCCACTGCTTCACGCTCTTGATGTTGGTTTTGATGGGGGTGACTTCCAGAACTCATCTGCTTCCTTTTAGCACCTCCATCTGTATATCCTGTATTGCCTGTATTTCTCCCTAAGGATCTTTTTTCCAGTTGAAGTATTTTTCCTTTCTCTCAGTCCTTAAAATGCTTTTTGATTATGATTTTCCCCAGACTTTATTCCTATACAGCAATCAGACACAGTACAGCTTCTCATTCTTGGTACCAGTTTCAAAGCTCTCTTGAATCCTCTCAAAATTACCTCTAAAACACTTTCAGTTCTTAGTTTCTCATTAACTTATTCAAATATTCATACAAACAGTTCAATTTTTATCAAATTTCCCAGCTTTCAGGCTTAGTCTCAAAGCCTCTCTCATGCAGGTACTCATCTCTGAAGCTTAGCCATTTCCTATCGCCTTGCCTTCTTTGTGATCAGATGAAAAACAAACAGCTCTCAAAATTTTCCTGTTCTGAGCAATGCAGTCAATCGGAGGCATACATTCTCCCTGTGTTTTTCCCTATGGCTGCAGGCACAGTGTTTGCCAAAGGAAAGCTGGCCCAAGAAACTGTTGGCTTTGCAGTGCTACAGCTTTGGTAATGGTTTCAAATACAGAACAAACACTAGTTATTTATACTCATAATTGCACACGTTCATAATTATCCAAGTTTGCTCAGTTATTATATATTTGCTTTTCTTACAACTGTTTCTCAATATATTTCTTTTCTAAGCTTCTGTCCCCTCCTCTAAGGGCCTGATTCTCTAAAGGACACCAATCTCAGCAGCCACTTATGAAGCGGCTGTCGATTGTGTGTCAATTACACATCAGCGTCCTTTAGAGAAGTGTTCTTCAACCGCCGGTCCGTGGACTGGTGCCGGTCCACAGAAATTTCCTGCCGGTACACAGGGCTGGCACATACATCGGGCCCGAGTCAGTGTTCTTCAACCACCGGTCCACGGTGCGATCGATGCGGTGCCACAGTGCACAAAGCCGCGGGCAGTGGCTCCTACGCGTGTCCTGTGCCTGAATTGGAAGCCTTCCCTCTGGCAACGTCAGAGGGAAGGCTTCCAGATGAGGCACGGGACGCGCGAGGAACCGCTGCCCGCAGCTTTGTGCACTGAGGCAGTAAGGAAGAGGGGAGCCAGCCCGAAAATAACACCTGGAGCGGCATAAAACAGCCAGGTGGGAGCAAGCCAGAAGGTAAGGCACAGCATGGAGCATACACAGCATGTGTATAATGAAAAAAAAAACCCTACTCTTTGAGCCCTCACTGCTTAAATAGTATCCTAGGCTAGCTTTCCACTGTACTATTTTCTAACTTGCTGATTTTTTACATGGTACATAAATCATATATCACAATCATTAATTTAATTTTTAATCACATTGTTACATAGGGCTCCTTTTACAAAGGTGCTCTAGCGTTTTTAGCGCACGTACCGGATTAGCATGCGTTATAGCACGCGCTACCTGAAAAACTACCGATTGCTCAAGAGGAGGCGGTAGCAGCTAGCGCAAGCGGCATTTTAGGGACGTTATTCCGTGCGTTAAGGCCCTAACGCACCTTTGGAAAAGGAGTCCATAGTGTTCATCCACAAAATGAAGCATTAACTGAGTTAAGCAAAATTATCTGATTCAGTATGTCTGATAGAACTTTTGTTAAAATTTACCTGTAAACGGTTTTAGGGAAGGTAGCAGTATAGCTGGTCATGTACTATTTGTCTTTAATTAGAGAAAGAGAAATCTAGTACAAAAAACCCCCCAAAAATATGGAGGGAGGAAGACAACAAAGGTAGGGGGAATGATTTTATTTTCAATTTAGTGATTGAATTGTGTCAATTTTGATAATTCTCATCTGCTGTCTATATTTTGCACTGTTCAAGAAGAAATGCATTTGTTTCTTTTTCTCTGGGGTTGTACTGCATGCAGTCTTGAATCTTAGGGTTTGTTTTGTATATATTAATACTTTTAGTTTTTGGTCCCATATTTGCATAGGGGTTATCTGTGTTCTGATAGGAATGAACGTTGAGAAGCATACAGAGTGCTTTGTGTAGTTTAATTTTGTGGTTAACCATTATGTGTTGTTAATATAAGATTATACTGTGTGGGTATATATGAAAAAATGAATGGAAAAAATAGAGTTACAATTAGTACTATTATGGGGACAGAGTCTGGGGGCGGAGATTGGGCAGAGATGGGAGAGGTCTGGTCCACAACTTAGCCGAGTGTTCTTCAACCGCCGGTCCACGGACCGGTTCCGGTCCACAAAATAATTATTTTATTTCCGCCGGTCCATAGGTGTAAAAAGGTTGAAAAACACTGTTTTAGAAAATCATGTCTTTTTTCCCAGGCACACACGCCTTAAATGTAGGCCAGAATTTTACAGGCCTATATTTTAAGGCGTCTGTCATGCGCCTATAAAGACGCATAGGGATACTTAGTGGAAAAGTGCTGGAGTAAGTGTATAGCCCTCTATGGAGACTGCTCCACCTTTGATGGTTGGGCTGAGAACTTTTCATCGGCTCCCTCATACACTGCCTTTGGCAAATTTCTTCAAAATGGTGGCAAATACATTCTAATAAATAAATATATATGCAGGAGAATTCTATACATGGCACTGAAAACAGTAAATGCAAACTTGGGCAACATGTCTGATAAAAAGGATGGAAAACCTTTCATACGCTGAGAGATTGGAGAAACTGGGTCTCTTTTCCCTGGAGAAGAGGAGACTTAGAGGGGATATGATAGAGACTTACAAGATCATGAAGGGCATAGAGAGAGTAGAGAGGGACAGATTCTTCAAACTTTCTAAAAATAAAAGAACAAGAGAGCACTCGGAAAAGTTGAAAGGGGACAGATTCAAAACGAATGCTAGGAAGTTCTTCTTTACCCAACGTGAGGTGGACACCTGGAATGCACTTCCAAAGGACGTAATAGGGTAGAGTACGGTACTGTGGTTTAAGAAAGGATTGGACAACTTCCTGCTGGAAAAGGGGATAGAGGGGTATAGACAAAGGATTACTGCACAGGTCCTGGACCTGTTGGGCTGCCGCGTGAACGGACTGCTGGGCACGATGGACCTCAGGTCTGGCCCAGCAGAGGTATTGCTTATGTTCTTATGAGTAACAAGCTATTAATACCAATAATTGGGCACTAACAGTCAATTATTGGTGTTAATTGGCCACAATTTGGATTTGAACAGTGAATCATGCTAAGTGGTATGCTATAAAGAGGCATGCACAAATACTAGCTCATGCAGAGTTATAAATAAAAATAAAAACAGTACAAATCTGGGATTACAACTCCTCTGGCCTACCGGAGTTATCCAGCCTTGCCTAAGTTCAATAAATGTGTTACATGCAATGCTAAAATGGATAAATACACAAAAAATTATATCAACCAACCTGTAAATAAAATACCCTTAGGAACTGTTGAACTACTATGCAAGCAAACATACAAAAGAAACACTACACATGTTGTGTGACTTAAAAGATCCATGCTCTCACACTTACAGGGAAAGGAACAAAAAAGAGAGATGGTGTCCACAGAGGCAAGGGGTAGAAAAGAGAGGGAGAGATGTTGGACCAGGTGGGCAGATGGGCAGGAAGAGGCAGAGAGGGGTGGGGTATCTTTTAATTGTGTGATTAATCGTGATTAAAAGTTTTCAACTTCTTGCAGCCCTAAATAAAATAAATAGAACTGCTTGCTTTTTATACTTTGGAATTGAAGCCTTATCTTTTATAACTCATGCCACCATGTTTCCTCGTGATTTTTTTCATTTCCTGTAAACTTCAATCTACAAACTACAGCACAGAATTCTCAATGTATCCCTGACTCAATGTGCTTAAAGAATAAAGTGTTCTTGTCTTTTGATAGTCTGAGAAAGGATATAATAAAGGCACCAGAAATAACGTTACAAGACTTGTGGAGATAACGGTAAAGCCAGAGATTCAAAAACCACTGAATTCCCCGGTGCTTCAGCTGCTGCCTTTTCAAGTTTACAACAGCTCTCTTGTTCTTTTAGATCTCCCAGGTACCTTTTCTTCTTAAAGCCAATAAGAATACAAAGGGTTCAGTTTTGTTAAGAAAGCTTGGCAATGTGCTGTGAAAACGGAATTCAGGAAACAATATCAGAGTTCCAGCAATGGCGTCCTGTATTACCTGCTGGTGATTCTCAGCACTGTGCAACTGAGATCTATGGAAGTCCGTAGAGGCACAGCAGGCTCTTGAAGCAGCTCACAGGAAAACTGGCACTGCTGTTGTTTGTCAGTGCTTTGTTAAGGAAGGTGGTATATGGCGTTATCAGGAGAGCACAGTTTAACTGAAGACAACATTATACGCAAAATCATACAGAGTTTCTAGGAGCAAAATTGCTTCTAGAGGAAAGTGAAATCATGGAAGACAATATTCTATATAAGGTGCGCCTGTATCTAGGCGCATCTGCCATGTGTAAATGCAGACTAAGGGCTCCATTTACAAAGGTGTCTTAGGGCCTTAACGTGCGAAATTGGGTGCGCTAAAATGCCCCGCGCGCTAGCCGCTACCGCCTCCTCTTGAGCAGGCGGTAGTTTTTCAGGTAGCGCACGCTAATCTGGTGCGTGCACTAAAAATGCTAGCGCATCTTTGTAAAAGGAGCCCTAAGTACCACTTACATTTATACTTGTCCAAAATATTATTCTGTAAGCTTGTGCTTAAGTGTTATAGCACATAATTACAAATGGGGTATACATAACATGACCATTAATTTTTTTCTTCAAAATGGGACAGGACCCCCCCTCCCCCATAACCCGTTAAATATAGTGCAAAATATAGACAGCAGATATAAATTCTCAAAACTGACACATTTTGATCACTGAATTTATCTGCCCCCCAAGTTGCCACCGTCGCCACCCCCCAATCTGCCGCCAATTTCTCCAAGCCACTGCCGCCGACGCAGCAACAGGCCAGGTGCGTGCAAAGACTGCACAAGCATCCCCCCCACGTCAATTCTGATGTCGGAGAGGAAGTCCGGGCCAGCCAAGCAGCATCGGGGGGAGGGGGAAAGGCTTGTGCAGTCGCTGCAGGCACCTGATCAGTTGCTGCATTGGCGTTGGGGAAGCATGGAGAAATCCCGGGCTCTACGATCACCTGTCCCGTTGTCCCCACGTACAACTTTGGGACACTCTTTCTGAAAACGGGACATTTTGGTATCCCAAAGCTGTGTGTGGGGACAACGGGACAGGCGATCTAAAAATGGGACGGTCCCATTCAAAATGGGACGTATGGTCACATTAGGCATACATTTGAAAGGAGCATGGGCAGAATATGGGAGTGTCACCCATCAAGGGCTGCATCTTATAGAATACTGTCAGATGCTCATGTTGATTGACAGCTAGAAAAGGAGGTGCTACTCAGAATGGTCAGTGGTAAAAGGAAGCAGGGGAGACCAAAGGCCCGTTAGCTGGACACCATCAGGAATTACCGTATTTTCGCGGATATAACGCGCGCGTTATACGTGATTTTACGTACCGCGCATACCCTTCGCGCGTTATATGCCTGAGCGCGGTATACAAAAGTTTTTAAACATAGTTCCCACCCCGCCCGACGCCCGATTCACCCCCCCAGCAGGACCGCTCGCACCCCCACCCCGAACGACCGCTCGCACGCGCTCCCACCCGCACCCGCATCCACGATCGGAGCAAGAGGGAGCCCAAGCCCTCTTGCCCGGCCGACTCCCCGACGTCCGATACATCCCCCCCCGGCAGGACCACTCGCACCCTCACCCCGAAGGACCGCCGACTCCCCAACAATATCGGGCCAGGAGGGAGCCCAAACCCTCCTGGCCACGGCGACCCCCTAACCCCACCCCGCACTACATTACGGGCAGGAGGGATCCCAGGCCCTCCTGCCCTCGACGCAAACCCCCTCCCCCCAACGACCGCCCCCCCCCCAAGAACCTCCGCCCGTCCCCCAGCCGACCCGCGACCCCCCTGGCCGACCCCCACGACACCCCCACCCGCCTTCCCCGTACTTTGTGTAGTTGGGCCAGAAGGGAGCCCAAACCCTCCTGGCCACGGCGACCCCCTAACCCCACCCCGCACTACATTACGGGCAGGAGGGATCCCAGGCCCTCCTGCCCTCGACGCAAACCCCCCTCCCTCCAACGACCGCCCCCCCCAAGAACCTCCGACCGACCCGCGACCCCCCTGGCCGACCCCCCCACCCCCCTTCCCCGTACCTTTGGAAGTTGGCCGGACAGACGGGAGCCAAACCCGCCTGTCCGGCAGGCAGCCAACGAAGGAATGAGGCCGGATTGGCCCATCCGTCCTAAAGCTCCGCCTACTGGTGGGGCCTAAGGCGCGTGGGCCAATCAGAATAGGCCCTGGAGCCTTAGGTCCCACCTGGGGGCGCGGCCTGAGGCACATGGGCCAAACCCGACCATGTGTTTCAGGCCGCGCCCCCAGGTGGGACCTAAGGCTCCAGGGCCTATTCTGATTGGCCCACGCGCCTTAGGCCCCACCAGTAGGCGGAGCTTTAGGACGGATGGGCCAATCCGGCCTCATTCCTTCGTTGGCTGCCTGCCGGACAGGCGGGTTTGGCTCCCGTCTGTCCGGCCAACTTCCAAAGGTACGGGGAAGGGGGGTGGGGGGGTCGGCCAGGGGGGTCGCGGGTCGGTCGGAGGTTCTTGGGGGGGGCGGTCGTTGGAGGGAGGGGGGTTTGCGTCGAGGGCAGGAGGGCCTGGGATCCCTCCTGCCCGTAATGTAGTGCGGGGTGGGGTTAGGGGGTCGCCGTGGCCAGGAGGGTTTGGGCTCCCTTCTGGCCCAACTACACAAAGTACGGGGAAGGCGGGTGGGGGTGTCGTGGGGGTCGGCCAGGGGGGTCGCGGGTCGGCTGGGGGACGGGCGGAGGTTCTTGGGGGGGGGGCGGTCGTTGGGGGGAGGGGGTTTGCGTCGAGGGCAGGAGGGCCTGGGATCCCTCCTGCCCGTAATGTAGTGCGGGGTGGGGTTAGGGGGTCGCCGTGGCCAGGAGGATTTGGGCTCCCTCCTGGCCCGATATTGTCGGGGAGTCGGCGGTCCTTCGGGGTGGGGGTGCGAGTGGTCCTGCCGAGGGGGGAGAAGAATCGGACGTCGAGGGGGGGCATCAGGCTTTCAGGATGGGGACAGGACTTCAAGGGGGGACAGGCAGACCTTCAAGGGGGGACAGGCAGACCTTCAAGGGGGGACAGGACTTCAAGGGGGACAGGCACGGAGAGGCGGGGCAGTGCACCGAAAGTCAGGGCGGGTGAACGGTGAGTCGGGGCAACCAGAGGAGAGTCGGGGCAGTGCACCGAAAGTCAGGGTGAGTCGGGGCAACCAGATGAGAGTCGGGGAGGGCGAAAGGAGAGTCGGGGTGGCCAGAGGAGAGTCGGGCAGCATGCGCGTTATATGCCTGAGCGCGGTATAGAAAAGTTTTTGTACATATCATCGTGATTTCTGCGCGCTATACCCCTGTGCGCGTTTTACAATGGTGCGCGTTATATCCGCGAAAATACGGTACACAGGAATGAACATCAAGCAATTGAAAGAAGCTGTGGAAAACAGGGAAGCATGGCGAGGACTGGCCTACAGAGTATCCAAGGGTCGGACATGACTGTATGGATAGTAGTAGGTGCAATGGCAGACCTAGCCTATGTGACTGCTGGGGCCCATCATTTTTTGACACACACCCCATCTGTATGAAAAACATGATTTTTAATAACAATCCACACGTCACACAAGAGTATACCTAGGAAAAGGCAGCATTTTACATACTGCAGTGAGCAGTACAACATCAATACACCCATTGTAAAACTAAACAAGCCAGACTAGTACAGATCAAACCTACACAGTCAATCCTAACAAAACCGTATCTTTCGAACACAAAAAACACCTTCACCTAATATGGAATATGTACTCACAAACTAACCCCTCCCCCTTTTACAAAACTGTAGTGTGGCTTTTAGCCATGGTCGTAACAACTCAGACACTCATATAATTCTGAGCATCAGAGCTGTTACCACCACAGCCAGCGCTAAAAAACACTCTACAGTTTTGTAAAATGGGGGATAAAATAGAAATACGTAGGCAAAGGTTAAACTGAACCACCATGAAGCTGGGCTCTGCATACAATGCAACACCACAGAAACAACAATGCATCTCCCCTAAAGCAAAAAAATAAATAAATAGAATTTTTTTTCTACCTTGTCTTCTCTGGTTTCTGCTTTCCTCATCTTCTTGTCACTCTCTTCCTTTCATCCACTGTCTACCCTCTCTCTGCCCCTTTTATATGGCATCTTCTCTCCTATTCCCCTTCCAGAAACTTTATGTCTCCCCCTTCCATTTCTCCCTTCACCCCCATTGGTCTGGCATCCATCTTCTTCCCTTTCCTTCTCCAATGGTCTGGCATCTCTCCTCTCCTTCCCTTCCCTTTCCCATACCTCCATGGTCTGGCATTTTACTCTCCCCTCTCCCATCCCCCCACTTACATTAGCATCTGCCCCCTTTCTTTCCCTTCAACCCAACTCCATCCAGTATCCTTCCCCCTTATGTCTCTCTCTCTCTCTCTCTCTCCTTTCCCTGCACATCAATTTCATCAGCATCTGCCCCCTTTCTCTCCTTCCACCACTCTGACTCCTTTCTCTTCCTCCACCACCCTTCTATGCTCTTCTCTACCTCCAAATCAGCAAGGTACTGCGATGACTGCTTCTGCTGCCTCTGTTCCGGAAGAGGTAAGTAACATTGGATGGGGTGGGCTGGCAGATGCAGTCATCACGGGACCTTCCTGCACTTCAGCGCGGCTGCCGACTCTGCTTCGGAAAAAGTACGGCAGCCGCGCTGAGATGCAGGTGCCGATTAGAGCAGCGTGGGAGGATCCGGACCTGACCGGCCGGCTGTTCACCCTCCTAGGGCTGGCACCCGGGGCGGTCCATACCCCCCAGCCCGCCCTTGGTATGCCACTGAGTAGGTGTTTTCTTCTACACTAACCATTGACTTAGTATAAACCAATGTGGGTTTGCTGTAATATTCTGTGCCATTATAGACTTGGTGTTTCCCACACTGTATCAGGGTGCCGAAAAGGAGGCATTATTTCACAGAATTGCTGCCTTTGTGAACTGTGGTATCTTAGACAGGATAAAAGTGTTTTAGGACATGAATTTTTGAGATCAATTAGAGCAGGGGTAGGGAACTCCGGTCCTCGAGAGCTGTATTCCAGTCGGGTTTTCAGGATTTCCCCAATGAATATGCATTGAAAGCAGTGCATGCAAATAGATCTCATGCATATTCATTGGGGAAATCCTGAAAACCCGACTGGAATGGAATACAGCTCTCGAGGACCGGAGTTCCCTACTCCTGAATTAGAGGCTTTTTTACCAAACAGCAGTAAAAAGTGGCCTTAGTGTGGCCTTATACAGGTCATTCCCTCAGGCTAAAGCCATTTTTACTACTGTGGTAAACTGGCTGAGTTTTCTATTTTGCTTATTAATGACCACAAGCTAAATTTCCCATTAATGCGTGGCCATTAGTACGTGAGCCCTTAATGCCACTTGTTTTGTAGGCGGTAAGAGTGTATAGCAATATAGCTGCACTAACCAATTACTCCCGGATTCTCAAACCGGTTCCAATTTTATAGGCACTGGTAGGCACTCAAACTCAGTTCAAAATGCTGTTCAAATGGCATTTTAAACTGAGTATTAAGGCGAATACTGGTGCGTAAAATAATCAGCGTCGGAATTGTGCTTACGGAGGTGCTTCAGACTGCCGAATGCCATTGTGGGCATGGCTAATTCTGGAAGTTCCAACACAAAAATGTGCACAGGCTTTCAATTATCTCAATAAACTTAAGGTAACTTTAGTGACCACTTATGAAACTTCAACATGTCTGTTATGGCATTAGATACACTCTAAAAATTAGAAATTCAAAATGTTCTGTAATCTGTTCCCCGACCCTGAGGAAGCTATTTGAAACGCGTCGGCGGGGATTCAGACAGAGCAGAATTAACTTAAAGATAAGTCGTTATTACTATTTATTACTATGCACTGACACTTTATTATACAAATTATATCCAGATATAATTACTCACCATAATCCGATAATCCGATACAAATTATATCCAGATATAACTACTCACCATAATCTACCACACTCAGGGATTAAATATCTACTCACTTGGTGTGACTCTCTGAGGACCGTGAAGTGAATGAACACTGGATTTTTCATAAGTGGTCACTAAAGTTGCCTTAAGTTTATTGAGATAATTCTGGAAGTGGCATTAGGTGGCCTTAAGTGCCTCTTTAAGGGTGATTCAAATCAGGAAAACCCTGGCCTACATTTCCTGTGCCTTCCTTTGCTGGAGACGTGATTTTGTACCTGGCGCCATTGCATGATTGGCACATGATCAGCGGCTGCTTTTAAGGTGGCCGCCAACCACAGTGCCTGTTACAGAAACTGGACCTTAATGCAGAACATGCCTATTCTCCATCCCAAGACCCATTCTAGTCCTAAAAAGTAAATTTGTTTTTTTAGCCTATGGGTAGCATTTGCACATCTAAAAATTACAGCAGGATGCCTCAGCATACCACACAGTAAGGCATTTTCAACAGTGGTAAGCATGTGCTAGTGCTTATTGCAGCTTAGTAAAAGAATCCCTTAGGTAGGTGACATCTGGAGAAGGGAGCTATGTAGACTCAAAACATTCTTGGCCTACAAAACCTTTTTTCATTGACCTTATAAAAGCTATGCTAATTTCCTTGGAGAATGGCAAAACGCAAACAATTAGGATCATTTTATAAATTCTGAGTTTATTTTATTTTGGGGAAAATATTTGTGTTTAATTGATACCATAAATGTGAAGCTTTAGAAGGATAAGTACTGTCAGCTACAAAGCCTAAACTGAAAAATCCTTACTGTCAGCCTTCAGTTTGTTTCTTTTGGACAGATTTCTAGCTTAAGTGGAACCAGACCTAAGATCCAGCATCAGAAATCTTCATCTGCAAAATCAGTATGGCTTTTCTACTATTTTTATATCCCCCCTCCTAGCTTATTGCAGCCATAACAGTTATATTCTTTGGCCAGGGACCACAAACTTCTGCTTCTGCCAGAATCTGACTAATAAAGATCCTAGATCTAGCCACTAGACCACTAACTGTTGGCTGTGGCTGCTGCCCACCTTGTACTTCAGCAGGGGTTCTCAACCCAGTCCTCTGGACAACCCCAGCCAGGATATCCATAATGAATATGCATGAGAACTTTGCATGCACTGTCTCTACTGCAAATTTATCTAAACTAAACCTTAAGTTTATATACCACATATTTACTGTGGGTATCCTGACGCCTGCACTAGGCCTTGTGATCACCAGAATATGAAGAAAATGATAGGAATCTATGACTTTTGAAATACTTAACTTTATGGCACATGCTGTTCTTTCATTTGGATTTTTGTGCCCTCAAAGAGGCTGTGACAAAGCTTGAGGCACGTGGTGCTGTCCTTCCTTGCCCCCCCCCCCCCCACACCTGTTGTTTGATGGTGGGAAGCGTAGTTGCAATTATTGAAAGGATTGTCATTATTTGAAAACATTGTTTGTTGCACATGTTTTGAAACAATCACATACCTTCACTGAAGGAAGTGATTCCCTACAATGATATCCTGCTTGTGAGGATGCAAGTACTCTTGGGTGGGTTGCAGTAGTTCCTTATTCATAAGAATAGCCTTACTGGATCAGACCAATGGTCTATCTAGCCCAATATCCCATCTTCACGGAGGCCAATCCTGGTCACAAGTACCTGACAAATCCCAAATAGTAGCAGCATTCCATGCCACCGATCCAGAGCAAGCAGTCCAAATATTTTTTTAAAACCAGCTATATTAACCGCTCTTACCACATCCTCAAGAAATAACAAACTATAGACCCATTGCAAGCATCCCAATTCTAGCTAAATTAATGGAAAAAATTGGTTTTGACCAAGTCTCTGAATTCATTGAATTGACAAGCATACTCCATCCCAATCAAACAGGGGTTAGAAAACATCATTCTACCGAACTCTCATTACTAGACATAACTACTTCCATTCTTTATCATCTAATAATAACTTTATTTTTGTATACCGCCATACCCAGATGAGTTCTAGGCGGTTCACATTAATTAAACAGAGTAACAAGTGGTTCCGTACAAGATTGATCAGAGTTGCGAACAGCGAAGAGAAGTAAGGGGGAGAGGGGGAGTCGGGGGGGGGGGGTTCATTAGGGGAGAGGTGGAGGTTAATGAAGTGGTATTAAGGGTTCTGGTTTTGGAATAGGTGGGTTTTGAGTAATTTTCTAAAGTCAAGGTAGTTGGGGGCCTTGAGGACCATTTGGGCTAGCCATGGGTTTAGTTTGGCAGCCCGGAAGGCGAAGGTTTTGTCAAGGAATTTTTTTGAGTGGCATAGTTTTAGGGAGGGGAAGGCGAAGAGTTGAATTCTGCGGGAGTTCTTAGTGTTGTGGTTTAGGGTGAAGTGAGGGGAGATGTAGCTTGGGGATAAACCAAATATTGTTTTGTAACAGAAACAGGTGAATTTGAATATGATTCTGGATTCTAGTGGGAGCCAGTGGAGTTTGTGGTAGAAAGGGGTGATGTGATCCCATTTTTTCAGGCCAAATATGAGGCGAACAGCGGTGTTCTGGATTATCCTTAGTCTCCTGATGGTTTTCTTTGTGGCGCTCAAGTAAATGATGTTGCAGTAGTCCAGTATGCTGAGGATGGAGGATTGTACTAGTAGGCGGAATGAAGTGTCGTCAAAGTATTTTTTTATGGTACGGAGTTTCCATAGCATCGAGATACATTTCATGGGCTGCATACGAAGGGGTTTCGTCAGTCGTAAGGCGGAAGTCATTATGCCATTGTATAGATCCATGGTGAGGCCCCACCTGGAATACTGTGTGCAATTCTGGAGGCCGCATTATCGCAAGGATGTGCTGAGACTGGAGTCGGTGCAAAGAATGGCCACCCGGATGGTCTCGGGACTCAAGGATCTACCATACGAAAAACGGCTTGACAAATTACAGCTATACTCGCTCGAGGAGCGCAGAGAGAGGGGAGACATGATCGAGACGTTCAAGTATCTTACGGGCCGCATCGAGGCGGAGGAAGATATCTTCTTTTTCAAGGGTCCCACGACAACAAGAGGGCATCCGTTGAAAATCAGGGGCGGGAAACTACGAGGTGACACCAGGAAATTCTTTTTCACTGAAAGAGTGGTTGATCGCTGGAATAGTCTTCCACTACAGGTGATTGAGGCCAGCAGCGTGCCTGATTTTAAGGCCAAATGGGATCGGCACATGGGATCTATTCACAGGGCAAAGGTAGGGGAGGGACATTAAGGTGGGCAGACTAGATGGGCCGTGGGCCCTTATCTGCCGTCTATTTCTATGTTTCTATGTTTCTATGTTCCTGACTGTGATTTCAGTGTGTTTCTCAAGGGATAGGTGTTTGTCCAGTGTGACTCCTAGTATTTTTAAGGTTTGTTCGAGGGGGAAAATGGATCCTTTTACTTGAATTGTGGTGTCTTTGATTTTGTCTTTGGGGGTTGCCAAGAAGAATTTTGTTTTGTCTGGGTTTAGTTTTAGTCTGTAGGATAGCATCCAGAGTTCAATTTGACTGAGTATGCTTGCAAGGGAGGTGAGGAGTTCTTGCGTGAAATGAGTCAGGATGTAGGATTTATAGTAGGATCCAGGAAAGTGGAGCAACACAGCAGGTAAAATGACATTGTTCGACGATGACGCCAAACTATGTATTATTGTAGGTGATTGCAATTTTAAAAATAATATGGAGCAGGACCTGCTTACTTTGGAAAGTTGGTCCTCAACCTGGCAACTGGGCTTCAACGCTAAGAAGTGCAAGGTCATGCACCTCGGAAGCGGTAATCCATGCAAGACGTACTCCTTGAATGGAGAAACTTTAACTAGGACTTCAGCAGAATGAGATTTAGGAGTAATCATCAGTGCAGACATGAAAACTGCCAATCAAGTGGAGAAGGCTTCATCCAAGGCAAGGCGGATGATGGGTTGCATTAATAGAAGTTTCATCAGCCGGAAGCCTGAAGTCATAATGTCATTGTACAGGGTCATGGTGAGACCTCATCTGGAGTACTGTGTGCAATTCTGGAGGCCACATTACAGTAAAGATGTGCGCAGAATTGAATCAGTTCAGCGGACGGCCACCAGGATGATCTCGGGGCTCAAGGGTCTCTCGTACGAAGAGAGGCTGAACAAATTACAGCTCTACACTCTCAAGAAACGTAGGGAGAGGGGGGACATGATTGAGACATTTAAATACATCACAGGACGTGTCAAGGTAGAAGATGATATTTTCTTTCTCAAAGGACCCTCGGCCACAAGAGGACATCCGCTCAAACTCAAGGGCGGGAAATTTCATGGCGACTCCAGAAAGTATTTTTTCACGGAGAGAGTAGTGGATCATTGGAACAAACTTCCAGTACAGGTGATCAAGGCAAGCAGCGTATCAGACTTTAAGAACAAATGGAATGCCTATGTCGGATCCCTACGAAGGTCAAGTTAAGGAATTGGGTTATTAGGGCACAGACTGAAGGGGTGGGTCAGTAGGGTGGGCAGACTTGATGGGCTATAGCCCTTTTCTGCCGTCATCTTCTATGTTTCTATGATCTCACCCTGGGCATTGTACACCACTTGCTATTTGAAGGCATGTAGGTCTTCCTCTTTTGGTAGGTAAGATCTCTTCCTCTTAGAGACCTGATGGCCACATGGATGCAGTGTATAGCACCCAGGACAGAAGGGAAGTGGGCCACTTCATAAAACTAGGTCATAGTTTATTGCTTCTGCTGCATGGTGTTAGGGAAGACAAATAGTTGGAGGTGTATGAAAGAAGGGCTCCAAGAAACTGCGTAATTAGGGTTACCATATGTCCCTGAAAATCTGGATTTCCTCAGTTTAGAGAACTTTCTGGGTGTCCGGATGGCTTTAAAAAATGAAGGAGTCTATCCGAGTTTAGCCAGCTCTCCCAACTCTCCCAACTACCTCTTCCATGGTCGCCCTGCATCTGTTTTGCTTCTGCCCTGCGTTTACCACACAAGGCAGACAGTGCAGGGGAACTGTGTTACATGGAAAGCTATATTCCTTATCATCCTAGGCATGAAATGCAACCCTGACACTAACTATGACAATGACAGCTGGTTCAAGTCCACTTCCTGCACAAACTACACATGCC
The DNA here is from genome assembly GCF_902459505.1 of Geotrypetes seraphini. Taxonomy (NCBI): domain Eukaryota; kingdom Metazoa; phylum Chordata; class Amphibia; order Gymnophiona; family Dermophiidae; genus Geotrypetes; species Geotrypetes seraphini. The sequence goes on along the minus strand of NC_047084.1, from coordinate 192,873,074 downwards.
CTCAAATCAGTCTCAGCCCCAATCCAGACTCTGACCACCCCCCCTTGAGTCAAAGTTCCAACACCCCCATCTAGGCCCAGACCCCCCAATCACATACTTAGCTCCCATGAAGCAGGCCTCAACTCCCCCAGAATCAACAACCCTGCTCCCACCAAAAGCCCCAACCCCAAACAGCATCTCCTTCCCTGACTCCCCCACCTACCTCCTTCCTGGCCACTGCATTGAATCTTTAGGCAGTCGGCAAAGGCAATGAGGAGAGCCTGCTGCCGCCAGCTTGCCCTGGAAGCCATCTTTCTCTAGGCCCTACCTACATTGGGAACAGGAAGTCACTGCAGAGAGGTGGCTTCCAGGGCACTAACACTGGTCAGTGCCGCTGAAAATAACCAGCTATTTTTGGGACGTTCCAGGAGCAGAGTTGGCATTTGGCCTTTTAAGTGCCAATATTCAGCACTTATCTGGCCAGGGTAACTGCATAAATAAGGCTGCATAAAAATCTGTCCTATCTTCATGTGATGCCCCATAGTTGGTTAAGTGCTGAAATTGCACTTAACCGCTTATGTAATAGCCAGGTCCACCAACATGGAAATTCAAAGCCAGTGGCATGACATGGCCCAGCATTAAATTTCCATGTTTAACGCTAGTAGCAGTCAGGAAAATGCTTATCACTGCTTGCTGAATATCAAGCCCAGTGTTTTTAACTATCGACAAAAGTCTATGCACGAAACAACGTATCTGATTTTCAAAGAAAGGATATCCCAAAGATTTGTAGCCTGGAATCTGAAAGAGGAGTCAAAAACATACTTAAATCTGATCTCTCAAATCAATGGAAATTCCAATATACAGTGGAAGTAGGGGCTGGAGGGGAGATAGGGTGAGGATCTAGAAAGAGGCATACAATAAAGATGTTTAATGGGGCCTTTTATATTGCAAGTAATTTTCTAGTAAGTGGATACATTGGAAGATTGATGATGGTTGACTTACTGTTAATATTCATTTTATATGGTGACTGCTGTGATTGCAACAGGTTTGGTTAAGACTCATTAAGAGGGAGCTCGTAGATAAGATACAGATGCACATTTAATATGCAGTCTATACATCTTGTTTTCATATTTCTTGTTAGGATTTTGTGATGTTATATACGTGGAGGGGCATAATCGAAAAGGATGTCTAAGTCCGTTTACGTCCATCTCGCAAGTCGTCCAAAGTTAAAAAGAGCCTAAGATATTTTCGAAAGATACGTCCAACTTTTTTTTTACTTTCGAAAATCGTCTAATTAGACGTCCTGCCAATCTGATCGTCCAAGCCACTAAATCGTCTATCTTTATACCACATTTCCGTCCAAGTCCAAAACGCCTAGAACAAGCCCTGTTGGACGTGGTAGGGGTCTGCAAAGTGATAGACTGCACACCCAGACATGACACCTAAATAGTGGGGTACCTTACAGGGCACTGCTGTGATCTTCACAAAAAGGGTGCCATGGCTTCTCCTCATTACAGCTCCCTTAAAGGTGACGGTAGCCCCCCAAAACACCTCCAGAATCCCCTAGACCCACTTATCTACCACCCCAATAGCCCTTATGGCTGAAGGAGCCACTTATATGCCAGTACAAAAGGGTTTTGGGGGTGTATAGGGGAGTGCACATGTTTCAATATCAATGCAGTGAGTACAGGAGCTTATGGGCATGGGTCTTCCTCTCTATGGGTCCCTAACCCACCCCCAAGATGACTTAAGCTGCCTCTGGGCTGGATGACTAGACTTTCCTATGCCAGGCGGCCAGGTGATGATGGTCTGGAGGCTGAAATTTAAAGTTGTGAATACAATTTTTATGGGGGGGGGTTGGTGATTACTGGGGTAATGTGTGGGGGGTCTGTGTTATGTGTTTTCAGTGCTTATCTGGTGAGTTTAGGTGGGTTTTTGTGACTTAGACCATGTTTTACATGGTCTAAGTCACAATGTCCAAGTTCCGTCTAGGCTCTGTTGTTAAACTTTCAGTTATACATGCTGTACGACTAAGCCGGCCCACGTCCCGCCCAATTCCCGCCCTCGACACGCCTCCCGAAATGCCCCATTTTGCTTTGGACGTTGAGCGGCACTATGAAGGCCTAGGTCGGGGGTCGGCAACCTGCGGCTCCAGAGCCGCATGCGGCTCTTTTCCACCTTTGCTGCGGCTCCGGTAGTGTGTCACGCAGGCATGCACCTTACAAGTCCAGCGTCGCGGCGGGAAATAGCCATGCTGAGCAGTGAGCTCAGCACATACACAGATGAAAGCCTTGCTTGCTGATTGGTCCGGCGGCCCCGCCCCGCCGTGCCGCCGGACCAATCAGCAAGCAAGGCTTTCATCTGTGTAGTGCTGAGCTCACTGCTCAGCATGGCTATTTCCCGCCGCGACGCTGGACTTGTAAGGTGCCTGAAAAAGAAATCATCCTGGCCGGGGTCGGTGTCATGCTCCGGAGATCTACAGCCTTCCTATCTCCCTCTCCCTTCTACCTGCTTCCGGCCACATCCCCTGCTCCGCGGCTCTCTTCGGCAACTCAGCAGCAGCGATCGACACAAGCTTCTGACGTCGGGGCCTACCCTCTGCGAGTCCCGCTTGTTTCAACTTCCTTTTTCCACAAAGGCGGGACTCGTAGAGGGAAGGCCTCGATGTCGGCAGCTTGTCTTGATCACTGCTGCTGACGAGTTGCTGAAGAGAGCCGCGGAGCAGGGGGGTGTTGCCAGGTGCAGGTAGAAGGGAGAGGGCCAGATGCAGGACTCGTGGGTGAGGGAGGAGAAGAGAGAGAGAAAGAGAGAGGGGAGGGAAACAAAAGGAAATCTTTCATACTGGGCTGGGCCGGAGTGGAGGGAGGGTGGAAAGATTCTAGCTACAGGGTGCAGTAACAAAGGAAAAGGGGGGGAAAGCTGAAAATGGAGATAGTGACACAAAGAAGAGAAAGGGTAAGCAGGACCTACTGAATAAGGATAGAGATACAGAGGGGACATGAAGAGGAGGTGAAATAGAGACATAGAAGTAATGCTGAAAAAGTGGGGGGGGGGAGATAAAGACATTGAAAGGGCAAATGGTGAACATGGCGTAAAGATAAGGACAGAGACAAATGAAGATTCTGAAAAAGTGGTGAGATAGGGATATAGGTGAGATGGACACAAAGAAGGGTGATGCTGGAAAATAGGTGGAATGGTAATTCTGACAGACACAGAAGGGAAATGCTGGATCAAGGAGAGATGGGGCTCAGGCTGGATGGAATGAGGAGAAATGCCTTGTTGGCCCGAAACTTCCTCTCCTACGTCAGAATTGACGTCAGGGAGCGGAATGCTGGTCAGCGCAACACTTCTGCAGGGAAAGCTTGGGACGGCGGTGGCTTGGGGGCTGTTCCCCGATTGCGGTGGCAGCAAACCGAGTGGCTTGGGGGAGGGCACGGAGACAGAAAGAAGGGGGAACAGGGAGACAGAAAGAAAAAGTTGGGGGAGAGAATGAGGTCTGGAGGAGAGGAAACATACAGGAGGCTGAAAGAAAGGAAGAAAGATTGGATGCACAGTCAGAAGAAGAAAGTGCAACCAGAGACTCATGAAATCACCAAATAGCAAAGGTAGGAAAAATTATTTTATTTTCAATTTAGTGATCCTGTATATAGCATTAAGATAAGAAACAATATATGCAGTGTTAGATTTGTTTTATAATGGTTTTGCGGCCCCAAGTTTTTTTTTCTTTTCGAAAACGGGTCCAAGTGGCTCTTTATGTCTTAAAGGTTGCAGACCCCTGGCCTAGGTCGTTTAGAAATACGTCCAAAACCTGGTTTTATTATCGGCGCTTGGATGTTTTTGAGAAATGTTCATCCAAGTGTCGACTTAGGACGGTTTTTGGACGTTTTTCTCTTTCGATTATGAGCTCCATTATGTTTTTGATGTGCCTTATAAAAAACAAATGCTCATGTGGAACACAGTTAAGAAGAACCAAAGGGGAAAAAAGGCAGGAAAGAAAGACAAGTGGAAGAAAGGAAGAGAGAATCAAGAAGGATAGAGAAAAAAGGAAGGGGTATGAAAAGGAAGGAAAGAAGTGGGAAAGAAGGAATCAAAGGAAAGGGAAGGGGAAGGGAAAGAGAAGAGAGAGCGAAGGAGAAGGTAAAAGGGTTAAGGGAAGGGTAGGGAAGAAGAGAAAGAAAAGGGTGCACAGGAAATAAAGGGTAAGGGAAGGAAGAAGAGGAGAAAAGGAGAGAAGGAATTGAGGGATGAAGAAGGGGGAAAGAAAACCTGAAGATAGGAGGAAATCTGACTATAAATTTATAATGAAAAGGTCCTGAAGTCTAATTACTAATCCAGACCCTTTGTTTCTCTTTCAAGAAGAGGATATGTCACCAAAAAGTGAGGCCAAACTGTAAACAATGTTCAGCCAAAGGTGTAAGTATAGTAGCTCTCTTAATGCAGCTTTTATATTCAGTCATCCTGGTCTTTTACTGTTCTTCTTGTTTTGTCAACATACAGCATTTTACAAGGATATTGTATACTATAAATTGCTTGTGTCATGTTGTAGTCTGAATAATGTCTAATGTAAATTTTGCATTTAGAGAGTTTATGAATTCTGAAATGTTCATAGAGTTGTGGTATTTTACACAATTACTACATCTAAAAGGACAAATGGGCCTTAAATCAGGAAATACCGAGGGAACCAATTTTTCTTTTAAATTCCCTCTTCCTTGAGTACACTGTAGTCAATTGTTAGTTTTTAAAACATTCATGTCCTTCAAGTATGCACCAGTTCTTTTAAATTACCTTTTGTATATGATTAGTCAAATATGAAAACCTCAATGTACAAACAATGCCAGTGGCCTTTCTTTTATTTCTGACCTGCAATAATTCCTCTCTATGTGCTTTTCTGGCCTTAAGACACTGTTCATTAAAAGAATGACTTGGATAACCTCTTTCTTTAAAGCTATCATCCATCATGCCTTCAAATTAGTGTATGTATTCATTAGGTGTTTTTTATTAGGTGTTTATATACTGCCTATTAAGGTTATCTAAGTGGCTTACAATCAGGTACTCAAGCATTTACCTATCTGTTCCTGTGGGCTCACAATCTATCTAATGTACCTGAGGCTATGGAGGACTGAGTGACTAGCCCAGGGTCACAAGGAGCAGCATGGGGTTTGAACCCACAACCCCAGGGTGCTGAGGCTGTAGCTCCAACCACTACGCCACATGCTCCTCGAAGACCTGAGTGTAATGGACCAAATTCTATATATATGACACCAGAAAAATCAGCTTGATTTATATGCGTAGTGGCCGGCCCCACAACTAAAAATAAGTGGACATTTATGCTAACTAAAATCTAAGATAATAAAACCCTAAGCGCGCATGCGCACTCCCACCTGCGTGTTCCGTTTTCCGTGAGCTGTAGGGCCCTGTGGGCAAGAGTGAGCATGCGCGCTTCTACTCCCTCCCTCCCTCACTGTAACTTCTCCGCTGTCGATCGCCGCCGTCATGGCTCCCTCTCCCCCCGTGCACCCTTTCCTGGTGCACATGAGAATCTCTCTCTCTCTCCCCCAAGAGTAAGTAAAGACCCTGTCAGGTGATAAATGCAATGGAGGATCTATGAGGAAAAGGGTACAAAGGAAATGGTGAAAGGTGAGGTGGTTGGACTGGTATCAGTGGGAGGCAGGGTCCGGGCATGATAGAGGCGGGGCATGGGTGGGGTCAGAGTCAGCGTCAGGGTATAGGAGGGGCTATTCTAACACCCGTTACTGTAACGAATGTAACGAGCTAAAACACTAGTCTGGTATAAATGCCTGCACCTAAATTCTGTGCAGATTGGGTGTAGTCTATAACTGTACGTGTAATTTTTAGGAATTCCCTGCATTTTAGCCCCACCCAAAACATTCAGAACACGTCCATTTAAATGTGTATATCCTGTCTTTCTTAAAATAAGGATTTAGACATATGCAATATACAAATCTAAATACTACTTATCATTTCTACAGCACTACTAGATGTATACAGCACTGTACACAAGCATGTAAGAGATACTTTGGGGCGGATTCTATTGGCATTCAGATTCTCCTAGGCGCCATTCAGTGCAATTGGCAATCAACCACTAGGCACCATTTATAGAATCATACCTAGTGGTGTCTAAGTGGTATTAGGTGCTACTAGGTGTTAAAAACCTTAGGCACACTCCACTTAGGCCAGGGTTTTCTTGGCCTATATGAGTGTACCTAAGGTAGGCGCCTAACTCAATCAAAACCCAAACTATGTCACAAATCCACCCCTAATTACACCTTCATGCCATGTAAGCACCATTAGGCATCTCAGGGTAGATACCTACCTTAAAGTGGAAGGTGCCTACCATCAAAATAATTTTTTTAAATTGTTTTTTAATTGCTCTGTCAATTACAAGCTGCCTTAAAGCAAACTTTGGCCTCCATATCTTGGCCTGTACTGGCAACCAAGGTCATAACAGAGTCAAACTGTTATATTTCTGATCATCAGGAACACTCTACATCATGGCCATGATGTCTGCACCTCCAGGTCTGCAGCTCCCAGGACAAGCTTTTTTAACTGGTTTACACATATAATCTTACATTGCAAAAAGCTGGGGCCATTATTACCCTAGTCTTGTCACCTGCCCATCAAATTCCAGCAAGAGAAATCAGAAAAAGGATGCTTACTGATCGGTGATTTTTAATTCCTTTCTTGTGAATCGTTTCCTGCAGATCAAAGAACAATCTGAGGCTGAAAAAGTATTGACCCTGCAGATCAAAGAATAATATGAAGCTGTAAAAGCATTGTTCTTTTACTAGCCATGCCCCGGCTCCAAGACCACACAATAATATCTCAGAGCCTTCAAAAAAGGCAACGCTTTAATCTAGGCACTCATATCTGGGTCTTCCTTTACAAGAGCCATTCCACTCTTATAGCAATATGGCTATTACCCCACCAAGTTCTTGCTGAGTAGGTCTGTCAGTGCTGCCCAGAATCTCTCTTGACTCCTCAATCTTCCTTTGGGTCAACAGAGCAATATAATGGCAGCTGCCTATTTTTTTATTTTTTTTTTGTCTTCACAAATATGGTAACCCTACACTGAGGGGAATTTTTAATAGGACATCAGAGTTTGGATGTTTGGGGAAAGACGTCCAAAAATCCAGTAGAGAAAATGTCCATTTTCAAAACTACAAGACATACATCAATTTTGTTTGAAAGATGACCCGCTAGATGTCTCAGAGCTAAGGTCTGAGATCATGAGCAACTTTTCCTCTTTGTACATAATATAGCCCAGTTACCCCACCAGATATATTATGTTTCGTTGTCTTGGTAACATGACATTTTTACAATTGGAGTCCTAGAACTTTTTTCCATTTTGCTTCTCCCAGTAGGCTCATTCTTCTTCATATAGCTTAGAGTCTAATTCCACTGGAAAGCATTTTCTGGGTGAATGAAATAATATTTGCCATCTCAACCCATGCTGGGATTCCAAATATTCTCAAGTCTTGACAACCCATCTTAGTTTTCCCAATCCTTGGTCCACTCAATCATTGCCCCCAACTTCTTTAACATAGCATTTCAGAGATGGTCTTGGCACAGCTATCCTCCAGATCGCCAACTTGTGCTTTCACTGCTATCACTTGTTTCTGGTAAGCAGCCATCTGCAACCCTGTGGATCCTACCTGACTTAGGATCTCCTATTTGGTCATCATGTTGCTAATATTCAGTTCTTCTTCTAATTGCTCTCTCCACGGGTGCTATCTGCCATTTATCTTCTGGCTTCAATTTCCTGAGCATCATTGTTGCATGGGGGTCTTTACTACTAACAACTTGTTTTTGCTTTACTGTTAGGTACAAGCTTCCCAAACTTATTACTGTTAGGTACAAGCTTCCCAAACTTATAGTTCTCAGTATCAACATCTGCTTTATAAATTTCCATGGGTCTTTCACACTTTGCATTCTGGCATTTCTTAAGGGAGGCCTGGAAGCCAATGCAATGTATGATATCTCCCATCCCTTTCCAACCAGAAGATTCTTTGTTAGTAAATGTGATAAAATGTGATACAATATTGATCTTGTTGATCCCCTAGTGATAAAGAATAAGAGATCATACATAAGAGCAGATCATTTCTTCTTGATTTATTCATTTATGTACAGTGGTCCTCAACCTCATGTCTGAGTACTATGAAATAGATTTGCATACACTACTCCATTGTATGGCCATCTCTCTCATACATACCATACATACTCAAATATAAACTGAGATTTTGGGGCCAAAAAATTAGGATCTCAGTTTATATTTGAGCCACCACCCAATCACTGAGGCTGACCTCTTTTTAACCCCCAATGACCACCAGCACTGAAGTCACACTTACCTCACTGCTGCCACTGCCCCTCAATGAACACCAGCACTGCTATCCTATGAACCACAAGACGATCCATGCCATTGCCCTCCATGTGTGCACCCTCTGCCCCGCAGGCATCATTCAGTGTTGAAGAACAGCTGCTACCACCAAGCTGTATGCTGATCCGGTGTGGTGGCCTTGAGCATCTGCACATGCCCAAAGCCTGCCAGCTCCTGCTCCTCCGAGATTCTACTTGTTTGGCGAAATGCATCAGGCATGGTTCCTGGGAGCACCTTGAATATACCTGATTTGAATCTCCTTGTTGGCTGCCTATCTTCTTTTGTTCCACGTTGGATTCTTTGGTGGACTTCTTGACTTGTTGCTTTGTTACAAATTAACATACATGGAGTGGAACATACTAGAGCAGTTACCCATATGTATGTATTTTTATACATACATATGGGTTACAGTTGGACGACATAGAGTGAGGCAGTTGAGAGGAGTTGCAAACTTGGTTATTAATATAGACTTATGTTTCGCTTAGTATTACTGCTTTACAATGCATTTGAACACTTTTATATATGTATGGATAAGGTTTAGAGTTAAAGTCCTGGGCAAGTAGGTGGGAAGGGAAGGAAGGGGGGTTTTGTTTAGAGATATTTGGGGGGTTGCATAGAAGAAAAACTGTGCTCTGGTATGCTAATCTTTGTTTGTTTTGAATTAAAAAAAAAAAAAAAAGAAATACAAGTGGAAATAAAGAAGTAAATAAGAAAACAGATAAATGGGGTCAGGATAGGGGCGTAACATGGGTGGGGTAGGAGCAGGATAGGGGGGTGGGGCATGGGTAGGGTAGGGGCAGGGCAGAGCCGGGGGGGGACCCAGCGTACTTGGGTGCCTAGGGGCCCTTGAAGAATTAATCCTGCCCTGGCGACCACATCCCTGTCACCACTCCATCCCCATGACCACTGTCCCCGCCCCGTCCCTGCAGCATCCATAGAACCCTCAGTATTGCAATATTTAGCTTATTCCTTCCTTATAAATCAAAGTTCTGGCTGCTGAACTAGAGAAAAAGATGTTCAGCTGGCAGGGCTTTGTTTATAAATTTTTATCAACACAACTATTATACTACTTTATCCTAAAGCAAAAAAAAAGAAAAGGAACAAATAAATATTAAATTTTTTTTATACCTTTGTTGTGTGGTTTCTGCTTTCCTCATCTTCTCATTCAATTCCTTCCATCCACTGTCTGTCTTCTCTCTGCATCTTCCATTTGCTCTGTTACTGTGCCTCTCCCTTCACCCCCCAACCCTGGCACTCATCTTCTTCCCTCCGCTCCCCCCATAGTCTGGAATCTCTTCCCCATTTCCCTTCAGCGTCTGTTCCTCCCCACCCCACCTTCCCCAGTTCCCTTCAGCATCTGTTCCTCTCCACCCCACCTTCCTCAGGTACCTTCAGCGTCTGTTCTTCTCCACCCCACCTTCCCCAGTTCCATTCAGCATCTGTTCCTCTCTAGCCCACCTTTTCCAGTTCCCTTTAGTGTCTGTTCCTCTCAAGCCCACCTTCCCCAGTTCCCTTCAACATCTGTTCTTCTCTAGCCCATCTTTCCCAGTTCCCTTCAGCGTCTGTTCCTCTCTAGCCCACCTTTCCCAGTTCCCTTTAGCATCTGTTCCTCTCCACCCCACCTTCCTTCAGCATCTGTTTTTCTCCACCCCACCTTTCCTCCCTTTCTTCCTCCCTGCCCCTTCTGGTTGCATCAGAGATGACCTTTACGGCAGCCGCACGCGATTTCAATGCTCCGGCTGCTGGTAGGAAACACATTTAGAAATTGCCTGCCGCAAAGGTAAGGAGCAGGGAGGGAGATGATCAGGAAGCAGTGATCGGGCTCAGGCGGCAGCGATATGTATGGAGGGAGATGCTTGGGCAGCGGCGGCGATCGTGCGACGGCTATAAGTATGGAGGGAGGGAGCGTGATCGGTGACCGTGCGCGTTCCCTCCTTTCACTAAGGAGACAAGGCCATTCACTGCTCCACAGGGCGGTGAATGGCCTTCTCCTGTACCCGCGGCAACCACCTCTTTTCTCTCCCAGATTTTGACGGGTTACCCACAGCTAGTCGTGGGTAACAGCCACCATGTCATTCTCTAGATGCGTTAGCATTTAGCGCGTGCTAAATCGGCTAGCGCACCTTAGTAAAAGACCCCCCCCCCCCAAGCGTTAGGATGCAGATTTTTTTTTACCTAGATCAGGGGTGTCAAATGTCAGTCCTCGAGGGCCGCAATCCAGTCGGGTTTTCAGGATTTCTCCAATGAATATGTATTAGCATACAATGAAAGCAGTGCATGCAAATAGATCTCATGCATATTCATTGGGGAAATCCTGAAAACCCGACTGGATTGCGGCCCTCGAGGATCGACATTTGACATCCCTGACCTAGATGGATCTGTTTGGATGTCAGGGTTCTACTCATAGATCAAAAAAATGAAGGTGCTACTATACAATACCTGGAGATAGACCCTTCTTCAACTTCCTTTGAATTTTAATCATCAAATTTAAAAAAAACATAAATAAAAAGCAGCCCACTGCATTCCAGAAATCGCTATAGTTTTTATTCCTCTTAACAATTCAGTATGAAATCAGCTTTTGCAGTATTACGCTAGCAAAATGTCAAAGCTTTCAGAGGCATTCCTTCTTTTGTTTGTATATTTTAATTGTACAACTGAAGAGTTGTAAGCCATTCTAAAATCCTTGGAACATTGTTCTTCTCCCTTCTTGCCATCTAAAGAGGTCATGCGTTGTCCTTGTACTGGAAAGTGTGCTGTGGTTTCCAGCCCAGAAACACATGCCTGTGTGTCCCTGAAATGTTGAGATTGTGAAATCTGTTCAGCTTGTGGCTTGGATAAAAGCACTTGTATACGTTTTATTACATTTGGATGAGTACTAACAAAGCAAACAAATGGTACAGTTCATTGCTTTGAAATCCTCCCTCAAACTCTTATTGACCTTGTAAAGGAAAAAGTATTTTGTTGGGAGGCGATAGGGTTGAAGAAACTTTGGATAATGCAAGATGTATTTATTGTATCTGGGAAATAAAACTTTTGTGGAATGAGTAGAATGGACTCTGTTTAAGGCCAGCAGTGCTAGTTATCGTGGAGCCAATTCACCATTTTTGAGCCTGGAGCTTAGATGAATAGGTATTTGGGAAGATCAGTGAAAACAAATATTTGTTATATAAGACTGAAGTGGAGGTTGTGCATGATGTCAAAAAAAATGAAAATGAGCATATGATTAGGTATTTCGGGCCGGATTCTGTATAGGACGCCCAGTCTCAGAAGCTGCCTAAGCCCGCCTGACCAATATAATTCTCTAACCAGCGTCCACGTCACAAGCGCTGGTTAGAGAATCTTATTACCGCTGAGCTGATCGCGGAAAGGGAATCTCCCTGCCGCGATCAGTTTAGCAACCACGACAGGGAACTTTCCCTCCCACCCCTGAGTCATCCCTGCCAGGAGGGATGCCCACTTCCTCCTGCCAGAACCCCCGAAGCTGCCCCCCCCCCACCCCTGGATGTTCATGGCAGGAGGAGTTCCCAATTCCTCCTGCTGCCACCCCTCCAAGACATCCCCCAGCAGGAGGGATGCCTAGTCCCCCCTGCTGGAACCCCCAAAGCCACCCACCCAACACACAAATGTCCGTGGCAGGAGGAGGGGTAGCCTAAGGGATCTGAGCAATTGGAATCTTAGGCCACTCCAAGTTCATTCCAAAATGCACTGGTAGAGAGGCCTAACATTCCGGTTGGCCCAGGTGCCTAAGGCCCCTCATATGGGAGGGGCCTTAAGTACCTGGGCCAAACAGGACCTTAGGCTCCTCGTAGGTGCATCCCACGATGCACTGAGAAGGGGAAGGCCTGCCATTCTGTGGAGGTGGGCCTGCCAGCCGGAGGGACTAAGCATCCCTCCAGCTGGCCAATGAAAAAAAGGTCCAGGTAGGATCCAGGTGGGCTTGGAGGGTCGGGTGGGTGAATGCTTGCGGGGGAGGGGGAGTTCCCTGCCAGTCATCTTTGCGTGGGGGACGGGTTCCCTGCCGCAGCCGCTATACTGATCATGGCAGGGAGATTACCTTGCTGCAATCGGCTCAGTGACCTTGTCTATTTGAAATGTAGACCAGCATTTTGCTGGCCTACATTTCAGGTGCCTATTGTGGCCCTAGGGAGGCAGCTAGGGCCACCTAAGCTCGCCTAAGGCCACTTCCGGGTGAAACTACACCCATCCAATTGGCTGGTTAGACAGTGGTAGGACGCCTACCGCTGCCTACAATTGGGACGTCGTTTATAGAATTTGGCCCTTCGTGTCCACCCAGCTTCAAGCTATGGATTGAATTAGCTGCCTCATATAAGCCTCATTATTCTGTTTTGGACATTCAAAGTTGTTCTACTGATATTTGTTTCTTACAGAAAAGAAAACAGTAAAACCACAATGAACGTGCTTAAATTATGATGTCAGCACAATCTAAAGACAATAAGCAAAAAGCATAGGCATCTGATTTACCCTTTCATAAGCCTATGGTGAGATCTCATTTAGAGTACTAGGTAGAATTCTGGAGGCTGTGCCTTCATAGGGTTAACATAAGGCTCCAGAAAAAGGAGCATGAATTGAGACATCTGGGTTTTTACTTCCATTGCTTTCAATGGAAGTAAAACCCAGATGGCTCTATCTGTCCTCCTTACTTACATTGCTTTCAGTGGAAGTAAAACTCAGATATCTCAATCCATCCTCTATTTTCTGGAGTCATATGGTAACCCTACATCTTTATAAAGATGGATGGAGATGGTGTAGAATGGTCAACATTTGATTCATAAATCATAGGGAACAGATTTAAAAATGGAAACATATACCCTGGAAGAGAGGCAGGAACTAGGAGATACAATAGAGATATTTAAATATCAATTTCCATGAAAAAAGGTTCTGAAATGAGGGGCATAAATTAGAACTAATAAAGGTAAATTGGTGGTTTATTCCTTCAAAAAGTACAAAGACTAGTGACACACATTTAAAACAAATGAGAGAAATTATTATTTAATTTAAAATACAAAAATGGTCCTATTCAACAATTTGGGGGCTCATTTGAGTGGAATGTATCATACAACATAGGCTCTGACTCATTATATTTGTTTACTGGACAATACCACATCAATCTCTGATGGTACTAGACTCTCTATAGTCTTTTCCTGCATAAGGCTACTCTTATCACTAAATGTTGCATAGTACAACAATGGATTTACTCAACGCTACCAACATTGACTCAGTAGAGAAATGAAGTGCACAAACTTTACACATGGAGAAAGTCTCAATAGCATTCTGAGGGCAGCACATAAAGCGAAGATTCTTTAAACTATAGGTACCTTTCACTGATACTCCCTGAGTATGCGCTGTCGTTTTGAATGATTTAGAAGTATAGAGTGTGTAATTGCACCTTTCACTCTGTATTTTATATTGAGATCTTGTTTGCCTTGACTGGGAACTTGGGGGTGGGAGGGCAGGGGCTTGGTAGAGGATGTGTGCAATGACACTTTGGATGGGTATTTGGCTTGGGGTGCGAGGATTGTGTTAACTCTACTGTAATTGTTATGATTGGTTTTCATGGTGAAATGGATGCTGCTATTTCTTACCAGTTGTATCTTGGGTTTTTCCTTAGATAATAATAAAGATATTCTGGGTCAGGAACTGGTTGAGTGGAAGATGACAGAGGGTAGTGGTCAATAGAGATCGCTCTGAGGAAAGGGATGTTACCAGTGGTGTACTTTAAAGTTCTGTTCTTACATAGTAGATGACGGCAGATAAAGACCCGGATGGTCCATCCAGTCTGCCCAACCTAATTCAATTTAAATTTTTTTTTTTTTAATTTTTTCTTCTTAGCTATTTCTGGGCAAGAATCCAAAGCTTTACCCGGTACTGTGCTTGGGTTCCAACTGACAAAATCTCTGTTAAGACTTACTCCAGCCCATCTTCACCCTCCCAGCCATTGAAGCCCTCCCCTGCCCATCCTCCACCAAACGGCCATACACAGACACAGATCGTGCAAGTCTGCCCAGTAACTGGCCTAGTTCAATATTTAATATTATTTTCTGATTCTAAATCTTCTGTGTTCATCCCACGCTTCTTTGAACTCAGTCACAGTTTTACTCTCCACCACCTCTCTCGGGAGCGCATTCCAGGCATCCACTACCCTCTACGTAAAGTAGAATTTCCTAACATTGCCCCTGAATCTACCACCCCTCAACCTCAAATTATGTCCTCTGGTTTTACCATTTTCCTTTCTCTGAAAAAGATTTTGTTCTACGTTAATACCCTTCAAGTATTTGAACATCTGAATCATATCTCCCCTGTCTCTCCTTTCCTCTAGTCTAGGGTATACATATTCAGGGCTTCCAGTCTCTCCTCATACGTCTTCTGGCGCAAGCCTCCTATCATTTTCGTCGCCCTCCTCTGGACCGCCTCAAGTCTTCTTACGTCTTTCGCCAGAAACGTTTTCCAAAACTGAACACAATACTCCAAGTGGGGCCTCACCAATGACCTGTACAGGGGCATCAACACCTTCTTCCTTCTACTGACTACGCCTCTATTTATACAGCCCAGCATCCTTCTGGCAGCAGCCACTGCCTTGTCACACTGTTTTTTCGCCTTTAGATCTTCGACACTATAACCCCAAGGTCCCTCTCCCCGTCCGTGCATATCAGCTTCTCTCCTCCCAGCATATACGGTTCCTTCCTATTATTAATCCCCAAATGCATTACTCTGCATTTCTTTGCATTGAATTTTAGTTGCCAGGCATTAGACCATTCCTCTAACTTTTGCAGATCCTTTTTCATATTTTCCATTCCCTCTTCGGTGTCTACTCTGTTACACTGTTCTCGGGCCTGTTCTTTTTAACATTTTTATAAGAGATATTGCTAAAGGGCTGTCAGGTAAGAATTGCCTCTTTGCGGATGATACCAAAATCTACAATACAGTAGACACTCTGGATAGTGTGAATAACATGAAGAAAGACCTAGCGAAACTTGAAGAATGGTCTGAAATTTGGCAGCTAAAATTTAAAGCTAAGAAATGCAAGGTCATGCATTTGAGCTGCAAAAACCCATAGAAACGGTACAGTTTAGGAGGTGAAGAACTTATGTGTATGACAGAAAATTGGGACTTGGGTGTGATTGTATGTGATGATAATGTAGCCAAACAGGTTGAAAAGGTGACGGTGAAAGCTAGAAGGATACTAGGCTGCATAGGATGAGGTATGGCCAGTAGGAAAAAGGAGGTATAAGACTCTAAAAGACTCTGGTGAGACCTCATTTAGAATATTGTGTACAATTATGGAGAGCGCATCTTCAAAATGATATAAAAAAGATGGAGTCAGTTCAGGGGAAGGTCTCTGTACCTCTCATAACTCCATCCCCTGCCCCTCCCTCTAACCCATAGACAAGGTTCTCTCCCCTTTCCATGCTCCAACCCTTTAATCTCCCTTCCAACCCCATGATTTCCCTCATCCCGGGCCTACCGAGGTACCTGATGGTCCAGGGGTAGTCTTTGTTGCAGGAGTGCAGCCCTCTCACTCTTGCCTCCTTATGGCGGCCTTCTAAAATGACTCTTGTGGCAGCTTGTGGTACTACAGGAAATGCCGTGAGCAGCTGAGAGAGGTCTTGACAGCTATTTTAGAAGGTAGCCACGAGGAGGCAGGAGCAAGAGGGTTATGCTCCTGCCACAAAGTCCCCCGCTGGACCACCAGGTACCTCGGTCAACCCAGGGGGTTATCATGAAGTTGGGAGGGAGATTAAAGGGTCAGAGCCTGGAGAGTCACAGCCACATGCAAGAAGAGCCATATGTGGCTTGCAAGCCACAGGTTGCTAACCCCTGCTCTGTGGTATGCAGATTCAGGTAGTGAAGCTCTTTTTCATACATCTCTTGGCAGAATTCCGATATAATTTTTGTCGCCTTCCTCTGGATTGCTTCAAGTCCTCTCATATTCTTAGCAAGGTACAGCCTCCAGAACTGAACACAACATTCCAAGTAGGGCCTCACCAATGACTTGTACAGGGGCACTGGTAACTCCCTTTTTAGGCTGGCAATTTCTCTCTCTCTGTAACCCAGCATCCTTCTGGCTACAGACACCGCTTTGCCACATTGTTTTGCAGCCTTGAGGTCCTTAGACCCTATCACAGCAAGGTCCCTCTCCCATTCGGTGCAAATCAACTTCTCACCCCCTAGTACAGAGGTAGGCAACTCCGGTCCTCGAGAGCCACAACCCAGTCGGGTTTTCAAGATTTCCACAATGAATATGCATGAGATTAATTTGCATGGACTGCTTCCATTGTATGCAAATTAATCTCGTGCATATTCATTGTGGAAATCTTGAAAACCTGACTGGGTTGTGGCTCTCAAGGACCAGAATTGCCTACCCCTGCCCTAGTATATACAACTCTTTGGGGTTTTTACTCCGCATGTGCATCACTCTGCACTTCTTCACATTAAATTTTAACTTCCAAACCTTAGACCATTCTTCTAGCTTTTGCAGATGTTTTTTATTGGTATGATGTCATGGGCATTAAAGATTGTAAGAGCTTTTGAAATGAAGAGACGGAGGGAATGGTAAATTCTGAAAATGTACTTTGTGAAAGAAGGTTTTTGAAATTATGATGGATTGGTATTCCTAACGACTGAGCACTCCACAGAACTGGAGGACCCAAATTAGAATTAGGCAAATTGTTGACTAAAGTTGTTATTTTTTCATAAAAACATATGGCAGAGTCTTGAGCCGAGAAATCATTAGTATTCAGAGTTATAGAAGAAGGAACTGTTAGAAATTTTACTATGCTGTAACTATGCATGGTGTTGAACTATTTTTGGTGAATGAATAAGTTTAAATGAGCTTATTGATAGAGGAACATTTGCTGTTGACTGTCTTATGATTTAAAATGCTTTTCTTCCTCACTGTTTTGAAAAACCACAACTTAGCAGCATAAAGCAAAGGTTTCATATAATAGAATCTAATACCACCTATTTTTATTTTTGCCGAGATGTCCTAAAAATTTGAGTTAGTTTCAATTCAAAATAAAAAATACGTATGTTAGAGAGTGACACATGTGCCTGCATAGCTCTGGAATATGTGAATAGAAACCACCCTAAACCTTGCAGAATCCACAAGTCCTGGAACCTCAGTGTGAATCAGATGGTGTACACACATGCTCAAGAAATTTTGGATCTCCCAAATAACACCATTCCAGATCTTGCTGGATCTTCCGATATGTTCTTAAAAGTTTGATGTGGATCAAATGGAAAATACAAATGCTATTGAGTAATATAATAGCAAATAAATAAATAAAAATGATTTAAGTACTGTACTTGTACATATATTCATGCATTGTGGAATGCATGAATCCCCTAGCAAAACATAGAAGATGACGGCAGATAAGGGCCATAGCCCATCAGGTCTGCCCACTCTACTGACCCACCCCTGCATCCATTTCACCTAACAATGCAGATATGGGGGGGAAATGCCCATTCCTGACTTCTTTTGCCCCCCTTCAATTTCTCCTGCATATGTGATATTAATTACATACAAAGCCCCAAAAAACAATGCACCTGCTAGGAACAGTTTTCTTTCTCTGTCGTACCCCCAAAATGTGACTGTGCGAGGCATGGAAGCTACTTGAAATAATTGTGGTGTGGTGCAGTAGAGGTAGTGGAGACAAAGACTGTGTCTGAGTATCACCGCATAGGGGGAAAAAGGACCTCAGAGACCTTTAAGGCAACATTACTGCATGCTAATAGTGAACGTAGCAGGTCATGCCTCAATCATGGGCACGGTAAAGCAGTGCTGGTGCTTCAGTGTGACGTTCACCATAAAAGATAAGTGCTGTTTCTCATAACATTGGCGCTATCCTTGTTGTTTAAAGTTAACCTTAGATTTAAAATATTTAGCATACGGGGTTTTGGCCTATGATTGAGACATGGCCTGCTACATTCACTATTAGCGTGCAGTAATGTTGCCTTAAAGGTCTCTGAGGTCCTTTTTCTCCCTATGCGGTGATACTGTTTGTGTTTTGACTTTTTATACTGGTGTTTTCGGTTTTCACTGTTATAACAGAAACACCCATAATGGTGTTGATTAGTAGGTTTTAGAGGGCTCATCATACATATGTAAGGGGGCTATGGTGAGATGTGTACCTGGGACCTTTGATGTGAAATTCACTGCAGTACCTTCAAGGGTGCCCCACTGCTCTGCTGGGATGTCTGTTGTCAGCCCAGCCTTACATTTTCTGTTGACCTAACCAATGTCAGCAAAGGCCTACTGGACATTATATCAATCTGACTCTGGAATGTTGGATGCAGATAGACCCTAAAAGCACTTGCAGAGAATCCACATACATTAAGGGCTAGATTCACTATACTTACCTTAGCAATCCGATCCGCGCCCAATCCGTGGCCGAGTCTTCTCGGGTGACTGATTCACCAACCCTTTTCATGCAAATGGAGGCGATCGGAGGAACATCCTACAGTGACCGCACAGATCGCTGCAGAGCAATCCTGACGCATGCACAGACCATCTTCATTGCCTGTAGATGGTCTGCGTATGCGCTTTCTCTCTGTGAAGTCTGCGCTGTCTTGGCACCACCGCTGCTTCCTTCTCTCTCTTCCATCTGCTCGCTCCCCCTTCTCTTTATTTTCCCTGAATTAAACAGAAAACCACCGGTGTACTCCTCTGAAAACACGCAAAATATGACTCTCCCAATCCCGATGCCATTAAAATCCCCGCAGCTTTGGGTTTTCTTGTGTGGTTTCTTCCGCTTCGTGGTTACCCCCGAGGCGGAGCAGTCATGGATTGGGAACCGAAAGCAGCACAGCTACGTAACAGTGGCTGGCACAGATATCCATCCGCCACTCGGCTCTTCAGACTGGTCTTTTAGGCCTGTAGCAACCGCGGAGAGTTTATTCCCATCATTAAAACGGTCAGCGGGATTATTATTAAAAAAATGACTGAATGAAGAGTAAGGGGAAAACAAGTCAAAACAAAAACCTGCACAACACATACTTGAAGAAGTCCATGCTGCCCTTCCCCGCAGTGTAGTCTCACTTTAAACCCGCGGGTTAAAACCACGGGCTTGCACTGCGGGGAAGGGTGGCAGAGAGCAGGAGAGTCAGGGCGGCAAGGGCAGGAGAGTCGGGGCGCTGATTCTTTTTGGGACAGAGCAAGAGATTCAGTTGCTGATTCCTTTCAGGGCAGAGAACAGAACGGCAGAGATGCAGGAAGGTGGCAGAAAGGCAGAGAGCAGGGTTTTTTGCTGCAGGGCAGGGATTTTAGGGTGGCAGAGAGCAAGAAAAGACGTGAGCGACTGGTCCTCAGCAGTCGCTTCTTTTTCATCGGCCAGCCCGGTTGGTGTTTCTTAAATTGTTTAGTGAATCACTGCCTTTCTACATTTGCATGCCATTTACCTCATTTTCATGCCCGAATCGGATCGGAAGGTTAGTGAATCAGGTCGTGGTTACAAAGTGGTCGCAAACTGGTCATGACACGATCGGTGTCCTTAGTGAATCTAGCCCTAAGTATCCAACCAGACTGGATTGTTTATCAAAATGGGACAAAGAAGCTAGACAAATAAATTCCATCTACCATTCCTGTAAGTAGCACACTTTCCTTATCAATTAAGCTTACCATTGTTTCAAACAGTTTTCAAATTATGAACAGAAAGATGCGGGGAAACACAATAGATTCTAAAGCCTTCTCTCTTACATTACATTACATTACATTACATTAGGGACTTCTATTCCGCCTTTCCCTTGCAGTTCAAGGCGGATTACAAAAGAGCTAACTGGACATTTCCAGTGAAGTTACAACAGTTTTGGTTTTTGGTTTGACCACCCTTCTCTCCCTTTCTCATGACCCTTGTTTACCTCCCTCTTTCTCTGGACTCTTATCCCTCTCTCTGTCTTCTCTCTTTGCCCTCATAGCACCTATTCACTGTCTTTTCTCTCATATTCACAAGAGCACAGAAGCAACTACATAATAGGATATCTTTATGTATCTTTCTTATAAGCATTGCATATCTGTATTATTTAGCCTATTTCTATACAATATATTCTTTATGCAATCACTCTTGGCTATCATTGTCATTAATTTCACTTCCTGTTGAACCTCTGAGGGTACTGAACCCAGGACCTGTGGCAGATTGTAAGGCCGCCATCTTACCTATTGGGGGCTTGTTTGCTGTAACACCCTCCAGCACAACCTTACATCTGTGTGGCCAGTCTGCTATGAATGCTGGCCCCTCCTATGTCCCAAAGGCTGAATATTGTGCGTTTTTCATCTGGCTTTTTTTTCTTTTGAAAATGGTCAAAAACTGGGGGTTCTCATATCTAGAGATAACCATTAAAAAAAAAAAAAAAAGATATTTTTGCTTTGAAAATGGTCATTTTCTCTACCTCCCAGGAAAAGGACTTGGGAGTTCTGATCGACAAGTCAATGAAGCCGTCCACATAATGTGCGGCGGCAGCAAAAAGGGCAAACAGAATGCTAGGAATGATAAAGAAGGGGATCACGAACAGATCAGAGAAGGTTATCATGCTGCTGTACCAGGCCATGGTACACCTTCACCTGGAGTACTGCATCCAGCACTGGTCGCCGTACATGAAGAAGGACACGGTACTACTCGAAAGGGTCCAGAGAAGAGCAACTAAGATGGTTAAGGGGCTGGAGGAGCTGCCGTACAGCAAAAGATTAGAGAAACTGGGCCTCTTCTCCCTTGAACAGAGGAGATTGAGAGGGGACATGATCGAAACATTCAAGGTACTGAAGGGGATAGACTTAGTAGATAAGGACAGGTTGTTCACCCTCTCCAAGGTAGGGAGAAGAAGAGGGCACTCTCTAAAGTTGAAAGGGGATAGATTCCGTACAAACGTAAGGAAGTTCTTCTTCACCCAGAGAGTGGTAGAAACCTGGAACGCTCTTCCAGAGGCTGTTATAAGGGAAAACACCCTCCAAGGATTCAAGACAAAGTTAGACAAGTTTCTGCTGAACAAGAACGTGCGCTGGTAGGGCTAGTCTCAGGGTGCTGGTCTTAGACCAGAGGGCCGCCGCATGAGCGGACTGCTGGGCATGATGGACCACTGGTCTGACTCAGAAGTGGCAATTCTTATGTTCTTATGAGAATGATAGACATTTTCCATAGTTTTGTGGTATTGGCAATTAAGAAAGAACACATTACACAGGAACAAAAAAAATATATATATATAGTACAGTAGTACCTCGGAATCCGAACGCCCCAGAACTTGAACGATTTGGAATCTGAATTTTTTTTTTTCTTCATTTTTGCCCCAGGAACCAAACGCTGCTTTGGAATCCGAACTGCAAGCAGTGCTCAGCCCAAAGCTTCCCCTCTGACGCAGCTTCCTGTTTCCGCCTGGGAGGGAAGCTTTGGGCTGAACACCACTTGCAGCTGCCATTGCCGATCTTGTTGTCTTGCCGCTGGGGATCCCGATCATGCTGCCTCTGCTGCTGGGGGTCCCGATCTTGCTGTTTCTGCCAGGTAGACCCGATCTTGCAGAGTTTGTGGGACCAAGGAACGGATTAATCCAGTTTCCATTCTTTTCAATGGGAAAACTTGTCTTGGAACTCGAACGTTTTAGAACTCGAACGGGGTTCTGGAACGGATTAAGTTCGGATTCCAAGGTACCATTTAACTAGCTGGTCAAAAGAAAGATTCCCTCCCCTCTACTGCACTGCACCTTCACCATTACGGGATACACAGCATTTCCTAAGTCTATGAATAAAACAGAAGTTGCCCTTAGCATATTGTATGAGCTGCTGCTCTTTAGAGAAAATATTCATTATTTATCAGGAATGTAAATACCAGAGCGGAAAAAAGTGCATTGGGTTTCTTATATATTTCCCTTAGACCTCATTAGTTAACCTAATAATTAGCTAAAGTCCAAAAATCAGAGCTTCTGCAGTTATTCATAAGGCATATGACATTTAGATTTTTAATGTTTGTTTCTCTTTTTCCCTTATATAACCAAGAATTATGAATATTTAAACTTGCTCATCAAGGCTAATGCCCACTTTTTTTAATGTCCTTATTTCTTCAGTAAACAACAGCTGTTCACTTTCAGCTCAGCTTCTGCTCTCCCTTTAAAATTAGACAGTGACAAAAAACGGTGGCTGGTATTATTGAAACGACAAAAAAAAAAAAAAAAAAAATTCATTCCACTCCCCTCCAGCTACAGATTTTATGGGCCTTGTAGTGTGCCATTATTTCAGGCATATTAATTGCTAGTGAGCTTGGATATAATGATGCTGAGCCAATGAAACATTTCAGCGTGGTGTGCTTGGCTATTTTATTGATAGAGTTGCACATGGTTTCTTTAGAGAAGAGTAGGTGTTAGACAAGATTGCCAATATCCCTCAACAATAACTCCTGAAAACAGGCTGAAGATCAGAATCGCTATAAAAAAAAAAAAAAAAAAAAAAGCCTGTTAACGTTTTTATTCTGAGTCATGGTTGGTTTTGGAGGGTTTTTTCCCTCCTTCAGGAAATAATTTCAGTTGATTCTTGGGATGGTGCTTTTGCTTTCCTGGATGTTTGATTATGAAAAGGAGGTAGCAGAAAGAAGAGAAAAGCATGGGGGAGTGTTGTCACTGCTATATTGCAGTCTGACAGTGCTGGGAACAAATAGCCTCCAGAACTGTGCTTTGATCTTCCAGGCCAGCAACAGAGCGTCGTTCCACAAAGCTACCTGCTAAGCGATCCGGGGAAAACTTCCGGGGCTTGCATTCACAGGCAGAATGCTTTGTCTCGGAAACTCTGTGGGTGAGCAATTAAAACCGTGGGTACCTAAAGAAATCTTTAAATACCAGGACAAGAGCGGGACTCGGATTGTTTGCTGCTGAATAATGCCTCTCGCAGTTCATTCACCCTTTCTCACTTCTTCCTGCCTGCAGAGGGCGCTAAAGTCATTCATCTAGTCAGCGAAACATGCTCTACGTGGCGTCACGCTCCTATACTGTTTATTTAATCTTCATGTCATATCCCCCAGTATCGTAGGTGTTGTTATTATTAAGTAATTCTAAATTCATAAAGCAGCATTTTTAGTGTGAAAAGTCATAATCACGTTTCCCACAGGATCGTAGTACGTATTCTTACATAAACATGAGCAAGTTTCGGAGAAATGAGCTAGCAGGCTGCCTTTTAGAAGGGAAGCAAATTCCTAGAGCTCTGATTTTAGAAATACCACTTACCATTCTCATCCAACTGCAGGGATTTTCACTTTCGTGAACATATAGTAATCATGAGAGTCAAATAGGCTGGACGCATCAGTGGCTGCCACACACCTCAAGGAGAGTAGTGAGAGAGGCTGTGCACACCAAGCAGAATGGAAATATCTGAACTTTTCCAAAAAGATGCAGAGGTGGATGAAGATCAGTGTACCTTCCCAATATTCTTCCCTTCTTTAGAAAGTGAGTAACAACAGCTTTAAAAAATGCTATAGTTTACCAGTAACAAATCGAGACTGAAGTCTGAGGAAGTAATTCTTTGTACATAAAAAATTATAGAACTGTTTTGAATAAGCTATACCATTCAAAGTGGCTTGCAATAAAATTGATATAAAATTACAAATCTCATGGGCTTCTATAAATATAGAACTTTGAATGAACAATTCTCAAAACTGCAAATGTTCATGGTAACAGCACATTTTTATTGCACCAGTGGCTTGTGCCCTTTTCTTTGGTTGCTGTGGACAGATGACAGAAGTTCCAATGTCAAAGGAAGTCCCTGGGCTGGAAGGCAATAACAAAAGGTGAGGTTGCCTTTGGGAAACTTCCTTCCTTTCCCTCTTCCTAGAGGGTGATTGGTACTTGGGAGTAAGAGGAAGGCCAAAGATGGGTTCTGATTAGTCTGGAGGAAGGCAATAGATGAGAGATAAAAGGGGTGAGCCAGTAGGCTTGGCTTGTAATACATTCTTGCTAGCTACCATGGAGCAAGGTAAGCATGGTGTTAAACTCATAAAGCCTTCTTCACAAAGTCTCCATTCTGGCCCAAACCTCTTCCTTAGCTCCATCCCTTTTCTCACTGCTCTTCCCATCTATCCTGAATTTACTCCTCCCAACTTTTATGCCCTCCCACAGGAGTTGATGGACTCCCTCACAGTCATCTGAGCCACCAGTTCTTTCTGGGGCCTCTCTCACTCCCACAGACAAGCCCCTTCTCACCTCCTCCATTGCTATCTCCCATGGCCAACATGGCCCTCATGCAGGTGGGAGATCATGCTGGCACTGGCCTTTCAGCAGCCCATGGTCATGTCTCCCTATGGCATGATCCTGTGTGGTATCGCTGGCCACCAATCAGTGTTGTTCAAACACAGCTGGCAGCAGCCCTGCAGGGTGCTACTGACTCTGCAGATGATGCTTTAGTCAGCATTCCTATTTCTAGGGTGAGATCAGTGCTACCCCCGTCCTGCAAGTGTGGGCAGCAAAAGGGCCCTTCTCCAAGTCGCGTGAATGGTTGTCCACTTTTAAGGTCATTCACATAGGCTTTCCACATTATTTATCTGATTATTCCTTATGTTTCTATACATGTCCTTTGATCCTTAAATGATCACTGGTTGGTTTTCCCTAGCCCTTTGATAACTAATCCCCTTTTTTTTAAAAAAAACAACAACCCAAAAACCATGATAGCAGTTTTTAGTGCAGGCCGGCATACTGAAAGTTCTACGCTGCTCCCGACGCTCATAGAGTTCCTATGAGCCTGCACTAAAAAACACTATGTCGGCCTGCGCTAAAAAACACTATTGCAATTTTGTAAATGGGGGAATAAATTAGAGCCTACAAGACAATATGGTTTGGTTTTTTTTCATGGCCCCGGCTTTAGTAATGGGCTTCCTTCCTTTTTAAAAACTGCATTGTGCTACAAGAAATCTAAAGTCGCTTTAAAGACCTATTTTTTCAACAGGCATTTGGAAAGTTAGTCTAGTAAGATGTAACATAGAAACATAGAAACATAGAAGATGACGGCAGAAAAGGGCTACAGCCCATCAAGTCTGCCCACTCTACTTACCCACCCCTGTCTATGACCTAATGACCCAATTTCCTTATTTTGACCCTCGTAGGGATCCCACATGAGTATCCCATTTATTCTTAAAGTCTGGCACGCTGTCTGCCTCGATCACCTGCACTGGAAGCTTGATCAACCACTCTCTCTGTGAAGAAATACTTTCTGGTGTCGCCATGAAATTTTCCGCCTCTGAGTTTGAGCGGGTGCCCTCTTGTGGCCGAAGGTCCCTTGAGAAAGAAAATATCATCTTCCACTTCGACATGTCCCGTGAGGTACTTAAATGTTTCGATCATGTCTCCCCTCTCCCTACGTTCCTCGAGAGTATAGAGCTGCAATTTGTTCAGTCTCTCTTCGTACGAGAGACCCTTGAGCCCCGAGATCATCCTGGTGGCCGTCCGCTGAACTGATTCAATTCTGCGCACATCTTTACTGTAATGTGGCCTCCAGAATTGCACACAGTACTCCAGATGAGGTCTCACCATGACCCTGTACAATGGCATTATGACTTCAGGCTTTCGGCTGACGAAACTTCTATTGATACAACCCAATATCTGCCTTGCCTTAGATGAAGCCTTCTCCACTTGATTGGCAGTTTTCATGTCTGCACTGATGATTACTCCTAAATCTCATTCTGCTGAAGTCCTAGTTAAAGTTTCTCCATTCAAGAAGTACGTCCTGCATGGATTTCCGCTTCCGAGGTGCATGACCTTACATTTCTTAGCATTGAAGCCTAGCTGCCAGGTTGAGGACCAACTTTCCAATGTAAGCAGGTCCTGTGCCATATAATTCTATAAACTGCATTCACTTACTATATTACATAGTTTGGCGTCATCGGCGAATAGTGTTATTTTACCTTGAAGCCCTTGAGTCAGATCCCCTATGAATATGTTGAAAAGGAGTGGACCCAGGACCGAACCCTGCGGCACTCCACTGGTCACCTCCGATGTTTTAGAGAGGGTACCATTAACCACCACCCACTGAAGTCTGCCACTCAGCCAATCATTGACCCATGCAGTTAGTGTCTCTCCTAACCCCATCGATTCCATCTTGCTTAGCAGCCTGCGGTGTGGGACACTGTCAAAAGCTTTACTGAAGTCCAGGTACACGACGTCCAAAGACTCTCCAAGTCCAACTTTCTTGTTACCCAGTCAAAGAAGCTGATGAGATTGGATTGGCAGGACCTACCCTTGGTGAATCCATGCTGACTGGGATCCCGAAGATTCCCTTCATTCAAGATCGTGTCCAATTTGCTTTTAATTAGTGTTTCCATGAGTTTGCACACTATTGATGTGAGACTCACCGGTCTATAATTCGCAGCCTCTGCCCTGCAACCCTTTTTATGCAGAGGAACGACATTAGCTAATTTCCAGTCCAGGGGAACTTTCCCCTTACTTAGGGAGAGATTGAATAGCTCAGCCAACGGTTTCACCAGGACATCGCTCAATTCTCTGAGCACTCTTGGGTGCAAATTGTCTAGTCCCATGGCTTTGTTCACCTTGAGTCTTGCCAGTTTACTGTAAACTTCACCTGGTGTGAACTCAAAATTCTGAAACGGGTCTTCTGTGCTTTGTGTTGCCTTCAACTGCGGACCGTGTCCCGGTGCCTCACAAGTGAAGACTGAGCAGAAGTATTCATTCAGTAGTTCGGCTTTATCGGAATCTGCTTCTACGTAACTTCCGTCTGGTCTTCTAAGGCGTACTATACCGCCTGTGTTCCTTTTTCTGTCACTAATATACTTGAAGAAGGATTTGTCCCCCTTTTTAATGTTTTTTTGCCAGAATTTCTTCCACTTGAAGTTTTGCCTCCCTAACTGCTATTTTGATCGCTGTAGACCTGGTCTAGAGAATGACACGGTGGCGGTTTACCCGCGGCCACCGCATTTTAGCCGCGGGTCACCCGCCGAAAATGGGGAAGAAAACTAGCAGTCGCTGCGGCGATGGGGACAAGGCCATTCACCGCCCGCGGGGCGGTGAATGGTCTTGTCCCCGCAGTGAGGCATGAAGGATCGCGCGGTCCCCGCAGCTCACACCCGCCTGCCCAATCGATTCTAGTGTTTAGCCAGCTCTCTCCCTTCTCCTCACCTTAGTTTGTAGATTTTCTTTTTCGGCGACCCGCACGCTATCAGAGAGCCGCGCACCCGCTGCTGCTCAGTTTCGATCTTCTGCTCTGACGCAACCGGAAACAGGAAGTTGCAGCAGAGCAGAAGATTGAACACTGAGCAGCCGCGCATGCGCGGCTCTTTGGGAAAGCGTGCAGGTCGCCGAAAAAGAAAACCTATAAACTAAGGTGAGGAGAAGGGAGAGAGCTGGCTAAACACTAGGATCGATTGGGCAGGCAGGTAGTGGCTGCGGGGACCGTGCGATCGCTAGTGTTCCCGGCTCAAATTGGAAGGAGGGAGTGAAAGGGAAAAGGATTCTGGGCCAAGGGGATGAAGTCGGAAAGAAAAACCCACAGCAGGAAAGAAAGGGAAGGACTGGCAGGTGAGCCAGATGCTAGAAGCAGGGGGGGGGGAAGAAAGAGGGAAAAAAGCTAGATGGGGTTGAAAAGAAGAGACACACTGGTATGGAAGAGGAAGATAGGGGAAATCTGGACACAGGAAGGTAACAGAAAGAGGGGAAATTATGTGCATGGGGCATAGGGCAGAGACATAAAGGGGACATGCCATGGGGATGGTATATGGACACAGGGGGGGGGCAATGACAGATACATAGGGGAGATATTAGAAATGGAGAAAATAGGAGCACAGAAGCGAGATGGTTTGTGGGGATGGGACAGGGACCGAGCTTGCAGGCTCCAGTGGCTTGCACAAATTACATTGTAACGTGCCATGAAAATAAGAGGAAGGAAGGTTGATAGGCCACGCGAGAGGAGCTGAAGGGTAGTAGAAAGGAACAGATGGTAAAGGAGGGAGGGAAGGGTGGTGGTGGAAAGGAATAGAACAGACATTGAAGGAGGGTGGAGAGGAACAGACCCCCAAGGGAAATGTGGAAGACAGAGTGGGAAGAAGACAGATGCCAGACTATGCGGGAGCGGAGGGAAGAAGATGGGTGCTAGACCAATTGGGGGGGGGGGGTTAAGGGAGAGGCACAGTAACAGCAAATGGAAGACGCAGAGAGAAGACACACAGTGGATGGAAGGAATTCAATGAGAAGATGTGGAAAGCAGAAACCAGACAACAAAGGTAGAAAAAAAAATTATATTTATTTATTTATTTTTTGCTTTAGGATAAAATAGTATATTAGTTGTGTTGATAAAAATTTATAAACAAAGCCCTGCCAGCTGAAGATCTCTTTCTCTAGTTCAGCAGCAGGAACTTTGATTTATAAGAAAGGAATAAGCTAAATATTACAGTACTAAGGCTTATATGGATGCAGTGGGGACGGTGACGGGGCGGTGAAGGGAACGGCAGTGACGGGGCGGTGCAGAGGATGGTGGGCCGGTGACGGGGCGGTGACGGGGACAGATTTTTTCCCCGTGTCATTCTCTAACCTGGTCCTATATTCTACCTTTGCCTCTCTTTTCTCCGTGCGCTTGTAGGAGAGAAACGCTTTTTTCTTCTCCTTAATGAGGTGCGAGATCTCCGCGGTGAACCATTGGGGTTTATTGTTTCTTTGTCGTTTATTTACTGATTTTATGAAGCGGCTAGTTGCTTCATGTATGGTTGATTTCAGTGTTAACCACTTAGCTTCTATATCATCGGTCTCCGCTTGGTCCTGCAGCGTCCGATGGACGAAATCTCCCATGCGTGCGAAGTCTGTGCCCCGGAAATTAAGTACCTTTGTTTTCGTGTTTGATCTAGGGAAGACTTTCCTAAGGTTGAACCATACTATGTTGTGGTCGCTGGAGGCTAGCGTATCTCCTACTGAGACCTCTTAGACGCTTTCCCCGTTGGTGAGTACCAGGTCGAGGATCGCCTGGGCCCTAGTGGACTCCGTTACCATTTGTTTGAGACGTGCTCCCTTTATGGAGGTTAAGAGCCTCCTGCTACCGCTGGTTGTTGCTGAAAATGAGTTCCAGTCTGCATCAGGCATATTGAAGTCCCCTAGCAGTACAGCTTCTCCTCGTAGAGTGATATTCTCTATGTCTTCAATTAATTCTGCGTCCATGTCTTCCAGTTGTCTTGGGGGTCTGTATACCACACCTAGATACAGGCATTTTTCTCTGCCTCTTGCCAGGTTTACCCAGAGGGACTCCCCGGTGTACTTGACATCTGTGATCCTGGTGGTTTTGATGTCCTCTTTACTGTATAGAGCTACCCCCCCTCCTAACCTGCCCTCTCTGTCCTGACGAAGTAGATTGTAGCCCGGTATAGCCATATCCCACCCATGTGAGTCCGTGAACCAAGTTTCAGATATTGCCAACACATCTAGGTCGGCATTCCTTATTTCAGCCTCTAATTCTAGAATTTTGTTACCTAAACTGTGTGCATTGACATACATGGCCCTCCATATCTTGTGTTTGCTAATCTAATTTTAGTTTTTATGCATTCAAGTGTAAATGATTGCATCTTTCCTTATTGGCGTTCTTTTTTTTGCTTTCTTATAGTCGGTACACTGCCTGTACCTGCTTGCCACACAAGGTGATATAGTACAGAGTTTTTCAACCTTTTTACACCTATGGACCGACAGAAATAAAAGAATTATTCTGTGGACTGGCATCGGTCCGTGGACTGGCGGTTGAAGAACACTGGGCTAAGTCGTGGGCCAGACCCTGCCCATCTCTACCCAATCTCCACCCCAGACCCCGCTCCCATAATAGTACTAATTGTAACACTATTTTTTCCATTCATTTTTCACAGATACACAATATAATGTTATTAACAACACATAATGATTAACCACAAAATTAAACTACACAAAGCACACTCACAACAGATGTAAATTCTCAAAATTGACATAATTCAATCACTAAATTAAAAAATAAAATCATTCCCCTCTACCTTTGTTGTCTCCCTCCCTCCATGCTATGCCTTACCTTCTGGCCTGCTCCCGCCTGACCATTTTATGTCACCCCCGGTATTATCTTCAGGCCGGCTCCCTCTTCCTCACTGATGCAGTGCACAAAGCTGTGGGCAGCAGCTCCTTGCGTGTCCCGTGCCTCATCTGGAAGCCTTCCCGTCAGAGAGAAGGCTTCCAGTTCAGGCGCAGGACGCATGTAGGAGTCACTGCCCATGGCTTTGTGCACTGAATCAGTGAGGAAGAGGGAGCTGGCTCGAAGATAACGCCGTATCAATCGCACCGTGGACCAGCAGTTGAAGAACACTGTTTTGACCCTGATGCACGTGCTGGCCCTGTGGACCGGCAGGAAATTTCTGTGGACTGGCACTGGTCTACGGACCGGTGGTTGAAGAACACTGATATAGTACATTCTAATACACATAAACATCACAGCTTCAGGTTAGGGTGGCCATACAGTATATGTGGTGATCCACTTATCTGCACAGACTATCTGCCCAGGAAGGGCCATGTCATCTGGAAAGAGAGGGCAGTGGACATATGACCACTGGCATCAATGCATCAGTGATACCTGGAGGGTATCCTATTGCAACCGCTGTTATTTTGGATGCAGGGAATTCATCATTCAGAAGCCTTGGGAGCTATAGGTGTCAGGGTCGGATTAAAGCAGGGGTGTCAAAGTCCCTCCTTGAGGGAAGCAATCCAGTCGGGTTTTCAGGATTTCCCCAATGAATATGCATGAGATCTATTAGCATACAATGAAAGCAGTGCATGCAAATAGATCTCATGCATATTCATTGGGGAAATCCTGAAATCCCGACTGGATTGCAGCCCTTGAGGAGGGACTTTGACACCCCTGCCTGGTTTCTTAACAGAGGCAATAAAGTGTGAAAATGGCTTGCTCATCTTCCCTGGGTCTCACCCCTTTGCTGCAGAGCTGCCAAGTTACCCAGCTCCAGGAGGGAGACTTTTTGGCCAGTGCTGTTTTTTAACTTATTTCCCAAGTCAGTAGTCTATTTGTAGTCTTTAATACCACTAATTGAAGTCAGCACTTTGGATCCCATAATGTACCAGGATTGGGGTGTAGAAATCCAGGACTGACTCAGAATTTCCCTCCTGGAACTGGGTAACTCTATCTTTATTCATTAAGCTTCTCCATTCAAAGCATGTGTTTACATAGTCCCCATACGCCAGTGTATCGCAAACTGTGTGCTGCGGTGCACTAGTTGCAGTGGTTCCCAACCCTGTCCTGGAGGAACACCAGGCCAATTGGGTTTTCAGGCTAGCCCTAATGAATATGCATGAAGCAAATTTGCATGCCTATCACTTCCATCATATGCAAATCTCTCTCATGCATATTCATTAGGGCTAGCCTGAAAACCCGATTGGCCTGGTGTTCCTCCAGGACAGGGTTGGGAATCACTGCACTAGTGTGCTGCCTGAGATTCCAGGTGTGCTGTGAGATGCCAGGGAGGAGGAGAGGCGTCGAGAGGCACATCCTGTAGGCCAGGGGTAGGCAATTCCGTTCCTCCAGAGCCAGAGCCAGAGCCAGAGCCAGGTCAGGCTTTCAGGATATCCACAATAAATATACAAGTTCTTGTAAACCGTGTCGAGCTCCATTCTCATGGAGATGATGCGGTATATAAACTTAAGGTTTAGATTAGATGAGATAGATTTGCATCTCAAGGAGGCAGTGCATGCAAATCCATTTCATACATATTCATTGTGGATATCCTGAAAACCTGGCCTGGCTCTGGCTCTCGAGGACCAGAATTGCCTACCCCTGCCTACCCATGCCAGTGCCTCTCCTTCTCTCTGCGCCTCTTCCCTTTCAGAACCCCCCCCCCCCCCAGACTGGTAGCTCTGAAGGGCCTTCGCTCATGCACAGATGTCTGCATGATGTCATCGTGTCGACATCCATGCACTTCTGGATGCCTTTGAGCCGCAGCCACCACATTTAGTGTGTTGCGGCTTCGCAAAGTTTGCCAGACACTGCCATACTCACTCATAAACTATTACTGCTAGGCTCTTCACTTTTCCCTGCTACTTCTGGAGCAGTGAAATGATAGTGGGGAGGATGGGGCTCCTGGTTGGGGGGAGGGCCCACAAATATATGTTTGCCTAGGGCCCAATATACTGTTAACGTGACCCTTGTCGAGTGTCAGCTATGCCATGACTCTCACAAGAGGATCTGCAAGAGATTCTCAGTTACATCAGGGGCTACACCAAGAGGCGCAGGACAGAGGCCCAAGCAGGCACACCAAACAGAGGGAAGCTGATAGATTTTTACAGACACAGTTGGATTTCTGGAAGGAGAGCAGCAAGGAACCACAACACTGAGGGGGTGATGCTCAGTGCTCACAAAAGCTCAGGTCGGTGTATGCCTTCAAGGGAAGAGGATAGGAGTAGGTAGAGAAAGGGTAAGAGACCCAAAGGGAAAAAAGCAGGGCCACGTGAAGTCTGGGATATGAGGTCATATGTAGGACTAATGGTAGTGAAAGAGGAACACGGAGCACAATTCTGATAATCACCACTGGGGATCTGGGACCAAGGGGAAAGCCAAGGGTAGGATCTGACTAGTGTAGAGCTGGGCAGCAGTTGAGGGATTAAAAAAAAAAAAAAAAAGGAGGAAAGCCCATTGGTTCAGTCTATTTTTCATTCCGGCTTCTGTCCTTTCGCCCTTGGAAGGAAGCTGGTGCAGCAGCTCAGGAAAGCAGGTTCCTGAGCTATAAGCTGGATCCCTGAGGAGTTATACTGCAGACAGCATAGTACTATCAGGGGTAGGAGGTCAGCACCACCCAAAGGGCATGGGCGGAGGTACAACAGAAGGTGATGAGAGTTGGTCCAGAGAACTGCCCCAATCATGACATCAGTTTGGTGGCCCTAGGCAGCAGGCTGAGAGCTAGGAGCATGCATGGACACTGTAGACTGCGCCTGGCTCGACAGGTTTATTTTTCTTGTGTGTACATCCAATAACGTTGTACTCTAGTTGGCAAGATCTTGTGTTGTGTAACAACTGATGGTAGCTGGGAAGGGGAGGGATTCAATGGCTGCCTGGGCTTTAGCTGTAGTTAAACAAGGAAACATGGATAAACCATTTCCTGTCACAACTGAGTGAACAGCTGGAAATGCTGTCTATAGCTTGCAGGACTTTTTTTTTTCTTCTTCGCTGCTCTTTCAGCTCACACAATGCTTTATGGCACGCTTAAATGGAGATGTTTATTTATAGAATTGCCTCAGTCCCCGTTGCCAGCCACTCATAATTGCTGGAGTACTGGATATGGCTCATGCAACTAGGATGGGAAGAAGAAAACTATAATAGTGGCATTATGAATATATTAGTTAGTCAAACTGCATTTATAAGCAATGGTTTGGTTGTTTTATGTTCTGTTATTATTGTAACCCACCTCAAATCTTAATAGCTAGAAGCAAACAGGAAGCACCATCTCAAATTATATTAAACTAAAAGGGCTGTAATAATATGACAATGTGCCCCATCAGGACTGAAAGATGGAAATGTTTGAGCACCTGCATGGACAACGTAGCGCGATGCATTCGGACCTTTCAAAGAGGCTTGCTTGTTGCCCAGGCAGTGGCGTCCGATGAGCGTTGTGTGGAATCTTTCTCTATTCAAAGATTCAAGGTTGCTGGTCAGCTGTAACAATGCAGGTCTCAGTGAGATTCTTCCACTGACAATCTTGCTGGAGAAAAAGCTGAACAAGAACGCCGAGGGAATGTGAGAATACAGTGCTGACAACATGCTGCTATTGCATACAGCTCCTTTGCTTTGGGAACGTATGGGAGCAGATGCTCCTTCACACTGGTGGTTTTGCCAGAACAATTAGCCCTACCTACTGTTACCTGCAGAAGTCTACAGCCTGGCTGCCCTGGGTAGGCCTGTTCTTGCTATCAGAAGCTAAACAGGGTTAGGCCTGGCTAGTACCTGGATGGGGGACCACTGGGGAATACCAGGTGCTGTAGGCTACAGGGCTCTATGTTGAGTAGCATCAACATAGTGGAGACACACATTGTATGGGAGAAGGCAATAGCAAACCA
Source organism: Geotrypetes seraphini (assembly GCF_902459505.1). Taxonomy (NCBI): domain Eukaryota; kingdom Metazoa; phylum Chordata; class Amphibia; order Gymnophiona; family Dermophiidae; genus Geotrypetes; species Geotrypetes seraphini. The sequence goes on along the minus strand of NC_047084.1, from coordinate 192,838,663 downwards.
CTCCTGTACTGTGCACATAGCTATGGATCAGTAGTCAACTCAAAGGCATGCATGCACACACACTGTTACCTGCCCAGTATTAGTTATTCTCCCTCAGCTTGTACCCAAAGGACTGGAGAGATTTCAGTGAATTGTGTATGTACACAATATAAAGTATGGGCTGAGTCAGGAGCACCAGCAAAGCCTTTTCAGCTTTACTTACAATGAAGATCAAAATCACTTTGGCTGTCTTTCTCAGGGGTTTTTCAATAGCACATTCAAACCATCCCCCCCTCACCATATTATCATTTACCGTACTCAGTGGATCCCTGCTGTCTTATTTCATCTTGTGGAGCCTTTCCTGACATGATCACGTTTCATTCAAACCTCTTCAGGGTCAAGGCTCCTCCAATTTTTGTATTTAACACAGCATTTCTCGTTCGGGATTCAAGTCACACTCCACAGCGTGATCGTGTCAGGAGAGGCGCTCCACAGGATGAGATAAGATAAGTGATTGAAAAAAATACATAAATTATAAAACTTAAACAAACTATAAAGAAAAAAAGAGAAAAAAATGTATATTATGAACATAAGAATAGTGGGTCAGACCCAATGGTCCATCAAGCCCAGTAGCCCATTCTCATGGTGGCCAATCCAGGTCACTAGTACCTGGCCAAAACCCAAGGTGTAGCAATATTCCATGCTACCAATACAGGGCAAGCAGTGGCTTCTCCCTTGTCTTTCTCAATAACAGACTATGGACTTTTCCTCCAGGAACTTGTCCAAACCTTTCTTAAAACCAGCTACGTTATCCGCTCTTATCACATCCTCTGGCCTGGGATTCTCTGGCAACGCATTCCAGAGCTTAACTATTTTCTGAGTGGAAAAAAAATTTCCTCCTATTGGTTTTAAATGTATTTCTGTAAAAACTTCATCGAGTGTCCCCATGTCTTTGTAATTTTTGACAGAGTGAAAAAGCGATTCACTTGTACCCGTTGTACTCCACTCAGGATTTTGTAGACTTCAATCATCCCTAAGCCGTCTCTTTTCCAAGCTGAAGAGCCCTTACTGTTGTAATCTTTCCTCATACGAGAGGAGTTCCATCCCCTTTACCATCTTGGCCGCTCTTCTTTGAACCTTTTCTAGCACTGCTATATCTTTCTTGAGATAAGGAGACCAGAATTGAACGCAATACTCCAGATGAGGTCGCACCATGGAGCGATACAGGGGCATTAGAACATTTTTAGTCTTCTTAACCATCCCTTTTTTAATCATTCCTAGCATCCTATTTGCTTTTTTGGCCGCCGCCGCACATTGGGCGGAAGATAATAAATGATAATATAGGGTTACTTATAATGGAGACATTTAATTACCATTTGCACTTATACAACGTTTTATCCTTTATTTCCAAGGGGTTGATATTCATTCAGCAGTTTGCTGGCTGCCATGTCTGGGCTCCAGATAGATGAACAGGAGCAAAGGGAGAAGTTAGAGCTCCCAAGGATGTCTGTCAAGCATCGCTGTGCAGAAGAGGGAAAATGTGGAAGAGTGGTCAAGTCCTTTCTCCTGTCCCTTATGTCTTCCACATTTTCCCTCGTCTGCACAGCGATGCTTGACAGACATCCTTGGGAGCTCTAACTTCTCCCACTGTTCCTGTTCATCTATGCGGCTGTTGCCCAGAATCCAATAGCATTCCATTTAGGATATTATTGTATGTTTCATAGAACTGAATTACAGAAGCCCACAAGGTTGCGGCCCCTGACACAGGCTGGGTCAGGTCGTATCAATAAAACATTTGCTTTCTCTGATTTTAAATCTCCATCTCTTTGTTCCCATCTGGACCCACTTTACTGCATCTTTGTTGCTGACTGGTTAGTGCTGTTGGCTCCCTCCAGTCTGTTTTTTTTTTTTATTCTGGAAATTATTTGTAATCAAGTCAGTTGTTGCCAATACACTTCCAACACATTTTCTTGGTCTCATTGGATTTGCTGGTACAGTGGTCACTTGATACCAACACTTCTCTTAGTAATACAGTTCTTGTGCTTTTTCTCCATTATCATGGTGTCTGGTTTGCTTGTATTGAGCTTTTTTTTATCCATGAGAATGGGAATGTCTCAGGTGATCACAACTTCTTCATTTTTCTGCAATTCTGTCAGGGTTATGAACCCAGTGTTTTCCTGACAGAGCAATGTTATAGTGTTTATGCATTTTTCAGTGAATGAGACATGTTATCTTATTTTTCCTTTCTGTATACAAGCTTTTTGACATCAGCACATCACATCCAGTGGCAAGATACATAACCTTTCCAGTTCTGTGCTAAGGAATCTGCCATTTGTCTATTTTACCATTTTTTCCCATGCTAGCTGTGAACCATCTTATTTGCAGTCCATTGGCCTGTGATGCAATATTCAGAGGCCAGTGTAAAAGGTGTAGGAGGCTTTGCATTGGTTCTGCACCCAATGTTCTATGCTGTATGGCCACTCCCCCGTGCACAGAGAAGCCTAGTGCACAAGGAAACTGTGTACAACGAACGGTATAGACAGTGATAATGAAGGCATTAGATGTAGAGAAATGCATGCAAGACCAAAAGGCTTAATGCATCTTTTTCTAACACAGGGTCCATACTGCATGATGTGAGGAAGAATAAAAAGTTAGTTTGCTTTTCTGTAGCTAGCATTGCTTGCTGAGGGGTTTTTTTTTGCCAGTATATTTTGTTATGCCAGAATGAACTACCCACAACTTTTTTCTTGTTTTATTGAAGGTAGTGAGTAGAAAAATCTAGTAAAAATGGAAAGAAAAAAATAGCATGAGATTAAGGAACGGTGCCACAGCTATCAAATGAGTGTCAATGTACTTGACAGCAGAAATATACATGATATCAATAATATTTCTATGCACAATTTACAGTATATTTGGCATTCTGGATGCATGTAAATGACCCAATGTTCACATATTATGCACACAGAATGCTCTTCCTGGTCCTGGAATACTTGAATACTGTGTGCAGTTCTGGTCACTGTATCTCAAAAAAGATATAGCAGAATTAAAAAAGGTACAGAAAAGGGTGAAAAAAATGATAAAAGATTTGGAACAACTTCCCCATGAGGAGAGGCTAAAGTGGCTAGGGCTCTTCAGCTTGGAGAAGAGATGACTCAGGGGGATTTGATAGAGATCTATAAAATACTGAGTAGAGTGAAAAGGGTAGATGTAAATCACTTGTTCACTTTTTTCCAAAAATACTAGGACTAGGGGGCATGCAATGAAGCTAGTAAGTAGTAGATTTAAAACAAACCAGAGAAAATATTTCTTCACACAACATATAATTAAACTCTGGAATTTGTTGCCAGAGAATGTGATGAAATCAGTCAGCTTAGCGGAGTTTTAAAAAGTTTGGATATTTCCTAAAAGAGAGGCCCCTAGGCCATTATTGAGATGGCTTGGGGAAATCCACTGCTTATTCCTAAGCAGCATAAAATCTATTTTACTACTTGGGATCTAGCTAGGTATTTGGAACCTGGGTTGGCCACTATTGGAAAAAGGATACTGATGGACCTTCAGTATGGCAATTCTTATGTTCTTATGAATATTGGATTCACTAGAATGTTTACATGTTTTCAAGGCAATTGGTATATTTTTTTGTTTGCACATAATTTGCATATAATTTGTCTACTGCATTGGACATATACATTTTTTTTCTCTGTGTGCTTTAGGAAACAATGCGCACTGCAGATGTCCTCAATAGCCAAGTCAAAAATCTGGATCATCATTACCAACGGTGTGAACAGTATTGGGAGTTAGGAAGGACAGTTTGCTCAGCAAGGATAATTTGGATAAGACTTGTAGAGTACTTGCAAACAAATGGAAGGAAGTCGAGCATGCAATATCAATCTTATCCTGCTGGAGAAGATTGTGTGGGCCATTCTTCCACTGAAAATGGTAGATGGCCTACTAAGAAGCCTTGATGTTTGATAACTCTGATATGGAACAAGGGGTAATATCTGAAATCAACAGACCAGTTTTGGAATAGCCATCTCTGTCACTCATGCTTATTTCACCAAAATGTCTCCCCATGGGATAAGAGGAAAATGTATGAATGTGTCCTTTGGTAAGAAATGCTTTATAAATTAGGTGACATTTTTAGCAGAATGATTCCCTTACCCGTGTGCATGATTTACCCCCTCTTTTACAAAGGTGTGCTAAGCTTTTTAGTGCGCATTACATATTAGCGCGTGCATGTTATCCTATGGACGCGTTAGCGGTTAGCGCACATGTTGATTTAGTGCACACTAAATCCACGCTAAAACGCTTAGCGCGCCTTTGTAAAAGAGGGCCTTAGTATATCTAGATTTCTTATCTTGACCTGACACATCACCAGCAAAAAGCAGAAGGAGGAACAGGAGGGCAGTTCTACTATTTCTAGAGTTCTGAATGTGGAAGTACCATATATATTTTCAACCAGATTGGAAATTTTTAGATGTCAAATGAGTAAGAAATTAGAAATCAAATATACTAGGAAACGGATCTTTATAATTTATATCAAACCCATGTACAAATTTATTATAAGAATAAGGGCCTACGGATGCTCAAAAAATCACTTTTATTTCACAATTTTAAGCACAATTTAATGCCATCAATTTTCACAATTATAACCCCATTTTTAGAAATATAACTTTTAGGACACTATAAATAACCCCATATATTCATTGTTTCCCAAGTGACTGATAAACTAGGAGGGTGATATATTACATTACATTACATTAGAGATTTCTATTCCGCCATTACCTTGCGGTTCAAGGGGGGTAGGGGGTCTCTGGGGCAGGAGGGCTTGGGCTCCCTCCTGCCCGTATCGAGTTGGGGGGGGGGGGGTCGCAGGGGCAGGAGAACTTCGGCTCCCTCCTGCCCGGATTGAGTCGAGGGGGAGGGTAGTTGCCAGGGCAGGAGGGCTTGGGCTCCCTTCTGCCTGGATCGATGTCGGGCGGGGGGATTGCTGGGGCAGGAGGGGTTGAGCTCCCTCCTGCCCGATCTTGTCGTGGGGGGAGGGAGGGTGATGGATCGCGGCAGGAGTGATTGGGCATCTCTCCTGCCACAGGTTGCGCCAGTTTGGGTAGAGGGGTGATCGCCATTGTGGCAGGGGAGATGAGCCATCTCTCCTGCCGCGATGGTTATGGTGGGGGAATAGGTAGGTTGCTGGGCTGCTAAGCTGATTGCGGCAGTCGCCATCAGCTCAGCGGCCCATTTTTTGGAACTTATACCTGTTTTGACTTGGTCTAAGTCAAAACGTATATGTGCCGACTAGTTAACCTGCCTAAAGTTTTGGTTTTTTCCTGCTGTATGCCTATGTCTAGGTCGGTCCATCTCCCGCTCTTTCCCCTCCTCTAAAAATACCCCTTTTCGCTCTATGCGTTTAGAGGCAGGGGAAAGGCCTAAGCTGGTTTTAGATAAGTCTAAAATCAGCTTTGGTTATGGGTACTTGGATGATCAGGCTTTTTGATGAATATGCATGGAGCAGATTTGCATGCCTGTCACCTCCATTATATGCAGATATCTCTCATGCATATTCATTAGGGCTATCCTGAAAACCCGACTGGCCTGGGAGTCCTCCAGGACAGAGTTGGGAACCACTGGTCTAGGAAGTATAAAAGCTCAAATCACAGCTAAATTATAGTAACCCAGAGGAAAGCAGCGATTGTCCACCGCTTTGGCCAGCGCGGGGGTTAGCGCATGATTAAAAGTCACGCCCGCTAAAGCCGCTAACAAGGCTTCGTAAAAGGAGCCCTATATTGTATGTGCAATAATAGTGATTGGAATAACAATTATTATTCCAAAAAACCCCTCCTTTTTGCTGTATTAATTGGCATTCCATATCTATATGAAACCCCAGCTCTTTGTTGTCATCGTGCAGGAAATATATTCCCTATAACCTCAGTCTCCTAACACACAAAACCCATCAATTTAATTTTTTCCAAAACCAATGTTGGTAGGTATTCCCAAAATGCCCAATACTCTATTGTGTCCAGAGCGTTCAGCTACACACCAGCCTTCTTCGGGGGACTCTATATCATGTTGCTGAAAAATAACGTTTTAGCAAGCGGGAGCTCTGCCTGGGTGTTCCATACATCAGTGCGTCACTGCTGCAATAAGTCAACGAATGCAGACAGCATTAAGAACGAGAATAGATAAACATAGCAAATTTGAGGAGGTCAAAGCTTATGTTGTGGACAGTTTACATAAGAAAAATAGTTTAAAGAGGAGTGTCCTGAAAAAGCTGTAGATGCTTAGAGGGAAGTTACAGTTTCTTTTGACAAATGAGATTGAATGGAATTTCAGAAAAGTTTGGCAAAGCTTTTCTGAAAAGGCAATGCGCTCGATAAAATCTTTGTTTTTAAACTGAAGAAATAGAACACTTAATAATACGTGAATAAGACTCCAGGGCAGAGACTTATTATGCTACTGTCTCATGCAGCAGATATTAGAAAAACTTCCTCCAACGTTTGCTAAGCTTTACACAAAGAAAATAGCTCTGCTAGGAATGATATTAAGTATTTTCTGGATTCTGTGGCATTCACTTATTTTTTCCAGAAAGAGAGCTTAAAGCTAGATGAGGGAATTTTACAGGAAATAATATGACAAAATTTTGAAATCAGATAAGGCTCCAGGTTTGGATTCAATTAATTCAAAATTTTACATAGACTAAAACAAACTAAGGGCTTCATTTACAAAGGCGCGCTAGCGGTTTTAGCGCATGCTTAGTGCGCGCAAAAATGTCATAAGCACTAGCCGCTACTGCCTCTTCTTGAGCAGGTGGTAGTTTTACGGGTAGCGCGCGCTAATCCGGTGCATGCGCTAAAAATGCTAGTGCACCTTTGTAAAAGGAGCCCTAATTCCCAACCCTTCATATACCTGGAAAAAGAAATGGAAGAAGACATCTCGTCGTGCCATGCTGTAATTAGAATACAGTGGAACCTTGGTTTACGAGCATAATTCGTTCCAGAGGTATGCTCGTAAACCAAATTGCTCGTATATCAAAGCGAGTTTCCCCATAGGAAGTAAGGGAAACTCGCTTTGATTCGTTCCACCTCTTCCCCCCCCTCCCCCCTGAGGCTACCGGTGCTGCTCCATCCCCTCCCCCTTGAGGCCAACCGACACTGCTCCATACCCCCTCCCCCCCCGGTGATCCGGCATCCCCTCCTGCGAACCGGCATCCTCCACCCCGCTCGCTTCGCCCCCCTCCCCCGCGATCCTACATCCCCCCTGAGCACCGCAACGACATCGCTTACCCCGATTGGGCACTGGCACCAGCACCAATGCACAGGAGGTGCCAGTGCCCGAAGATCCTCCCTCTTCTGGCCTGGGCTGGGCTGGGCGGTGATCAGAGATCCTCCCTCTTCCATGTGCTGGGCTGGACTGGGCTTTGAGCATTTGCACATGCTCAAATCCTTCTGGTCTCGTACTTGCACTGGAGCCTCAGTCTGAGTTCAGGCAAGGGATATAAAAATGTCTTAGGAGGCACATATGCAAGAAATAGTTCTCCTTGTGAATTTATACTATAATGTATTTTATTGTATACTATTTTGTTATATGGTTGCAGCTATGCTGTTGTTGTCCTTTATTTTCCTATTGTGTACTGTTTTATTAATTAAATCCAAGAACTCACTCCATTAAAAAGAAACCGCCAAGCATTAAAATGAAATTAACCACGAAAGAAAAATGTCTCAGACAAAAGGAGAGGTGAACCCACCCTCTACCACTTAAGCATCATAGGTTAACTGTAGCTAATGAGAACTTTAGAAAAACACTATTTAGCAAAAAAGTTTAAGTTGCAATAAAGCATACTGAAAAGGCCGACAATCGTTTTCTGGCTATATCGCCACTGCCTCAGGGCTTTAATTGAAATCCAAGCTGATAGAAGATAAATCCCTCTGTGTGCCACAGGATTATTTTTTTAAAATAGAATTATGTATACAAATATTTAAAGTAACATACGGTGTAAAGTTTTACCTCCTCTTTTACAAAGGTGCGCTATGCTTTTTAGCACGCGCTAAACACGCATTAAACACTAACGTGTGCATGTTATCCCTATGGAGGCGTTAACGGTTAGCGCATGCATTGATTTAGTGCGTGCTAAATGCGCGCTAAAACGCTTAGCGCACCTTTGTAAAAGAGGGCCTTAATATAAACCACATTGAGCCCTGTTTTGCAGGGATGGTGTGGTATATAAAATGAAGGATTAGATTAGATAATTGGCAATAATTACCAATAATTCACCTTAACAAGCACTAATTGGCAATAATTTCTAGTTACCTACCTAGTCCCCCCCCCCTTTTTTTTTTACAAAACCACGGTAGCGTTTTTTAACTTAGGTCAGCGCACTGAATGCTCTGCGCTACTCCCAACACCACTATCTGGTTTTGTAAAAGAGGGGGAGGGGTGTATCTGACTTACACCCTATTCTATAAAGTGAGCATCTAATTTCAATGGCACTCAACTCCAAGGGGGGGTGGGGGGGACATGGAAAGGACATGGGTGGGTTAGGGGCATGCCACGGAATTAGGCACAATGCCATGGAATTGTGTTCTGTACATACCCAATTACTAGTACTTAGTCACTAGCATTTATACCAGGCTTAGGATCTAGTTAGGTACTTGGGACCTGGGTTGGCCACCGTTGGAAACAGGATACTGGGCTTGATGGACCTTGGGTCAGTCCCAATTCGTATGTTCCTAAATGCTTATTCCTAGGAGTGGCCTAGTGGTTAGAGCAGCTGCCCCAGCATTAGATTCCCACAGCATCTCCTTGTGACTTTGGGCAAGTCACTTAACACTTCATTGTCCCAGGTACCTGTCTAAAATAGGTAGACTGCTTCGACTGTGTAAACCACATAGAAAAAGCAGTACATCAAGTCCCATCCCCCTTACCCTTTAAAGTTAGGTACGAAAATGCAGATTTGGGCTGGCATTCTACAACGGCAGATCTGAACTGAACTCCTGTTACGGAATTGCCATTTGCCATCTACCTTTAGCTGACTTTTCTTGAGTTTACCCATTGTACAATCCAAACCATAAACTGCACGGAGGCTTCCAGATAAATGCCATCCCAGGATGTTTGATTTGGTATTCTACATCTCTTTCAGCTACTGGACAGCAATCTGAGTGGTTTCTTATTCAGGTACTGGAGACCAAATAGATATATATGAATCATTATGGATATTTTTTTCTGCACGCTTAGTAAAATCTTTAGCTTTCTTTGACTTTTTCCCCTCTATTATCCAAACAGTCAGCTTGATAGACTGTCCTACTTTTCATAAAATTTGAAATATTTGAGTTCTTTCATTTGTAAAAAAAAAAAAATAATAATAAAATACTTTTTATTATTATGTTTTCTTTTTTCTTTCAGTGGAAATACCAGGTATGTTTATTTTCCTTGCATAATCCTTACAGTATTATGTGTTCTTTTTTTTTTTTTTTTTTGCACTACAATAGTCTTTTATTTAGTTTACAGAAGAATCTATCAGTACAGGTTGCAGAAAGAAAATGCTTAGTGCTATTTACAGTTGATTTTAAAACTCTGCTCTATACAAATTTAATATCAGTATGAACAATATATTTGTAATATCTACTGCATATAAAGCATTGTTGTCAGAGCAGTAACCATGAATAAAATAACCTGATTACATTTAAATGATGTAGACCATTTCAAAAACTATTACATAAAACATTTTATCAGGTGGGGATAGTTAAGTATACAGAACACAATGTCAACCTGTGACTTTTTAAAGGCTAAAGCTATTTATATTGAATATTGTTCTGTTATGCTATACGCCAATCTATACTTAAAATTCTATAGTTATGTATTTTATAAGATTTTTTATTAAATATATTCTACACATTTGTAATTTCAACCAGGAAGATTTTTCTCCCCATTGAAAAAAATATAAAAACTTTTATATTTGTACAGGTTTAGATGAAACTAGCTCATGCTTTAATGCTGTGCAAATTTCTTTAGCATATCATCTCTTAAATTAACTTCTAAGAAAACAAAAGAATGGCAATTTTTTTAGAATGGTTTTTTTCTAAAATCGGCCTCATTTTAGTACAATTGCGAGCACTAATACAAATGCAGGTTACAAAAAAAAAAAAAAATTTACCAGAACTATGGCAAGGATTGTTATATTTTTATCTTAAGAATTTCTCTTAAGTCTCTAATGAATTAGCATGACATGGGACACTAAGGGAAGGCAAATAAGGATTACCAAAATACATTAATTGCCAATATTCAAATACATAAAACTGATAAGTAAATGAGGTTTTCTAATATTATGCACAATAATTATTATTATTCTTATTCTTATTCTTATTATTAGTATTATGTGTTCTGATTTGTAGTTATCAGCAATTCTCTGGTTGATTCTCTGATAAAGCTCAAAAGTAATAACATGATATATCTTACTCTGATGAAATGTCCCAGTCTTTGTTCTGACCCTGGTTTAGATATAAAGAAAAAATAAGAATGAATCTTAGCATTAACTAGGTCATACTGAAAATTTTGCACTGTAAAAAATAAAATTGGTCTAGCAATAGTGTGTACTCATAAATCATTTTTAAGATTTAAATTACATTCTGAAAGTGCTAGCATTTAGAACTACTGTGAAGAATATTGCAGGGAAACTGAAGCAGTGACATAGTAAGGGGGTGCAGTCCACCTTGGGCGCCGTCTTGATAGGGGCGTGGGACCCATCCTCCTCTCTGCCTCCCCGCTCCTTCCCCCCTCCTCCCTACTGCTGCACATGTGCACCGCTTCCCTTCCCCGTATTTCTGTAACGTTTCTAGCAGCGAGCAGCAAACCCCTAACCTGCTGTCGTACCTGCATCGGCAATTCTTCTGACATCGCTTCCTGGACCCGCACCTAGGAAGTGATGTTGGAGGGAGAACCCACCCAGGTGCGACAGCAGGTTGGGGCTTGCTGCTCGCGCCGGGAATGTTGCAGAGGTACGGGGAAGGGAAGCGGTGTGTGCATGACAATGGGGGAGGGGGCGGAGTGTGTAGGGGTGGGGGCAGAGAAGACGGGGGGATGCAAGCCACCATCCCGGGCGCCTCTCACCCTCACTACGTCACTGTACTGAAGTTCAATTTGGCCAATGTAATCAAAGTATAGTGTGGCTAGGCATCTGCATATTAAAAATTAGAATGTTTGTTCAATGGGCTGCAATGGTATTTACTTTCATGTAGCAGTGTTTCATAAGAAGACTGTTTTTTTAAGGGACTGGCACAGTATCTCACTAACAGTACTGTGTGCTGTCATGCAGAAGACCTGGGTTTGATTCCAGAACCACACTTTTTGTGGGACCAGCTGGGCTACATGCAGCAGCGAGCTGGGAAGAGAATCCCAGTGTGCTCTTGTGCTGGACTGCAAAGGGAACCTCAATCTCTAAGACTTTTACAATGGCTAAATTAAATAAAAGTGGGTGCCAACAGCAAAGATTAACAGTGCCATAGCTTCATTAAGTGTTAATTAAATTTTAATTTATATTTAATTCTGTTGAACTGTCACCAGAATAAACTGCAGAACAATCCATGATTGTTGATACATATCTCAATTGCAAGTATTTAGAAAAGATTACAGCTGCTCCACTTACTATTCAGGGTCAGAAGTATAACTGTACTGAATCATGATATAGCAGGTTAGATTTTTCACTATTAAAATAAGCTTCAACAGCAGCTGAGGTTCTGGGTAGAAACATAATGTAATGCCCCCCCTTCAGGTCATCTCTGGGTCCAGGGCCCGACCTGGCTGGTGTTCCCCGAAGGCAGTCTCCATTGGTCCCTTACTTGGTTAGCACTTAGTGCCTCCACCTGGGGAAAAGAAGTGTTAGCAGGTGGGTTCACCCTCTTCTCCTCCCCTCCCCCCAGGAAAACTCAAAAAAAGCTTCTGTGAACAAGGTTGACTAATAAATTAAACTGATTTATTTGAACTATGCACTTAGGCCTAATCATAAAATAAATTGTCCTGAATAGTTTTCAGTAATTCCAATACTTCCACACTTAAACCAATACTTATGCAGTTACCCCTGCGAATGTATCATAAGTGACTTTGTGACTCTGGGAGAGAAAGTGAAGCAGACAGGTGCACAGGTGGCATTCTTGTCCATCAAGGGTAAAGGCCAGGGCAGAGAAGCTCGCATCCTAGAGATGAACGCATGGCTACATGAATAGTGTCGTTAAGAGTGTTTGGGCTACCTGGTCCATGGGATGATTTTCCAAGGGCTGCTGAGTAGGGATGGTGTGCATCTATCATAGAAGGGAAGAAGTGTCTTTGGCAGCAGGCTTGCTAATCTACTGAAGAGGACTTTAAACTAGAAGTGATGGGACAGGGTGATCAAAGCCCCCCAGGTGAGTATAAGCCCTCAAGTAAGTAAATCACTGAATACCACTACACAGATGGGAAAAGGGGGCAATGTCTGGAAAGAAGTATACTGTATACTAATGCTCGCAGTATGGGAAACAAGATTCTGGATCTAGAAGCTGTGATGGAAGATGAGTTGGATATAGTGGCGATCACGGAGATGTGGTTCATGGAGAACTATGACTGGGATGTAGTTATACTGGGCTATAATCTGTTCAGGAAAAACAGGGTAGGAAGAAAAGGAGGAGGAGTAGCATTATATGTTAAAGATCATATTAAAGCCACACAATTGCATGACCTGCAGGGCAAGGAAGAGGCATTATGGATCAATTTGGAAAGAGGGAATGGTGAATATATTTACATTGGTGTAATATATAGGCCTCCTTCACAGACGGAAGAAGTGGACAGAGATTTAATAGTAGATATTCAGAATATATCTTAAAAAGGGGAAGTTTTACTAATAAGTGATTTTAACATGCCAGATGTTGATTGGGGTATCCCTATTGCAGGGTCTTCTAGAAGTAGGGTGATTCTGGATTCTCTACAAAGAAAACTGTTCCAGAAGTTGGTAATGGAACCCTTGTGGGAAGGGGTCATACTGGATGGGGAAAGTGTTTCTAATATTACAGTGGGTGATCATCTGGCATCCAGTGATCACTGCATGGTACGGTTTAATATTAAGATGGGTATAGAGAGGGCTCATTCAAAAGCAAAGATTCTAGACTTTAAAAAAACTAACTTTGTTCAGATGGGGGATCACGTCAAGGAATTGTTGTCTGGATGGGAATATCTGGAAGGAGTGGATATGCAGTGGGCAAAACTGAACAGAGTCATTGTAAAAGCAACAAATCTTTTTGTGAGGCAAGTCAAAGTAAGAGGAAAAGAAGGCTTCTTTGGTTCTCAAAAGTAGTAGCTGAGAAGGTAAGGAATAAGAGGTTAGCTTTCATAAACTACAAAAGATCACAGAAAGAGGAAGATAGGCAAAAATATCTGGAAAAGTTAGGGGACGCTGGTCATGTAGTCAGGAAAGCAAAGATGCAAATGGAAGAAAAAAATAGCTGAAACAGTAAAACGGGGAGAAAAGACATTTTTTAGATATATTAGTGATAGGAAGAAGTGCAAAAGTGGCATTGTGAGACTCAAAGGTGAAGGGGAGAAATATGTAGAAGCTTAACAAACCGTATTTTTTGCTCCATAAGAAGCACCTAACCATAAGACGTACCCAAGATTTAGAGGAGGAAAACAGGAAAAAAACCATTCTGAACCAAATTGTGTACTAATATATACCAGGCTCTGCACATAGCCCCCCTCACTCCCTGCCAGGCTTTGCACCCTGTCCCCACTCCCTGCCAGGCTCTGTACCCTGTCCTCCCTCCCCTTCCTGTCTAACACCAACTCTGGCAGGATACACATTTCAAATATGACATATTGTAATCACAAAACAGAAAATAAAATCATTTTTTCTATCTTTTGTTGTCTGGTTATTATTCAAATCGTGTTGTGGTCCCAGGCTCTGGTTGTCTTCTGATAGCTCGCTTGCCAGGGTCTTCTTCTTTCTTCTTCCCTTCCCTTCCTCCATTCCGGCAGCTGAAGACAGGCACCTCCCCCAGCGGTCTGAGACAGGAGGCAGGAGAGGGCCAGAGGCCAAAGAGGGGCCCAACAGCCGAAAGCAACCATCCAGGAAGAAGGCAGGCCACAAAGAAGGCAAGCCCTGGTGTCAGCATCAATCCAATCATGATACTCAGGCAGGCCTCGCTGGCACCAATCAACTGCACAACCATATCCAGGCGCAGCCGTCAGGTGCAGCATAGCTCTGCCAATGTGAAAACGAGGCACATCGAAATCGGAGCCCCATATGGCTGTGTCGCAACCACCAATGTCCATTCACATTCCATCCCCCCAGGACACTGTTTCAGCACCTTTAGGGGATGTGCACCGCAGTTCCCTGCCATTCACAGATCAAAAGAAGTCGGCAGACTGGAGGGAAACCTTTGAAGTCGGAAGAGATGAACAGGATTGCTACACCTTCTCCTCCCACCTCAACTTTGTCGCAGAAGGCATCTGATTCGAGGTCCATTAAAGGAAAGAAACAGCCTCAACAGTCAGGGAAGGCCGTCACGGACCAAGATCATCCTCGCGATCCTCCCCCACCTCTTCCCTGTACTACAAGAAATAATGTGCCAATTTCACGGCTTCTAAGACGGGACCTTCTTCTACTCACTCATAGCAAAAGTCTAAATGAAAATCTTCTTCAGACTTTCAAAGGACTCACGTCCGCCTAAATAGCCTTCTCTGCTGCCTCTAAACAGCCCTGCTACCACCGTAGCATGTTCCCTCTGCCGTCGTTCCACCCCTCCTCTGACGTACAGGACCACGGCAAAGGGAACGTGCTGCGGCAGCAACAGGGCTCCGATTTCGACGTGGTTCCTTTTAACATTTGGTGGAGCTGCACTGCACCTGATGGAGGGAGGAAAGGAACAGTGGGCCTGACATGTCTGATTTAAAGGTACTGGGGAGGTGGGGGTGGGGGGTGGGGGTGGGGGTGGGGGGGTTATATTCGCTCCATAAGACGCACCCTTATTTCCACCCACTTTTTTGGGGGGAAAAGTGCATCTTATGGAGTGAAAAATATGTTTTTTCTGTTCTGTGTTCACAGCTGAAGTGCTGAGATAGGGACCACAGAAGACAAACATGAATAGGGATGGAGGGTAGACCCTGATCGATTTTCAGAGAGTTGTGTTCATGAGGAGCTAGCTAAAATAAAAGTAGACAAAGCGATGGGGCCAGAGTGCTGAAGGAACTTAAGGAAGTTCTGGTGGCTCAGCTGATTGACCTTATCAACGAGTCTCTAGAGTCGGGAGTAGTACCTGAGGACTGGAGAAGGGCGGATGTGGTCCCTCTCTACAAACATGGAAGTTAAGGAAGAAGTAGGGAATTACAGGCCGGTAAATCTGACTTCTGTGGTAAGCAAATTAATGGAAATGCTTTTTAAACAGAGAATGGTGAAGTTTCTGTAATCCTGTGGATTACAGGACTGGAGGCAACATGGATTCACTAGAGGTAGGTCTTGTCAGACAAATCTGATCAATTTCTTTGACTGGGTGGCCAAAGAATTGGATAGAGGATGTGCGCTAGAGATGGTGTATTTAGATTTTAGAAAAGTGTTCCACACAGAGATCTAATAAATAAACTGAGTGCCCTCGGGATGGGTCTCAAAGTGACGGGCTGGGTCAAGAACTGGTTAAGTGGAAGGCGATAGAGGGTAGTGATCAATGGAGATTGCTCTGAGGAAAGGCACACCAGTGGTGTGCCTCAAGGTTCTGTTCTTGGGCTTGTTTTTAACATTTTTATAAACGATATTGCTGCAGGGCTTTTGGGTAAGATTTGTCTCTTTGCGGATGATACCAAAACCTGCAATAGAGTAGACACCCTGGATAGTGTGAATAACATTAAGAAAGACCTGGTGAAGCTTGAAAAATGGTCTGAAATGTGGCAGCTAAAATTTAATGTTAAGAAATGCAAGGTCATGTATTTGGGCTGCAAAAAACCCAAGGGAAGGGTACAGTTTAGGGAGTGACAGAAGAATAGGACTTGGGTGTGATTGTATGTGATGATTTTATGGTTGAAAAGATGATGGCGAAAGCTAGAAGGATGCTAGGGTGCATAGGGAGAGGTATGGCCAGTAGGAAAAAGAGGTATTGATGCCCTTGTATAAGACTTTGGTGAGACCTCATTTAGAATATTGTGTACAATTTTGGAGGCTGCACCTTCAAAAAGATATAAAAAAAATGGAGTTGGCCCAGAGGAAGGCTACTAAAATGGTGCTTTGTTTTCGTCATATCGCATATGGGGACAGACTTAAAGATCTCAATCTGTATATTTTGGAAGAAAGGCAGGAGAGGGGAGATATGATAGAGATGTTTAAATACATACTTGGCATAAATGTGCATGAGTTGAGTTTCTTTCAATTGAAAGGAAGTTTTGGAATGAAAGAGCATAGGATGAAATTAAGAGGTGATAGGCTCAGGAGTAATCTAAGGAAATACATTTTTACAGAAAGGGTGGTAGATGCATGGAACAGTCTTCCAGTTGAGGTGTTGGGGACAGAGACTGTGTCTGAATTCAAGAAAGCCTGGGATAGGCACGTGGGATCTCTCAGAGAGAGGAAGAGATAATGGTTACTGCGGATGGGCAAACTGGATGGACCATTTGGCTTTTATCTGTCATGTTTCTATGTTAATTCAACAGCATTTATATACTATTTAGATATTCAAGCCCTTTGGTTTGTAGTCTCTTGAACCTTTTACTCTTAGTTCAAATTCAGCAATTCAAAAAAAAAAAAAAAAAAAAAAGCCTTTATATATCTCTGATTTAAGGGTACCGGGGGGGGGGGGGGGTTGGTTGGTTACATTCCGGAACTTGGAGGCGAGGAGGATGGCAGTTTGAGTGCAGAGCTCCTCTCCCTGGACAATCTGCCTGCTTTTAAATATCAGCAGCAGTGGGAGATCAATTGCTTTTACACCTAAGCAGCAACGGGACCAACCCACCAAAAACCCACAGTCCCGGTCCTGCAAAAATATGAGCTCCACCCTCCCTGCAGTTCGCTAGGAAAATCAACTGCTTTTACACCTCAGCAGCAGCGGAACTATCCGCAACTACCAAGAGCACACAGACCCGATCCAACCAAGAGTGTGAGCTCCACCTCCCCCTGCAGTCCACTAGGAAGATCAACTGTTTTTTACACCTAAGCAGCAACAGGACCAGCCACCACTACCGAGAGCCCTTTGCCCTGATCCAGCCAAACAAGTAAGCTCTTCCCCCAGCATTCCGTTGGAAAAATCAATATGCTTGCTTTTAAATATTATCAGAAGTAGGAGATCAACTGCTTTTACACCTAAGCAGCACCAAGACCAGCCGCCACTATCGAGAGCTTTTGTCCCAATCCAGCCAGACGTGTATGCTCTTCACCATACAATTTGTTGGAGAGATCAATCTGCCTGCTTTTAAATATCAGCAGCATTGGGAAAACAACTGCTTTTACACCTAAGCAGCAGCGGGTCCATCCGCAACCACCAAGAACCCACAGACCCGAACCTGCCAGGAATGTGAGATCCGCCTCCCCTACAATTCGATAAGAAGATCAACTGTTTTTACACCTAAGCAGCAATAGGACCAGCCGCCACTACCGGGAACCCTTTGCCACGATCCAGCCAGACATATAAGATCTTCCCCCAGCATTCCATTGGATAGATCAATCTAACTGCTTTTAAATATCAGCAGCAGTGGGAGAACAACTGCTTTTACACCTAAGCAGCATTGGGACCAACCGCAACTACCAAGAGCCCATAGACCAGATCATGACAGGAGTGTGAGCTCCACACCTCCTGCAGTCCGCTAGGAAGATCAACTGCTTTAACACCTAAGTAGCAGCAAGACCAGCTGCCTATAATAGGAGCCCTTGCCCCGATCCAACCAGGCATGTGAGCTCCTCCCCCTATATCCCGTTTAAGAGATCAATCTACCTGCTTTAAATATCAGCAGCAGTAGAAAAACAACTGCTTTTACATACAAGCAGCAGCGAGACCTACCTCAACCACCAAGAGCCCACAGACCCGAACCTGCCAGGAGTGTGAACTCCTCCCCCTGCAGTCCATTGAAGAGATCAATCTGCCTGCTTTTAAATATCAGCAGCAGTGGAGATCAACTGCTTTTACACCTAAGCAGCAACGAAACCAGCCACAACCACCGAGAGCACACAGACCCGATCCTACCAAGAGTGTGAACTCTTCCCCCCATGCAATCCGCTAAGAAGATCGACTGTCGGCTCCGGGCGGCTTTCCCGCAGAGGAGAGAATCCTGCATTCACTGTGGGCCTCATCTGGGGCAGCCTCCTTGGAGCGGCTGGGGCACGGGCAGTGTGTCTGGGAGGGAATGCATGGATGGGAGAACATCGCAGGGGAGGAGACATAGGCATCCTGGGACTGTCTGCCAAGTCTCTTCCCTGAAGAAGCCCTTTCTGGAAACGTCAATCGCTCCTCCTAAACTTACTTGCTCCACTTCATCACTGACGCTGAAACCGTGGATTGAAGACAAAGTTTTATTTTATTTTTCTTTCCAGCTTATGATTTATCTTTAATCTTATCTATTGTTTTGCCTTTTGTCTTTGTTTTGTTCTATTTCTATCATTTAAATTTCTCCAGAATTCTACTGTTCAACGGCTCCCCCTTCTGCTTCTATTCCTTTCTCTCCTCTCTTCTACCTTCCAAAGTATTTAGATCAATGCTGTCTTGTTAAAATGTTTATTTTATTTTTATTTTTCCTCTAACTCTACTTTTCACTTCTCTATTACCCTCCAGGTACTTTAGTTAGATTGTGAGCCTTCGGGACAGTAAGGGAATTTTTCAAGTACCTTTCTTATTTCTAATCTTAATGTATATTTTCTGTAAACCGCTTAGAACCTAACGGATGTAGCGGTATATAAGAAATAAATTACATTACATTACATTATATTCATTCCATAAGATGCACCCTTTGTTATAAAACTAAGCAGCTCCTTCTAGAATTACCTTGTAAACATCCCTTCTTGGTATGGAGGGAAACATACAAGCTTTTATGCATTCACTTTAAAGTTGACCTTTGAACGTTCATGCACTGTGCATATACTTGTAAATAGTTTAATACACTGAAAATCAAAAACAAATAAAAAACTTATGGGGCTCATTTTCAAAGCATTTAGACACATAAAGCACCATAGGTTTTTATGGCACTTAGGCCCGGATTCTATAAACGGCGCCATTATTGGCAGCCGCATTACAAGCGGCTGCAAATTACGTGTCAATGATACAACTTGCACCATTTATAGAACCGTGCCTTCGGGAAAGGTAGGCGCTGGATATGTAGGCCAGGATTTTCAAGGCCTACATTTCCAGTGCCTACCTTTTACATGAATCATGCCTATGGAGGTGCTTTTACGATTCCTAATGCCACTATAGGCATTAGCCACACCTACATTAGCGTTAGGCATCATAAAGCACCTCCATAGGCTTGATTCCGGCAGTTTCTTTGGTGCTGGTAGGCACCTTGAATTTTATTTTATGACCTTTTTAAATGGGGTTTTGCACTTAGGCACCTAAGTTAAGGCGTAATTTAAAGAACATGGGCCTTTGTGTTTCTAAGTGTTTCGAAAATAAGCCTCTATATATCACAATTGTTAAAAGGAGACATACGTTGTCCTACTGATTTTCATGCAAATTAGTAGATAAGGCCGTATAAGAACTTTTGAGATATGTTAATGGTAATGGTGCTTGTTTTCCGCCAACTCCCTAAGCAAAGTTCAAAGCAGATGACAAAATTCAATAAAACAAGTATAATGATGTACTCGGAAGTTTAAGAGAAGAATTTTTTAAACGTGAGTTTTTTAAAGCCTTTCAAAATGACAGATAAGATAGAATAGTTCTTAGCTCAATAGGCAAAGAAATGCAGGAGCCGATTACACTGGTCAACAAGCATTTTGCTTCTGGATTTCTGTCACCTGTACCTTAACAAGGGCCACATGCTGACTCTAAATCTGCAAACAGTTTTCGCCTATCATATCCTGTTTTTAAGTTATGCGTCAGTTTGTGTTTATATTATTTTGTCAATAACGCTACCGTGAAGCATCAGTATTTCACAATATTGCCTTTTAGGACAGCTCATTGATCAGATATATCAATAATTTGAAAATTTACACTAAAAAGTGATTGTGCTGCTTTTTCTACTTGTGAATTTTTATATTTTATTTGTTTTTGTCTAAGATATTATAATTATTATGAACAGATGAAGTTATGTTAATCATCCTGATAATTTCTGTTATGTCTGCAGACAATTTACTGCACAAGATCAGTGAAAGAATATGTCCAGCAGACTTCAAAGTGTATATAAGCATTATTTTGGCAGATACAATGTAAAGCACCTGCATCATGAAAAAATCTATCTTCCAGCACTTCATATAAAATTGGGTCTGCTGAAAAAAATTTTTTGTCAAGGCGATGGACAGAAATGGTGATGCATTTCAGCACCTAAGAAGTATGTTTGGTTTTGAGAAAAATGAAGCCCAAATCAAAGAAGGTGCTTTTGTTGGACCCGAAATCTGTAAACTGATCCTTGATGATGCATTCAAACAGA
Source organism: Geotrypetes seraphini (assembly GCF_902459505.1). Taxonomy (NCBI): domain Eukaryota; kingdom Metazoa; phylum Chordata; class Amphibia; order Gymnophiona; family Dermophiidae; genus Geotrypetes; species Geotrypetes seraphini. The sequence continues at coordinate 192,818,122 of NC_047084.1, read as the reverse complement.
AGCTGAAACAGCAGCATGGGAAGCATTCATGCTGGTTGTTCAGAATTTTCTTGGTAATCACAAATCAGAGAATTATGCTGAGCTTGTGGAGAACACGCTGACAGCATGTCAGCTAATGGGTACCAGAATGTCACTTAAAATGCACTTATTACATTCTCACCTCTACTTCTTCCCACCCAATCTTGGTGATGTCAGCGATGAGCAAGGGGAAAGGAAATATCAGGAACAAGCAAATCACTATAAGATTAAAATAAATGCTGCAAAGAAAGAGTACTATAAGAAACGAATTGGAAATGCAAAAAACTCAACTATGTTATTTTCAATACTAAAATCATTAACTATGTTTAAATCTCAAAGTAATACAGATTCTGATATTACAATTACTGCACATTTCTAGCACATTACTTTAAAGAAAAAATCATCAACATCAGAAGTCAATTCAGATCAAAAACTAATATAGACCCGACAGAATCTGATAATATACTACCTTTTTCAAAATGTGCCCGGTTCAATATACCATCTATCAGCGACATACAACGGCTATTTCAATCCATAAACTTAAAAAGTAATAAATCAGACATTATCCCACCATATGTCTTAAAACGTCTGTACAATAAGTTAGGGCCATATATTCATAAAATTCTTACCAGCAGCTTAGAAACAGGACTTCTTCCTAAATCCTGGAAACAGGCAACAATTCTTAACAATTCTTAAAAACCCAAAGGTAAATCATAACAACATTACGAATTTCCGACCGATAGCTAAAATTCCATTCCTAGCTAAATTGAAAAGGTAGTATTCAATCAGATATCTGAATTTATAGATAAAACAGGAGCATTACACCCTAACCATACAGGATTCCGGAAATACTACTCAACAGAACATTCAATGATTGGTATGACTACAGCTATCCTTTATTTTTTAGATCACTACCGATCTGTTCTTCTCATATCCATAGATCTTTCCTCCGCATTTGACACCATTGATCACCATCTTCTTATCGAAAGACAGAAATTGTGTTACAATGGTTTCAATCTTATTTTTTGGAAAGATCATCAAAAGTTATCTTTAATAATGCCACTTCAGATCTGATATCTACCAACTATGGCATCCCACAAGGATCGATATTATCTCCCCTACTATTTAACATCTTTCTAGCACCTCTGCTGACTCTCTGTCAATCTACTGGGTTTACAGCATTCGCTTACGTGGATGATCTGCAACTCCTGCTTCCACTAGACTCATATTCTATCGAGGAATTCCAAAACATTAATAAGAAATTAAGCACAATTTCTGACTGGCTTGATGAAAATAAACTAGAAATGAATACAGATAAAACAAAAATAATACACTTCCCTTGGCAAGAAGGACTAAATCTTACCACCTCAATAAACATAAATAACATCAACTGCAGGAAGTCACTATGATTAGAGTTCTAGGGGTTATTCTGGATCAAAAATTGACATATCATAATCAAATTAGCGCAGGAGTAAGAGGTTGTTTTCAGAGGTTAAGAATGATTAGATTAATCGTCCCCTTTTTGGACCCATCATCGCTGAACACTCTTGTACATTTGTTGATCATTTCGAAGTTAGAGTATTGCAACTCGCTCTATAAAGGAGTAGCTCTTACAGAAATCCGTCGACTTCAATTAATTCAAAACACCTCAATTAAGATTATAACGAATAGGAAAAAATTTGATCACGTAGCGCCTCTTCTTATAGAAGCTCATTGGCTTCCAATTGTTCATAGAATCTCCTACAAAATAGCAATATTAACATTCAATATATTAACAACCAAAGTTCCATCATTTTTAGAAAGGTACATTATTCCATATATTCCTACTAGAAGTTTAAGATCTGAAGACAAAAACCTTCTAGTAATTCCATCACTTAGTATAATAAATACAAGACAAGATACGATTTTTGCAGTCACTGCACCCAGAATATGGAATTCCCTACCATCATTTATTAAAGAAGAAAAATCATTGAGTAAATTTAAAGGACTGTTAAAATGCTGGTTATACAAGGATGCTTTTGAGACCTAATTATCGGAATCCCTAATGATCCCATTTGATGCTTAAACTCATTAATCCTCTTTATTAGGCTTTAAGAATTTGGAAAAAAAAAAAGTTTTTAATTTTCTACTATACTTTTATAATTACTTTTAAACTTTCTTACCCTCCATTTGTGTTTTCCTTGTATGTATTCTTTACTATACTTATTGTAGTTCTCCCTACTTCCCTTATGTATTGGTACGTCAGGTCCGTTTGTGTCGGTTGTAGTTAATAATTAAGACCCTGTTTTTAATTGTAAATCGCTTTGAATTAATGATATTGCGATACATCAAAATTTTAATAAAACTTGAAAGATTTCATCAAGATATCAAGGTGATGGAAAGCAAATATCAGGGAAAGTTCACTCCCAGTATGATGGGAGACTATTGTTGGTTCTTGCAAAGAGAGACAAATGTACAGTACATGAGTAAAAGCAAATGTCTCAAATATTTCTGAACATGCTGACATCACTTTTGTGTGAGTTAAGAGATGCATAAATATATTGAAATTAAACCCAGAAAAAACAAAATTTCTCTTAGTAACTCCCAATGATAAAATTAAAGATTCAAAGATACATGTAAACGGGTTGGATTACAATATCGAACAATCCTTAAAAATTTTGGGAGTAACTTTGGACAAATACATTACACTGGAAAAACACTCCAACTTAATATTTTAGAAAGGTATCTCAGTGCTCTGGAAGCTCCATACCATCAAGAAGTACTTTGATGAAGCTTCATTCTGTTTGCTAGTCCAATCTTCTATTCTAAGTATTTTAGACTACTGTAACATCATATACCTGGGTGCTTTTTTTTAAAAAAAACAAAACACTAACAAATTGAGAGTCCTCCAGAACACGGCTATCAGCCTTATTTTCGGTCTAAAAAAATGGGAGCACATCTCCCCTTTTTACCAAAAGCTTCATTGGCTACCATTTGAATCCAGAGTACTATTTAAGTTTTCTTGTATCTGCTACAAAGCGAGTGTTTGGTATGCTTCCAGGTTACCTCACTCCTCATTTTACTCTGAGTCACTTCAACAAGAGCTCCCGAAGAGCACACTTGTTCACATATCCTTCAATAAAACTCTGTCAGTATAAAAGGTTCCTAGAGAGAACCTTTTCTTTCCAGTCGGCCAAAATGAATACATGGCTTGCAAAAATTACTTTAGACGCTTCCTCCTATCTAGACTTTAGAAAACAGATAAAAATCTATCTATTTAACAAGCTAGGATCTTAATTGTTCTTAATCCTTTCTTCCTTTAAATTTCTTTTATCTCTCAACATAGTCAACTTTCTTCTTGTAGGTCCTTCAGAACTTCAAATCTGATGTTCGCATTTGTACTGTTTATATTGCATTGTATGTACTTGCATTTGTACTGTTTTAATTGTATTGTATGTATTTGCATTCGATTGCCTAGAACTTTCAAGTATGGCGGTATACAAAAAAATAAATTATTATTATTATTATCTTTTTATTGTCTTCGTGTTTTTTTCAGAATAAACTCCTTAACGCAGATTTGGTGGGACACAGTTCATACTCGCAATATTGTGCCGATATGGCAAACTATCTAAAAAATTAGTAACGTGTATCTCAGAAACCTGACGTGCTAGCTGAATTTCAATTACAGATCTGAAATCAGTGTCATTAACCCTCCTCTTTTACATTACATTGGTGTCTTCTATCCCGCCAATGCCTTTCAGTTCTAGGCGGTTTACAACACAAGTTGGCCTGGGCATTTCCAGGGAGAATACATGGTTAATAGATGTAGTATGCGTCGGGATCTGTGGAGGGTCGATCAGGTTTAGTTACATCATTTGACAAATTTCTTGAATAGAAAAGTTTTAAGTTCTTTCCTGACTGTTTTGTAGTTGGGTATCATAGTCAGCAGATTGGAGAGGTGGCGGTCTAGTTTTGCTGCTTTGGCGGCTAATAGTCCGTCGTATATACATTGTATGTTTATGTGTACAAATTGTTTTATTTTTGTTTCCTAATTTTAAATTGTCATACGCATTGAAGTATTTGATATTGCGTGTACAACAAACTTTTAATAAACTTGAAACTTGTATATTTTTTTTTTGCTTTGTATACCTTTGATTGGGGGGTGGGTAAAGTGTGCATGAGTTCTCCTTGGTCTGGATGTGTTTTTCCTGATTAGGTGGCTGCTCAGATAGCTTGGTCCGTTTCCATTTTGGGCTTTGAATAGGGTGCAGTAGAATTTGTATTGTATGCATTCTTGTACTGGGAGCCAGTGTGAATCTCAGAAGGTGGTGGTAATGTGGTCATATATTTTCAGCGAGTAATTCTATGAGTGCTGGAGCAGTTATCGCCGCTGCCGTCTTAAGTTCTCAGTAACAAAGAAAAACTTTTTTTCGTTGACCAGTGTTATACTTAGCTAATAAAATGCCACGATAGGATAAAGACCTATTTTGAAACAAAATATTAATTTTATGCAAAACACGGCACTGTTGAGAGTATTCTTTGTTAACACAGTAATCAGGTATCCTGAGCACATTGCAGATTAGTTTTCAAAACCAAAAAGGCCAATGTCCTTTGTTTTAAAATTTATATTTTTACAATGTAAGAGACTTGCAGTTTGATTTCAAAGTTTGAAAAACATTGACAACATTTTGTGCTCTTCTTATAATAATAGACCAGCATGTCTCAAAATACAAATTGGTCAAAATCACATATACAGAAATAATGCTGAAACCAAATAATGGAGATTTCCTGTCATTGGATGAAAATCAATGGGAACATTTGTGGTCACGTACTCATTCTATTAGCAAATCTGCATCCTTTCTCCAAACATCCTTATTTCTCAATCATAGGGCTTATTGGACTCCTAGTCGCCTGGCTCGATTCAAAGCAGGAGAATCGGATAAATGTTGGTCCTGCAACTTCTCTCCGGGTACACTTAAGCATATGCTATTCGACTGTCCGTTGTTACAACAGTTCTGGATAAGGGTTATAAATGACATTAATCAGCTACTTCAAACGTCCCTTCCTTGTTCATATAATTCTGTTATCCTAGGAAGTGTCAAATCATCTGACTTTTTGCACGAAGACGAGGACTGTCTTATTCATCTTCTCCTCTTGATTGCGGTCAAGATCATCCTTTCTAATTGGAAAGATCTGGAACGAGTGAGCTATGATAACTGGTGGAACACCATTTGCCTGACAGTTAAATACGAAAAAATAGCTGCTGAAAGATTAGGCTTGATGCATAAATTTAACAGGCTTTGGGCTCCATTATTACAATATGCTGATTCTCCATTTAAATCTCTAGCATAGTTCTTATCATTCAAGATGAAATTACATTAATATGCTCTTTGACCATACCTGATGTTATTATCGATAATCATATTTCCTCTATGCAGCATTATCTCAATGTTATTGATGCATTATTAGGGTACGTGCTTCTCCTTAGATTGTGTACAGTCATTACATCACTGTTTAAGTATAAGATATACTGATCTGTTCATTTCTCCCTTTTTTTTTTCTTTTCCCTCTTCCTGGAAATTCTAATCCTTTATATTATTAATCCCCTGGTTTGGGGCATTGCTTTCTGATATGATATGTATCAATATGCGTATGGATGCAATGTTTTGATGTTTTACATCTGTATTATTTTATGTTATGAAATACAATCTTAATAAAAACTTATTGAACTTAAAAAATAATGGAGATTTCACAGCCACCTTTAATCTATGCAATTGATTCCTGTATATCCTCATGGGGCTCATTTTCAAAGCACTTAAACTGACAACGTTCCATAGATTGCTACGTAATTTTGTAACTCTAAGTGCTTTGAAAATATGCCTCCATATCATGTGCATAGCCATAGGGGGCACTATAGTATCTTAATGCCATAAAAAGTCCCAACAGAAGAAATGACCCACGAACAAAGTACAAGCAGGGAGAATGGTGGGACAGGACAAAAATATTCCAGTCCAAAATAAACACACAGAAAAAGTAGACCCAACACAGCACTGAGTTTTGGCGAATCAGTCCAACTGCATCAGGGGTCACTGTGTACTTATTATTGCTAAAATAGAAATCATTCCATGAAACAAGATAAAAGCATCAAATAAGAACAAACTGGAAAAAGCAAGCCTGTATGCACAAGTGTAGCTACAAGAGCAAATGAGGCGGACTGGTTCGCCGAAGCACATTGCTGTGTCAGGTCTACTTTTTCTGTGTGTTTATTTTGGACTGGAATAAAGATTTACTGATGTCACCCAGTTGGCTCTGGTGGAAAGCCTTTTGTCCTGACCTACTGTTCTCCCTGCTTGCACTATAGTATCTTGGCAAATAATGTAGAAAACTATTTATCCTACCATACTGAATATTTGTCAAGATTTATGCTTACAGGATACAGCAAATACTGTACATATTAATTTGCTATTCTATATCAAGGTTCCTATACAGACGTACTGTATACATCTTAGTGCAACTTCATCAGGACAGCATTTCATGGACAAAATTGATTAATCTTCCTATTTCTTTTTGTGAAAGGATAAAAATGTCAAAATTAATATAGACAGTAGAGGTAATAATAACAACAGTTTATATACTGCAGGACCATGAAGTTCTATGCGGTTTACAATGATTAAAAGATATTACAGACTGAGTGGAATAAACAAAGTTCAGAGTTAGTGAATAACAGTTCTAAAGATCATTTGTTGAGATTGTGTAGGTCAGTTACCTAAGTACTTCAGGAACAGATTTGTTTTTAGGCGTTTCCTGAATTCCCTATAAGTAGCAGGCACGAGCATAATGCTGCTTGATGTGAGAAAAGATGTTGGTGATGACTTTTAAATTTACAACCTCTAACCGGTGGAGAAACAAAGTTCAGATGTGAGGTTCTCCTGAATCTGTTGGTTGTGAAGGAGAAAAGGTACATACTTATTCCCTCCTCATGCTTTTCCAAGCATCTGGGATATACCATACTGTCCCTGTTTATGCAACAATACAAGTAATACACAATGCCAAGCACATTAAAATAAAAGTAGTTTGATAAGAATTTAAGTGCTTATTTCATATAATAGAGCTGGCTGAAAGCAAGGAAAACACAACTCATGGCATTCTTCCAACATCATAAATGAGATAACTTTCTTGCTGTACTGTAGATTCATACTTTCATGCTCACAAGAAACAGAGGAGTCCTTTTACTAAGGCGTGCTAGCCATTTTAGTGTGAGCTAAACGCTAATGCATCCATTATAGTCTATGGACGCGTTAGCATTTAGCGCGTGGTAAAAAGGCTAGCACGCCTTAGTAAAAAGACCCCAGAGAGAGAAGAAAATCATAGTTGGAGTACAGAGATCTATGTTATCCATTTGGAATAGCTAGATTAAGATGCCATTTTTAAATCCCAGTACAAAAATATTAACATTTTAGAGCATTATAGTTATAAATCATTACAGCTGCACAGAACAAGGCAATCGTAAAATTGGAAGAAATGCAACATAATGAAACGTTAAAAACACACACACAATTTTATATTTTTATACTTTTATTTTTAAGTATAAACTTCTTGAAACACTTTACATAAATTAACTCCTCTGAGACTAAATATTTGATGTACAGTAAATTGTAGTTCATATAAAAATCCATAAACAACTTGTCTCCCATATTTTACAAAAAAAATCGGAGCTGCATTTGCTTGTACGTGACAAGAACTCTACCTGTCAATGATTATTTTGTCAAAGCAAACCATGTTAGCAGTGTAAAATCCATTATTAAATTTCCCAGGGTAGTTTAAAGTCACTTGTGCCAAGTCCTTTTAGAAAGCAGCACAGTAAAAGCAGTTTGAGTTATCTATAAACAGTAATTTTGTTCCACATTTGAAAATTAACAGATATATATACCACATCCTATGCAGAGAGAGATAAGGAAAGAGTCTACTTCTTGTATGCAAAAGTTCATCAATTCAGTAATATTTGGAGACTCTGTATGGATCCTTATTTAGCTAATTACAGTGCTTCAAAGAACAGAAGATGTAGCCTACAGCAAAATCCTTAGGCCTTTGTACTTTCCAGTCCAACTGAGTGCAGTGGTATGTATGTGTAAACATATTCTTTAAAGCAGATTCACCATTAAGGTCATTCGAAGAAAGAAAAAGTTTTGCTTTTGGCCATATTCTCCCAGAAGGCTCCTTCTTTATTAGAGTCCAATCATTGTGCTACAGAAAAAAATCTGAGCAAACTTGTAGTTTAGGCTCAAGTCGTAATGCAGCAAAATAAAACAAAACAAAAAAATTGCCATCTCCTTTATTGAGAAGACATTTGTACACAGTCTCTTTGGCAGCCTTGGTTGGACTAGTGTGTTACCTTTTCCCTATTTCACTTTGTCTAAGAAACTGTATATTGTTAGCACTGTCTGCTAACTCTGGGTATTGCTCCACAGAAAGTACATAATATCCATCATATCCTTGCACTTTTCCGGCACTTAGCAGCTGCCGTTTTTCGCCCTCTGTCCATAATCTGGCACCTTCTTCTCCATCTCTCACTCTTTGTTGCTCTCTAGCCCATGCATTCGAAAGAGCTCTTTGTCTTGCCTGCTCTAATATTCGTGCTTTCTCCTCATCAAGTGTCATGCCATAGCGAACATGGAGAGCTAAAGCCCCATACTGCATTTCGACATCAGCAAACCTACGAGTCCTACCGTTCACCACAGTGGTAGACTGGGAAACGGTGACATTAATGCCGTTCTCCAAAGCCTTACGCCCACTTGTCAGTCTCAAGGTGCCAAGGTCACTTTCTGGTGAAGTGGTTTTGATGAAATAGTGAGTGTCTTTCCCCTCGACAGTGAAATGTAAGTTCTCTAGATAGTAGGCATTATTCAGAACAGCTGCCACTTTTATGCAGTCTTCATTTGCAATGTTCAGCACGTTAGTTAGTACTTTGCCTTGATTGACAGCGAGCATAACCCCTTTTCCAATCAGAGACTTCACTGTTGCAAACCATAGCCACGATTTTTCCCCGCTGGATCTGCGTCTGCTGACTTGAACTTCTGGCATCTTCCCCAGGGAAAGGAAAGCCTTTGCTTGCCTTTCCACTTGCTGCTGCACTCCAGAAATGGGCTGAAACGAGAGCAAAAGCAATTTGAAATAGTCCCTCTGGTGAAAGGTACACAGCTTTACTGAGTTGAAAAATGTCTTCATTCTATCTAGAACCTTGTCTCATAAAGACAACATTTCTAAACTTCTATGCAGTTATCTGTAACATAGAAAGTGCTATAAATATGAATGAGTCATTGGAATATACCAACATTATTTGGAAGTATACGTACATTTACCTCCTCTTTTATGAATGCGTAGTGTGGGTTTTAGCGCGGCAGCGGCAGTAACTGCTCCAATGCTCATAGAATTCCTATGAGCGTCGGAGCAGTTACCGCCACTGCCGGCGCTAAAACCCACGCTACACGTTTGTAAAAGAGGGGACATTCGAAAAGCATAATGCTTTATTTGAAGTGGATATTAAAATTACTGAGCAAATTAAGGAGTCTTTTTACAAAGATGTGCTAACCGATTTAGCGCATGCAAATGATTATATTCCTGTGGGCATCTTAACATTATTAAGATGTTAATGCACCTTTACAAAAGGATCCCCAAATCATAATTACATAATGAAACAAATTCTATATAAAAAAAATGCTAAGCGCTATTTTATAAATGGTGCTCAAAGTTAGATGCTGTTTATAGAACGGTGCATAACGCCAGGATCCATGCAACTAAGGGCTCCTTTTACGAAGCCGCGTTAGCGGTTTAACATGCGCTAAACCGCCGGTTGCACTACCTCTACCTCCTCCTCTTGAGCAGGCGGTAGTTTTTTGGCTAGCGCGGAGTTAGCGCGTGATTAAAAGTCACACGCGCTGAAGCTGCTAACGCGACTTCGTAAAAGGAGCCCTAAGCCTTCGTGTAAATCCTCACACCTAAAATAGGTGCAGATCCCCCTTATTCTATAACTGTGCACATAAATTACATGAATACTCCTGAAGCACCCATGAGCCTCCAGTGGCCACGCCTCATGTTTGGAGCCACAAATAAAATATACACATAGATCCTGGCACCTAAAAATGCATTTCATAAATTTTAATTAATGCCAATTAGCGCTGATAATTATTAGCATCCAATTATGAGCACTAATTAGCTTGATATGTAATTAAATTGCACATGCAAATTGGGCATGCACCCAAGTTTCCAGATGCAATTCTGAGCACCATATATAGAATTCGAGGGAATATGACTAAGCTGATGCAGGACACTATGGGCAGCGGTGTAGCGAGGGTGCAAGGCGCCCGGGGCGGGATACCACTCCCTCACCCTCGTCTCCACTCCTCCGCTGATCCTTCCCTGCCACACGCCCACCCTCCTTCCCTTTCCCCATACCTCTAGTTGTTCACTGCCACGAGCACCAAGAACTTCAACGTGCTCCTCTCGTGACCCCGTCGTCTCTCCCGCTGACGTCACTTCCAATGCGTGGCACCCAGAATTGATGTCAGCGGGAGAGACGAGCAGTCACGAGGAGCACGCAAAAGTTGGTGCTGGCGGCAGGTAAGGGGAAGGGGGGCACACGTGTGGCGAGGGGAGGAGTGGGAAGAGGCGGGGCAGAGAGGAAGGGGTGCTGGTGCCCCCACCAACATGGCACCCAGAATATAGTGGGACACACAGGTCTGTTATGCGAGAGTAGAAAACTCTGACAAATGTTATGAAGCTCACAGTAGCATGTCGCCAAACCAACAGCATCTCCTAAGCTTCATAACGTTGCCTTTTTTCTTTGGTTACATACATGTGAGGAGGACATCTCATTTTTGTCTGTCCATGCCCATTTCCCATGTGTCACGCTACAGCAGGGGTAACTGTAGTCCTTGAAAGCTACAATCCAGTTGGGATTTCAAGATTTCATCCCGTTTCTTATCGAATTCCATTTAAATACAATATCTTTTCTTTCCAGATTCTGTCCAGTGATCTTCATTCTTTCCTATTCAGCTTCCTAGTTTGACATTCCCCATAGTGAACCCTCCCCACAAATCCCCGTCGGGCAGGCAGCAGGGGTGGGGCTAGGGTGGGACTGGGGCAGGACTAGGGTGTAATGGGGGCGGGGATGGGTAGAATTGGGCGGGTCTAGGGGGGTCAGGATTTTCCGTTTGGAAAATCTGGTAATCCTACCATCGTTCTTCACACCAACATTTGCTGACTGTTCTCTCTTTCAGGTAGTTATTTCTTGACATTCATAGAAATTCCTCTCTCTCAGTCATGGCTCCTACTCTTTAGAACTGTCTTCCCTTTAATCTTCGAACAAAAACCTCATTTTTAACATTTAACACTCAATTAAAGGCATATTATTTTTCTCAGGTATACTGTTTATAACTTCATGAATGAGCTCATCACTGAATGTGAACATTTTACTCTAATATTCCCCATTTTTCCCTTTCCCCTTTCTTTTCCTTCTCCTTGACTTTATTGTAATCTTTTTCTCATGTTTTAGTGATATCTGTAGTCTATTAGCTCTTATTCCCTTCTACATTTTTATTATATTGTAAACTGCTTAGATTTTAACCTTGGTTTTATATTGGTGGTAGATCAAATAAATTGAACTTGAACGTGCATATAATGGAAGCAATATATGCAAATCAATCTCATACAATTGTGACCCTTGGGGACAGTGGTTACCCATCCATGCGTTACAGGTTGTTTTGATTTGTTTTACTTCTAAGTGTCGATAAAGTTTGTGATCAATTTATTAAATGTTCTTCAAGCAGTTCATCATCTATGACCCAGATTATCCACATTATCCTTTATTTACAATTATTGTACTGTGGGGCTGCCTCACTACTCTGAGAAAAAAAAAAAAAGCTCCACTTCCAGTGCGATCAACTCCCCTTAGCCTTTTTCCTCCAGCAAGGTAACTCCACAATTTCTTCTCTCTTCCCCAACATTCATATGAAGGCACCATATGGGCTGAAGAAAATCTTTCACCCTGATATTCACATGAACCGGCATGCAAAGCATAAAGTAACAATGACTACAAACTCAAGATCAAGTGGTTAGCTTGCCTCCAAAGAATCACCCAATTGTGATCAAAGTCTAATCAACTACCATTCCTAGCCAGGTAACTCCCCTACACAGACCTAATTTATGCAAAAATGTCCAAATGGTGACTTGGGTAGGGGAAAGAATGCCTGTCTCCTGCCCCATTGAATCCAAAATACAAGATGGCATCCGATGACCTCATGTAGTTTGGTGAGATTGCTTGAGATCATCTGGTGTCATCTTGTATTTCAACAGAAGAAGAGTAAAGCATACCTATCTCCTGCTCTTATCACCAGCTACACTCATTTGAATGGGTAAGGCAGAGTTACCTAGCCAGGGAGGACAGGCATTTGGGCAGGTCACATGATCCATTTATCTTGACTTGGGGAAGGGAGTCATCATTGTAGGCTAAACAGATTTTTCATATTGGTGTACAAATGCATTATTACTTCAGAACCCTGGTGCATCTAAATTCTTTATTCAGGAAAAAGCAGGTGTGATTGAAAATCTCATTGCTGGTATTGCCAATAAAAGACATTATCTGGTAAAATATCACTGATTATAATGATGAATTTTACTGAAGGTGTTAATCTGCAGATAACGCTTGCATTAAAATTGGTGCCTCCATGTCTTACCCCCTCTGTTATGAACGCATAGCGTGGGCTTTAGCGCCAGCAGCGGCGGTAACTGCTCCGATGCTCATAGGAATTCTTTGAGCATCAGAGCAGTTACTGCTGGTGCTAAAACCCGTGCTATGTGTTCGTAAAAGAGGGAGCTAGTTCTTAAAATTAAAACAAGAAGTCTCTGTTTCAGTATGGCTTTATATTTGTGTAGGGAGTAGAAAGGATACATGTCTACTTTACACTGTGACATTGCAGAACGAAGGGGCAAAATAAATAAAGTGCCTCGTCTGAGGATGCACAAGAATCAGTTTCAGACTCGGGAATGATGGGATCCTATTTATTTTTCTTAACAAGTGAACATCTCACTCTGAATTACAAATGCAGTGATATGTGGATGGAGAGCTCCCTGGTTCTGGTCTTTGAACAGTTTTGTTATTAACAGCCAACTCTATAAAAAGATGAAGCATTATATAACTGATCATCAGGCCAACTCTGAACAGGCACAGATCCAATTCCAAGGAACAGATGGCACATTCCAAAAATCATAATAACCCATTAAATCAATAAGAAGTCTCCCACTCCCCAATTTGTAAAACCTCTTTTTGCATCTAGAATTCTGAAACTTGATTGCATTTTGACATCAGAATGCAACATTATCCTTAACGATATCTTCTCTTTTGCTTTTTTTTTTTTTTTTTTTTTAACATTCTAGGTATTATCCTTTATGTTAAACATTGCATTTAATTTCTCCAGAAGAATATGCAATTTCATAAGGGCATCCAGAAATTTGATCGTAATATATTTACAAAATTAAATCAGCTTCAAACTCATAAGTTGAGTACCGCTATTTACAAATCAAGTCTGGTGGTAGTTGCCTTGCAGGTAGCACACCATTTTATAATTTACATCCTCTTTATTTCTGTTTACTTTGGGCTGTTCTTTTTATTACAGTATTCATGCTTTGCCTCTAGGCACAGCATTGATACCAGTCCAATCTTTTATAGCTTCCACTGGGAAACTTTGAAATCTAAAGAGGTCGTCAATGTTCTATTATTCATAGGGGTCTCGTCTCTAGATGCTTTTATCTGTATTGTTGAAAACAAATTATGACTATCTTAAAATCATGCTTAATGCACTGAAAGCAAAATAAGGAAGAAAAGAATCAGAAGAATTATCAGTAATTTACTCAGCTCTTTGACAATAACTCCCAGCACAGCATATTTTTTTAAAATGCAGTATAAAGCTGAGATTAATAAATATGTGTGCATTGAAGAAAGAGCACTTCTACTATGTCCAACAGGTTTGGTTTTTTTTTTCCTCACATTAATCTTATCTCATTAATAGTTTTTGTTTTTAGTAAGCCAAAATGTCTGCCTCCAAAAATGAACTAATTTCTTTCATAAGCAAAAGAAACAAGTACTTCTCTTCATTTTGAACATCTTAACATAGTATTTGGAAATGAAACAGGTCCACAAGGGGAAAAATGGAGGTAGGCTCTTACTGGAATATCATCCCACTGCTGACTTTGCAGAAGTTCATAGGAAGGCTCTGTGAGATCAAATTTGGGAACAGGGAAGCCAGGAATTGCATTGTGCAGATGAAAGCCAAATGTTACCAGCCAGCTGTTAATATCTGCAATAAATGAAGATATAGGGTAAATATAAACGAGAAAAGATTCTTCACTTGTTTTAGCCTTTAATACATCAAATGGTTAAGGCACAAACATTAAACATATTTCTAGAAAGCATGACCTACATTCTAGCATCTTTTCTGATCTTCTACATAAAACACAGGAATTGTAGAAGGGCACGGATGGAGGCAGGTGGCTATCGGCATCTTCCCCCAGCCAATTCTTGGCAACACCCATGAAACAGCCAGAGGTAAATTGCTTGTCAAGATGATGTAAAACCACTTGATTTTTCTTCCTCTTTTCTCCAGGGGAATCTTCTAACCTCAGGCTAACTGGAGAGTACCCTCTCTTGTTTCATAGAGTTTAAACTTATGAAACAGTATGAAAAAGGAATGGGAGTGCTCACTGAAGTCTTTTCACAGTGCTCTTTTGTACTACAAAACATTTCCACCATGGCCTTTTGCCTTATGGTTGTCAGCTCACCCAGGTCAATGCAAAGAGGTTGCGCCAGACTTGGCTTTATTCCATTGCACATACAGCTATAATTCTTTCCCTATAACTCCTTGCAAGCAATAAGGCAAAAGCAGAACTGGAGTAACATCCTGAATGCTGGCTGATAAACCCCAAAATGGCCTATCCATTTTGCCCAGTTGAAAGCCATGCACTTGTGCAGATGCACAGAAGAGTTTCCATGTGTAACACCACCAATTTCTTTTCCCATCATCTCTTCTCCAACATCCCCTCCCCCTATTACCTATAACTCCATAATTATCCTTCCCAAAATGTCCCAAATCTCTTTTAGTAATGGTCTCCATCCTGCTAAGCTGCCAAATTAGGTTTGTAATCTTCTGCTTTGGTTCCTACAGTATCAATATTCAAGTCACATGAACAACACTCAGACCTCCTACCACATTAAAATTCAGCTTCCCCTTGTTCATTGTTTAACTGTGGTTCCTTTGTGTTTCGTCAGCTTTCCTGGGGGCCAAATGTTGCAATGAATCCCAATATAGTGCCAAAACAAAGATGTAACTGCCTAAATGCAGGTTACAATGCCTTCTTGGAAGGACAATGCCGTTATAGGCCTTACCTGCCAATTAGTGCTGGTTAGCCAGTGCTTCATTCCCTTCAATCATACAATGGATCTACAGGCTTTTTTGAATTATGTTACCAATTTTGTTTTCACCACTTCCTTCAAGAACACACTCCAAGCATCTACTGCCCTTTTTATTCTTTCCAACTCAATAGACCATTGGAAACAAATGATATACAATGCGTTGAGAATACCTGTCCCAAAAAAATAACTCTGAAAATTTAATGTAACAGAACCAAATTTAGCATGAGGAAAACCAGCAAAAAGAAACATCAAAGTAAAAAATGGGTTAGATTGGACCATATTTCTTTGCAAACTCCTGGTCCAAAATGATCAATGAGTTTTTATGGTACAAGCAATCCCAGCTTCTGTAGCATAGAAACATTGATATACTAACAGCAATTATGGAATTGCTCGTTTTAAACTTTCTCTTCCACCTTCTCTACTTTCCTGGTCATAGATATGCACATATAGCAACACAGCTACCCACACAGATACACCAAGGAACACCCAAAACAGAGACTCTTACTCACTAGTGATGGAGAAACATATTAGTATCTTTTGCAATGGGATACTGGAATCCTGTGGTTAAACTGTAAAATCCGTTCTTTGACATCTAATGATTTCTCATGTTATCAAATATGGCTTCATTTTACTATTCTTTCCAAACCAACAAAATTTTTGGGTATTGGACCATTCACACTGCCCTATACCTTGCTCCCATTCAGGTCAGAGACATACACAGAGAGATATCACAGATACACACAGGTTGAAAAATATTCAATGAGCCAGACACTGCCTACATTCTTCAATGTAAAAAGTATTTCTGACACTCTTGGAGCTTCATACCATGTCACCCAATTCACTGCTTCTTGTCCACTGAACAAGGTTTGTTTTTGCAAATGAATATCTTGCAGGTAATTATGTTTTTATCATGTTCCCCAAAGTCCCCTCTCTTCTAAGGAATACATAAGCCCCTCGGCCTTATCTCATTAGGACTTTGGCGCAGGCATAAACCATTTTTGATGACTTTTTGCCTTTTTGTATATCCTTTCTAAGTATTCTAGGCCAGTGTCTCCAATGTATGGAAATCTCTCTCATTAATATTTACTTTGGATATTCTGAAAACTAGGCTTGTTAGTTGTGCTTTTAGGAGAGGACTGGGAAACACTATTCTAGGTGAGACCTCACCAATGACTTTCTTTTTTATCTATTATACTTTTCCTTTGTAACCCAGCACTCTCTGTGCTCTGGCAACTATCATATCACACTGATTCACTGCCTTGAGAGCATCGGACATGATCAACCTGAGGTTTCTTTCCTGGTCAGTGAACAACAGCCTCTCCACATCCATCATGTATTTCTCCTACAAATTTCTGCTCTCCAAATGCATAACTGCAACTTTTCTAACACTGAACCTAAACTGTCAAATATTGAACCATTCCTCAATCTTTCCTATGCCCACTTCCTCAGGGATTTTCACTCTGTGTAGGCCTTTTGACATACCCCAAAAAAGTCTATTTATCTCTTCTAACCATTGCAATACTGATCACAAAAATTATTAAACAGATGTGTCCACAGGCCCAATTCCTGAGGTATTCCATTGAACACTTTTGCGTTCACTCAGTGAATTTCATTTACCACTACTTGTGTCTATCACCCAATCTGTTTCTAATTTAGTTTATCACCTTGGGATCTACCCTTTGGCCTGCCCAGTTTATTAATACATATGCTTCCTGTGAGAGAATATCAAAACCCTTGCTGAAATTCAAGTAAACTATAACTAGTGTATCTCCTTGATCTAATCCATTAGTCACCCAATGGGTGGAAATCAGATTTTTTTTGAAACAAAACATATTTGTAAAACCATGCTGCTTTGGATTTTGATGTCTGCTGAATTTGCAAGTACTTTACTATCATTTCATAGAGGACTGTTTCCATTATCTTTCTCATTGCCAAACTATAGTTCCTGACTTCTTTTTCTATTGCAAATTTTATGAAGAAGGCTCACAGTCAACCCTTCACCAGTATCAGAGTTCCTTCAAAGACTAACTAAGCAGATCTACTGACACTCCTCGTCATCTTAGCAAGCCTCTTAATCCTTCATTGTCTGAGGAATGCACGCGGACCTGGAAATGGGAATGATGAGTGAAGGAGTCAAATCTGAAGTTGACACAAAACTATACAAAGTTATTAAATCACATGTGTACTGTGAAAAATTGCAGGACCACCTTGGAAGGAAACAGGAAGTCAGGGCATTCAAGCGACAGATGAAATTTAATGTACACATGTGCAAAGTGATGCACATTGGAAAAAATAACCCGAATTATAGTTACATCATGACAGATCCCACATTACGAGTCCAAATCAAGGAAAATGTATTGGGTGTCATGGTGGAAAATATGTTAAAAGCTTCTGCCCAGTGTGCAGTAGTGGTCAAAATTGCTAACAGAATATTGGGAATTGTTAGGAAAGGAATAAAAATTAAAACAAAGACTATCATAATGCCTCTATTGCCCTATTGTGAGACTACTCTTGAGTATTTTGTGCAATTCCAGTCACCGCAGCCCAGAAAAAGTTATGGTGGAATCAATAAAAGATACAGAGAAAAGTGACCAAAATGATTAAGGCGATGGAATGACTCTCATATGAAGAAAGACTAAAGAGTTTAAGGCTCTTCAGCTTGAGGAAAAAAAGACTGACTGGAGATATGACAGAAGTATATGAAATCCTGAACAGAGTGAAACTGGCAAACTTGAATCAATTGTTTACTCTTTCAAAATGTACAAAACTAGGGGGACACACCATGAAGTTATACAATAGCATTTAAAACAAATAACGGAAAATATTTCTCTCTCTGAATATACAGTATGGTTATGCTCTGGAATTCATTGTCAGAGCATGTGTTAAAAAATCACTGAAGGGGTAATAAACTCAACTAGTTTGTTGTTGAGTGACTAAAAAAGCAACTGTAAATCTGCTCAGAGACATGAAGGCTGATCTCTCCGCCTCACCACCCAATCATCGCAGTGTTCAATGCAAATTCACACCAGTTTGCATACTAGTTCCAATATTTTCTTACATGATTAAGCCATTTAAAAGAGGTGTCCCTGCATAGCTGGAGTAGCTAGCAATAAGATAATGAACTAGTATGTAAACTGGTGTGAATTTGAATTGAACACTGCAATGATTGGGTGGTGAGGCGGAGAGATCAGCCTTCATGTCTCTGAGCAGAGTTCTATTGGATATGCAAACTGATTAAAATTGAGTTGAATCTCATGTTTACCTTAATGTAGTGACTTTCTTCAAGATTTACAGAGCATGTGTTAAAAGCAGTAATTTAGCTGGGTTTAAACAAATTCTTAGAGAAAACGTTGCATAATCTAATTATTAAAGTAGACCTGGGGTTAAGTAGTATGGAAACTACCTGGTACTTATAACTGGGACTGGCTACTCTTAGGATACTGGGTTATATGGACCCTTGGCCTTACACAGTAGGGTAACTCTAATGCTCTTATATTCCTCTGGGGACATAAAAATAGCCTTACTGGGTCAGACCAATGGTCCATCAAGCCCAATAGCCCGTTCTCACAATGGCCAATCCAGGTCACTAGTACCTGGCCAAAACCCAAAGAGACATTCTATGTTACCGATCCAGGGCAAGCAGTGGTTTCCCCCATGTCTTTCTCAATAACAGACTATGGACTTTTCCTCCAGGAAATTGTCCAAACCTTTCTTAAAACCAGCTACGCTATCCGCTCTTACCACAACCTCAATGTGTTCCAGAGCTTAACTATTCTTTGAGTGAAAAAATATTTCCTCCTATTAGTTTAAAAAATATTTCCCTTTAACGTCGAGTGTCCTCTAGTCTTTGTAATTTTTGACGGAGTGAAAAATCGATCCACTTGTACCCGTTCTACTCCACTCAGGATTTTGTAGACTTCAATCATATCTCCCCTCAGCCTTCTTTTTCAAGCTGAAGAGCCCTAACCAAAATTTTAGTCTTTCCTCATACGAGAGGAGTTCCATCCCCTTTACCATCTTGGTGGCTCTTCTTGAATCTTTTCTAGTGCCGCTATATCCCAGGCAAACAGAGGAGTGGATTTTTCTAAACCCCAAACAAAGCTTTACCCTATTTTTTTTTGTTTTGTTTTAATGAGACATTTTTCAACATCAAATTCATTTCATCTCTTTTCTACTTTCACTATCTCTGCACATTTCAGTTTCTACCTTCAGAGAATATTTTTGATTTATGTTGCCCTTTTCCAGGACCAGGAAGAAGGAGGAGGACAAAAAGAAATGCTAGAAGAGAGAGAAAACGTCTAAAACTTAAAAACCGACTCTGTTAGGCAAAGTGAATCCTGGCTTTACCTCACTGTTATCCAGTAGCGTACCTAGGGAGGGGCGGGGGGAGGTCCGCCCTAGGTGCACGCCCCAAGGGGGTGCACAGGAGAGAGCTGAGTGTTCTCCCTAGGGCAGGCGTGCCCAATTCGACGGGTAGCTCGCCAAGGCAAAGTGAGTCGAACACCCAGGACTCACTTTGCCTTGGCGATCTATCGGGCCGATCAGTCTTCCTCTCCCCGACGTCAATTCTGCCATTGAAAAGGAAGTTCGGGCCAGCCAAACGCTGCCTGGCTGGGCGGAACTTCCTCTCCGACGACAGAATTGATGTCGGGGAGAGGAATGCTGGTCGGCCCGATGCAGGAAGAGCATGGGGTGGCGTTGGCATCGGCTTTGGGGCCTGTTATCAATTAGTGGCGGTTTGGGTCCTGTTCCCCGATGGCAGCAGCAGTGGCTTGGGGAAGGGCAGGGAGACAGAAGGAAAGAAGAGAAACAGAAAAAAAGAAAGGGGGCATGAAGAGAGAAAGAAAGAAAGGTCAGGGAGAGAGGAAAAAAAAGTTGGGGGAGGGAATGAGGTTTGGAGGAGAGGAAGCATACAGGCTGAAAGAAAGATTGGATGCACAGTCAGAAGAAGAAAGTGCCACCAGAGACTCATGAAATCACCAGACAAGGTAGGAAAAATGATTTTATTTTAAATTTAGTGATCAAAATGTGTCTGAATTTATATCTGCTGTCTATATTTTACAATATGGTCCCATTTTACTAAACTGCAATAGTGGTTTTTAGCGCAGGGAGCCTATGAGCGTCCAGAGCAGCGCTGGGCATTCAGTGCAGCTCCCTGCGCTAAAAACTGCTATTGTGGTTTAGTAAAAAGGGAGGGGGGTGGGTATTTGTCTATTTTTGTATGGTTGTTACTGAGGTGACAGTGCATAGAGTCATCTGCTTTGACCTCTTTGAAAAAACCCCGGAATAGGAATGATAATTAACAATTCTATGTGTACAGTGTGCGTTGTGTTTTTTTAAAATTTTATTGTTGGTAGATCATTTTGACTTGGCCACAAAGGTAAGGAGGAGGGAGGGAGGGGAGCTGCTGAAAGACATCTAGTAATCCTTGCAGGCTTGACTGTGCAGGGAATTATTTTTGTAAAATCATGTTTTGTTATGTGACTGGCATTATTTAGACTTTAATTTCTATGAATGAATAGAATGAAATTGCTTGTTTTTATGTGCGTGCGCTGAAGGAAAGTGGAGAGAGAGTGGGCTGAGGACGCTGAAGGGAAATGGGGAAGAGAGAGTGGGGAGAAGACGCTGATTTATAAATTGACAATTGTACAGAATATTGTTTCTTTTTATACTTTAATATAAACAATTCAAGGCTTGTGTGGATGAAATCAGGTGGTTTGCGGGGATGGGGACCGAGCTTACGTGGATTAGTCCAATGAAATGGTATTTTTTTATTTCTCATTATTTGTTTTATTTTTATTTGTTAATTTGTAAAGTGGTGATTGTTATGTATCAGTTTTTTCAAATTTACATCTACTGTCTTTATATTTTGCACTGTATTAGAGGACATGTGTTACTGTTTTTGTAGTGTTGCATTGTATCCAGGGTCCGGTTTCTTGGCGGTTCAGTTTAACTTTTGTCTACATATTTCTATTTTTAGTTTGTGATTATTCCATATTGGGCGAGGGTGTATCTCTGTTCTGTGTGTATGAAAAGAACATAGTTTTCAGTTGACATTGACTACAGGATCAATTGACTGTGCGGGATCTGGCTTGTTTAGTTTTACAATGTATGTGTTGGTGTTCTAGTGCTTACTGCAGTGTTTAAGATGCTGCCTTTTCCTAGGTACACTCTTGTGCGATATGTGGATTGTTACTAAAAGTCATATTTTTCATATAGATGGGGGGGGGAGGTGTCAAAAAATGATGGGCCCTTGGTGCCACATACCCTAGGTATGCCACTGCTGTTATCTACAGGTGTGTAATGGTACTGTACTTCCTTCAGGAAAGGATTGTGGTGGCTATTGTTAGCATGCTTGAATATGTAAAAAATAAAAATTATGGGCATAATATTCAGCTAGCAGTGGTCAGTGGTAAGGACCTATCTGAATACTAGCACTGAATATGTGGGCAGTTGGAGCTAAATTCTGTAAATGGTGCCCAGATTTAGATGATGAAAAAATGAGCATTAAGTGCTATAAACAGCGCTCAAAGTTGGGCTCTGTTTATAGAATATTGCTTAGTGGGGAATCCCTACCCAGTTTCAGGGGCAAGGATTTATACCAACTGAAACCTATTCTATACCATATTCTATAACATTGTGTGCAGATTAAAGAAATCTCCCTGATCTGCCCATGCTCCACTCATGGCCACACCCCCTTTACAGATCCGCATAGGAAAATTTGAGCACACATCTTTATAGAATCCCGCCTACTAAGATGCACATATAAATTCAAATTGCTACTTGTAATTAGTGCAAATAATTATCAGTGCCCTTACTGGTGCTAATAGGCTTGTTAGTCAATTAAATTGCACATGCACTTTTGAGCACCATATAGAATTTGGGGGATGGCAAACTGCAAGGCTTTACAGACAGTGGCATAGTAAGGGGTCTGCCCTAGGTGCCATCTTGATGAGGGCACTCAATCTCTTCTCCACCCCCCCATTCCTTCCCTGCCTCTCCACTGCCACACAAGAACAATGCTTCCCTTCCATATATCTCTGTAATGTTCCTGGCACGAGCAGCAACCCCTAACTTGCTGTCATGCCAGCGTCGGCTCTTCCTTCTTCTTGGACCCGCGACTAGGAAGTGACATCAGAGGAAGAGCCGATGTTGGCGCTACAGCAGCTTGGGGGTTGCTGCTTGCGCCAGGAATGTTACAGAGATATGGGAGAAGAGATGCGGTGCAAGGGTAGTGAAGGATTGTGTTGAGGTGGGGGTGGAGAAGGGAGAGGGGGCACCACCATCCCGGGTGCCTCTCGCCCTCACTAAATCACTGTTGCCAGGTACGGCCAATATTCAAGAGTGATACCCAGCTAGCTACCTGGTTAACTCAAGACTGTCTTGTGGTGTTATCAACTGGAGCACTGAATATTAGTGGTACCTGCGTAACTCTCGACTCTGCCCTGACTCTGCCTCTGCACTAACCAGATGGTGCCATGGTGGGCTCCCCAGATTTTCAGTGACACTATCTGGTTATGTGCTGAAAACTCATGGATCTCAATCAACAGAAGGTAACCAGGTAGTAGCCTCTTTGGTTCATCGTTAAAACCGCGCGAGACAATAATGCGCAGACAAAGCCGGGCTGACAATCACGCACAGGACATCAGCGCGCCAGATTTAAACTCAATCTGAAAGCGCTCTGAGGGAGGTTCGGGGGGGGGGGGAACCCTCCATTATAAAGGAAACAGGCTTTTTCCCTAGTTTTTAGGGAAAAAGGTCAGTTTCCGCTGTAATGGGGGGGGGGGTTAAGAACATAAGAACTGCCGCTGCTGGGTCAGACCAGTGGTCCATCATGCCCAGCAGTCCGCTCATGCGGTGGCCCTCCGGTCAAAGACCAGCGCCCTAACTGAGACCAGCCCTACCTGCTTACGTTCTTGTTCAGCAGGAACTTGTCTAATTTTGTCTTGAATCCCCCCACCTCCCCCAACGGCAGCACCAACACTACTTAGTTAATTGGGGGGGTTCCCCCCACACATACCCTCGGATCACCCTCAGAACGCTTTCAAATTGAGTTTAAATCTGGTACACTGATGTCCTGCACGCGATTGTCAGCCTGGCTTTGTCTGTGCGCGATTGTCTCACGCGGTTTTGACGCATCACCGCCTCTTTTACCAGGTTATCTCCTGCTGAATATTATTGAACTCACTCAGTACTATACTAAACTAGCTGTTTCTTCATTAACCTAATGAAAGGAGCACAGCTCTCAAAATTTAGTCACAAGTGTACTCAACTAGTCTAATAGAAAAGTATCATCCATAAATTTGTTTGTCCAGCCTTTTATTAAATGCAAGACAACAATGGGAAAACCTAAGTGGACCAAATTTTGGTGCTCAACAGGGTCAATGGGAAATGTGTCTGGGCTGCATGCTACTTAATAAAAGATCTTATGTTTATGCCTCCTTACTAAAAAATGATGTAGGTAGCACTGAATATTGTTTAACAGGGCTACATCTCGAAATGGGTAGCAGACAGAAAAGATCTACAGTGCGATACATATTTACCTGTAATGTAGTCCTTCACATCATGTATTTTGCTAGCAGGATTGTTGTTTCTAAACATATATAAATTAAAAGGAGCTGGGTCCTTTCCAATCTTTTTCCATATTTCAATATCAGGTGTTGTCCATCGTCCTGCCAGGATATCATAATCTTTTTCTCCAAAGTGGATGAGTTTGGTTAATGGGTCATAGAGCCCTCCATGAAATCCTATCACCAACTGAAAGTCAGGATTTGAGTCAAAATAAATCTCACCATAAGCAGTGTACTGAATTTGTTTAAGCATGAGGCCATTACTACTGAACACAGCCAGAGGAGTTCCAGCATTGTCTGAAGCGATGTAAAACTCCTCTCCATTGCTGATCTCCATAGCGAACAGGTGTCCTTGAAGGTCATAATAAAGGCAGGTAATTTCAGAACTGGAATGGTTATACACATGTGTTATCCTAGTGGGATAATTAAGGTCTGCATAAAAAAACTGAAGATGCTTGCCAAGGCTGGTTTTGCTGGATACCCGTCGGCCAAGCCCATCATAACGATATACCACTGTCCATCCACTACCTTTACTATAAACTCTAGTTAGAAGGCCCTTTGAGCTGTATTCATAGATCTCAGTGCCTCGCTGACGAAGGAAACCATCTTCATCTAATCGATACTGTACATCACCCAGTCTAGTGATCCTGTCCCTCAAATCATAGCGAAGGGGAGTCAAGCGAGCACTGTTGCTTGGATTGAGTAAATGAAGATTGCCATTCAAGTCATAATTGTACCGCCACATAATTTTTTCATTGAGATACACAGTCTGGAGCTGTCCATCCACATCATATTCATATGCATATTTTGTGGTGTTGGCAAATGGTCCAATCTTAATCTCTCGTTTGGTTACTCGACCCATGTTATCATACTGTATTGTAATCCAGTACATTAGTGACCTCAGAATTTCGTATTGAATTTCCTTTATGCGGCCATGGGCATCAAAGTGCTTTGTGTATGTCATTGCAGCTGTAGAAATTATCTGGTTAATATCATAATATATAACTCCAAATTTTCCAAACTGATCTACCTTTCCAGAAATATCATCAAACTGGTAGAGCTCAATTGGCAGGGGGGTTTCATTAATAACGCCTTGCATGCTAGTGACTCTGAAGCTATTATCATAACTGTAGTCAAATCTGGCATTTACCATCCCATCTTCATTGAAGCGGAAAATCTGCCTGTCAATCAGTGGACCAATTTGTCTGTATCTAATGGTGCAGATAAAGCCATCGCTTTGGAGGTTCACTGTTTTCAGGACCCCTGCTGTCTCATCATAAGTAAAACTAACTCTTGTGCTATCATACAGTATTTCTGAGAGTTTTGTTTGCCTTCTGTACTTAAACAAGACCCTTCGACCTGTTCCCAAGAAGGCAGTTTGCAAAAGTTGTCCTTCTTCATTGTAGTCTATGATAACAGAAGCATTGCTTTCAGGCGGATTGTATATGTTCCGATAATACCCAATAGAGCGAATGGTTTGCATAGTGTGACGAGCAACACTGGGCATAGTAATGGCAGAAAGTCGATCCAGCATATCATACTCAAAAATGTACTGCCGCTGGCTGTGAAGCAGCAAGACCATCGTCTGTAAGAGAAAAAGAATATGCTGTTATGTGTCTGAACAAAGCTTAAGATGTGTTTTATGAAAACAAAATTTAGATAAGCCACTTGAGAACATTTTCTTAACTGAAATTTCCTTGGCTTTGTACATTAGTGTTTGCCTGCTTAATTTCTTAATGTGCTTGGATGCTTAATTG
This sequence comes from Geotrypetes seraphini, assembly GCF_902459505.1. Taxonomy (NCBI): domain Eukaryota; kingdom Metazoa; phylum Chordata; class Amphibia; order Gymnophiona; family Dermophiidae; genus Geotrypetes; species Geotrypetes seraphini. The sequence continues at coordinate 192,792,335 of NC_047084.1, read as the reverse complement.
CACAAGGCTTAGTAATTAGCAGCTGCAGACTTGTGGGGAAGAGGGGGAGCCTACAAGAAAAATAACTTGTTTTATAAAAGTCAAACAGGCACCTATGTTTCTTTATAAAATATGCACCCCGAGCTACTGCCGATAGTGCACAAATTCTCAAACAAATACATACACCTTTAAAATATTACCCACACAATCTGCTGCTTCTTTAAGATTATGTTCTTTTCTTGTTAAAGACTCAGGGCAATATTCTCTGAGCTCCGACACCATGGTAAAAAAATACAGTGGTGGGAGCAATTTTTGTTTTACTGGTGACTCTCAGCACAATAGCATGAAAATTATAAGCATGCTATATGTGCAGAAAATCACTGGTATGGGCGGAGGAGGAGCTGTGCTCAGAAGAAAAATCGCTAGCACAGCTCCTCCTCCTGCCTGTCACAAAAAAAAAAAAGAGTAGCTCCTGCTCTCCCTGCCTGAACTGGTAAGCAGGGAGAGCAGGGGTTGGTTTTATTTTATTTTTTCAAATGGGCACAGGTGTTGTGTGTGCACAGCACACACACAAGAGTTGTGCCTATAAAAAAAAATGTCCCCCCCCAACAGTAAGCTTCCCTCACCCAAAAGCACCCCATCACACGTCTGGTGGTCTAGTGTGCCATCCCCCCACTGGTAGTAAGCTTACACCCCCACCATATAAGCCTGGTGGTGTAGTGGACCATTTCCCCTCCAACCCACCCTTGTACCTTTTTTAGAAGACTGTCAGGAGGAATGCTCACTCCTTCCTGCCAGCAGGCTCACCTCTTCAATATAGCAGGCTTTCTCCTTCCCATGTATCCTGGGAGGCACCAGGGAGGGGCCTAAGGCCCCGATTGGTCCAGGCACCTAAGGTCCCTCCCATAGGAGGGACCTTAGGTGCCTGGGCCAATCAAGGCCTTAGAACCCTCCCCGGTGCATCCCAGGATGCACTGAGAAGGACAAGGTCCACCATTTTGAAAGGACAGGTCTGCCGGTGGGAGTGAGAATCCTCCTTCCAGTCTTCTAAAATAGGTACGAGGGAGGGTTGGGGGGGAATCGGAGGGGGGACAGCCCACTTAATCACCAGGCTTGTGTGGTGGGGGTTGTTAAGGGGGAAGCTTGCTGCTGATGGGAGAGTTCGGGGGGGGGAGGGGGGGCGGCCCACTAGACCACCAGGCTTATATGGAGGAGGGCTGTCAGTGGGGGGGGGGGGGATTTTTTTTATAGGTGCAGCTGCGCCCACTAAAAAAAAAAAAAGCCTGCAGCAGGAGGGAGTAGGCATCCCTCCTGCCAATCATCTGCATGGGGTGGGGAGACATCGGCGGGAGTGGCATTGGTAGGGGGGCATTAGACCATCAGGTTTTATTTTGGGCTACTTTTGTGAGGAATTGGGGCTGGTGGCAGGTCTGAGTTCCTTTATTTTCCTATCAGCACCTGAGCCGATCAGCTCTCAGGCACTGACAGGAAAGTAAGGCTACAACAGATCCTGCCGGTAAATATCGGCCCTGCTTCCTCGTAAACTGAGGGATGGTTCCTTTCTGAGAATTGCCCGGTCATTATAATATTAATGTCATCGTTGTACTATATTTGCATAGTAGAATCGGAGGCTGCTAGAAAGCACAGAAAAGACCACGGTGAGCCATTTTAATAATCAGGCAGTAAAATCTGTGCATTTATTGATGGTTTAGTGCTGCTATTTGAATGGTGACGAAAGGGGGACTTGTATACTGCCTTTTTGTTGCTTTGGCATCTCAAAGCTGACATTCAAAGCGGTGGGCCCTGTAAGACTGAGTGACTTGCCGAGGGTCACAAGGAACAGCACCGGGATTTGATCTCACAACCTCTGGGTGCAGAAGCAACAGCCCAACCAGTGAGCCACAGCCTCTTAGAGCCAAGTAGATTAGCAGTGAAGTTTGACTGAAGTGATTGATTTTAGAAGCAGTATATCAGTAACACCTGGGGCTCCTTTTACGAAGTCACATTAGGGCCTTAACGTGCGGAATAGCACGTTCTAATGCAGTGCACGCTACCCGCTACTGCCTCCTCTTGAGCAGGCGGTAGTTTTTCAGCTAGTGCACGCTATAGCGTGTGCTAATCAGGTGCGTGTGCTAAAACCTGCAGACCACTAGCGCACCGTCGTAAAAGGAGCCCCTAGTAAATGGATATTCTCTTAAAATATGTATCTGAAGGCATTATCATATTAATTTATATATGCATATCAATATTTATATCTATATTTATGATTTTGCTTAAAATGTAGCTCTATGCTGATTACTCAGTTGTCACACTTGAATTTTTCACGAATCATCATCACAAAAAGGCTCAAAGTCAGCTTTTGTTAAATTTGCCTTTTTACCAGTTAGGACATCATGGCAATTATAGATGGGTTTCTAGTATGATATGACAAATCACAATGTCAAGATATTTCTGGACTATTGTGGGGGGAATGTTTTAATTAACCACACTGGGAAAAAGACTGTGTACACTTTTTAGCTAATTTCAAAGATTACAAAAGATGAGAAGAGGAGCAGGTAGCTGAAGTCACTGCTCTTTGAGGAGACAGGCAGCGTCGGTGCTGAGCATCGAAGACAGCAAGCAGGCAGTAGCTAGGAGGAGACCAGGCTCGGGGAAGCGGCGAGAGTTCGCTCCGCCCCCCCCCCACGCGTCACAGGCAGCGCCAGACTCCCCCTTAAAGGGGAGGAGCCAGCGCGGCACACGCGGTGCCGAAGAGAGAGAATAGAAGAGGAGCAGGTAGCTGAAGTCACTGCTCTTTGAGGAGATAGGCAGCGTCGGTGCCGAGCACCGAAGACAGCAAGCAGGCAGTAGCTAGGAGGAGACCAGGCTCGGGGAAGCGGCGAGAGTTCGCTCCGCCCCCCCCCCACGCATCACAGGCAGCGCCGGACTCCCCCTTAAAGGGGAGGAGCCAGCGTGGCACACGCGGTGCCAAAGAGAGAGGATAGAAGAGGAGCAGGTAGCTGAAGTCACTGCTCTTTGAGGAGACAGGCAGCGTCGGTGCCGAGCACCGAAGACAGCAAGCAGGCAGTAGGTAGGAGGAGACCAGGCTCGGGGAAGCGGCGAGAGTTCGCTCCGCCCCCCCCACGCATCACAGGCAGCGCCGGACTCCCCCTTAAAGGGGAGGAGCCAACGGCGCCCAGCCGTTCGGTGCCCGGCGAAGGCGCTCGGCAAAGGCGCTCGCCTTAGCGAGAGCGCCTTTGCGAAGGGCCTCAAGAAGGGCCAAGTTACTACACCCAGGAGCACCAGGAAAGGACTGAAGGGTACGGAAGGAGCAGGCGCAGAAGGAACGAAAACACACAACCAACAGTAAGGTAAGGTAGAACAAACACAGCACACACAAGTAGAAGGCAGTAGGGCAAGAAGAAGGTGCAGAAAGAAGTAGGCTCACAAGGAACAAACACACAAACAAAGTATAGTAAGGTAGAGCGAAGACAGCACACACAAGAAGTAGGCGCAGAAGGAAGCAGGCACACAAGGAACACGTAGCTTTAAGTGTTATCTTAAAGTAGGAACGACTATGGAAGCAGAGGGAAACCAGAAGATGAGCTTTCCAGTGTTCTGCACCGACTGTCATATGTATGACTACCTCCCCTCGGGGAGACAGTCGTATGTATGCGGTCGGTGTCAGGAGCTGGAAAGCTTGAAGAAGGAAGTCAAGCGACTAGAGGACAGGATACAGGAGCTAGAAGGACTTTACACCACGGAGGACCCAATCAGGACAGCTGAGGACTTCATGAGTGAGAGGCACATCGAGGAGGAAGTCAGGGAACTCGAGAAGTACATTGAGGAAGCATACAAGAGGAGGGTGGAAGAGAACGAACTTCAGATGAAAGAAGAAGTTACACCAACATCGAAGGGAGAGCAAGAAACAGAAGACACCCCCAGAGGAAAAACGCAGGAGGGCGAGAAACTGGCCAGTCGATGCCCAGAGGAAGAAAGAGAGAAGCACACCGAGGACATCGACCTGAGACCGAAGCGAGCATTGAAGAAGGGAAAGTCAGCGATCCTAGTGGGGGACTCGATCCTGAGGCATGTGGACAGCCACATAGCAGGAGGGAGAGAGGACCGACTGGTGACCTGCCTCCCGGGAGCGAGAGCCAAGGACATCGTGGACAAAATTGGAAAGATCCTGGAAGGAGCGGAGACGGAAGAGACCACAGTAATGATCCACATCGGGACGAATGATGTCAGCAGGAGAAACTACAGAAGAAACACACTGATAGAACAGTTCAAGATTCTGGGAAGGAAGCTGAAGATGAGGTCCCAGAGGATAGCGTTCTCAGAGATTCTACCGGTACCGAGGGCAGATGTGAAAAGGCAAGAGGAACTGCAATCAATAAATGCTTGAATGAGGAGATGGTGTGAGGAAGAAGGATTCCACTTCATAGAAACATAGAAACATAGAAACATAGAAATAGACGGCAGATAAGGGCCACGGCCCATCTAGTCTGCCCACCCTAATGACCCTCCCCTACCTTTCTCTGTGAATGGATCCCACGTGTCTATCCCATTTGGCCTTAAAATTAGGCACGCTGCTGGCCTCAATCACCTGTAGTGGAAGACTGTTCCAGCGATCAACCACTCTTTCAGTGAAAAATAATTTCCTGGTGTCACCTCGTAGTTTCCCGCCCCTGATTTTCCACGGATGCTCTCTTGTTGTCGTGGGACCCTTGAAAAAGAAGATATCTTCCTCCGCCTCGATGCGGCCCGTAAGATACTTGAACGTCTCGATCATGTCTCCCCTCTCTCTGCGCTCCTCGAGCGAGTATAGCTGTAATTTGTCAAGCCGTTCTTCATATGGAAGATCCTTGAGTCCCGAGACCATCCGGGTGGCCATTCTCTGCACCGACTCCAGTCTCAGCACATCCTTGCGATAATGTGGCCTCCAAAATTGCACACAGTATTCCAGGTGGGGCCTCACCATGGATCTATACAATGGCATAATGACTTCCTCCTTACGGCTGACGAAACCCCTTCGTATGCAACCCATTATTTGTCTTGCCTTGGATGAAGCCTGCTCCACTTGATTGGCAGACTTCATGTCCTCACTGATGATTACCCCCAAGTCTCGTTCTGCTACAGTTTTTGCTAGGATCTCGCCATTAAGGGTATAAGATTTGCATGGATTTTGGCTGCCCAGGTGCATAATTTTGCATTTTTTGGCATTGAAGTTGAGTTGCCATGTCCTAGACCAGCGCTCCAGCAGGAGTAGGTCGTGCATCATGTTGTCGGGCATTGAATCTTCGTCTGTTGTGCATTTGCCCACTACATTACTTAGTTTGGCGTCATCGGCGAATAATGTTATTTTACCTCGAAGCCCTTCTGCCAAGTCCCTTATAAAGATGTTGAATAGGATTGGGCCCAAGACTGAGCCCTGTGGCACTCCACTGATCACCTCCGTCATTTCGGAGGGGGTGCCATTCACCACCACCCTTTGAAGCCTACCTCCAAGCCAGTTCCCTTCGTGAGGAACTGGACGACGTTCTGGGGCAAGAGCAAGCTCTACAGGAGAGATGGACTGCACCTGAGCGCGGCGGGAACTAGACTTCTAGCAAACAACGTCAAGAGAGGAATAGAACAGGCTTTAAACTAAGAAGAAGGGGAAAGCCGACAGTCGACCAAGCGTCGATGATTCGGAAAAAGGTATCTCGTGAAGATACTAAGGAGAAAAAAGGCTGGGATGAAACAAGGGACAAATCACAGGAGTCGACTAACAAAGGAGAGGAGATTAGAAAGATCGTAGCCAAAGAGAAGAATCTAAAGACCGAAGCACAGGGAAAGGAAATGAAGGCAACAAAATTCCAGGAGCTAAATTGCATATATACTAATGCAAGGAGCCTAAGAAACAAAATGGGAGAATTAGAAGCCATGGCCATTGCAGAGAACATAGACATCATTGGAATCTCTGAAACATGGTGGAATGATGAAAGCAGATGGGATACAGCACTGCCGGGGTATAAACTCTATCGCCAAGACAGATTGGAACAGAAAGGCGGTGGAATAGCACTATACATAAAAGAAAGCATACAATCGACAAGATTGGACACAGCAGAGACGGCCAACAAGCTAGAATCGCTATGGGTTAAAATACCAGGAAGAATAGGGCCTGAAATAAAGATAGGTCTATACTATCGTCCACCCGGACAAACCAGAGAAATCGATGAAGAAATGGAAGCCGAGATGAAGCAAGAATGCAAAAGCGGTAACACAGTTATTATGGGAGACTTCAACTACCCTGGGATAGACTGGAGTCTTGGAAGCTCAAGTTGCGTTAGGGAGGCAGACTTTCTGGAGGCTGTACAAGATTGCTTCATGGAGCAGCTTGTTAGAGAACCGACGAGAGGAAATGCCACTCTGGATCTAATCCTAAATGGGCTAAAAGGACCTGCAAAGGAAGTGGAAGTAGTGGGACCGTTGGGAAACAGTGATCATAATATGATCAAGCTCAAGGTAGAAATAGGAATACAGAAAGGAAAGAGAACCATAGCAACAACCTTTAACTTCAGGAAGGGCAACTACGAAGCAATGAGGGGAATGGTAAAGAAGAAACTTAGGAACACTCCAAAAAAATGGCAGACAGTAGAACATGCCTGGTCCTTTTTCAAGGACACGGTGAGCGAGGCGCAAAATCTGTACATCCCCAGATTCAGAAAAGGGTGCAACAACAGTCAAACAAAAGACCCAGCGTGGATAACTAAAATAGTGAAGGAAGCGATAGGCAATAAGAAAAACTCATTCAGAAAATGGAAAAAGGACAAATCTGAGGGAAACTGGAAAGATCACAGAAAGTATCAAAAAGAATGTCACCGTGTGGTTCGAAAAGCCAAAAAAGAGTATGAAGAGAGGCTAGCCAGGGAAGCACGAAATTTCAAGCCGTTCTTTAGATATGTTAAAGGGAAACAGCCGGCTAGGGAGGAGGTGGGACCACTGGACGACGGAGACCGGAAGGGAGCGGTGAAGGAAGAGAAAGAGGTAGCAGAAAGACTTAACATGTTCTTTTCGTCTGTATTTACAAGCGAAGACACAACCAACATACCGGAACCTGAACAAATCTTCAATGGAAATCAAGCACAAAAGTTAACAACCATGGAAGTGAGCCTTGATGATGTGCGCAGGCAGATAGAAAAACTAAAAACTGACAAATCGCTGGGTCCAGATGGAATCCATCCAAGGGTTCTGAAGGAACTAAAGGAAGAAATAGCGGAACTACTGCAGCAAATTTGCAACCTATCTCTGAAACAGGTGTGATTCCGGAGGATTGGAAGATAGCCAACGTTACGCCCATCTTTAAAAAGGGATCAAGGGGTGACCCGGGAAACTACAGACCGGTGAGTCTGACCTCGTTCCGGGGAAAATGGCGGAAGCACTGATAAAAGAAAACATTGATGAACATTTTGAAAGAAACAAACTTCTGATAACCAGCCAACATGGCTTCTGCAGGGGGAGATCGTGCCTGACTAACTTATTGCACTTCTTCGAAGGAATTAACAAACAGATGGACAGAGGAGACCCCCATAGACATCATATACCTAGATTTCCAGAAAGCCTTTGACAAGGTGCCTCATGAACGTCTACTCCAGAAACTGAGGAACCATGGGGTGGACGGAGACGTGCATAGATGGATCAGAAACTGGTTAGAAGGTAGGAAACAGAGGGTAGGGGTGAAGGGCCACTACTCAGACTGGAGAAAGGTCACGAGTGGTGTTCCGCAGGGCTCGGTGCTCGGGCCGCTGCTTTTTAACATATTCATAAATGATCTAGAAACAGGGACGAAGTGTGAGATAATAAAATTTGCGGACGACACCAAACTATTTAGTGGAGCTCGGACAAAGGAGGACTGCGAAGAATTGCAAAGGGACTTGGACATACTAGGGGAATGGGCAGAGAGATGGCAGATGAAATTCAATGTTGAGAAGTGTAAAGTATTGCATGTGGGAAGCAAAAACCCGAGGTATAATTATACGATGGGAGGGATGTTATTGACTGAGAGTACCCAAGAAAGGGACTTGGGGGTGATAGTGGACATGACAATGAAGCCGACGGCACAGTGCGCAGCTGCCGCTAAGAGAGCGAATAGAATGCTAGGTATAATCAAGAAGGGTATTACAATCAGAACGAAAGAAGTTATCCTGCCGCTGTATCGGGCAATGGTGCGTCCACATCTTGAGTACTGCGTCCAATATTGGTCACCGTACCTTAAGAAGGATATGGCGTTACTCGAGAGAGTTCAGAGGAGAGCGACACGACTGATTAAGGGGATGGAAAGCCTTTCATATGCTGAGAGATTGGAAAAACTAGGACACTTCTCCCTGGAAAAGAGGAGATTAAGAGGGGATATGATAGAGACTAACAAGATCATGAGGGGCATAGAGAGAGCAGAGAGGGACAGATTCTTCAAACTTTCAGAAAATAAAAAAACAAGAGGGCATTCGGAAAAGTTGAAAGGGGACAAATTCAGAACAAATGCTAGGAAGTTCTTCTTTACACAACGTGTGGTGGATACCTGGAATGCAATTCCAGAGGACGTTATAGGGCAGAGTACGGTACTGGGGTTTAAGAAAGGATTGGACAAATTCCTGCTGGAAAAGGGGATAGAGGGGTATAGATAGAAATTTACTGCACAGGTCCTGGACCTGTTGGGCTGCCGCGTGAGCGGACTGCTGGGCGCGATGGACCTCAGGTCTGACCCAGCAGAGGCATTTCTTATGTTCTTATGTGCACTCTCTCTATGATACTTGCCACAGATAAAGATTACATACGATCAGTTGCACTCGCTTTTCTGTGAGTAAAATGTCAATTGAAAGTATGCATACTTTTCCTAATGCCCAGAAACAGCTTGTCTTAATAAGGCTAAAATTACACAAACTGTGAGCTTTTAAGCTGCTCATAGCTGCAGGCTGAGTTAACCCCAGATATTCAGTACTGGGGCTTTTTCAGTCTCTGGCATTGAATATTCGGGTTAGTGCAGCAACCTGGAAGCTAACCAGCTAAAGGCCAATATTCAGACTGGTGAACAGTTAGCTTGGTGAATACAGTTAAGACAGACTAACATTAGGTGCTGGCTCCACCCATACCATGCTCCCAGAGAGTGGCATAATGAAGGGCGGTGGCGTCCCCCATGCTCTCTTCTCCGCCACCCCCCCACACACCAAACTCATGTCCTCTCTTCCCCCCATACCTCTTTAAATCTTTGTCAGCGCAAGCAGCTTCTCCAGCCTGCTGTTCATGCCAGCGTTGGATTTCCCTCTGATGTCATTTCCTGGCCCCACGACCAGGAAGTGATTTCAGAGAGGAGCTAGGCTGGCGCGAGTAGCAGGTCAGAGAAGTTGTTTGCGCTGACAAAGATTTAAAGAGGTACCTGGGGTGGGGAGGGAGGGCCCCAGTGTGGCGTTGGGGGGGGGGGCAAAGAGGTGCTGGTGTCCCCACCAAGACAGCACCCAGGCGGTTCGCCCTTTCCCCTTACTACGCCACTGCCCCCAGACTGCCCTAACTTAGCTAGTGCTCTGGCAGTCAATGTGGATATTCAGTGGCACTATCCAGTTAAGTGCTGCTGAATATCCAGTTATGGCCAGCTATGCACAATTTAATAGGGCAGGAGCCTCTTGCCCAGTGGAACCCTTTTGAATATTGCTACCTACCAGTTTAAGTTGGCATTTACACGGTAACATTTAGGTGTGCCCACTTGTGCCATGTCAACAGTAGGTGTATATCTGTGCACCTATAAGTGGCATTTTAGTACATAACTCACACTATTCTCTATGTTACATATTTAAATGTGGGACTCACAGATTTGCCTGCCCTTTGCATTTTCTTCACTGAATTTTCTTTGGCTTTGTATATTATTGTTTGCCTGCTTAAATTTCTTAATGTGGTTGGATGCTTAACTGGAAAAGACGTTTTAATTAGCAGTTTCAGACTTGTGTATGCTAAAGTTATATAATATTACTTAGCACCCAGTAGTTATACATATAACAGTCTCATGCGTAAGTGCAAGTATTGTATAATTTTGGCCTGCAAATAGCACTTAAGTGAAGGCAATTATGGAACACCAGGTGACCTTTTAGCCATAAGGGAGAGCTATTTTTAGTCTGCTAACAGTAATTGTTCTGAGAATTTGATGTCTTTGCAGGACTTGTTGGAACTGAATGCTTTATATATCACAGCGGTAATTTTGTAAGGTTTTCCGCATGTACCTGATGACTACAAACACAGAAATACTCATGGTGACAATCCTTGGGTAGGCATGTTCAGGGCTATAGTTTGGAAAGAGTATGTTTGGAGTTGCGAAGTACGCAAGTGGTTTATAAAATGTGCACCCACATGTACTTCATCCGTATACCATTAAACCTGCTTCCAAGCAGTTGTAAATGGATGTGAGTGCATGTTAGCTACAACTTTGCAGACTTTGCGAGGCTATTCTATAATAAAAACACAATGATGCCAAAGTCTTTATTTTAAAAAAAAACCTTGGTGGGGGTGCCAGCACCTGACCTCCTCTCCACATCCCTCTCTTTCACTGTCCCATGCCACTACTGTGCGCTGCTTTCCTTCCCCCATACTAGAGAATGACACGGTGACAAAATTTATCACCGTTCCCGTCCCCACGGATAACCGCGGGAAATAATCCCATGTCATTTTCTAGTGTCTATTTCAACCTCGGCTCTTCTACACCAGCATTCTTCAAAGCAAAGCTTGCGGATCAGTGGTTGTGCCCAATTATACTCTGATTCTTCCCTCTCTCCTTAAAGAATGACATGAAGATGGTTTCGGGGACGGGAACGGTGATGAATTTTGTCACCGTGTCATTCTCTACCCCATACCTTTTTAACATTCACAGCACAAGCAGCAACCCCAACCTGCTGCTCATGCCAGCATCGGCTCTTCTTCTGATGTCACTTCCTGGACCCCTGCCTAGGAAGTGACATCAGAGGAAGAGCCAATGCTGACATGAGCAGCAGGTTGGGGTTGCTGCTCACGCAGTGAACGTTAAAGAGGCATGAGGGGAGGGGGGAGGTAAGGGGCATGCGTGACAGGAGGGGGTGGGGAAAGAGTGGATGGGGATTGGGGGAGGCAGAGAAGAGTGAGGGGGAGGGGCGCCACTGCCCCAGGCGCCTCTTACTCTCGCTATGCCACTGCTAATAGGACAGTTGTAAAAGCCACTTTTGTGTTTAAAGCAGAGCTTTACATGTAGAAATGTTTTTTTTTAACTATACATATGACATGCATGTAAATCTGTGCACATATCCTGTGCAAATTTAATTTTAACTGATCTGAGCTGTGGGGTGGGGTTGGGAGAGGATGTTTGCATTTAAATGCATGGTTTTCAAAATATGCCAATTAACCTCAGAAATTTGTGCACGCTAAATAATTTTTTAAACAGAAGTATAGTATGTACATGCTCTGGGATTGGAGATCACCATTATCCACACAAAGACAATCATGCACATACTATTTAGACATGTACTCAGCTATGAAATTATACCCTAAGGAAGCAATTTTCAAACCTGCTGCCTTGGAATTGTGCACCTGCAGAACTTGTACCTAAGAGAAATGACTGCTTACTTCTCTTGGAAAATTATCTGAAAGTATAAAAGGACCTGCAGAATGTGCATTTGGATAAGAAATGTGTGTACGTTTCAAAGCAAAATCTATGTATGGTTTTTCTCAGCTGTCCAAAACATGCCTCAAGGAGTGTGTCCTCCATTACTAAGTAGTAAAAAAAAAAAATCCAGTCAATATTCAGTTTGCAGCGACCAGTATTCCTTCAAATGCTGGCCAATTCTGGCTAAATTAGACCCAGATATTCAGTGCTGTGTCCTATCTGGGCACCACTGCTGTATAACAAGGTGCTTCGTGGCACCCAGAATCTATGAAGTGTGGATATTCAATGCCACACTAGCATAGCCAAATGGACAGAGCTAGAACTGCATTTTATGCAAACCAACATGTCCAGCTAATTATCTGCACAACAAAGAAAAATGGGGAGACCCAATGATCCACAGGGAAAACAATCCACCAGTGAAAACAAAAACAAAAACTGTGGATACAGATGTTCTGGAGATAATTTATTAAACACTGACATATAAAACCATGAAAATTAAATTAAAAAAATACAATGATAAAAAATACAGTGATAAAAATCCAACCGGACCCTACACGGTCCGTGTTTTGGCGAACACGCCTTCCTCAGGGGTCCAATGGTTTGCAAACTGTCTATTGTCTTTAAACCTGTGAGCAAAGAACACCGCAGACAAGCTGAAGTAGCAAAAAAATGCTAAGGAGCTCCTTAGCAAAAATCCGGTTGGATTTTTATCACTGTATTTTTTATCATTGTACTTTTTAATCGAATTTTCGTGGTTTTATATGTCAGTGTTTAATAAATTATCTCCAGAACATCTGTATCCACAGTTTTTGTTTTCACAGCTAATTATCTGGCCACTGGCAATGAATATTGGTAATGCCTGGCTAACTCCTGTTTCTGCCAGAACTCTGTCCTTGGACTTCCCCAGCACTTATCAGTGTTGTTGCAGTCAGAGCAGATATTGAGCAGCATTGTCCAGTTAAGTGCCACTGAATATCTGCTCCTGGTCTGGCCAGCGCAATTTAAATAATTTTGAATATTGACCTGAAAGTATATATTTTTACCATAAAACAAAAAATGGAAGTGGCACTATTTGTTTTAAAGCAAAGATGATTTAAAACTGCAACTCATATGCATATCTCTTTAAGTGCTCAGAGAATTGGTTGCCAGACTGCGGAACAAATCCGTATGATGGAATGTCTGAAGTAATCACCTCTAATCATTGCACGTGAGACATGGTGTACAAATTCATATTCAAAGAAATCAATGTGCAAATTCAAAACGTGAAAACTTATCTGAAAAAAGCTAGGTAGGGCTCAGAAACACGTTCTGGATTCTAACGCGTTTCGCCTGGCCTTTTTCAAAGAACCCGAACTGCAGCACTCAAGTGTGAAATCTGCCGCACTCAACTACAAACATCTTCAAAGTGAGCACTTAAAGAGATATGCATATGAGTTGCAATTTTGAATCACCTTTGCTTTAAAACAAGTAGTGTCACTTCCATTTTTTTTTTGGGGGGGGGGGGATTTGCTCCTTTTGGAAGTGAGTTGTGAGTTTTGTTTCCCTGATTTTTTTGAGTATATATTTTTAATCATATTCAGGTGTGCATTAACTTCCAGGTTGCTGCTTTAACCCAGATATTCAATGCCAGAGACTGTGAGACAGAGCAGCTTATTCGCTGTGGACTGAATATTGGGCCCATATTGGGCCATTATAGAACTGATGGTCACCATGCTGCATCTTGGTGTCTTTTTAGATTGTTGAAAATATCAAACCATCAATTTCTTCAGTTTGTTGTCTACTGATTTTTAAAGGCTAAAATACTAAAAGCAGAAGAAAATGACAAAAAACACTTTGCAAACTAAGGCCCCCTTTTATGAAGCCAAGTTAGGCTTTTTCTTTTATCATCATCCGTGGCGGTGTTAGCTCCAATGCTCATAGGAAGTCCATGAGCATCAGAGCTTTTACCGCCATGGTTAGTGATAAAAAAACCTAACACGGCTTCATATGGGGGGGGAAGGGGGTAAAACATGAAATGCCTGCTGAATGATTGCAGCAACGAGCATTGTCTTTTGTCATACCAGGAAGAATCTAGGGATACAGATTTTAGTTGCTTTAATTCCGACATCTTGCTCTTACCAACTTTTTAGGAGACATCTGAAAACATACCTGTTCTTTAGATATTTAGGTAATTAAACTTTTTATTCATTTGTATTTTTTTTTTTGTAAACTGCTTAGAACTTAACAGTAATAGCGGTATAGAAGTACATTTTTATGTTATGTTATGTCACAATATAAGAATGTAAGCATACCATACTGGGACATACCGAAGGTTCGTCAAGCCCAGTATTCTGTTTTCAACAGAAGCTAATCCAGGTCCAAGTACCTGGAAAAATCTCAAAAGATTAAAACAGATCTTATCCTGCTCATTTTAGAAATAAGCAGTGAATTTTCCCAAGTTCATTTTAATAGTGGCTTATGGACTTTTCTTTTAGGAAATTATGCAAATATTTTTTTTAAACCCTGCTAAGCTAACTGCTTTTTACCACATTCTCTGACAATGAATTTCAGAGTTTAATTCCAAATTGTGTGAAAAAATATTTTCTCAGATTTGTTTTAAATTTACTACTTAGCAGCTTCATTGCATGCTTCCTAGTCCTTGTTTTCTTGAAAAAAGCAAACAAGTGATTCATATCTATCCATTCCATTCGGTATTTTACAAACTGCTGTTACTGCTGTTATAATTTAATATCTTATGCCTGAGAAACCTATTTTTTTCTGTTTTGAAATAACAAGCGAACAATTCTCTTAATAAGCAAACAAAAAATTAAGGGAGCCTAGGCTGAGTGGAGGCCTTTGAATTAGGGCTACAAAGGGGCAGTGAAGCCCTTTGGGATCAGCCAAAAGGATCATAAACTGATTCCTGGGAGCCTGCATTGGTCAGCCTCAACCACTGGATAGAGGTTGCAGCAAGCTGCTGGAGGCAGAGAAATACTGAGAGAAGCCTGGCTGTACCAACTGTTTCACTGGTGATGTTATTAGAATCTTCTTTTATTTTTCTGCCTCCATAAGCTGGTGAGGGGCAATAACCTACTAATCTGGACTGGCCTAGCTGGATGAAAAGGAATGTGAAATTTTATAGAAATCAATGCTGCAATGCAAAATCATGCAAAGAAACTCATTAACTAGTAGTGATTCAAGCATGAAATTTTAGAAAACAAATATATAACCTCAATGAGATGTAGTTATTTTATTTAGCAAAATTTTCCATTGCTATTTTGTGTTATTTTTCTATCTCGTTTGCATATGTAAGCAAAAAAAAAATAAAAAGTAAGCGTGTGCAGTTCAGTACTATCTGCGGGTTCCAAATCTGCAGATTCAATCAGCCGTGGCTCTCTCCATCAGGTCCCCTGCCCCCCGGTGTACCTTTGTATCCTGTCTTCGGTCCTGCAGCAATTGCAGCAGCAATACTCAAAGGATGCAGCCTGCACTGGGCCTTTCCTTCTGAACCAGACCTTCTAGGAAGTTGTGTCAGAAAGGGTGGGCCCAGTGCAGGTAGGCTTTGAGTATGGCTGCTACTGTTGCTCTAGGGTCGAAGACAGGATGCAAAGGTACATTGGGTGCGGGAGCCCTGATAGAGAGAGTAAGCTGCGAGATGCCAGACAATTGGGAAGGGGGGAAGGGGGGGGGGGTGAGATGAGGAGGAAGAAGAGGGAGGGAATTAAGAGATTTGAGCATCTGCAATTTTGATATCCCCCTGAGAATCCTGAAACCAATCCCCCGTGGATATGGAGGGCCAACTGTATAAGACTCTCTTAGTTTCATTCTTAAGGTTCCTTGTTTGTCCTAATATTTTTATCTTTTCTTGGCCAATTTTGTTTTATATATATATATATATATATCTATATCTATACCGTATATATTTTTATTTTTTTATTTTTTTTATTTTTTGAGTTTGTCTGCACCCTTTATTTTAGTAACAACTCCATTAAAAAAAAAATCTTTCCATGACTCCACTCTAGTTGTTCTTGTCACATTCATATGCTGACATGTCAATTTGTTTGAATAAGGAATTTAAGAAAGAATAGCATATTGGCATATCAATTTACTCTGTTAGGGTAGGTACGGATAAGTGGGAGAATTTTTCAAAAAGCTCAAAAACAAAAATAAAATAACCAGAATAAAATCTAGAATATTAATGATCTGTTACTTCCACTGACATGAAAAAGTTTGCTGTCACTGTTGCTTTTTTTTTTTTTTTTTCTTTTCACTTAACAGCAATAAAAGCAGGAAACTTGCACTAATGACATGATGAGCAGAGCGGAACAAGGGTGATGATGCAGAAAATGGTATATTTTGCAGTACCATAGACTATTGATGGCTTGTTAGAGCATGCTGGGTTAGATTATGCAATGAATTCTGAATCTCTTACAATGCTGTAAAATCTATTCTATAGTTTATTAATGCAGAATACAGCCCAGCAAAGAGGCTCATACTTTAAAAATATTAACCTGGGGAAGAAACCCAACAACCTCGTTCTATATTTCTTCCCATTTTTCAGTATCTGAATGTACAGTAACTTGCCTTGAGCTACTACTGAAATACATGTGCCAATATAAATAAATGCTACTTATTACTTCTACAATGCTGCTAGATGTATTCAGCACAGTACAGATATTGCAATGTCAGGCCACAATTTACTTTAGTTTAGCATATACAAACCAGAACAATTTCATAAAATGAAAAATTTGACATTCACATTAGTCTCAAATTAGGTTTTCTTGAATGTTGCTACGCTATCATAGGCCCTTGGTGTGAAGATGTAATATTCACTACAATCCACACAAACTACAGTGGTGCCTCACACAACGAACTTAATTCGTTCCAGGAGCAAGTTTGTTATGCGAAAAGTTCGTTATGTGAAACGCGTTTTCCCATAACAATACATGTTAAAAAAAATAATTCGTTCTGCAGCATAAAATATGCTAAGATGACATAAAAAAAGATAAATTTGTCAAAATGGTGAAAATGGTGGTCTTGCTGAGGCCAAACTCTTTGACGAGGTCACACTGTTTTACCCCACATTCACTCCTTCTAATTATTTCCCGTTTCATTTCAACAGAAATCACCTTCCTGCTTTTTTTGGAAGCCATGATATATAAAAAATATTGAGTTTATCTTAAAAGGACGACTGTATACAGTGAGAGAGGGCAGTTAAGCGCAGTGACTAACGACTGCCTGCGCGGAAGGATGCAATACATCGGCAGCTCGGGCGACTTCGTTGTGTGAAACGAAGTTCGTTGTGTGAAACGAAGTTCGTTGTGTGAAACGAAGTTCGTTGTGTGAAGTTCGTTGTGTGAAACGAAGTTCGTTGTGTGAATCAAGACATGAAGTTCGTTGTGTGCAGCGTTCGTTGTGCGAGGCGTTCGTTATGCGAGGCACCACTGTATTGCCTTCTGAAGAGACAGAATTTATGTAGACCAATAATGTTCATATTACATTATTCTGTGTTTAAACAACAGCAGAATATATCTTAAAGGATGCCATTTATAAATCTGGCTATGTTCCATCCAAATAACAATAATAAATAACATCAAAGCCAGTTGTTCTTTACTTAGGGATCCCTTTTACCAAACAGTACAAAATGGCCTTAGCATGCCTTTACATGGGTCATTCCTGCATGCCAGTGCCTCTCAAATTGTGGGCCAAGAGATTTCAGGTGTGCCACGAGAGATTCCAGAATTTTATTTTATTTAAAAAAAATTACCTTCATAAGTATGCACTAGAATAGATGACATGTATGCAACGCACGCAAGAGTTTGTCAATGTTATGAGTGTCTGCATGCATATGAATACAACCATCCGGACAAGCATCATTTTTTTTGATGTGATTGGTCCTTGAAAACTAACAGCAAGTAATTTTAGTTTTATATTTTAGGCAGCAATTATCCTAACTTGAGCAACAAAGCAATCAAGGCTTTGTTACCGTTTGGATCTTCTTATCTTTGCAAACTTGGATTTTCAGCTCTGACAGAAATTAAATTGAAAAAAAGAGCGGGACTGCAGATGATGGATGATGAAATGCGTATTTGCTTGTCGACTTTTGAGCTGCGCTTTAAGTTAATTTGCACTCAAAAACAAGCACATCCATTGCATAGATTAGCAATTCTTTCTACGTTAGTTTCACTGTTGTTAAAATTACCCATATATAGCTTAAAGAACTTTATATAAATAACTCTCAAATTTAGGGGTCCTTTTACCAAGCTGCGGTAGGGGTTTAACGCGCATAATACCACGCGTTAAACCGCCTGCCGCGCTAGCCGCTAACGCCTGCATTGAGTAGGCATTAGTTTTTTAGCCGGTCGCGGGGGTTAGTGCGTGATGAAATGTCCGACGTGCTAACCCCGCTAGCGCGGCTTGATAATAGGACCCCTTAATGTTTTGTTGGTTTTGTAATTTTACAATTTCAATTATAATGTGCTGCAAAAAAAATTTGCTCCATTTAGGGCTCCTTTTACGAAGCTGCGTTAGCGGCTTTATCGCACGCACATTTTTAGCATGCACTAATCACTGCGCTAGCCGAAAAACTGCCGCCTGCTCAAGAGGAGGCGGTAGCGGCTAGCGCAGCCAGCAAATTAGCGCGCGCTATTACACGCGTTAAACCGCTAACGCGGCTTCGTAAAAGGAGCCCTTAGTGTGCCACAAAAACCATTTGCTCCATTTAGCGTGTCAGAGCTAAAAGGTTTGAGAGACACTGCTGTATGCTAAGGCCATTTTTACCACTGGGATAAAATGGCCGATTTCCCTCTTTATCATATTAATGGCCATGTGCTAATTTTCCCATTAGCATATGGCCTCTGGCATGTGAGCTCCTACTGCCACCTATTTTGTAGGTGGTAGGGATTCATGTGCTAAAACTGTGTTAATCAGTGTGTAGCAATGCCAATGCTGTAATCAATTAGGGCATAAAACACCCACTTTCTATTCCTAGACCCACCCCCAGTGCTAAAAAAATAAATGTTATTTCTCAGCATGTGGGTAGCGTATGCACATCCCCAAATTACTATGGGATTCCTCCCTGCGCATCATGGTAAGACAGCTTTTGCTGTGGTAAGCACGTGTTGGTGCTTGCCACTGCTTTGTGAAAAGGTCCCTTAGACTGCAAATCATGAAGCAATGACACAATTAAATTATCACCCCATCATAAACTTAAACAGAAAAATATTATATAAATTAGATATTACCTGATTAAACTAAAGGCTTCTTTTACTAAGGTGCGCTAGTGTTTTTAGCGCATGCAGCAGATTAGCGCACGCTAACCCCGCGCTATGTGGCTAGAACTAACGGCAGCTCAATGCTGACGTTAGCGTCTAGCGTGTGCCGCATTGTAGTGCGCGCTATTCCGCGCATTAAAGCCCTATCGCAGCTTAGTAAAAGGAGCCCTAAAATTATGTTAAATATTTATCCTCATCAGCTATGACAAATATAGCAAGCTGCTTTTGAACTTTTTTTTTTTTTTAAACCATTCCAAGATGAATTCTATTGGTAGCTTCTTGGAAAAACCACATTTGTACAAGATTTTGTGGTACAAATAAAATAAGACTCCAAATTCCTGCTTTGCCACAAAGCGTAAACTGGAAGCTCTGACTGCACAAACACGAAACCCCCTCAAACATTCCAGAGGCTGACTGTAAATTGTTTAGAAAAAGCTTAAAGGTTTTTTTTAGTTCTGCCTCCTGTATACTGTTTGATTTCTGTACACGAACAAAAGGTTTTGCAAAAAGAGCCACCAGTTGTTAATGTATGGCAAAAATAATTTAAAGAGACATTTAATTACTATGAAGTGAATTAATAAAACACACTCAGTTCCTAAAGGAGATGCAATAATTATCCCAGTACCCAAGAAGAAGGAGTGGCCTAGGAGTTAGAACTATTGCCTAAGCACACTGAGGTTGTGGGTTCAAGCCCCACGCTGCTCCTTGTGACCCTGGGCAAGTCACTCAATCCTCCATTGTCCCAGGTATGATAGATAGATTGTGAGCCCACCAGGACAGATAGAGACAAATGACTGAGTACCTGACTATAAGCCACTTAGGCTAGAGTTTTGTTCAAATTTGGTTGTATTTGTTTTAAAGTTTTATTTGAACTTACTCCAACCTACCTCTCTTCCCACTTTGAATTCTACGATTCAAACAAGAATACACAAAGAACCTGCTGGTTTATGTTTCCATCAGTAAAAACCATGTCATAATAAGAGGTTCTTGGGAAAAAACCTTGGCATTTCAGGCTAGTGTAATGAATTCATGTTGGAATGCTCTTATTTCCCAAGCTCAATCTTATTATCTGTTTTGAAAAACTCTTAAAACTTATTTGTTTGAGAAATATTTGACCTAAGTGCAATTTGTATGTTTTGAGAAATATTTGATATTTATGATTGTAATTCACTGTTTGTCCAGCCTTTTCTTGCTGCGAACCGCCTTGAACTGATGGTTTGGCGGTATATAAGAATAAATTATTATTATTAATAGGTGGTATATAAATGACTAAAATAAATAAATGTCAATTAAAACCTTTAAAGCCTCACTGAAAAATGCATTTAAATTAAGGGCTCCTTTTACGAAGCCACGTTAACGGCTTTATCGCACGCAACTTTTTAGCGTGCGCTAACCCCCGCGCTAGCTGAAAAACTACCGCCTGCTCAAGAAGAGTCGGTGGCGGCTAGCGTGGCTGGCAAATTAATGCGCGCTATTACGCGCCTTAAACCGCTAACGCGGCTTCGTAGAAGGAGCCCTAAATGACTGAATATACCTGATCTAGTTGATCTTATACTATACCTCACCTTTTCAAGGTATGTGTAACTCCATGTCTTTCCATCGGCAAACAACCGAGAGACAATCCTGCCCTGACCATCATAGTCTACTTTTTCACTGGTTGTTCCTCTCTGGATGCTGGCAATTTGACCTGTAGATGAATAGGTAACATTGACGGCCATAAGCTTGCTGCTCGGTAACCAGAGGGTTGGATGCCCCGACATGTCATAAGCAATCCTTAGTAGGAATTTACGGTGGTCATCGTAGATTTTCTCTGTCCTCGTGGTTCGATCATAGTCAACAGAAAGGAGATTCCTGCCATTTACCTTTCATAAAACAATAAGATGGTACAATAAATCAAGCTGTTTGAATAGTAGTCACTTAAATGCTTTTCAAGCTATCAGCTATTGTTTAAACACCATTTACTTTGATTGATTCTCTTTGTCAGGAAATTAATTTACTAAGTTCTTGTGTAAGTGCAAGGCATTAGATTAACTGCTGTTTTAAAAGGTTTCATTAAACACAGAGACAGCCTGGCATTTGTTCAACATCTTTTAAATTACGCTCTTTTTGAAGTTTAGTCAACTGTTAACAAAATGCAAAAAAAATGTATTAATTAAAAAGTTCCAGAATCATGTGCTTCTTATCTACAGAGGAATTATGTGCCATTCATCTATATAAAATAAGTTTATTTATGCAACACTACAATGAGGGCTAAACATGTGTAAATTGATCGATAACACAGGCATTAAAAGTAACCACTGTGGGGTCACGTGATGGCTGGATCCTGAGCGGACGTCTGAGCGCCGAGCTCCGCTCTGCTTCCCCTGACTTCCTCCCCTCCCGGTGCACTCCTGACCGGTATTAGTTTGACAACATGCGGCGCAGCCGTTGCTAGGCGCTGAGAACCGGCGGAGGGCTGAAAAACGCGGCTTGCACGCCTCCGTGGAGGAGTATGCCGCCAGCGATTTCCTGGCCGACACAGGCAGTGGGGAGCCCGACGCACAAGATGGCGGGGGACCACGTGCTGGCGGGTGAGCTTCAACATTAAGATCTGCTCTGTCTCCCTTGCACTTTTCCGACCTCCTTCCTTCCCGGGGTGCTTTTGGATCGGACCTTGACAGACCCCTACCGGTGCAGTTGTTGCTGGGCGCCGGGAACCGGCCGGGGGTTGAGCACCACCGCGACTTGACTTTTCCAGCGGCGGAGTATGCCGCCTAAGGTTGCGAGGCCGACAAAGTCCTCTGGGAGCCCGGCGAGCAAGATGGCGGAGACCCAAACTGACACCGTTCCGGCCCACTCCCCTGACGAGGTGATGCAGGTCTCCATGAGGCACCTTTCGCAGCTGCTTGATGAAAAACTGGCCAAGCTGCATGCCTCTATGGATGACCTTAAAGATACCCTGGTGGGGCAGGCTGCACAACTGCAACAAGTAGAGGAGCGACTATCGGCTCAAGAGGACAGGGCTGGAATAGCTGATGGCAGGCTTGCTTCTCTGGAGGCCCGGGTTTCCCAGCTGGAGGAGAAAGTGGAAGATCAGGAGAACCGGGCTCGCAGAAAGAATCTTAGATTTATTGGAATACCAGAGACTGTACAAGATTCTGAGCTTAAGCACCTGATTGAACATTGGCTGCCCAAGGAGCTCGGCTTCCCGGACGTTGAGGGACCTGTGGTAGTGGAGCGTGTTCATCGTGTGGGGCACCGGCGTGATTCGGATGGTAATAACAGACCTCGAGCTGTGCTGGCCCGCTTCCACAACTATGCTGTTAAGGCCCGTTTACTTGATCTGTTTAAGAGGGCGCGGCATCTGCTATACGAGGGCGCTAAGCTACTGATATTTCAGGATTTCTCTACTAAAGTGGCGGAGCTGAGAAGAACCTTCACGCCTTACTGCTCTCAACTGGTTTCCAGAGGAATTCGATTTGCCTTTCTCTACCCGGCTAAGGTGCGCTTGACCTATGAGAACCGCACCTTTACGGTATCTAAGGCAGAGGAGCTGAAGCGCTTCGTTGAGAGTCTCCCTGCTCAGTAATGAGCTTGTTCTTCAGGGGGCATCCCTGCCAGAGGACTAGGAGAATTTCGCTTTGGGGGTGGGCCTTCGGGCCTACCATGCTTTCTCATGGATTCCTCTGGGACGAGGACTATTCTTGCCTGTTTGGACTGATTTGCTGCCCTTTGGATGGAGCCTATTTGTTTGGACATAGTTGCGCTGCCTCCGGACACATGCTGGGGGGCCTTTGGCGGTTTGCTGGCAAGATACTTGGGGAGGGGATGCTCCTATCCCTTTCAGCCAGCTTTTGAGCAGGATTGGACATCTGATACCTATTTTCTGACTCCCTCTTTGACCTGACCAGGAGAGCTGGCTGCCTTGTTTTGTTGTGCGGGGCTGGATGTCTTGGATCTCTTCTACTATTTTGTGACCCTCTGTGTTTGGCCTTTATGTCCAGGGGCTGTGATGTTTTCCTGTCCTCGGCTCTCCACTGTTTCATTTTATTGTAGTTTGGTCATGGCTGCAACCGGTACTTGTGGTTGGGGTTGCGGGGGGGGGGGGGGGGGGGTTGGGGGAGGGTGCGGGGGGAGTGTGAGCATCTGTGTTTGACTGCGGTGGGTGTTGGTGGCATGGGGATGTGGTCGCCAGTGTGGATGGGGGAAGAGGTGGTGGGGTTGCTGGAGGGGAGGGGGGTGGGTCATTTTGATTGCAGGGGGGGGTTGTTTGAAGAGGTTGGCAGTTGAGTTGGTGGGTAGTTTGGGGTATGGGTTGCATCCTAGGAATCTGGCTCAGTCTGATGTTTTGTTTGAGTGGACGGAGCGCCGGCTCGGCTGGGAGGCTGGTGCTGCCGTCCCGTATGATCTTTGGTCTTTTTTGTGTATTTTGGTTATATCTGGTTATTATGTCTGGGGTTAAGATTGCTAGCTTTAATGTAGATGGGTTGCACTCTCCTGTTAAGCGTAGTAAGGTACTTCAGTACTGTAGGAAACTACAGGTGGATGTTTTGCTTCTTCAAGAGACACATATCAACGCGTCTGAGCACGCTAAGCTCCGCAGGGATTGGGTGGGTGAGCTTGTCTTTGCTTCCTTTAATAACAGACAGAGGGGTGTAGCTGTGCTTTTCCATAAGAAACATACTTGTACTATGCACAAAGTGATTTCGGACTCTGAGGGCCGGTATGTAATTTGGGCAGGGGTGTTTCAGGGAACGAAATACGTTTTTTGCTCTATATATGCCCCTAATGTGTATTCTCATCGTTTTTTCTCTGTTTTAATTGCTGCCCTTGCTCCCTTTTCCGAGTACCAACTGGTGCTAGGTGGGGATTTCAATATTACTGCTGACCCCCTAATTGACTGTAAGCCTCCCAGGCCTCGTTTACCTCAAGGGGACCACAAGGGGATCAACTTTGTTACTTCGCAGTTGGGCCTTGTGGACCTTTGGCGCACGCTCCATCCAGACGAATCTGATTTTACTTTTTACTCCCCAGTGCATAAAGCACACAGTAGATTGGATTATTTGCTAGTTGCCCCACCCCTTCTGTCCGGAGTCCGGAGAGTGATGATTGAGGATGGAGTACTTTCCGATCATCACATGGTCTGGATGGAGCTTCTTGATCGCCAGGCGCCCCAGAGGACCTTGTCGGGCTGGAGAATGAATCCCACTTTGTATGAGGATAAAGATTTCCGCACTTTCTTGGTAAAACAATGGGATTCTTATCTAGCCGATAACCCCTCTTGTGATGTTTCCGAGGTGGTGTACTGGGAGGCTAGTAAAGCTGTTTTAAGGGGTAAAATTATAGCTTACACCTCCCATAAGCGGAAGGTACAGGATAAGGCACTGCTGGATCTGTCCCGTCAGTTGGGTCAGGTGCGGGGGGAGCTGCATAGAAAGAGTTCCATAGCCCTCAAGAATCAATACATGGAGCTGCGACGTCAAATTAATGATTTGCTGGCGCAGAGGGCCCTAAGGGATATTCAGATGTATAAATACCGTTTGCATAGGTGGGGCAACAAGGCGGGGAAGTTGTTGGCCTCCTTGGTTAACCACAGGGCCCGTAGGCAACATATTCCCAAAATCTGGGCTCCTGATGGCTCTGAGGCAACTTCGCCCGAGGCTATTCAACAGAGCTTTGTACAGTTTTATCAGGCTCTGTATGATCGGGGGAGCTGTGACACTGAGCAGAGAGCGGAGTTTTTTCGCGACCTTCCCCTTCCCGAGCTGTCCCAGGACCAGAGAGATGCACTTAATGCTCCAGTGCAGGGCATTGAGATCCAGAGAGCTATACGGGCTTTAAAGCTTGCGAAAGCTCCTGGCCCGGATGGGCTGGGCCCCGAATATTACAAATTGCTGGGGGAGAAGATTATTGGTCCCTTTCAGGCTTTATGTCAGGCCCTGTGTGAGGGGGGTTTGTCTCCGCATCGGCTTACTCATGCTCATATTGTTGTATTACCGAAGCCTGGAAGGGCGGAAGACCAGCTGGGGTCCTATCGGCCTATATCCCTGTTAAATCAAGATATTAAGCTCTTCGCGGCCATTATGGCTGCACGACTTGGCAAGGTCTTGCCCGGTCTGGTTCACCCGGACCAGGCCGGGTTTGTCCCAGGGCGGTATTCGTCTGCTAATGTTTTGCGAGCCCTATCTGTGCTTCAGAACCCGGCGCTGCTACGGAGACACCAGGGTCAGGAGAATGCCCTTATTGTAAGCCTGGATGCGGAAAAGGCATTTGATAAAGTTCTCTGGGATTATCTATTCTGGATTTTACCACAGATGGGTATCATGGGGAGCTTTCTGGCCGGGGTTCGTTCCCTATATGAGCAGCCGACTGCACAGATCTTGGTGAATGGGGCGCTCACCTCCTCCTTTTCCCTATCTCGAGGTACGCGTCAGGGATGTCCGCTCTCTCCTATGCTGTTCGTATTGGCCCTTGAACCTCTAGCGATTAAGATCAGGCACACTACAAACCTGCGGGGTATACATCTGGGGACGCAAGAATTTAAAATCAATTTGTTTGCTGATGATATGCTTATATTTTTGGGGGATGTTATTACGGGAGTGCCTGCACTAATTCAGATTATCCAACAATTTGGCATGTTTTCCGGTCTGAGTATTAATTTTGAAAAGTCGGAAGCTCTGGCGGTCCACTCGCACTGTGTGGCTCATCATGACCCTTCTTTCTCATTAAAATGGTCTGGGGGCACGCTTAAATACCTGGGAGTGTTTTTGCATGCGGACCCGCGGGTGGTATATAGAAAAAATGTACTAGACAAACTAGATGCGGTTGGAGCGCTTTGCAAGCGGTGGATGGACTTTCCGATTTCTTTTCTCGGTCGCGTTGCTCTTTTTAAGATGGTCCTCTTGCCAAAGTTGCTCTATCCTCTGCAGATGGTGCCTCTGTGGGTCACATGTAGAGATCTTAGGAAATATAAAGGCATTGTTTCATCTTTCATATGGCGCTCTAAACGGGCGCGAATTGGTTACCCAAAGCTTATTAGAGAGCGGTCTCAGGAAGGGGTAAATCTCCCGGATCTTCGTCTCTATAACGTGGCGGCTTTGCTTCGTTGGGTGCACGAAATCTATACGGGTGAGACTAAGTTTGCCCCGCGGGGATTTTGGTCCATGTTGGCGGACCCGGTATCAGTGTTCAATCTCTTGAGACCCGGGGCTGGCACTTGTGCTTCCTTGTTGCGACCTTTGCGGACCGCTTGGGGTTGGTGGCGCAGAGAAGTGGGGGGTTCGTCGGGCCCCTCCCCTTTCTTGGAGTTCGTGGCTAATCCTGCTTTCCCTGCGGGTACACATGTCTTCTTTGTGCGGGCTAGCAGATCCGGGTGCCGATTTGTTGGCCAGCTTGTGGAGCTGGGTTCGGGGCGACTGCCGGATTTTTTTGCATGTCAGGAACACTGGGCGTGGAATGCAGGGTCAGTACTGTTCTATCTCCAACTTCGTAGTTATTGTTCTTCGCTGCGGCTGCCGTCCGGGGAGTTACCCTCCTTTTCCCCGCTGGATAGGGCTTTCCTTTCCCTCTCCCTTGAACTTAACTCGCTCTCGGCTTGGTACAAACTGGGGAGAGATTGGAGGCCTGCTGAGGTTTTTCTGTCCCGAATGGCGGATGGCTGGAGCTCTGAGTTGGGTGAAGAGGTTACGGTTGATGAGTTGTCCCAATGCTTTGCGGATGGTGCGGGGGCGACTCCTAACGTTGCTCTACATGAGATTCATCTTAAGATCGTGCATAGGGCGTATGTAACCCGCTGCGTTGGATACAATATGGGCCTGTGGCCTGATGCCTTTTGTACCCGGTGTCCTGCTCTCAAGGGGACGCTAGTGCATCATTTTTTGGAATGCTCTTTGGTGGGACCGCTGTGGGTACGTGCACTTCAAGAGGTGGAGGATGTTTTGGGGTGCTCCCTGGAATGGTCGTACAGGACTCTGCTGCTTGGTGTCACGGCTCCCCTAACTGAGGCTGGTGTTTCTGCGCCTTTGCAACGCTTTGTGCTGGTGGCCCTTGGGCTCGTTAAGAAGCTAATTCTGCAGCACTGGGTGGGTAGTGTGTGCCCTACGTTTCAACAATGGAGAGCTAGTATGTCCCAGATGGCGGTCTGGGAGAGGCAACGCAAGAAGGATGCCACTAGCTGGCAATCAGTGGCCTATGTGGCGTGCTGGGACTCGTTCTAAGTTGGGTCGGTTCCTTGGGATGCAAGGGGAGGGGGGGGGGAACTGGGGCGGGGGGAGGGAGGGAGGTTTGTTTTCCTGTTGTTCTGTTTCAAACATGAAAAATGTGACCTTTCACGAGAAGGCTATGTTTGAATGCCTAATCTCTGGCCTAGCTGTATTGTATACCTGATTATTGTATCTATGCTGTTATTCTTTTTTGGCTTGGTTGCTGATTGTTCCTCTTGTGACTGGTTCATTCAATAAAAATATTTTCAAAAAAAAAAAAGTAACCACTGTACTTTGTTCAATCTTCAGCAACATTTTAAAAACTAAAGGCAGAACCGCTGATATTCAAAACCTTTAGCAACTTTCAAGGTCAGCACAATACAACAGAATTATACTGTAAATTGTAGTCAAGGTCCCCTGTTTTTCACAGCAAGGGTTAGAAAACAGTGCAGCACACTTTAATTATGTATTATTTCTATCTTCTATTTCAGTTTTCACCTTATTTTTTTTTCTTTCCAGTACTTTCTCTTTCATTTACATTTCTCTCACTCTGCTCTATTTCTCCCTTTCTGTGTAGTCCTTATTGTGTTCTACTTACCTCTTTCAGCCTAAGTTCGCAACCTCCCTGTCCTTGTTCAACATTCTCTTCATTCTGTTATTCCTCCTGTTGTTCACTCTAAGCCAGGGGTAGGCAATTCCGGTCCTCGAGAGCCGGAGCCAGGTCAGGTTTTCAGGATATCCACAATGAATATGTATGAGATGGATTTGCATGCACTGCCTCCTTGAGATGCAAATCTATCTCATGCATATTTATTGTGGATATCCTGAAAACCTGACCTGGCTCCGGCTCTTGAGGACCGGAATTGCCTACCCCTGCTCTAAGCTGCTACTCCTGTTTCCTTCAGTCTTTTGTCCCTCTGTGTAATGAAGTGGAGAGTGCACTGAGGGCGCACTTTAGCTGCTTGATAGCATGGGGCACTACACTGCCTAAGCAAGACCTGAGTCTGCGGGGTTGGGCTCAGGGGAAAGGAATGTAGAGAGATCCCATAGTAAGAAAACATACAAAAATGAAGACAGATAAAGGCCATAAGGCCTATCTAGTTGGCCTAACCATGCCATCTACTATCCTCTTCTCTCCCTTAGAGATCCAACATACTTGTCCCAAACTTTCTTGAATTCAGATCCACTTTTAGTCTCCACCACCTCCACCGGGAGGCCATTCCAAGTAGTCACCACCCTTTCAATGGAAAAGTATTTTCAGAGGTTACTTCTGAATCTGTCTCCTTTCATCATCATCCTATGCCTCTTCATTCTAGTTTATTTCAATTGAAAGAGACTTGCTTCATGTGCATTTATGCCAGGTATGTATTTAAACATCTCTATCATATCTCCTCTCTCCAACCTTTCCTTCAAATAATAAATATTGAGATCAATCCCGGGGCACCAGCGCATGTGATCCCCAGCAAGGAGAGGAGAAAGGGAGCCGGAGAGACGTCCCTCCGCTCCCTGCCGGAGCCGATCTCCCACGCAGTGGCAAGAAGGCTCCCACCCACCAGCTTTGGGCATCCCATAGGCCCTTTAAAAACAAAAAAGATCACTCCCAGGGCATCAGTGCACACGAGTCCCCAGCAAGGAGAAGAGGAAGGGAGCCGGAGAGTCGTTCTTCCTCTCCCTACTGGAGCCGATCTCCCACGCAGCAGCAGGGAAGGCCCCGCTCACCAGCTTTGGGCCTCATATCAGCCCTTTAAAGGGCTGACTGACAGGCGGGCCTGCCCTGCCAGCGGGCCTGGCCAAAGGTCCCTTTGTGTGAACCAAGAAGGACCAAGCCCAGAACTATACATCACCCACCCTACAAAGAGAGCACAAAGACAAAACCCAAGG
This sequence comes from Geotrypetes seraphini, assembly GCF_902459505.1. NCBI lineage: Eukaryota > Metazoa > Chordata > Amphibia > Gymnophiona > Dermophiidae > Geotrypetes > Geotrypetes seraphini. The sequence goes on along the minus strand of NC_047084.1, from coordinate 192,763,401 downwards.
ATTCACAGCACACTCCCAGTACATCTACTACTACCTCTATCAAAAGCCACATGTAACTAGGTCCACTCTACCCTATTGGAACACCCACCTACCAGGATCCTCTGAGACTCAACTACTCAACAGATCCCTCTCTACAACTTTGCCTGTGTAACAAACACAATGGAGTTATCCACAAAAAAAAAAAAAGTACATTATCCTGCTTCACTCTACTCCTTGCAAACTGAAAAGTGGCATGGAACTTCATCATCCCATTCCCAGTATTTCTAACAGCCAACAGACCTCACCACCCAATCAGGAAAAGTCATGAATACATAAACCTAGTAGACTACTCATCCTATATGCACAATAGTATCTCCACAACATGGAGAAGAAGACCTCCCATCACGCCAACAAACCCACCTCCTTCCAAGCTCCATCATAGGCCAAAAGTCCTAATTTACCCTAAAAGGGTAAACAACATGCAAACAGTATATTCTCCAATTGCCTGTGCGTACATGAATATCAAAGTGCTAGGTCCCAAGACCAACCGAATAAAGGACTGGGTAGAAACAATGAAACTAAGATGCCCATTCCTCGCTGAAACCTGACTAACCTCTGACCCCCATATAACAGAATTCTGCCCACAGGGCTATAAACTCGTGATGGTCTGCCATGAGAAAAAACAAGGTGGAAGATTGGCTATTTTTGTCAGAAACAACCTAAACATAGACATACTGGACAAAACCACTATTCACTACATAGACTTACTAGCCTGCAAACTATCTGGTGACTCGCTAGAAAACTCCATGACCTGCCTTCTATGCTACATCATGCCTGGTAAATGAGAAGTTGCATGACCTGAATTTGTAGACTTTGCTTTTCAAAACTCACTATCCTCAGAACAAAACCTAATCCTAGGCGATCTAAACCTTCACCTTGAAGACCACTCCTCCAAACAAGTGGAAAACCTTCTCTCATTTCTTGATGCCTTTTCCTACCAGATTCTAGATCCCCAAGCCACACATGAAAAAGGATACCAACTTGATATAATAGCCTTCATGAATCATCAATCCATCTTACCGGAGATCCACATCTCAAACAGGATCTGGCATCGCTCCTGGTCAGACCACTACATGTATACCTTCAACATCAACTGGCACAAGGCAAAACTAAACATGAAACTCAAAGATCAATCTATAGAGCACGGCAAACTATAGATCCTCTCATATTCTGGAATACAGCAAACACTATGATCGAAACCTGAGATCATAAAGAATTTATATCCCAATGGCACACACTAAGTGAAACAATTCTGGACAAGCTGGCACCAATACAAATAAAGAACAGAATCAGCTGTCCAATCCAACAAATGGTTTGACAACAAACTTCTTCTACTCAAAAGAAGATGCAGGCAACTTGAAAGAGATTGGAGAAAAAGGAACCAGGAGCACACAAAAACAAAATGGAGAAACCTGATCAAACAATGCAAAGCCAAACTTAAGGAAAAACAGAAAATATTCTACATCAAACAGATAGGCATGGAAACTTAAGACATAAAAAACTCTTCAAGTTAATAAAAGATCTCACCGACACTAAATCCTACCTAGCCACCAATAGAAACCTATCCCCCTCAGCCACCCAACTGGCAGATTACTTCAAAACCAAAATGACAACCATCAGAACCACCTTTGAAAACACCCCTAGCCTTCTGGATGAGATCTCACTACAACCACAGAAGAAGAGGCAGTCACAGCAGATAGAATATGGTCCGACTTTCCGACAATACAATGGCCTGACCTGAACCGACTCTACAAAAAATATAGTCATGCTGCATGTGACCTTAACGACTGTCCCCCCTCCCCTTACCTGCTGAAAACCGCCTCTCCAAAATTCCAAACTCACCTCATGCAGAGAGGGCCAATTCCCACAGGAGCTCAGCAAGATTATCATCATCCCAATCACCAAAGACCCAAGGGGCGCAACTGAGCTCCCCTCCAACTATAGACCCATAGCCTCAATACCAATCTATGTGAAACTAATGGAATGCCTAGAAGACTACAGCCTATTTCACCCCTCACAATCTGGATTCAGAACCAATTACAGCACAGAGACACTACTAGCATCTTTCCTGGACACAGCCTGGTAGCACCTAAGCAAAGGAAAAAGATGCTGGTCATACAACTAGATCTTTCAGCTGCAGGCTGTAGACCACATCATCCTTCTACAAATACTGGAAGCAGCAGGAATCACTGTCAGGGTATACTCATGGCTCCAAGGTTTCCTGGAAACCAGAACCTACAGAGTCAAAACAAACAGAGAAAAATCAAAATCATGGTCCAACTCCTGTGGCATACCCCAATGCTCTTCAACCTCTACATTGCATCCCTTGGCACCCACTTAGACAATCTAGGGATAACATCATACAGCTATGCAGACATCACCATACTCCTTCCCTCTCATCAACCAACTCTCATCACAGCCAACTCTCATCACAACAGAAAAACTGCATAAAACAATAGAAACAGTTGAAAAATGGATGACAAACCACAAGCTAAAGCTGAACACAGAAAAAACAAAATTCCTACTGCTTCAAAAAGAAAAAACTCAATCCATAACAGAAATAAAGATAAAATCCACTACATATTCCATTCTACCCACCCTAAAACTTCTTGGGGTGATGATGGACAGATACTGCACCATGCAACTACAAATCGACAAGACAATTCAGAAATCCTTCACAGTCATGCAGAACCTTAGACAAATATGAAAATTATCCAACACAGAGCAATTATGACTCCTGGTACAGTCCCTAGTTGTTAGACTACTGGACTACTGTAATGTCCTTTACCTACCCTGCCCCACAAGCATGATAAAACAATTACATAATGTACAAAACACGGCCCTCAGACTGATCTACTCTCTAAGCAAATATGATCACATCATTCCAGCATACCTAGACATGCACCGGCTTCCAATGAAAGTGCAAATATTATTCAAATTCTATTGTCTACTATACAAAGCCCTGAATGGCACTGCCCCATCTACCTGAACAATCACCTTATCCAGCACAGCTCAACCAGACCAAGGAGAATATAGACTCCATTTATTCAACCTCAATCAAAGGCATGCAGCGCAAGATTACTAGTGACTCAGGCAGTGAAACTAGACCTCTATATCACCCACACACTGTTAACATTGCCTGACTACAAAACCCTCCAAAGGGAAATAAAGACCCTGCTGTTCAAGAACTTTGTAAAGACAAGTTAATGCCATACCAAGTATCTCATATCTCAGACAATGTCATAATCGTGTAACAAGTACCTGAACCTGTAATTCTCCTGGAAATGTCCAGCTCACCTCTTTTATAATCCACCTAGAACTATGAGGCTAAGGCGGAATAAAAGTCACTAATGTAATGTAATATAATCTTTACTTCTGTCCCCATAAGTCTTTTGACGAAAACCACCGACCATTTTAGTATACTTCCTCTGGATTGACTCTATCCTGTTTATTTCTTTTTGACGGTGCAGTCTCCAGAATTCTACACAACGTTCTAAATGAGGTCTCACCAGTCTTATACAGGGGCCATCCTTCTAGCTTTCGCCAACTCCTTTTCTACCTGTTTAAAATCATCACATACTATCACTCCCAAGTCCCACTCCTCTTTTGTGCACAAAAGTTCTTCACACCCCTAAACTGTACTGTTCCCTTGAGTTTTTGCAGCCCAAATACATGACCTTACATTTCTTAGCATTAAATCTTAGCTGTCAAATTTCAGACCATTCTTCAAGCTTTGCTAGGTCCTCCCTCATGTTATTCACATCACCAGGGATGTCTACCCTATTACAGATTTGTATCATCTGCAAAGACATAAAAATTACCAGACAGTCCTTCAGCAATATCTCTTACAAAAATGTTAAAAAAATCAGGCCAAAGAACTGAACTTTGTGACACACCACTGGTAACATCCCTTTCCTCAGAGCAATCTCCATTGACCACTACCCTTTATCCCTTTCCACTCAATCAGATCCTGATCCATTCTGTCACAGTGGGGCCCATACTGAGGGCACTCAGTTTATTAGATGCCTGTGTGAAACAGCGCCAAAGGCTTTTCTAAAATCTAAATACACCACATCCAGCACTCTCTCTCTATCCAGTTCTCTGGTCACCCAGTCAAAGAAACTGATCAGATTTGTTTGACAATACCTGTCTCTAGTGAATTCATGTTGCCTTAGGGCCTTAATTCTCTGGATTCCAGAAACTGCACGATTCTCTGTTTTAAAAGAGTAGTACACGCTGGTTTTCTAAGCAGCAGTCAGCAGTACACGCTGGTTTTACAAACAGCGGTGCTTCAAGCAATGATTGAAAGAATATTGTGAATTTGTATGTTTTACCTATCACGATCAAATCACAAGACTCCTGAGACAGGCCCCCTTGGTCCGAAACATGATTGTGTCGAGTCATTTACAATAAAAAGAGACACCTTTGTTGTTCTTTCTTGCTGAGATACATGGAGGAGCATTTTCAATAGGATGTCTAAGTCTGACTTTGGGCGTTTTGAGAAAAATGTCCAACTATCTGCTGAAGAAAATGTCCATTTTCAAACCCACAAAACATCTATCTTTTTTTTTCCAGAAATGGCCCAGCTAGACATTTTGTCCCAGATTCTCTATAGGGTGCTGGTATCGGTGACCGCCTAAAAAGCAGCTGTCGATCATGTCAATCACACGATGGCACCCTATAGAGAATTGTTCCTCCGTGAAAGATAGGCACAGGAAATGTAGGCCAGGGTTTTTCAGGCCTACATTTCCGGCACCTATGTCGTGAATAGAGCCAACATAGGTGTTTTAGGCTGCCTAACGCCATTTCCAGTGTTAGCCACACCCATAGTGGTGTGTTGCAGCTTAAAATGCCTATCTAGGTGCTGTTTCTAGAATTTTCCCCTTTGTCATTATTTTTTAAAAAGTCCAAATTGAAAATATCCAAAACAAGCTATTTCCATGTAGGAGCAGCAAGCATTTTTAATGGACTGACCACATAGACATGCCAGCAGAGCAGTGGAGCACCTAGGGGGCATTGCTTTGAACTGCACATTAAGGGTGCCAGGTACACATCTTATCATAACCTCTGTACATTATATGGTGAGCCCTATAAAACTTCCCCATAACCTACTGTACCCACCTGTCTACCACCCCAATAGCTCTTATGCCTGCAGCTGTCACCTATATGGCGATATAGTGGATTTTTGGTGGGCTCACACTTTCCACCAGAATTATACTAGTTAGGGTTGCATATGGGCCTGGGTTTCCTTCTCTGCAGACCCCTACACTGCCCACCAGGCTACTCTAAATACCTGCTTGCAGCTCTACTAGGACTGACAATAATATCTGCAGCTGTCAGACAGATATGGACTATATCATGTAGATATCTGGGGGGTGGGAGAGGGATCAGTGACCACTGGGGGTGGGGGTGGGGGCCATATTTTCATCCCTCCAGTGGTCAATCAGTTTGGGTATCTTTTTGGACCTTATTTGTTTTAAAAGCAGGTCTAGACTAAAACGTCCAAATTGTACCCTGGATGTTTTGTGACATGTTTGATTATCGCTGTAAAACGTCCAAGTGCTAAATCTGCCCTAATGCCACCCAAAACATGCTTCGAAGAGGCCCTCTTAACATTTAGATGCACTGGAAACAAAATGACCAGAATGACGTCTAAAAGGTCAGTTTTGAAAATGCCAACTGGGATGTTTTGGACTAGTAAGATGTCCAAGTGCTGGTTTATGCCATCATTTGGATGTCTATCTTTTTTGAAAATGAGTCCTACAGACTCTAACAGCTATAGGTTGATCACTAGCATAGGATAAAACCTGTAACAACTGTTTGCTGCATTTATGAAATTCAAAATTATTAATGCGTCAGCTTTATCCTAAAAAAGAAAACTCTTAACTTTGAACTTATCTGTACATAGTTTACTTTGCATATTCATAACAGTACAGTGCATATTCATAACTATTACATAAAAATAAGTGGTGAATATATTTCACATTTTCATAAAATTTCCATTCCTATCTAAGTATTTGATAATTTACAAAATTTTACACCTCTGATCTGTATACTGAATTCAAGGTGTAGGGCTTGAGATTAACAATTTGGCCTTCCCTTCCCTCCCCTTGTCTTGATAAAATCCTTAGACTATAGGAAATTACAAAGAGCTATGTTTTTAAAAGGGGACAATCTATAAATGTAAGAGCAAACTTTGGATTTTGCCGTGGGCTTTTAATAGAAATAGAAACTATGTTAACTTTTGCTTGCTGCCAACACGATTGTGCCTCATTAAAATCCGAGTATGCTCACCCGAAGTTTCCGACCAAACACTATGACTTTTCCTTGTGCTTGTTCTTTTCGGAATCTCCACTCCACCAGATTCTGCCCATTGTCCCCTGGGAGTGTCATGTTTCTTTTTGCTACTGTGGGGTTGGCTGGGCCAGCTAAAATATGTGGCTCTGTTTGAAAATGCGTATCCATGCCATTGCCATAAATAATTTTGAGAGAGCCATCATATCCAATCTGGTAGCTGTTTTTTAACTGATCTGGAAAAGCATCAAAAACACAAAAGCTGAGTCAAAAGACTGGAATTTACAAATCATTTATGTCAAGACATAATTTTACATAAAATCACAAAAATGTATGCAAATTGCCAACAGTAAGAGTTAGATTCACTAATATTTTTTGACACCATAAGCAGAGTATGGAGAAAATGAGATTTAGTTAATTGGGCTCTAAGTACTCTCCTACAAGATATCAACTGGAAAACATAACAATTTATAGTTATCTACTGCATAGTTTCATTAAAAAAAAAATCACATTGTATTATGACATTTCAGAAAGGTGCTAAGTTATCATCTTCATTTTTAATTAACAGGTATCAAAGCATACTGTACTTTGTAAATTTATTAATAAGGTAGATTCATTAAGCATATTCTGCTATGATAGCATAGCATAGCATAGCATTATTCTGCTATGATAATCTTACTAACCTCTAGGGGTAGATTCAAGAAAGAGTGCCAAAACTTAGGCACCAGTTGATGTGCACTAAGGGCCAGATTCTGTAACCGGTGCCCAAGTCAGTGGCCGCCAATCGCCTGTTAATCAGTCCAGGGCGCCGGTTATAGAATCGCTCCTAGATAGGTGGCTGAAATGTAGGCCTGGAGAACCCAGGGCTACATTTCAGCCACTTATCTTTGCCGCTAAACCGCAGCAGCCGATTGCGGCAGGGGGATTCCCCCCTCGCCTGTCAGCTGAGTGGCAAGGATTCCCCAAAGTCGCGATTCTGTAACTGGCACCTAAGTTCTGGGCACCAGTTACAGAATCGCGGCTTTAGGGAGTCCCTGCCATTCAGCTGATATTGGAGGGGGAAATTCCCCTGCTGCGATTGGCTGAGAGCATCCGCAGCAGGGAACCCCCGTACCTGACCACAAATCAGTCGGCAGGAGAGATATCCACACTCCCTCCTGTTGGCGCCTCCCCCCCTCCCCGGCAGGATGGATACCCAATCTCTCCTGCCGGTAACCCCCAAACATCCCTGGCTAATTTTGGAGAATGACTTTGTTTTTAAGAGATAAGGGCTAGGGACTTGTATACTGCCTTTTTGTAGTTACACAACAACATTCAAAGCGGTTTACATACAGGTACTCAAGCACTTTCTTATCTGTCCTGGTGGGCTCACGATCTAACTAATGGGCAGTGAAGGATTAAGTGACTTGCTCAGGGTCACAAGGAGCAGCGCAGGGTTTGAACCCGCAACCTCAGGGTGCTGAGGCTTTAGCTCTAACCATTGCACCACACTCTCCTCCTAATGCCAAACTAATGCTTTTTCTGCTTTAACAAAAACATATTACACTAGAAAATAATAAAAAGAAAACAAATTGATTTTATTAAGTACCCTGTACTCTTCTAGGTTTACCTTGAACCATTGTGTAGAAGGAATCTATGGATGATAAGTTTGAAGTGATGCTGACATCTTCTTCCCTGCTAGATGATGTAATATCGACTGTAATAGCCTTGTCCATTTCTCCATGGAGATTTGTTACCACTCCAGTGGGGAATGTAACATTGGTGAGACGTCCCTCGCTATCGTAACTAAAATCAAAATAACACAGAACATTAAAGTCAACGTTACATTTTAGCAACTGTAAACCTAATGAGCAGCCTCACGACTCAAAATGGCTGATGCACGTTTGTGTATTCATTGGGATTTATTAACTGCCTTTTCATGAAGAGATTCACCCAAAGCAGGCTCACAATCTAACTGAGGTACCTGGAGCAATGGCAAATTACACGACTTGCCCAGAGTCACAAGGAGCAGGCCGAGATCAAACTCGCAACCACAGGGTGCCGAGGCAGCAGCTCTAACCACTGAACCACACGCCCCCTCCCTTATGTTCGCTTTTGTATACTGTAAGATAGGGGTGTCAAAGTCCCTCCTCGAGGGCCGCAATCCAGTCGGGTTTTCAGGATTTCCCCAATGAATATGCATGAGATCTATTTGCATGCACTGCTTTCTTTGTATGCTAATAGATCTCATGCATATTCATTGGGGAAATCCCGAAAACCCGACTGGATTGCGGCCCTCTAGGAGGGACTTTGACACCCCTGCTGTAAGATAATAATAATAATAATACATTTTATTTATAACCCGCAATACCTTGCAGTTCAGAGAGAAACTGCCAAGGCGCTGTAGAATACATACATACATCGATACATAGCCAAAATTTAATTGGACAAATTTATCAAACAAGTAAGTCTTCAAGGATTTTCTGAATTTTTGATAGGAAATTGTATTCAAGAATAAATCGCTTATAATTTTACTCCAGACACAGGCCTGATAAGATAAGGTTTTATCTAGAAATCTTTGGGAAGTACAACCTTTCAACGTCCAGGCGAGAAAAAAGAATTGATACGTGTATATCGAGATTTCACTGGGAAGCCAAAGTAGTTCAGAAGATAAATAGGCATCAAACCTACCAATGTTTTTTAACATAGACATGAAAATTTAAAGATGCAGAATGCAGACTTCAGACAAGCTCTGACGCAATGGATAAACTGTTTCTCATACAGGAATATTTGTAGTTAATAGCAGGATTATAAAGGCTGATTCTCTGCTTCAGATTCTGTAGTTTACCCTTTGAAGAGCAACCAAACACTTCTCTGCACATCTAGGTCTTCTTTTACGAAGGTGCGTCAGGGTCTTAACGCGTGGAATAGCGTGCGCTAAATTGCTGCACGCGCTAGCCGCTACCACCTCCTTTTGAGCAGACGGTAGATTTTTGGCTAGCGCGCGCTAATCTGGTGCTTGCGCTAAAACGCTTAGCGCACCTTCATCAAAGGAACCCCTAGTTTACTGTTTCAAAAAGAGCACGCTTTGGTGCTATTAAAACTGCTGAGCATCCTGCACTGAAATCCCAGTAGCTTTATCTCACTCTTGTTGTCCTTTTGATCGCCTCTTTAATGACAATGCTGCGCGTTACACTTTGCCCTCATTTCTAGACCTCTGTACAATTATTTCCAGAGGGCTAAGTGTTCTCAAGGCAATTTTGCCTAAATAGTTTTGCTTATATGGTGTGCCCTGATGTTGCTTTGCTTGGCAAACTCTTTTCATAAACCAAGTGGTGGGTAGAAGGACAACTAAACTGACAGGAAGCACAGCAAAAGTAAGTGAATAATACATAACATTTTGAACAGAAGAAATCTAAACGGTGCCAGAGTTGTCAGATTTGTCAGAGTTCCAAGGGCACGCTGCATGAAATAATATCAGCCATATCTGAACTTTGCTTGGTTGTTGACACTAGTGATACTAAACTTTAATAGCTCTACTGTAATTGTATTCACAGCCTCTTGGCACTGTGACAGACAAATAAAGGACTAAATTGCTCGAGTTTACTGCTTACTCTGTTTTTCAGATGTATTTAGAGAATATTATGTTTTTTAAAAGAAGTTTTTGTGATGCTGCTGAATACGGGCAAAGATTAGAAAAGGGTCCTTAGGCAACATTTTTCACTACCTGTGGTGTTATGATAGGTGTCAGAAAAACCAAGACCTACAGTAGATATTAAATATATTTTATGATATTGACTAGATTACACTACAGTAAGAGAAGCTTGTTGGCAATTTTTTTTGTATATTAGGCAAACTTCACACCTTATATAATGTAAGATTTTTATTCAATTCCACGATTTGCTACATTTATCTTAGCTAAAGGTAAATCTGACAAACTAATGCTTTTGTCAGCAACTTTTTCCGATATTCAATTATGTTCCATAGCTTAAGAAAAAAAGCAATAAGCTATAAGAGTATATAATAGTGTTTCAACATGTAAACTAAGGGGTCCTTTTATTAGGGTTCGCTAACCGATTTAATGTTAGCTTACAATTAGTGCGCACTAAATGCTAGGGCGCCCATAAAATATAATGGATGTCTTAGCGCGCTAAATCGGTTAACGCACCTTAATAAAAGGACCCCTAAATTTTATTTTAGGTATTTATATACCACCTATCAAGGTTATCCAAGCAGTTTACAATCAGGTACTTAAACATTTCCCCTATCTGTCCTGGTGGGCTCACAATCTATCTAATGTACCTGTGGCAATGGAGGATTCCGTGACTTGCACAGGGTCACAAGGAGCAGTGTGGGATTTGAACCCACAACCTCAGGGTGCTGAGGCTGTAGCTCTAACTACTATGCCACATGTTAACATGTCCTCCTGGTTATTAACCTGCACATTTTATCAAACATATCTGAAGAACCTTGGGATGTATGTGCTACTAGTTGGAGGTTATTGAGAGGTTGGAAAAGGGATTTTTACAGGGTTATTTTAAAAAGAGTAACTATCCCCTCTTATACAAAATCGCGGAAGTGGGTTTTAGCACAGGCTGGCATGCTGAGTGCTCTGTGCTGCTCTCGACACTCATAGAGTTCATATGAGCGTCGGGAGCAATGCAGAGCATTCAGCACACCGGCCAGAGCTAAAAACTGTGTCTGCGGTTTTGTAAAAGGGGGAGGGGGGGTTATTTTATTATATTTTGCTGCTGTTAATGTGAGGGTGGCTGGGGTTTTTTTTGTGTGTACCTTAATTCTTTAGTGCATATTAAATCAATTTAGCACACAGTAAAAATACCTTATTATAACTAATTTATGAAGCTAACCAGAGAAAATCCTGAAAATTGGGAAATTCATGAAAAACAGAAAGAAAAGAAAACGGACATTTTCTTGCCTGTGCACATTTCTAGAGTGATCTGTGAAATTAAAGTAGAGTTGCAAAGTCACTAGTTAGTAAGAATATATTTTCAGTTCTGTGTTGTTCTGGGGCTCTTGTAAGGACATCGAGAAGATGGAAATGGTTGGGTGCCTGTAATAATTTACCCACAGAAATGACAGAATCAAGTACTGAGACTGAGTTTAAGCATATTGGGACAACAACAGCAGGGTTTGGAGGCTGCATGAATGTAAACAACCCATCCTTCATTCCCTCAAGAGCAATACCAAAAGAAGTGGTCAGGACATAACAAAGTGAACATAAAGGAAATATAACTCATATACACTTTTTACTTTAAGGAGCAACAGTGGAACAGCAGAAATTGTATTTGGATGAATAAAGGTCGATTTATTGGAAAGTACAACAATTGCTTTGCAGCTGTATTCAACTGTAGGTGATGCGAAAAGATGTATTAGGACCTGAAATGATCTGTGTTTCGGCACTTCTGGCCTTCATCAGGAATCCTTCGGCAAAGAAACATTTTAATATAAGCCATATGATACATATGTGTGTGTATAAAAGAAAGAGACCAAACCTGGAGTAAAGGAGAGAAGAGGACCAAACCCTGAAAAAGTGCAACCAAAAATTGTGTAGAGAGAAAGTAAAATCTGAAATATTTATGTGGAGGCATTCCAAATCTAAGGTCCCCTTTTATCAAGCTGCAGTAGCAAATGCCGCGTGGCAAATACACCAAAGCCCTTTCAATCCTTATGAGCTTTGGTGCATTTACCGTGCCGGCCCATGCTATTTTGCTTGATAAAAGAGGCCCTAAGTGAGGTGGTGATATAAGAAAAATATGACACAAAGGAATGAAGCAGAGTAATGGAGATGAAAACATATCAAAAATAAGTGAAACCATTCAAGGACTTCTGATGAAGGCCGGAATTGCTGAAACACAGACCATGTCAGGTCCTAATACATACTTTCACATCACTTACAGTTGAATACAGCTGCCAAGCAATTGTTGCACTTTCCAACAAATCAACTTTTATTCATCCAGATTTTCTGCTGATCCCAGATGTTGTACTGTGGGATTTTTATTTTCCTTTTTTTTTGCTCACTATTTACTTTATGCAGATAAATCAGAGGAGGTATGTGTCATTGGAATCCCTCCTCCTTATGACCTTCAGTTACAGGTTCAGATGGATAAATTGAGTTTTGTAAGTGAGGAGGTGAAGAGCTTGGGGCTTTTATTTAGCTCTAAACTGCCATTAGAAGATCAGATCTCCATGTAACCAGGATGGCCTGGTATTATTTTTATTTGTTATGAAGGAATATTTGCATCAGCAGGATTTTCGAACTGTGTTACAGTTTGCAGTATTAAGCTATCTAGATTACTGTAATGCAGCATATTTGCAACTACACAAGAATCTATTGCTAGAATTTGCCTGTCAGAATAATGACCCATAGCTTTAGATGGTATTGAGCGTCTCCTATTTTGGTAGCTTTATAGTGGCTGCCTGCATGTTTGAACAAAGACATAAAGTTGGTCTGTGCTTATCATGAAACTGGCTCCTTCTATTTTAGAGTGATTGCTTAAGCATAGGCTCTCTATGATTCTTTTAGGCCTATAATTTTGAGCTAGTGTGTCAAAAAGCATTTAGCTCAGTTCAGATTCAGAATATCGTTTTTCCAGAGTGAGTCTCATTATTTAGAATGCGCTACCTCAGGACTTAAGAGATGGGCAGGTTAGTTACTGTTTCAATGGCACTGAAGAATCGGCTTTTCTCTAACCTGATTTGATTGTGAACATTGTTTTAGGGGGTTTTGAATGATTTGTTTCGCATAGTTGATGCTTTTATGTTTTTTGTTATTTTTCTTTTTAGTAATGTGCTGTGTAAATTTTGGCTCTCATTTTCCAAACCACATTCATGCTCGAGATGTGCATAAAGCAGCACTTTAATATTTATCTTGTATAAATGTCTAGGTTTCCATTTTGCAAAGCAGGGATATGCCCCGATTGCATGCACATGGCAAAGAGCATGGTCTAATCAAGACAAGGGTGAGGCAAAGATAAACAGGTATGGCACACACCCATTCCTGTGTTGGCTTTAAACACATTGCTATTTTCTGTTTTCGTTTTGCTGAAATGAATGCATAAACGTCCTTTTCTCCTGTATTTTAGAATAGGCTCCACATATGAAGATTTGGTTCTTTGGTAAAATACTTGTGAAGCTTGAGACGTACTGACCTGCATGTCTGAATTCCAACTGTGATGACCTGCCTAAAATGGAGTTGTTTATTTGTTGTTTTTAAGAATTGTAATTTCAGGTTGCATGATTCCTGAATTGTAATTTGCACCGAATACCATGATGGACAAAAGGGTGGGTGATAAATCTTTAAATGATTTATGTACTGATTTCAAGCTCTTTGACAGAGGGTACACATTGTGGTGATTCTGCTACATTTCTTTACTTAACAGCAGGGTCACCGTAATATCTTCTGAATCCCCACAGAGGATATTCATGAGTTCCTTGTCCTACTTTGATCTTTTTTTTTTTTTTGTAAATTCTAGGAAGATGGTGCCAGCCTGCCATTTTTGGGCATGAGTGTCTCCTGTGGTTTTGGAGGGACTACAAATCTCATCTTTCCTTCATTGGAGTCCAAGAAAGTAGGAGTGGCCGTAGAAACTTAAAATAGCCAAGGTACAGCCTGAGACGCTGCCTCCTTGGCTTCCAGGCAAGTCAACACAGTGGGAGTGTTGCCAACCCGTAAGTCAGCTAGGCTTAAACTGAAAAGATATTACCTTTATTACAGAAAGAGAGGTTGATAAGATCAAAGATAGTTATGGATGGAAAGATCAGCATGTAGACCAGGCAGAATGCACTGCCTAGGTTCCAGCTACCAGTAAGGATAGTGTCTCCATAAGGTAAGTGGGACCTTCCTACCTGGTACATCCCTTGCCTCCCAGACTAAGATTATAGGCATCTTTTGAGATATTTTAAAGACTACTTTTATGTTTCCTCCTTGGAGGAGAACAAATATATTCCTCTTACATATATCTCATTCCAGAAGATATACATTTATGTGGTTTTGAAGCTAAAATAAGTTTTGTGATATTACGTTAATAGTGAGCATACTATAAAATTAATACTACTATTAACATTGGTCCTTGTTAGAGGTATCTGGCTGTTCGTAGTTGTGGATTGTTGCTACTTCACTGCAGAGGTAAGAGAGAAGATGAAGTGTCTAGGGGCCCAGCTCAGAACCTCAAAGTAGATGAGAAGAATACCAGAGGGGTGCCTCAGGTCCAAAGACTTTGACCCTATAAATCTTGGATGTCCAGATAGAAGATACTAAAAAAAAATAAAAATAAAAAAATTTCTAGATATATGGGGCTCCTTTAACAAAGCTGCCTTAGCGGTTTAACGCACGTAATAGTGTGCACTAAACTGCCAGACGCGTTAACCACTACCGCCTCCTCTTGAGGAGGAAGTAGTTTTTTGGCTAGCGCAGGAGTTAGCGCATGATTAAAAGTCGCACGCGCTAAAGCCGCTAACGCGGCTTCGTAAAAGGAGCCCATGGTGGTTTGCCTTTTGAAAAAAGGCATTTTCTCACTGCCGACTTTGGACGTCTAATGCCATACATCCAAATCGGACTTAGAAGGACCGCTGCTTCCTCTTCAGGCGGTCCCGCCCTTTCTCTGATGTCAGAGAAAGTGCGGGATCGCCGGAAGAAAAAGCAGCACAGCAGGGCTCAGAGAAGGGGTGGGACCGCCGGCAGAGGAAACAGCTGGGCTCGCTGGCATCCGGAAACAAGGTAGACAGCTTCTCCATGGGGGAGGGGGGTGAGGCTGTGGGGGTGCGAGCAGTTCTTCGGGTGGGGGTGCGAGCGGTCCTTCGGGATGGGAGTGCGAGCGGTCCTTCGGGGTGGGGGTGCGGGTGCGTGCGAGCGGTCCTTCGGGGTGGGGGTACGAGCGGTCCTGCGGGGGGGGGAGGTGAATCGGACGTCGGGGGGGCATCAGGCTTTCAGGGTAGGGACAAGACTTCAAGGAGGAAAGGAGAGTCGGGGCGGGCGAAAACAGAGTCAGGATCTCCAGAGGAGAGTCGGGGCGGGCGAAAGGAGAGTCGGGCAGCATGCGTGGTATACGGGTGTGCGCGGTATATAAAAATTTATGTACATAAATATGTGTTTTTTGCGTGCTATACCCGTGTGCGCGGTTTACACGGGTGCGCGTTATCTATGTGAAAATACGGTATTTGAATATAAACTGATCCAAATATAAACCATAGCAACTGTTCCCCCATTCCCCCAAAAAAAGGAGGGGGGAGGGGAGGAAGGTTGACTCGAATATAAACCGATACTAGAAATTTGGATGATCATGGTGTGGCCTCAGTGTTCTGCCAGTTTAAGACACATCTGCCCCGCTCTTGGATCCAGCCACTTGGGTATCAAACTGAAAAGAGACTAGGTAAAAAGCCAGATCGGACTTTTATTTTCCAAAACGCTTTTTTTTTTTTTTTAACCATACTGAATTGATAGCCTTGAAGGTGCAGTGCATTGGGATGAGGGAAAATTCAGTGCAATATTTCACATATATTCCGTGCAATTATTTTCACAGGGGTGATAGCTAAACAGCTTTTATAAGAACTCGGTATGTAAGCTCTCCTTTTTCCTTCATTTCAGTCATCAGCAGCACCACCACCACCAAAACACTTTCTAACATACCACAGAATTTCTTAACATTATAACTAAAGAGCTTTTTTTTATAATTGGTCCATGCTTTTTATCAATTACCATGCCAAAACAATTAGCTTTTCAAGTGCTCTTACTTCCTGCACTTGCCATTCAGAAATGCTTTTTCCAAGTCTATGCCTTTAATGAGTTATGAATATAGATGACAGCAGATAAAAGATTTAATTGGCCCATATAGTGCACCTAATCCTGTCTGATTTAATTAGCTTATCCAGTCTGCTGAAGAAAACATATCATCTTTCAGCAAGGGTGCGTTCAAAAATTTGTCTCCAGCAAGAAAGTGACATGACAGGGAGCTCCCATCCCCCTCCCACCCCTTAGCCCAGTCAGCATTAGGCTTACCAGTCCGGTGCTCAAATAAGCTGACACCAATGTTCCTTGCTGGGCTGATGCAGGACCTTGAGCTTCTGCACATGCTCAAGGCCTGCTGATTCTCACCCTCTCCAAGAATCCCTGAGAAAACAGGAGCCAGCAGGCCTTGAGCACGCTGTGGCAGGGAAAAGGTGCAAAGCTCTAATAATTATCAGTTGTCAGCAAGAGTTAGCCCTGTCACTGTATAGAGAAACAACAGGGAAGACCATAAGCCTATGCAGGAAGTTCCAGGGGGCAGAAATAGTCCTGGGACAAAGGTTTATTTGCCCTTAAACCAGTATACTGATGAGCAACAAGCAGAGGCAAGTTTTACACCCACTTCTGAAGTCACTACGTGCAAAAGGGGTGGGGTAAACACCAGGGAGCAAGCAGGAGAGAAACTCATTAACCAATCTCCTCAGTACACTATGGGCTCCTTTTACTAAGCCGCGTTAGGGCATTAACGCGTGGAATAGCACGCGCTAAATTGCCCGCGCACTAGACGCTAATGCCAGTATTGAGCTGGCATTAGTTCTAGCCGCGTAGTGTGGGTTTAGCACGCGCTAAAATGCTGCATGCGCTAAAAACGCTAACGCAGCTTAGTAAAAGCAGCGCTGTATGTGCAGTGCTCTCCTCTGTCCAAAAGGGCTTATATGGGGAATGGGCTATACCTGTAACAGTGTATTTATGGAAGCAATGGGGAAAAGAGATATACAGTAAGACTATTGATTAGCCTCAAGATATTACACTGAAAGATATTTTAAGTCATGGTTAGGACCGAGGAGTGTATAAAAACGACGATACCACAACTCTATAGTTTTTCTCAGCAGACAGTTGGCAAGTTTCATAATGTGGATTTTAAATTGATAAGATGTCACCAAGCTGTCACAAATTTCTTCTTAGGTGGTTCATTACCAATCAGCTTTTGTTAAAGACAGTTTGTTAATCCAGAAACAGTTGGAATTTTTTGAAAAATCAGATTTGTTCAAGAACATTGCATAGTTTGAATTTTCCTAACATCATCATTTGTCTTCTGAGATATTGTTGTGTAGATATTTAGTATAAACTTTTTTATTCACCAACAGGAAAGATATACAGTTAGATAATAAACAAGAATTGAATATTTCTGATTGTAGATATTCCTCAAGCTGAGAAGATTGATGAGGGGGGGGGGGGGAAAGATGGAGCCAAACTAGAATCATTAAATTTGACGGATTTCCTAGAATCCTCTCCCAGGAGGGAAATTACTACTAGGGCTATCTTCCAAGTGACTCTCTTGACTGAACAGGAAAAATAAAAATAATATACTGAAGAAACATTTCTGGAAAAAAGATGTTCAGTTTTGTGGCCATCCTATTTGGAATTTTCTGGATGTAGCCAAGACCCCATAACAATGTCAAAAGGAATTTCTGAAACTGAAGGACAGGGTAACAGCTTTTTTCCTCCAGTTTCCCTGTAAATGTATGAGAACATTAGAATCTAGTAGATATATTTACTTTTTTCATATTTAGCTTGAAAGATTACTTATTGAAAAAGAAGCTTCGGTTGAGGGGTAATGTAAGTGGATAATTAAGAAAGAAAAAAAGGTTTGAAGATGGGGTGGGTCTATTTTTTGTTTAATTTTATTGCTTGTATATCATTTCAGTTGTTTCTTCCCATTGATGTGGACTTTGATTTCTTGCATTTCATTTATGTGAAATATGTATATTATAATGCAATTTTTAAAAAGGAATAAATTCTATATATGTTGCTGAAAATATCAGCACTTAGCTCGATTCTATAAACCGCCTCCGGAGTTAGGTGTGGTTTATAGTATCATGCATAGTGCCTGTCCGCATGACTACCATTTAGGCACGTGAAATAATATAACATGGGCTTTCCAAAAATCCTACCCATCACAAAAAACGAAAAATATAGAACAGGTGGACAAAGAGAGGAGGATCAGTTAAAGACTTGCTGAAACCAAACCAAAGCAACAGAATTGCAAAAATGATGATAGAAAGCATTCACCACAATTATATTAAAAAAGCCACTATGAGACAAACATGGTTATTTTTGTTACATAGAATTTTCTGGACCCCAGTTAGATTACATAAAATAGATAGTTCTAAGTCTAATAGGGACTCTGGATCATCTGTTGTATTTTTGTCCTTTATATTAATATTTTGGAAATCCATATGGGAACAAATTAATCTAGTTTTAGATTCAAATATTCCATTAACATATGAGGCTATAATTTGTGGAACAATTTTACATGTTAAATCCACTTTAGATAAGTATAAAAGTCGTCTATTTTTAATTCTTACAGATATAGCCATTCAATTGATTACAAGTAATTGGAATAATCATGATAGAATAAATTATACTTTCTGGTGGGTGAATGTGTGTACTATATACAAATATGAACGAATTAATGCAGAATGTAGGGGACTTAGTGGAATATTAAACAAAATTTGGTGCCCATTAACTACATTTGTACAAATATAATACTGTATTTTGTCTTACTTTTTTCTTGGTTTATTTATCTTTACACATCCAGGGAGGGTGGGGAGTTGGGTGGTTGGGAGGAAATATCAATATTTTAGGTAACTTGTTTTCATATTATATTATTTACTTGGTTCTTATGTTATTACTATATGCAAAATAATGTAATTATTGAATAATAGTTCTGTTATCTATATAGATATTAGTGTTATGACTTAATGCAATAATATACTGTTCTTTTATTTATATAACACGGTTCTTATTTAAAAATCAATAAAGAATTATAAAAAAAGCCACTTATTCAACCTTTCAACAAAAGTTTCCCACCTTTCTAATATCTTTATCTGCAAATATCTCAATATATAGATATATGAATCAATAAATAAAGAAATGAATGAAGAAAAAAATGAATTAAACTAGGAGGAGTGCATATCATAAAGCTGAATAGACTCATATCATAAGACCTCCTATAACCTGGATGTTATTTCATGTCCCCGTCCTGAAGAAATGGCTGTAATCACTTATGCATGCCTCCAACCTCCCCTTATAGTGTAAACAAAAGAACCCCACAAAATAATGTGAAAAGAGTTTCTAAAATCAAACAACTGTAGCAGTAGCGTACCTAGGGTATATGGCACTCTGGGCCCATCATTTTTGACACCCCCCCACCCACCCCCCATGTAAAAAATATTTTTTGTAATAACCATGAAACGGTATAAATGGTCAGAATAGAAACAGGGAGTGAAAATTTTATTTTATTGAACCTCATATATGTAACCATTATTCCGAACATAACATAAATTATGTCTGAATTGTCATGACATCAGAAGTACATATGGAGTAGTTGCAGGTGATGCTTGAGACAGTTCTGACTGTGTTAGTTCAGTTTTATGTGTTTTTTGAATAGAAGGGTTTTTATTTCTTTTTTGAAGGTTTTGTAGTCTGTGGTCGAGGTCAATAGGTTGTAGAGTTGGGGGTTGAGTGTTGCAGCTCGAATGGCTAGGAGGTTGTCGAACAGTTTTTTCTTTTGACGTTTTTGGTTGGAGGGTGTGTGAATGGTGCGTGAGTTCTCCTATGTCTGGTTGAGGTGGATTGAATTATTTAACTGAAGAAATTAGTTACCCCCTCATTCCACACACATTAATTCTCTTCCATTTTTGTTCCCATTATAAAAAAACACTGATAAGTTCCCAGAAAAAAAAAATACATTAAAATAAGAAGTGAAAACAAAGGCCCCTACAGATGAGAACATAACTTAAGAATAGACATAATTGGGTCAGACCAATGGTCCATCATGCCCAGTAGCCCATTCTCATGGTAGCCAATACAGGTCACTAATACCTGGTCAAAACCCAAAGAGTAGCAACATTCCATGCTACCGATCCAGGGCAAGCAGACACTTCCCTCATGTCTTAATAACAGACTATGGACTTTTCCTTCAGGAATTTATCCAAACCTTTCTTAAAACCAGCTACACTATCTGCTTTTACCATAATTTCTGGCCACTTCATTTTTAAGTTTAGATCTTTCCTTCCTAACAGAGACCTTGCTAGATATCAAATACAGCACAAGGGAACTTCACACGAACTTAGCTGTGTAGGAAATGTGAATCTCCTCATACACCCACCTATAGTGCAAAAATGTGCAAAGGTCTGGTTTTTTCTTTCGATCACTACATAGCCTAATGCCACACAAGCAGCACTGTTACAAAAGGTCAATGCTAAGGTTAACAAAGTTTCCTTCTTTGGACCACAAGGAGATACTGACAAACCACTGGAAGAGATCCCAAAACAATTACCTAGGCACAATACCCAAAGACCCACTCAGTGTGTGAACCAGTTGAGTGGAGTGGACTAACTGGGGGGTGGAAATGGGCCCGGAGTTTGCTAAGGAGAATTTCTCAGAATTTCTTCCTCTCAACACATTGACATACTGCCACCACCACCACCACCACCACTAGGAACACCTCACCGGGTAGGCCAGCAATGCTTATAAACTTTATAAAACACATTATTATATTTTTTTATAAAGCACATATTTTAACTGAACTCTCTGACATCCTCAGCCTTTCCATTCACAAAAATAGAAGAAAGAAAAGTTCCCATTTCCTGCTGTCTCATGTCCCCGGCCTATACAATATTTTTCTTCTGCAGACCAAATCCTCATTTCACTTGCATTATAAAGTACTGAGGATGCCATCTCTCCCCAATCCCAGGTCCTAAAGTCTAAGACAGTATCGCAAACTGCCCGATTTAGGAAGAAAAATTTTGATTCAGCCTATTTAATTGGTTTTTCGATGCGATTTTCCTGCCCAGTTGGGTGATTTTTTTCAAAAATCCTGGTGGGTTTTATAGCTTTTTCACCCCCTTTGGCTTCTCCTAACCACACTGGCGCTGTGGTGTAAATAAAATAAAGAAACAAAAAGGACTTTTCCTCTCTCTGTTAAATCCTAGCTCACGTTTGCGGTTTAACACCAGCTCTGGCAGGATACACATTTCAAATCTGACATATTGTAATCGCAAAACAGAAAATAAAATTAATTTTTCTACCTTTTGTTGTCTGGTTATTTTTCAAATCTTGTTGGTCCCAGGCTCTGGTTGTCTTCTGATAACTTGCTTGCCTGGGTCTCCTTCTTTCTTCATGCTAACCATCCATCTGCCATCTCTGTCCTCCCTTTCCATTTCCCTTCCCTCCCCAGGAAGTCTGGTATCTTTCCTTTTTTTTCATCTCCCTCCACAGATCCACCTATTCTTAACTACCCTTTCATCCGGCATCTCCCCCTCCTTCTCCACCACCCCAGGGCCCACCATCTCTCCCTTTCTTTTCCCAATTACCCTCCTATCCAGTATCTCTATCCCTCCTCCACACCATCCCTTGTGTCCAATTTCTCTCCCTTTCTGTTCCTTCCCTCCCTAAATCCCATGGTCCATCATCTCTCTCTCCCTCTCCTCTATTTCAGACCCATTATTTCTTCCCCCCCAAAGTCTGGCATATGCACGTCTCTTTGAACACCCCCTTCCCTCCGTGTACTTCTAAACCAGGGTCCCCCCCCAAAGGCCTGTCCCCCCCTTAAAGGTCTGCATCTCATCCCTGAAGGCCTGTCCACTCCCCCCTTGAGGGCCTGCACCCCCCCTTGAAGGCCTGTCCCCCCCCTTGTAGGCCTGTCCCCCCCTTTAAAGGCCTGCCTGCCTGTCCCCCCCCGAAAGCCTGTCTCCCCCAATGAAGGCTTGTCCCCCCCTTAAGGCCTGCATCTCCCCCTGAAGGCCTGCACCCCCCCGAAGGCCTGCACCCCCCTGAAGGCCTGCAGCCCCCTGAAGGCCTGCACCCCCTTGTAGGCATGTCCCCCCTTAAAGGCCTGCCTGTTCCCCCTTGAAGGCCTGCCTGCCTGTCCCCCCCCGAAAGCCTGTCTCCCCCCATGAAGGCTTGTCCCCCCTTTAAGACCTGCATCTCACCCTGAAGGCCTGTCCCCCCCTTGAAGGCCTGCACCCCCCCAAAGGCCTGCACCCCCTTGATGGCCTGTCCCCCCCCCCTTGTAGGCCTGTCCCCCCCTTAAAGGCCCGCCTGCCTGTCCCCCCCTTGAAGACCTGCCTGCCTGCCTGTCCCCCTCCCATGAAGGCTTGTCCCCCCCCTTTAAGGCCAGCATCTCCCCCTGAAGGCCTGCCTGCCTGCCCCACCCCGAAGGACCGCTCGCCCCCCCCCCCCACCCCGACATCCGGTTCTTCCCCTCTGGCCTCCCTGCACCATTTAGAGTACCGAAGCAGCCTGCAGCAAAATCGCGATGTCAGCGATCTTGTGCTGCTTGTGCTATCCTCCGCTGTGGACCTGCCCCCCTCCTCTGACGTCAGTGGAGGGGGCGGGACCGTGGCGGAGGACAGCACGAAGCAGCGCAAGATCGTTGACATCGCGATCTTGCTGCAGGCTGCTTCGGTACTCTTAATGGTGCGGGGAGACCAGAAGGGAAGAACCGGATGTCGCAGGGGGGGGGGAACGGACACCGGAGCACCCCCTCAGGGCTTACACCCAGGGCGGACCTCCCCCACCCGCCCCCCCTTAGTACGCCACTGAACTGTAGTAGCTCTAAGAAAGGTGGGAAACTTTTGTTGAAAGGTTGAATAAGTGGGGTTTTTTTTTCCATATAATTGTGGTGAATGCTTTCTGTCATTATTTTTGCAATTCGTTGCTTTGATTTGGTTTCAGCAAGTCTTTAATTGATTTCATTGATCCTCTGTTTGCCCATCTGTTCTATATTTTTCATTTTTTTAACATTATGCACAGGCATTTATGACAATGAAAACCAGGCTTAAATGCCTATGCCTAAACTGTGATGGGATCGGACATACTCTACATCAGTGTACCCAACTTTTAGGAACGCCCATGGCCCATCCATGCTCCTTCCTGAATATGCCCCCCTTTGAGTTCTATAAATTAGAATTTACAGGCACCACTTTATTGAATATGCTTAGAAAGTTGTGCATATAAATTCTAATTGGTGCCAATGATTGCTTGTTAATTGGCAATTATCAGAGTGGACTGGCTTGTTAAACAATTAAGTTGCCCATACAAATTGGCAATGCACATAGATTAACGTGTGCAACTTTGGCCGCTGTATATAGAATCCAGGGGCAAATGAAAAAGCCTGTAATAGGCACGGTCTTTGTTCCCTTTGTGCAAATTTTCTATCAGCTCATTTTTACAATTTAGCTGTAGAGATACCAATTATTTTTATTATGAAAGCATACAGCGATGGTAATCAGGAGCCTAGAATAAAGGATTGTCCTGTCTAACAAGGGCCAGTCCAACGGTACAGTAATGAAAGTGTCAAAAAGTGCAGTGTGCATGCACTCCAGTAGATTTATGTCTCACAGATTTTTTTGGCTAACTTCCAAGGACAGAGGTAGGAAGAAAAAGCAGATATTTACTTTGCTACTGCTAACGTAAAGCCCTTTAGGTTAAGCTGGCTTTAATGTCCTGTCCACAATCGCTTTCAGAAAAATCACTTCCCTATTTCTAGTTTTTGCCTTGGCCAGGTACACTGGTGGTCTCTGACAGATAACATAGCAAGGATCACCATCATTCATGATGCTCTCCATCAGATGTGCCAAACTGAAAAAAAAAGCAGCATTTTTTCTGATGGCGTTCAGCTTCTGCTATGCTATTTTAAACCAACAGCAGAATAACTATGGAACAAAAGGGTCTGCTGCACAGTATTTACTTAGAATGCATGTGAAAAATTGTTTATTTTAGATCTATGTTGAAAAGTTACTGAATTGTACCTAATACATTCAAGCGAGTGACAGGTACGACCCCTCCTAAGATGGAAGATTAACATTTACAACACAGTCTGGCAGGTTGCCATCCAAACAAGACAAACAATTTGCTGTTTCTGAAAAAAAAAAATATTCTAAATGATCCTTTGATAACACTCTTTTAACTATTAGATACTTACAACCAAAGTACTGTACTAAAATTAACCCAGAAAAGAATATCATCCTCCCAGAGCATGTTAGATTTGTTCCTGACTTCCTACAAAGGGAATTTTAAAACATCAGATATGTAATCACTTATAAACTGCCTCCCTAACTTCTATGAATAGCAGTTCAAAGGGGTATTATTCTACATAGAACTTCCATTCTTAGGTGGGGGTTTTTTTCTCAGCTAACGGAGAGTCCAAAAAATTAGGGTCGGATTCTACAAACAGCACCGATATCAGCGGCCGCCTAAAAACCATCTGCTGATCGCGTTTCAAGCATGCACCGGTGCCGTTTGCAGAATCGAAACTACCTCAAACATAGGCACCAAAATCTAGGCCAGCGTATTTGAGGCCTACATTTCTGGTGCCTATGTTTGATGTGAATCACGTCTACGGAGGCGCCTGAGGACGTTTAAGGTCGTTTCCAGCGTTAGCCACGCCTACTTCGGCCTTAAGCATTTTAAGGCGACTCCGTAAACGCAATCTAGGGGCCATTTTTTTAGGTGCCTCAAGGTGACTACATTTTTGTTTTTAAACTATTTTTTACTCATTTTTAAATGGGTTTGCCACTGAATTTAGGGGCTGGTAGGGTGCCTGCTGGTACCTAACTTAAGGCGCCATTTATAGAATATGGGGCTCATAATCGAAAGAGAAAAACGTCCAAAAACCGGCCTAAGTTGGCACTTGGATGAACATTTCTCAAAAACGTCCAAGCGCCGAAAATAAAAACGGGTTTTGGACATATTTCTAAATGACCTAGGCCTTCATAGTGTCGCTCAACGTCCAAAGTGAAATGGGGCGTTTCGGGAAGCGTGTCGAGGGCGGAGGTTGGGCGGGATGTGGGCTGGCTTAGACTTAGTCGTACAGCATGTATAACTGAAAGTTTAACAACAGAGCCTAGACGGAACTTGGACGTTGGACTTAGACCATGTAAAACATGGTTTAAGTCACAAAAACCCACCTAACTCACCAGATAAGCACTGAAAACACATAACACAGACCCCCACACACTACCCCAGTGATCACCAACCCCCCCACCCCCATAAAAATTTTATTCACAACTTTAAAATTCAGCCTCCAGACCATCATCACCTGGCCGCCTGGCATAGGAAAACCTAGTCGTCCAGCCCAGGGGCAGCTTAAGTCGTCTTGGGGGTGGGTTAGGGACCCATAGAGAGGAGGACCCATGCCCATAAGCCCCTGTAATCACTGCATTGATACTTAAACATGTGCACTCCCCTATATACCCCCAAAACCCTTTTGTACTGGCATATAAGTGGCTCCTGCAGCCATAAGGGCTATTGGGGTGGTAGATAAGTGGGTCTAGGGGATTCTGGAGGTAGTTTGGGGGGCTCACCATGACCTTTAAGTGAGCTGTAGTGAGGAGAAGCCATGGCACCCTTTTTGTGAAGTTCACAGCAGTGCCCTGTAAGGTACCCCACTATTTAGGTGGCATGTCTGGGTGTGCAGTCCATCACTTTGCAGACCCCTCCCACGTCCAACAGGGCTTGTTCTAGGCGTTTTTGACTTGGACTGAAAGTTGGACGGAAATGTGGTATAAAGATGGACGATTTAGTGGCTTGGACGATCAGATCGGCAGTACATATAATTAGATGATTTTTGAAAGAAAAAAAAGTTGGACGTATCTTTCGAAAATGTGTCTTAGACTCTTTTTAACTTTGGGCGACTTGCGAGATGGATGTAAACAGACTTAGACGTCCCTTTCAATTATGCCTCTCCACGGGTTTTAGCGTTTGTTGTTTTTGCAGCACAGATGCTGGGCTTCTTTTTCAGTAGAATTAAACATACATTTGTGCAGCTCAGGATTTGTCAGTGTGAAAAGGCAAAATAATAATGAAGGATCCTAAAAAGGGAAGGGGTGAAATAATACAAAGGGCAATGGGGGTTTTCTTATGTTTATTCAACACTTCTTTTACTTTTTTTTCTCCGAGGGTGTTTCAGTTAAAACTAGTTTTGGATTATTTTTAGTCACAAAAATGGTATAAACAAGTACAAATAAAAATAAGTAAATAAAACCTAAAATCAGAAGAAATAATCTGTCTTGGAAATGTGAAACATTAATCAGGATCTTTAATATCAAGAAAGAGTTTTAGCATATACAGTGATACCTTGGAATCCCGTTCGAGTTCCAAGACAATTTTTCCCATTGGATTAATCCGTTCCTGGGTCCCACAAACTCAAATTTTAACAGGGAATACACTGGAATTTAAGGTAAAATATTAACAAATATTCCAAAGCAGCATTCAGATTCTGGGGCACAAACACACACATACAATGTGCAGGGCGTTCGGATTCAAAGCAGAGTTTGGATTCCAAGATAAAATTTACTACAAAAAAAGGTTTGGATTCCAAATCGTTCGAGTCCTGGGGTGTTCACATTCCGAGGTACCACTGTATTTGATTCAAAAGGTATAGGGCCAAATGTTTAGCTAGCGACGATCAGAATTTTGGTGACTGCCACTAGTTTTATACCTGGAAATTCAATGCCAGGCCATGTTTGGGCTCCAGCATTGAATTATCAAGTATAGGGAGCCAATTAAAATATAATTCAGGACTTAACTGTGAAGTACCAAATAAAGATTGAACTGTGCTCATTTTATTTTATTTTTTTAAACCTATACCATGCCTGTCCCTAGGCAGATAGCATAATAAAAACATACATAAAACTACAAAAGCAACTACTGTCAAAACATTTTACAATAATACAAACAAACAAAAAACCCCATCTCAAACTAATAAACTGCTATACATTTCCCATTCGCGGTTTCCCTACTCGCGATTTCACATAATTGTAATTTTTTTTGGGGGGGGTGGAGGAGAGAAACCCCCCCCCATATTTTTGTCTTCCTCCTGGCATCCTGACCTTACCTAGTGGTCTAGCTAGTTTTCGAGGCAGGAGCGACTCGAGAGACTATGGGAACTCCCCACAGCCATTTCCTAATGGCTATCTGCATGGGGCAGGAGCGTAGGAAGATTGCTCCTGCCCCAAAAACCAGCTAGACCACCAGGTAAGGCCGGGATGCCAGGGGAAGGCGGAAGGGAGGCGGGGATGTGTCAGAGCCGGATATTCGCGGCTTTTCGCCATTCGCGGTCCGGCTCTGCCCCTATCCCCCGCGAATAATGAGGGAGAAGTGTACTAACACTCAAGAGCTGGAGAAAGCCTGTACATACATGTATGCTTTAAGCACTTTTTTAAATTGCCGTATTGAGGAATAAAATCAGTTATCTTAATTGGTTAAGTGCTGATTATCAATGTACAGCACTCTGCATCGGATAGCACTATAGAAATAATAAATAGTAGTAGTAGTAGTAGTAGTAGTAGTAAGTGCCACTCTGCTCTGGAACATGCACCCCCTCTTCCCCCAAATAGACAATTTCGGCTTGGGCAATTACCAGGCATTTTCTGCAGCACTATCCATTTAAGTGCCGGTGAAAATACCCAGTTAGTTCTGAACAAGCAATTTGAAGCTCTTTCTGGCTGGTTAAATCACTTTGAATACCAACTCCCGCACCTTCAATTGCACAAGGCCTACTAGGTATTGTATAGGGCAGGGGTGTCAAAGTCCCTCCTCGAGGGCCGCAATCCAGTCGGGTTTTCAGGATTTCCCCAATGAATATGCATGAGATCTATTTGCATGCACTGCTTTCATTGTATGCTAATAGATCTCATGCATATTCATTGGGGAAATCCTGAAAACCCGACTGGATTGTGGACCTCAAGGAGGGACTTTGACACCCCTGGTCTAGGGGTACTGGTCTGGTTATGCTAAAAGGATGAGTGTCCATAAATAGACAAGGATCAAACCCACTCAGCTTCCAAACGATCCCAGTATCGGAATCGTATTTGCAAACTATGAGATCAGGTAATTTAACCGGGCATTAAGTAAAGGCAATTAGCTGTGCAGCATTATTTTTGAACTTACTCAAAGAAGGTAGTCCATCCAGTCTCATCACTTTTAGTTGCCAGAAGACCACTGTTCCCATGGTAGGTGAACAATACCAGCTCTTCTCCCTGGGCTGTCATGCTTTTCAAACATCCGTTGGTACCTATGGTCAACCAGATTACTTGATTATCAGGTGACACAATCCTCACAGGCATCCGGTTAGGGTCCCTTCTGATACGAAGAGTATTTCCATTACTGTCTGTCACAGCAGTAATATCATTATCATTGCTGTAGCTAAAATTGTACAGATATTCTCCTGTAAACAAACTCAGTGTATGCTGGTGTGTACCATTGACATCAAAAATGTAGAGTTCTTCTTCTGTTGGAGAGGCAACCTCATAAGAGTTCATGGAATTCAGCAAGGGTTTATTCCTGGATACAGCCCTTATCCGGATATTCCCTAGGTCTGCAATGTACAATGTGCCATCTGGAGAGACAGATAAGGATGAAGGTGCATTAAGCTTGGCATCTTTGGCATAACCATCACCAGTTTGGTAGCAATCGCAATTAGCATCATTTTTGCAGTCACAGTCTGAGGGTATTCCAGCTACCAAAGAGATCTCTCCATCAGTTGTAACCTGCCTTATTCTGTTAAGCTTCTTTTCATCTGTTTCTGTGATATAAAGGACTCCTGTATATGATACGGCAATAGCTGTTGCCGATTCAAGTGTTGCCTGCACAGCATGTTTTCCAGCAGAGTACTCCACTCCAGGAACTTGGCAATACATCGGTCTCCCAGCAGCAATACGAACTTGTCGATTTTCCATGATCTGTAAAACCACATTGTTGTCTAGAACATAAATGGAATTATCCATTGGATTGATAGCCAAGTCTGTGGGCCATTCCAGACGTACCTTAGGAAAAGAAAATAGATTATTATTGTAATAAAAGGAAACCATAATCCACTATTAACTTAAAATTGCTATAAAAACAAGTGTTGGTATAATAGATCAAGTTTATTCATGTTTTTTTGATTAAACGCTTATCCAAAGCCTAGATTCACTAACAATAGTGACTCAATCGCTGTTTTGGCCGATTCTCTGGCCGATTTTCCAACAGCGATTGATTCACTATTAAGTTTGCATGCAAGTGATTTGCACGGAGGTGCAAATCATTTACATGCAAGCTCCCCGACAGTAGTGACAGGAGAAGCAGCCTCCTGCCACTGCTGTCAGGGCTTCTGCTGGCTTTTTTTCTTCTTTTTTTTTAATGGGTCAGATATTTTGCGTGTATTACACATGCAAAATATCTTTTCAATAGAAAAAAAAAAAGAAAGAAAGAAAAAAAAGCCTCCTGCCCCACGACAGCGCCCCCTTCCCGACTGCCAACCGCCATCAAACTAATATGGCAGGAGGGATGTCAACATAATCTGTGATATCAAATCTGTTATCGACAGGTCTTCATGTTAGTAAAACCCGATTCAAAATAGCCAAGCAATTGTTAGTGAATCAATCACTTGGCTATTTTGCATGGGGTTTTACTAATTTGCATGGGTGGATCGGATGGGATCAGAAACTAGGCGGTGGGCCTTTTAGTGAATCGGGTCGTTACAGGATCGGTAAGTTTAGTGAATCTGGGCCATAATTCTTTGCTGGAGGACCTGGTTAAGGTGATTGACATAGATTAGTTCAAAAGACATTTAGACAAGCTCCTGGAGGAAAAGTCCATAAAAAAGTTTTAGCAAGATAGACTGACTGGTCACCATTCCACCAGCAGTGATCAGCATAAAAAAAAAAAAGATTCCTGATTGTTGCTGGGTAAATTAGTCCCAGTTATTCAATGCCAGATCAGCTGCAGGCATCAGCATTGAATATCTAGGCCTGACTGCATTGCTGCTGGTTGCTTGAACTTAAGCAGGTCCTAGCTGGTGCATGTGCGTGTTAATTAACTTAACATGCAGTAACTTGTAGGTCAATACAAAGTAAACTACCGTATTTGCCGGCGTATAAGACGACTTTTCAGTACCTTAAAATCCTCCCCAAAGTCGGGGGTCGTCTTATACGCCGGGTACTGTTTACATGCCCTTACTTTACATTAGAGAGCTGCACGGGGACGCCCCTAGGGTCGCGGGGATCCCGTGGGGATGCCCCCTAGGGTCGCGGGGATCCCATGGGGACGCCTCCGAGGGTCGCGGGGCTCCTGCGGGGCTGGATGCTCAGTCTTCTGGATGTACGCGGCTCTTCTTCTCCCTACCTTCTCTGCTTGCAGCACAGAGCCGAACGGAAATCTTCCCGACGTCAGCGCTGACGTCGGAGGGGAGGGAGGGCTTAAACAAAGCCCTCCCTCCCTCCGACGTCAGCGCTGACGTCGGGAAGACTTCCGTTCGGCTCTGTGCTGCAGGCAGGGCAGATAAGGAGAAGGAGAGTAGCCTCGCGGTTCGAGTGGCTACCAAGGGAGAGGAGCGGCCCGCCCCGCCCCGGTTGCAGCATAGCCGGCCAGGTTCCCTTACTTTTGTGGCACTTCCCCGACCGACCGATAACAGCCCGGGTCCGACAATCCTCCCTGCCCTGTAGCCGCGAATCTAAATTACCTTCTTACAGCAGCTGTAAGAAGGTAATTTAGATTCGCGGTTAAGGGCAGGGAGGTTTGTCGGACCGGGGCTGTTGTCGGTCGGTCGGGGAAGTGCCACAAAAGTAAGGGGACCTGGCCGGCTGTGCTGCACCCGGGGCGGTAGAGAAGGTGTGCGGAAGAAGGGGTCGTCTTATACGGCGCGTATATAACAAAACTCTATATTTTAACTAAAAGTTGGGGGGTCGTCTTATACGCCCAGTCGTCTTATACGCCGGCAAATACGGTAGTTTAGCATGTGCTAAGTTCTGTAAGGTAGAGTAAATAAGGAAAACCTCAGAAAATTATCCTCAACACACATTTATTTATTTATTTATTCATTCATTCATTTCTCTTTACCGTTCTCCCAGGAGAGCTCAGAACGGTTTACATGAATTTATTCAAGTATTCAGCAATTTTCCCTGGCCCATGTTGGATTTCTACATTCATACAAGTTAAAACAATTATATACATATTACATTCCAAAATTTAACTTTGTTATGTATTCATAAAAAACATTGTACCATACCTATTAAAAATTGGGTTAATATTCCCTTTATCTTACTAAAATCTGTCTTCAAGAATGAATTCTTTCTATATTTTAAATCAGGGGTAGGCAATTCCAGTCCTTGAGAGCCACAGGCAGGTCAGATTTTTAAGATATCCACAATGAATATGTATGAGATGATTTGCATACACTGCCTCCTTGAGATGCAAATCTTTCTCATGCATAATTATTGTGGATATCCTGAAAATCTGACCTGCCTGTGACTCTCGAGGACCGGAATTGCCTACCCCTGTTTTAAATCATTTCAAGAATTAAAAAAAAAAAAATGGATTGACTGGTTTCAAGTTCAACCTAAAATAAACAATGTGCTGCTTTTTATTATGCATTTGGAACTTCTGTGCAATCCAAAATGTAATACATCTTCTCAAACTTGCTTAATTCTACTTGTATATCTGATAATCTACACATCTTCATAGTAACAGAGTAATTTATCTTGGCTGGGGCCTTAAAAACAGTGGTCTTGTATTATATTTGCTTTAACACAAAAATAAGTAGTTTATTCAGATACTCCTGAACTGCATTAAATTGGTAATATAACTGCATTGAAACCTACCTCACTAATATGCATGCTAGTATCACATGTTAAAGGTCGTGCTGAGGTCAGGTCATTCGAACCAAGAAAAGTTGAAATTATTCCATTTTGATCCACTTTTCTGATAACTTTTCCATCAACAAAGTAGATTAGTCCATTCTTGTCTATAGCAATTCCTTTATTGAAGAAAAAATGTTTATTTTACAAATTCCTGATCTCCACATTGTATGTTAGCATTTTATTGCATGCCTATTAAAAAAATTACAACTGATGGATCACTTGAAGAGAAATATTTCTGTTCATTTTGGTGGTAATTTTAGGAGGCTGTCAAATGCTTAGCTATGCTTTGATAAAATTGCCAAAAGCAATTAGTGCTGCCTGATTCAGGGAAAATGTTTTCGATTCAATTCAATTCACTTTTCGTGCCCAATCAGGCATCTTTTTCAGATGTCCTGGCAGGTTTATTTTGTAATCTTTAAATGGATGCAGAAGATGATGAAGTGAGGTAAACTGGAAATACCCACATAAACAAAGCTCCTAATGAACCCTTGAAAAAGCCCTTGTGGCGAAACAGGTCCCGTCGGGGCATGCTAGAGATACTGCATATTAAAGATAAGTAAAGAAAAGACTTTCTGTTGTTATTGATTTTATTTTGAAGAAATATTCAATTAGAAAACAACAGTCAGCAAAAAGCTACATTAAACAAGGAGGCTATTATAAGGACCTAATTGGGACACTATTATCCAATATAATTTGGAAATACATTTTTAGTGTTGATTTAAATAATGGAGAAGGCCCTCTAGCCATCCTTTTATTGAACCCTGAGAAGTGGGGTGCTTTGTTTATGTGGCTATTTTGTAATCTTCCCATCCCCCCTTTGCCCTCTTCAACCCCACGCTGGTATAAACAAAATAAAAATATGTTTCCTTTCTCTGTTAGGTCCTAGCTCACTCTCACTGTCTAACACCAGCTCTAGCAGGATACACATTTCAAATCTGACATATTGTAATTACAAAATAGAAAATAAAAATTTTTTTTTCTACCTTCAACAGCCATAGCCGGTGGTGCAGTGGTGCAGTGTGCAAACTTGAAACTTCTAGCAAGTTTGCTTGAAAAGCTGTCCGCGCTGGGGCTCCGTAGATGACGTCACCCACATGTGAGAATATCATGCCTGCTTGTCCTGGGATAATTGTTTCTTTCCCACTGTCTACCATCTCTCTCTCTCCCCCCACTCTGCCTTGTGCCCTGGGTCAAATCTCTATTCCCCTCCATGCAGCATCTCTCTTTCCATTATCATGTGCAACATTTCTTTCTCTCTCCCCATGCACCATCTCTCCTTGACCTCCACCATTTGTCCACCATTTCTCCCTATCTCTTCTCCATGCATGTCTCCCTCCTCTCCACCATTTGAAGGATTTTTCCCTCTCACTCCTTTCTACCTGTTTCATCTCTCTTTTCCTCTCCTCCACCCCAATTCTTCCTTTCTCCCCACATGAGCAGCATCTTTCCTCCCCTCCCATCCCCCTGTGCAGCAGCACCTCACTGATCCTCCCACCGTGAAACCTGACATGCCTCCAAGGCCTCCTAAAGCAGCAGAAGTGGAAGCATTCTGAACAGGCTGCTTTGTGACCTGCCCCGCTAGGGTTTCCCTCTGCTGTGTCACCGATGACATCATCAGTGACCCGGCAGAGGGAGTGCCCCAGCAGGGAAGGCTGCGAAGCAGGCCATTCAGAATGCCGCTGCTGCTGCTGTTTTAGGAGGCCTCGGAGGTGTATCAGGTCTCAATGGGGTGGGGGTCGCTGAATCGGCAAGTCTGATTTTCTCGGACAACAAATTGATTCACCAAAGTGAATTGGTGAATCAATTTGAATCGGCGAATCATAAATATGCCATGTGAATGGCTGGAGTAAATGAGGGCAGTTACATGTGTAACTATATTTTAAGGGCAGTTACATGTGTAACTATATTATAAGACTCATGCATAATTGCTAGACATGGCCATGACGCATTCATACCCCTCTATCCATGCCCCTTGCAGTTACGCTCTAGAGTACTTAGGCACAAAGTTATTGAATAGTGCACAGCTATTAACTACTGTTATCCCCATCTGACTGCATAACTTATTTCAGTATAGAAAGTTATGTGCCTATCGGGAGAAAATAGAGGGATGGGAGCTATTCTATAACACAGACACTAACATTTAAACTCATGCTTAGAATAACGTGATTTACATGCATATGGGGACATATACATGCGTATATGCTACATTTCTGCATAAGCGCTATTCTGCACATTTGCAAAGGTGGAGCTTAGGCACATTTCAGACTTGTGTGCATAAATTCCAGAATATTGTGTTACACGGGTATCTGTCACACTCAGGCACTAACACATTAGCGTTATGTCTGGCAAAGTGCTTGCAACTAAATGTTAAGCATGTATGTATACCTGGCTGCATATATACCTACTCCCTCCTGTGACACCCCTCCCAAGCCCATGACCGTTCCCACCCCAACCCTCCCCATACCTTTAAAAGGAAGGCGGGTGAGAGGGATGTGTACTCCCTCTGGCCGGCAGGCCTGCCTCTTCAGAATGGTGTGCCTTCCCCTTCCCAGTGCAACCTGGGATGCACCAGGGAGGGGCCTAAGGCAGTGATTGACCCAGGCGCCTAAGGATTCTCCTAAAAGGATGCACTGGGAGTGGCCTATGACTCTGACTGGCCAGATCCCTAAGACCATGGACAATTGGAGTCTTAGGCCATTCTGAAGAGGTGGACCTGCTGGCCAGAGTAAGAAGGCATCCCTCTTGTCGGCCTTCCTTTTAATGATATGGGGGAGTCTAGGTGGGCTTTGGGGGCTGGGGAATCACGGTTGCCTACTGCCGCCTACAATTGGGATGCTGTTTATAGAATTTGGCCCTAAATGTGTATGTGTTTACTCATGAGCACTTATACTAGTCATAAAGCCAGTGTCAATGCTCGGTCTTAAATTCTGGGGGTATTTGCATAACATAGTATTCAGCATGGGCTCAACTGTGCTAAATGAATAATCATAACAAGCAATGCAGAACTTTTCTGTGCGATAGTTACCACACAGCCTTTGCACCCACATATTCATTTTTGGTGTTCAAGCACAAAGGCCCTAATTCTACAATTGATGCCTAAAGTTAGGCACCTAGATCGGTGAGCCTAGCAGATCTAGGCATCTAACCTAATTATTTAACCTAACTTGGCAGGCGCCTACCACTTTGAAGGTAGGGGCCTAGTCCAAGGAACCTATCACCAAACAGGAATGATTGTGGGCGTGTTTTTTTAAAATCTAGGCACTTCTTTTGGACTTAGGTGCACATTTAGGGCAAGAAAACCTTGGCAAAAATATGGTGCATCTAAAGTTATGATGCTTAAACTCATTTTAGGTGCTGCTTGGCACGATTCTATTAGGTGCTGTTTATAGAACTGGGCCGAAAAAGTGCAAAATTTTATGTATGTAACACTTTTGTAAACCGTTTTGGCTTAAAACGGTATAGAAAATTTTAAAATAAAAAAATAAACACTTTAGTAACAGGGGCCCACAATGCATAGTTTTGAATTTTCAAAAGTGCATGCATTATTTTTGCTGGAAAAAGTACCTAGGGTTACCATATTTGTAGTCGTAACAAAAGAGGACAAGTAGCCTCGCCCCATTCTACCCCAGACCGTCCCCCCCATACGTCTGGAGGGCCTCTGAGCATGCGCACATGTGGCATAATGGCGTCACCTGTATGTGTGTGATGCCATCATGTCACATCCATGCATGCACTGAGGCCCTCCAGACATGGCCCCTAGCTCTGGCAGAGTCGGGGGCCTTCCAAAACCCAGACAAACTGCTGGAGTTTTCAAAATCCACATGGATAGTCCTCAAACAAGAGGACATGTCCTGGTAAATCCGGACATCTGATAACCCCTAATCCATGGGTAGGAAGTATCTGCAAATTTGGTGACCCGTCAAATGCGTGCATGACAATAGCACCCAGACAAATGTGCCCCAACCATTGCGCGCAAGACAAATGCGTGCACGGAATGGGAGGTGACCCTTCAAATGCGCCCCGACAGTGGATTCTATTTTGTCTTTTTGAGGGTTACAAAGTAACTCTCTTTTTTGAGGGGTGGGGAGAACTCCCCCCCCCCGCACCTACACTTAAAACATTCACTTGCTATCTAGTGTTAGGGTAAGGTTTACATCAGGATTATGGGAACTCTTTACATAAGTGAATATCTTGAAGGCCCTGATTTGCTCAGACTCCTCAGGCCCCGTTCCTTGGGAGGGGCTTTGGCCTGAGGAGTCTGAGCAAATCAGGGCCTTCAAGATATCCACTTATGCTAGATTCACGGGCCGCAAATGGCGTGTACGTAATTGTCGGGGCGCATTTGTTGGAGCACAATTGTCCTGCGCGGATTTGTCGGTGTACTGCAAATTTTACTCCTACCAGCAAACATTTCAAAATGACAAATTGGAAACTTTACCTTTGGGAGTGGTGAGAGTAGCTTCCACAGCCTTGCCTCCTTCCCCACATCTTGCTTCATCAAAAGGAAGACACTGCTCTCCTATTCCTGCTATTATTTCAAAATTTTTGGTGAGATCTTTTGCACCAGACAGTGACTTTGGACGATAGATTTTGCGTGCATTAGAGTCAGAAACATACAGGTCTCCTGTGACTGGGTCAGTTGCCAGGTAGTATCGATGGGCTAAGTTACTGCTGTAAAAAGAGAAGACATGTGTTTTAAAAAAAGCCTCTTCCGTGACATATATTCTAACACAATGAACAAAACAGGAGGAGGCTAGAATGCTCACAGAATATTCTGAGTGAGCAGAATAGTAAAAGGGAACAATATTCTAACACATCATGCTGCAGAAAGATGAATACAAATTATACCCAAACAGAAAATATAAAAAAGTGAACAATACAGTGGTTTCTGTTTGTCAGATCATTTTGCATTATATATACAGATAGGGTTACCAGATTTTCCGTTTGGAAAATCCGGCCCCCTAGACCCTCCCCCAGGGCCACCCACTTCCACTCATCTCCACCCCAGTCCCACCCCCCCCCCCTCGCTGCCTGCTGTCATCAGGCAGGAGGGCATCTACGCAGCACAGATGCAATGCATTGACATCACATGCATACGCAGACATCTGGTATCTATCTATCTATCTATCTATATATAGACAGTCCTCTTATACACACACTTTTATACTGTATATATATTTATTCTAGCGCTTTTCCTTATACTACCTGCAAACAGTAAGATATATTTAAAAGGCTACCTTTTTGGCAAGACTTTAAACTCCAACCCACTAACATTATTAGGTTGAACTTTCTGTCTCCACCCCCTAAAAATGCAAAAAACAAAACAAAAAACCCTTTAACAATGGATTTACCCAAATAGCAAAGTTCTGGATCATAAACAGTACAATACAACAAATGGTTGCCCTTTCCAATATGGAAACTTAACCCTGGAATCTATAAAGGTCACCCAAATTTGGATGCAGATCCCAGATTAGCACCCAAAATAATTAGGACCTGGGGCTCCTATGATTTAATTATTGGACCTAACAATTTGAATTATTTATGATCTGGGTGCCGCTTTGGCCACCCTTTATTCTGTAAGAATGGACACCTCATAAGGGGGAATGGACAATTTATGGATGTTCACAAAAGATGCACACAGTGTTACAGAATAACTGGGATCTGCCTCTGTTTGTGCCTCAAAATTTGCACCAGGTTTCAGATAGTGTTAAGTCCTCATGCCCAAAGCTAAGTGCCAAATTTGGCACTCGATGCCATCCTGTAAGAGTGATCATTTCAAAGCACCCTTTATAGAATGGCATTGAGCACCAAACTCCACTGGTGGCAATTTTTTGGTGCTATCTATAGAATCTGGCCATTAATGTACATGATGAATTTAACAAATAGAGAGAGTGGTTAACAATAGGATAGTGATATTCAATGCAGGTTAATAACTTCCACAGTACATATATACAAGTGAACATAAGAACTGCAGCCGCTGCCCATCAAACATTCTTTACTGCAGTAATTGAGGTAGCAGACCCCATGTCAAGCCCAAATCTCTTAATAGAGTTGATGGAAGAATAAATTAGCTCATTCCCCCAACATAAAGCACAAACTCCTCCCCTCCCCCAAAAAACAAACAAACAAACTCCTGGCATTGGAGTTTCCTTATTGGCTAGTGCAGTGTATTGCAAACTGCTATAAGCCGTAGCACCCTAAACCCTGTGCCGTGGCTGGAGGACATCCGGAAATGCACAAATGTCAATGCGATGACTTCACACACATACGAAGGCCCTCCAGTTGGGGCCCTGAGCTGCCAGTGGTGATGGTGGGGTGCTACAAAAAAAGAAGTGTGTAGAGGAGAGGCGCGGGCAAGGAGGAGAGGTATCGCTGCAAGAGGCATGTCCTGTAGGCAGTCAGCCGATGCCAGCATCTCACGGCACACCTGGAATCTGCTATGGCACACAATTTGCGATACACTGGGCTAGTGGATAGGTAGGTCTATCCCTCAGTCACTCCGGCCCTTTTGGGTGCCTGGGTTCAAAATGGTGCAAAGTTTGGTGGTACTATGAGGCTAGATGTAGTGGTCAACTGATGACATTTTGAACCCAGGTACTTGATGGGGAAGTAGCAATTAGGGATTTCTCCTAATTGCCTGTAACCAACTAAGAAACTAAGAAAGAAAGGGGGAGATGGTGGATTTGTGCTTTGTTTCAGGGGACATCCGGAGGTTGAGAGCATTAAGAAGCACCATTAAGAGGCTCCCCTGAACCATCAGACTATGCTTTCGTGGCCTGATGCACCTGGGAAGGAAATATAATGCAAGTTCTACGCTGGCATCATCTTTCCAGGAATAACACAGCTTGCAAATTTAAATCAAACTACTTTATCCATTTGCATAATGATGAGCTGTTTTGAGTTCATTTGCATGCTTTGCATCTCATTATTATTTTGCTCTCACTGCGCTGTCAAAGTATGTGCATTGGGGGCACGTAACATAATCTTTCGTCATCTAATCTCTATTAAATGGCAAAAATCCTGCATTATTCCCTTCCCTTATGTTAGCAACTATCCCACTTCACTTATTCATGAACAAATTGCTGGCAT
The DNA here is from genome assembly GCF_902459505.1 of Geotrypetes seraphini. NCBI lineage: Eukaryota > Metazoa > Chordata > Amphibia > Gymnophiona > Dermophiidae > Geotrypetes > Geotrypetes seraphini. The sequence goes on along the minus strand of NC_047084.1, from coordinate 192,724,350 downwards.
CCATAATGCAGAAAAGCTGTAAAAAGGTCACTTGCAAGTAAGATATTATCTCATCTGGTTGCCTAATATCTTAATTTGAGAGCAATAACTGATGAGTTTACAAAGATAAAGCTATAATGTATCTACCACTTCAAGTGAGATCTAAACATCTGTTCACATACTTCAGTACACATACTATGTAAAAATAATGTGCTACTATAACACATTTCATGTGATAGTAACTTGCAAAAAAAAAAAAAAAAAAAAAAAGCAACAGAGACCAATGAGAACAAGCTGTTAAATTATGCAATGATAAAAGGACAATTTTTTATATGAATTTACCTATACAACATGCAATATAAATGAGATGTATTTTTTAATGTTTTGGCAATGCAGATATCAAATGAACCAATCAAACAAATTCTGAGACACTGAAAGATTTTGTGGAAATTTGCTCTCCATGATTTCTAAGCAACTGCAAAAAGAATCAAAATTGTCACAGAAACTGAGAAGAGAATGATTTACTTCATAGAACATAACCTACATTTTTTGCTACTTTTTGATGGGGAGTTGGAGAAACAGATGTGGAGAGCTATTTTTGAAAGTCAGAATTGGGACCTCCTGCACATACTCCCTCCCCCTTTTAAAAAACCCTAGCACGGTTTTTAGCGCAGGCCGTAGCAGTAACAACTCTGATGCTCATAGGTACTGCATGAGCGTCGGAGCTGTTACCGCTGCAACTGGCACTAAAAACTGTGCTACGGTTTTGTAAAAGAGGGGGATAATGTCCAAACCCCTCCCCCCCTCCGGTCCATCTCACAGCCATTTTCAAACAGGAAATATGTTGGAGTTTCCTGTTCAAATGAGAATATCCAAAATAAATAGCCATTTTACAAACTGAAATGTCCAAATTATGAACAGAACCCCCACCCTCCCCTCGAAACAAGGATGTCTCTCTGGCATCATTTGTACAAAAATGGCCATGCAGAAGAGAAGGGCAGCATAGTGGCAGTGAGGTGCACATGAATCCAGGGCACCCAGGTTCATATTCTACTGCCCTCCAGGAACTTAGAATTACATACTATACCTGAATGAGCACCTTCTCAATGGCTCTCAGGCTTGCAGGTATCTAATATTTAGGTACAGTAGATGCTGTATATCTCTACTTCTAGAAGTCGCAAGATTGTTGGCGGTATATAAGAATAAAGTTATTATTATTATTATTACTTCTAGAGTGCTCACAGTTTAAAAGTTAAAAAAAGAGGGTAGAAGTGGGATGTGAACCTGGGTTGCACTGACCACTAGGTTACCCCTCAGACCTGCTTGCTGCTGGTTCAGAATGCCAGATGGTGTCATGGAGCCTAATATCCCTTTCTTGATTCACTTTTAGGGGTGATGGGGGTGGGTGGGCGGGGTCTGTTTCTCCCTTCCGGTGTCAACACGCCCCTCTTCCTCCCTTCCGTATTCCAATGCATCCCTTATTATTCTTCCCTCCCTCTGTGCTGTGTCCCAAATTCATGACTGCCTCCCTACATCCCATGGGTGTTTAAATCCTCTGGCTGCCTCCCTCCTCCCAGCCACACTTCTCTTCACAAAGCCATTAGAGGAAGGCTTCCGGGTCAGCCATGGGCTGCGGTAACCCCTGGGGAATTAAGGAGGGATCATGCTTTAATCCCTCCAGTGGTCAGCTACTCATTCATGCTACTTTTTATACCGTGAACATAAATAAAACAAGTCTAAATAAAAATGTATTTTTTTAGACTTTGGCATTTTTTCCTCTTCTAGCATTGCTGTTAGACGTCCTGATTTTGGGCCCTACCTAGTCTACCCAAAACATTGCCCCCTTGCTACTTGGACACACCGCAGTGCAGAACATCCAAATTCTACCTTTCCAGCATTGCACTTTGGATGTTTTTGTGACATGGACATTTCTTTTTTTTGCCATCTTAAGATATCCTTCTGCTTAAAAAATGAGCTCTATAACTATTTCAGCATTGCCAATAAAAAGTTGAAAGTGGTGCAGTTAACATCTAAACATTTATAACAATTAAATTACAACCGCAAGAGTAGGTTCAACCCACTCCTTGGGATAACCCAGCCAGTTAGGTTATCAAGATAACTACAATGAATATGCATGAGATAAATTTGCATGTTATGGTCTCTATCACATGCAAAATCTATCTCATGCATATTCACTGTGGATATCTTGAAAACCAGACTGGCTTGGTATGTCCTGAGACTGGGCTGAGAACCCCTGCTTTTATGGTTGCACTAGAGCAGTGTCCCACAATTTTTTTTGCCAGAAGGCACACTAAACCCAGTGCATTCACAAGTGCTTAGATGTCGACATGTGTGGCATCATCACATTGATGTCCGCGCATGTGCAGAGGTCCATCTGGCCACGCCCTTGAACCCGTCACTTCAGTGGGGGATCCTGAAGGAGGGGAGATGCCAGTGAGGGGAAGAGTCATCAGCGCCGGCTGACTGCCTACAGGAGATGCCTCTCACCGCAAGGGGCACTTCCAGCACCTCTCCTCCTTACTGGCGTCTCGTCTGGCACACAGCTTGCGATACACTGCACTAGAAGTAACATTCACTTTTAGAAAAGCCATTTTCCACCAGATTTTTATAGCTTGTTCCAGGTCCTGGGCTCCTGGCTGGCCTCAGGTCTCAGCTGTGTCCTACTATGAAACTTCTCCAGGACTGCAGGCAGCCCGATAAAGCCCTTTAAGGGGTGAGTAAACAGAACGGAGATAGCATAAAACACAGGTGAAAACAGCTGGAAGTTGTCATCTTCTAAATGCAAAAGCAATATGACTGTGATTTCATCTGGAAATTTTTTTTGTTTTTTTCACATGCATGATATGAAAATGTGATGAACTGTGATTTTAACATGGCCCTAGTTCTGCGGTTAAGCCCAAAATGCTCTCAACACTTTTTGAGCAAGTCCCAAAAACCAAAATGATTGGCAATTGTTAATACATTACATATGCAAACAGACAGCTACACAAAAGCAGTATCATTTTTTAAATTAATTTTTAAAGCAGCATTTCAAAGTGATCAGCTAAAGATTTCTCTATATATTTCTTGTGCATTTGAATATTATAAGCCTAAGCATTCTTGTAAGGAACAAGTACAATCTTTTCTAATAAAATTATATTCTAATGTTTGTCCACTAGTTCCCCACTCATGTATCTAACACTCTGAAATGCAATAATGAAGCCATAATACACTTAGATGAGAACATAAGAATGGGGCACAACATCTGAAAATCACAAAATGAAAGGATTATTTTGTAAGCTATTTATTACTCAACTTTAGCTATATGTTGCATACCACAGTCAGCTACAAAATGTTTATTTTAGTACTGTTGGAAATATTGGCATAATATAATATCAGCATTTGAAACAATTTACCCACTTCCTTTAGTCTACTGAAATGTTTTAAAACAAGAGTAATAGCAGGAATGTTCAATATATAAACACATTTTTATGGCTCAATTGATTTTGCTTCTGGAATTATTCCTAAGTCTACTGTCTCTGTTAAAATATCTTCTCTCATTTTTGAACACATGCATTGCATAGAGAATGTCTCTGCCATGGCCAATTCTCAGCTGCACATGCTATTGTCATGTTATATGCATCACTCTACTGCCCACAATGAATGCTAATGGAGATCAACATGGCAACTAGAGGCTGACTAAAACAGATTTTTTCCAGTTTCATCAGGTTAAGAACATCCATCTTATGTCAGACTCATACTTATGAACCGGGATCTGTTTCTCCCTTCCAGTGTCAACGTGCCCCTCTTCCTCCCTTCCGTATTCCAATGCATCCCTTATCATTCTTCCCTCCCTCTGTGCTGTGTCCCAAATTCGTGACCGCCTCCCTCTGGCCCCTCTTCCTCCCTTCCTATCCCAACATGACCCTCATCCTTCCATGGGTGTTTATCTCCTCTGGCTGTCTCCCTCCTCCCAGCCACACTTCTCTTCATAAAGCCATCAGAGGGAGGCTTCCGGGTCAGCCATGGGCTGCGTGTAGGAACTGCAGCCTTGGCTTTGTGAAGAGCAGTGCGGCTGGGAGGAGGAAGCCAGCCAGAGGAGATAAACATCCATGGAAGGATGGGGGTCATGTTGGGACAGGAAGGGAGGAAGAGGGGCATGTTGGCACAGGAAGGGAGAAGAAGGGTTGCGTTGGGACACAGAAGGAAGGGAGAGAGCACAAACTTCAGACCAAGGATGGAAGAAAGGAGGGAGGGAGCATGAACTTGGGACACAGAATGGAGGGAGGGAGGAGAGCATGAACTTGAGACATAGGATCGAAGAATGGAGGGAATGAGGGAAAGAGATGCTGAGGTAGGGGAGGGAATAGGAAGGGAGAATTGTTGGGCATGGGTGTCTGAGGGAAAGAGAGATGGTGCACATGGGAAAATGAAGAAAGAGGATAATTGTTGGGCACAGGGAGGGAGAGAGAGAATTATTGGACATGGTGGCGGGAGAGGCATGAGGTACAGATGCATGGGGAAGAGAGATGTTGGATGTGGTGGTGGAGAGGGAAGAGTGGGACGGATAAAGAACGAAAGTGTAAACCTCCTATCTTTTCTTTTTATTTAAACCACAGTACTTTATTTTGAGGACTGTTTCTTTAATGTTTAATGTTCTTTAATGTTTTTATAGACTGTGTACTGTACAGGATCTGAGTTACAAACAAATTCAACTTAAGTACGGGTTAAAAAAAATGGAACTCATTCTTAACCCGGGGACTGCCTGTACTTGCAATCACAGTACAAAATAAAACTAAAAATAGAATGCATAGAGTAGCCCAGGATTACCTTACAGTCCCTGGTGGTCTAGTGGTGCAGTCAGAGTAGGAGAAATGCCTCAGTTATTGCAGCTTTTTGAGTATAGGGCCAGAATTGGCATGAGTAATTGAGGATCACTCCTGTTCCAGCTACATACCTAGAACACCAGGGATTGTAAGATAGGCCTAGGGATTCAAAGCACTCAGGTTGGTCCAAGTGGAGAGCAACTCCTGTTCAGTTGGAGGGAGAGCAGAGAGGGAAACTGCAAACATATGATCAAACACGGAGGAAAAAAAACAACCTTTCAGCCAAAACCAAAACCAGGTAGAAAAATAATTTGGGGCTGGTGTTGGTGCTGAAATCAAAATTCAGTCAGCCTCTAATGGCAGCTTCTGGTTTTCTGCAGCTCATACAAGGCAATTTTATAATAGGGTTTCTCTAGGGTTACCAGACGTCTGGATTTCCTCGGACATGTCCGGATGGCTTTTCAAAACCTGGCACTTTGTCCGGGTTTTGAAAAGTCTCCTCTAAATCGTGTCGATCGAACTGATTAATGGGACACAATCAACATGGGTTTAGCCAACAGAAGTCTTCTTCTGAGGAAATGAAAAAGCACAGGGACAGAAGGGAATGTTCTGCTGTGTTTTGGAAACTGGTCAACAGGGAATAAGGATGTAATGGCCAATTCTCTCAATGGAGGAAGATGATTACTGGAGCAACCACAATGATCTTAATTGTGACTGGTGTTTTTTTAAATATATTTATAAATGACCTGAAAATGGGAAGGATGAGCGATCTGATCATAATCTGCAGATGACTGAAAATCATGCAGACTTGTTAAAATGTTAAGTTACATGAGGATTGTGAGACATGGAAGGAAGACTATGGGAGACTAGAAAACTGGGTACTGAAATGGCAGATGGAATTTAATGTGGAGAAGTGCAAAGTAATACATTTGGGAAAGATAAATACTCAGTTCCACATTAGGAATCACCAAGCAGGAAAAGATTCTAGACCTCATCATGGACATAAGAACATAAGAGTTGCCGCTGCTGGGTCAGACCAGCGGTCCATCATGCCCAGCAGTCTGTTCATGCGGCGGCCCTTTTGGTCAAAGACCACCACCCTAGCCCTAGTAGGAACTTGTCTAACTTAGTCTTGAATCCCTGGAGGGTGTTTTCCCCTATGACAGCCTCTGGGAGAGCGTTCCAGTTTTCCACCACTCTCTGGGTGAAGAAGAACTTCCTTATGTTCGTATGGAATCTATCCCCTTTCAATTTTAGAGAGTTCCCTCTCGTTCTCCCTACCTTGGAGAGGGTGAGCAACCTGTTCTTATCTATTAAGTCTATTCCCTTCAGTACCTTGAATGTTTCAATCATGTCCCCTCTCAATCTCCTCTGTTCGAGGGAGAAGAGGCCCAGTTTCTCTAATCTTTCACTGTACGACAGCTCCTCCAACCCCTTAACCATCTTAGTCGCTCTTCTCTGGACCCTCTCGAGTAGTACCATGTCTTTCTTCATGTATGGCGACCAGTGCTGTACGCAGTACATCAGGTGAAGACGCACCATGGACCGGTACAGCAGAATGATAACCTTCTCCGATGTGTTCATGATCCCCCTCTTTATCATTCCTAGCATTCTGTTCGCCCTTTCCGCCGCCACCGCACATTGTGTAGACGGCTTCATCGACTTGTCTATCAGAACTCCCAAGTCCCTTTCCTGGGAGGTCTCTCTAAGTACCACCCCGGACATCCTGTACTCGTGCTTGAGATTTTTGATACCGACATGCATCACTTTACACTTATCCACAATGTTTGAAAGCTTTTACTCAGTAGGCTGAAGCACCTAATCCCCAATCCCCACTCCCCCCGACATACTGAACACACACACACGTTAGGAAAGGAATGGAGAATGAAGCAGAAAATATAATTCATCACTCAATGGTGCAACTGAACCTTTTGAGTACTGTATGACATTCTGGTACAGTGCATCTCAAAAGATATAACAGAAATAGAAAAGGCAAAGAGAAGACAACCAAATTAATTATGGGATGACTCACTTAAGTATGACTTTCATACAAAGAAAGACTATGGAGATAAGGGCTCTTCAGTTGGAGAAGACATAGCTGAGAAGTATGATAGAGGTCTACAAAATACCGAATGGAATGAAATGGATAAAGGCATCAATTGTTTACTGTAGACTTATTAAGTAGTCTATTGAAAATAATCAGAGCAAATATGTTCAACACATAGGGGTCCTTTTACTAAGGCGCATTAGCTGATTTAACGTGCACTAAAGATTAGCACGTGCTAAATGCTAAGGCGCCCATTATATTCTATGGGCGTGTTAGCATTTAGCGCATGCTATTCTTTAGTGCACGCTAAATCGATTAGCACGCCTTAGTAAAAGGACCCCATAGTTAAACTCATTTGCAGAAGATATATTATGTTAATCAAGCTTTCTATTCGACCTTTACCTATTCAGTTCAAGGTTGGATTATAGTATAAGAATCTGAGTCAAGTTACCCAGGAAGTTACAAAGCACCAAGTGATTATAGAAGCAGGTACAAGTTACCCCGGAGGTCACAATATAGAAAGATATTAAAGATACAGTTACAGTAGCTTTTAAACTAGGTTTGGTGTCATTCTCGAGGAGTTTGTTAGTTAGCTAGGGCCATCAGTTCAAATAACAATTATGGTGTCTGTGGTTGGTTCTTCATCTTGATATAGATGAGCTCTTAGGATTTTTCCGAATCTGCGATAGTGATTTCAGGAATGTAATATGATTGGAAGTTGGTTCCAGTACTTTGTTAGTTGGTATTGGATGGAGGTGAGTTGCCTCATATATTTAACATTTTTGCGAGATAGAAATTAGAGTTGCACCAAGTTTCCAGTGGAATATCTGTTGACAGCACCTTGGGGTAGGGTGGCAAGTTCAATTAGATAGGAGGGGGGGGGGATTTCCTGCTAGGATCTTGAAGGCCATGATGCATAATTTAAATTTAATTCTGGCAGTTATGGGCAGCCAGTGCAGTTTTATATATCATAGTAGAGCTGGAAGATGCTCAGATTTCCAGAGTCCGAATACAAGTCTAACTGCCTCAGTTTGGACTAAGTGGGATAGCAAGAGTTTTGAGCAGTGTCAGTGTTACATTGCAATAATCTAGTCTAGATAGAATTAGGCATTGTACTAAGATTTGGAAAGATCCCTCAATGAAATATTTTCTGATGGATCTTAATTTTCATATCACAAGTAAGGATTGTTTGGCTACTCGCATGTGGTGTTTCATAGATAGGCAGTTGTCTATTTCTACTCCTAGGACATGGGATTGTAGTTCAAGTAGAAAGTCTTTGTCATCAATTGTAATCTTCAGCGAGTATGGCTAAAAGTAGTTAGCATAACTAGGTTTAAAAAAAATTGGACAAATTCCTGGAAGAAACATCTATAAATGGCAGTTAAAGTAGACATGAAGAAAACTACTGCTTATCCCTGGGGATAAATAGCATGGAATCTTGCTACTTTTGGGGATCCTGCCAAATAACTTATGAACTGAATTGGCCACAGTTGATAACATAATGCTGGGCTAGATTGACTTTTGATTTGACCCAGTATGGCAGTACTTAGAGCAGCTGATTTAAAAAAAAAAAAAAAAAAAAAAGGCTCTGACAGTTCCAGGAGGAAACATCTATAACTTGTTATTGTAGATAGGGAATCCCTGGGAATATAAAGAATGAAATCTATCTACTTTTTGAAAATTTACCAGGTACCTGTGACCTGGCATGGCAGCTGTTGAAAATAGAATAGTACTTTGCTTGATGGACCTTTGGTCTGACTCTGTATAACAGGGTCAGACCTCCTCAGTTAGGTTACAAGCCAACATCAACATGTATGGCCCCCTTCTCTTACAAGTTAATTTATATTACAAGTATAAGAAAGTGACAAAATGACAAACTCCCTTCTCTTCCCACTAATTTCAAAATGCTTACTTTCATGAATGTATGAATGAGAGGTGGAGCGGGTGAGTAGCGTGGACAGCAGATATGTGGGGCGAGGACAAAGAGAGATAAAACAAAAACATCAGTAGGATGCTCAAGTCATGACCCTTATGTTCTTATTCCCAGTTTATACTTGTAGCCAACCTCCTGTTTTCACTTAAGCTTGATGGCTGGAAAATGACAGCAATTACTACCACTTGTGCAGCAAAAGATTGATCGTGGGCTTTACTATTTTTGTGAACCAAGAAGGACAGACAGTGTTTGTACAATCATTTAGAATACAACACTCTAACTTTTTACCCAAGTACCTTCTAATCAAGTTTCAAGTTTTAGCGAGCACTTTTTTATTTAAAAAATTTCCCATATCATTTTATATCAAAACGGTTTAAAAAATGGTTATATACATAAAATGTTAAAACAAATCAGGACAAGCAGAAACAGCCAATTAATTCTTACAGTAATAAAAATCAATAGTCAAAGAAATGCATCCACAAATAGTTGTGTTTTTAACAGTTTTCTAAATAAACTCCTATCACAGCATTTCCGAATTTGGCCAACAAGGGTATTCCACAATTTTACTCCTGCACATGAAATACTCCTGCATTTGATAGATCGCCTATCTTAAATCTAATCTAATCCTTCTTATTCAGTCTGTTATCTTTGAACCATCTTGTATCAATCTTTCATTCTGTGGTTTCAGTTCACCTTTTCATAACCATTCAAGTATCCAGGTTTGATCAAAATATGGTCCTGGAGTAACACTGCACCACTTTGGCCTCCTTTTCCAAGACTGCGATAGCAGTTTCTAGCTTGGGGAGCCACGCTGAATGGCCCGCGCTGTTCCCAACGCTCTTGAGTTCCTTTCGCAGTTTCGTAAAAGAGGGGGGGGTTTATATTTTCTCACTATCCGTGCAGTTGTTATTTATTTCCCTTTTTGTTAATATACAGTATATGATAAGATATACGGCCACTTTTATACTGCAATTAGCAAAAACATTTAGTTCAATGAGGATTTGCATCAAATAACCAGATAGTTATGGGATGTCACAAATTAAATAAATCACATACTAGCGTTTTTAGTGCCGGCCGTTGCGGTAACAGTTAGGACGCTCATAGGAATTCTATGAGCGTCGGAGCTGTTACTGCGGTGGCCGGTGCTAAAAACCCTAGCACAGCTTTGTAAAGGAGGGGGAAAATGACTTATATCATAAAATTTCTTATACCCCACAGTTTTCAACATGGTTATAATTATTTTCAGTTCTTATATTTAAAAGGGAAGGTGATCCAAAATTTAGCTTGAGAGCCAAAAGATGATGCAAGAGTTGATTTATGTTTCATGTTTAGGATTATACATCAACCAAGAAAAGGACAGGATCCACGGAAATATATTACTTTAGAGATACAAAGTAGATCCATTTAAGACTCAAAGAACTAAGGACAGTACTGGGCAAACTTGCATGGTCTGTGTCTATATATGGCCATTTGGTAGAGGATGGGCTGGAGTAGTATAGATGGGCTGGAGTGAGCTATGACGGAGACTTCAGTAGTTGGAACCTAAGAACAGCACTGGGCAGAGCTTTGGATTTTTTGCCCAGAAATAGCTAAGAAGGAAAAAACAAACAAATTTTTAGATTGAATCAGGTTGGGCAGGGTGGATGGAGTATTCAGGTCTTTATCTGCCGTCATCTACTATGTTACTATGTAACTCAATGTCTTGTGAATGTTTCAATAACTAACATAATTTTTTGTTTATTTAAATGAAGGAAAAAGACTTCATCAAAACTGGTGGGCTGCCAAGATAAATTCTGTAGCAAACTCTACCCAAGGAAATAACCTCAGTCGTCGGCCAAAAAACCATTTGTGTCAGCAAATAAATAAGAAAAACAGTACAGCACTTATCTTGTCTTATCTCCCATGTTTAAGATTGACAGAGATTTTTTTTCTCTGTAGTTTCACAAATTCATGTGCTTCCTTCCCTGCATAGTGCTATCGGATTCTCGTTCATTCCTCCTACTCATCAGAATGCACTTGCAAATCTATTAGGAAAGAGATGGTAAATAAGACCAAGAATATAATGCCTCTGTATTGCTCTGTGGTGTGACCTCACCTTGAGTATTGTATCCAATTCTGGCCACCATATCTCAAAAAGAGATACAGTATAGCAAAATTTGAAAAGGTTCAAAGAGCGACCAAAATGATTACAGGGATGGAACACCTCTCATATGAGGAAAGGCCAAATAGGTTAGGGTTCTTTAATTTAGAAAAGAGACAGCTGAGGGCAGAAATGGTTGAAGCTGACAAGATCTTGAGCGGTGTAGAACGGGTAAAGTGAATGAGTCAATATTTTTACTCTTTCAAAAGACTAAGGGACATTCAATGAAGTTACATGGAAATTCCTTTAAAACAAATAGGAGGAAATATTTTTTCACTCCGCCGCGTTCCCTCTAAGCTGAGCAGGAGTCCTCCACCCACAGTCTCACCAATAGAGGGTGCTGTTTTACTGTCACATTTTTCAATTGTGAGGGACATGCAAGTTCTGCAGGACTCCAGGGAACATACCTGTCCTTAGCGACTGAAAATATTCCACCCCCTAGTGGTAGCAATGCAGCTGGAGGACACCTGCTCAGCTTAGAGGGAACAGTGATATTGGCTCTGGAAGTCATTACAAGAGGATGTGGTAACAGTGGTTAGTGCAGCTGGATTTAAAAAAGATTTGGATGTGTTTTTGAAGGAAAAGACCTTAGTCTGCTATTGAGACAGGCATTGGAGAAGCCACTGCTTGCCCTGGGATTAGTAGCATGGAATTTTGCTACTGTTTGGGTTTCTGCCAGAGGTACTTTTGACCTGGATTGACCACTGATTAAACAGGATACTGGGCTACTCTTATGTTAATAACTGTGACATATTCTGGACCTTTACTTTCATACTTAAATACTTTTTGGCAATTTAGTTAAGTAGGCCTGGAGGCCTATGATAGTAGCTCTAGATGCAATATCTGTTTCTATGAGGCCCATTCCTTCTTTGGCTCGATGAATGTACAGTCATGGCAAAAATTAATTCTTATTAATAACCTTGTGGGCATGGAGGAGTATTTTATTCACACACATCTAGTTTCCTATCCTATTTATTTAACCACTTCATAGTTGTTATAATGCGATATTAGTGGCATCAATTTCTATAACTTTAATTCCTTGTTGTTATTATGTATATGTTTTCAATTATTCTTTATAATTTCAATAAAAAGATTTGAATTTTAATAAAACATTTTACATTTTAAATGCTATATGTGAATTACCAGCTAATGGCTTGTAAGTATTTATTTACTGGGATTTATTAACCACCTTTATAAAGAGATTCACCCAAGGCGCTTTATAGCAGGTAGAGTTTAATATAAAACGTACATTTTATTATTATTGTTATGCTGTTAACAAAATTATGGACTCCTTTTACTAAGGTGCACTAGCGTTTTTAGCGCACGCAAGAAATTATCAAGCGCTACACCACGCGCTACGCGGCTAGAACTAACGCCAGCTCAATGCTGGCATTAAGGTCTAGTGCGTGCGGCAATATAGCACGCGCTAATGCCCTAATGCGGCATAGTAAAAGGAGCCCTATATCTTCTTCAATGATAATGCATTTTAATCTTCTGTAATATACTTTACTGATCTTTTTTCTTCAGTGATTTATGCTGAATTGTGGCTCCTTCCTCTACTCCTAGATATCTAACACCACCCTTCGGTTCCCTTGAGTTGTTTTCCATTTATCCTGAAAGAAAGGTTGTCTCAGGAACCTTATCTAGGTCAAAAGTCATTCTGATGTAATCTGAGAAGCTTTTCACAAAATAATTTTTCTACTAATTGCTGTCACTGGATCTATACTAGAGAATGACACGGTGACAAAATTCATCACCATTCCCGTCCCTGCGGATAACCGCGGGAAACCATCTTCATGTTATTCTTTAAGGAGACAGGGAAGAATCAGAGTATGAATGGCCACAACCACTGACCCGCAAGCTTTGCTTTGAAGAATGCTGGTGTAGAAGGATTGAAGTTGAGATAGACACTACAGAATGACAGTCTCCAGAGCTGGTATCCAGAGCAGATATTGTGATGTCATCATAATGCCTCATTCCACCAGTGCCTAAGAGCCAATCACATCAGTGATGTCACAATGGCTTCATTATCCTTGGCTCACATAAGAATCAGAGTATGAATGGCCACAACCACTGACCCGCAAGCTTTGCTTTGAAGAATGCTGGTGTAGAAGGACTGAGGCTGAAATAGGCACTAAAAATCCATCCCCTCCCTAACCCCAGATCCTACTTTTCCCTCTCTTGGAAACCTTCTCTGATCTAACGTTGTAACCCTTCTTCCATAACTCTTTTTGTAATCCGCTTTGAACTGAAAGGTAATGGCGGAATAGAAATCTGTAATGTAATGTAAAAAAATGACATGGGATTATTTCCCGCGGTAATCCGTGGGGACGGGAACGGTGATGAATTTTATCACCATGTCATTCTCTAATCTATACAGCTTCAAGTACAGACAGGAAATATGATGTTATTCCTGTTTGTTCCTTTTTTTTTTTTTTTTAGGATTCAAGTAAATTCATAGCCCAATCAATTAATACAAGTACTCACTGGATTATTTGCTAGGCAAAACAAGAATGGCATGCGGGATCTTCCCTAATATATTCCTTACTAGACCATTTGTTAGTAATTACAAAAAGGACCCTTCTAAGGACAGCCTATATATAGATCTAATCTAATCTTCTGTATCACACTTATCCAGAACAGGTTCAAGGTGATTCACAAGTAAAGAAGCCCATACATTAGTATGGGGAATTACAATAACAATGACATTTTGAATACATTTTTAAAAATTGTTCTTAGTTTTTGTATTATATGTTGTGTTATTTTCAAATGCAATAAAACATTATTGAACTTAAAAAAAAAAAATTGTTACTAATACTACTTGTCACTCATATAGTGCTGAAAAAGCATAAACAGCACTGTACATTTTGACATTTATAGATGGTCCCTGCTCGGAAGAGCTTACAATCTAACTTGGACAGACAGACATGACATATAGGGCTGGGGTGCAGAACCCAAGGTGCATAAATAGTTAAATAGTGCACAAGAAAGTTCTTACATGCAAATTGTATTTTTTTTTTTTTTTAAAATAAAGGTTGTTCATGTAAATATGTGGAGCATAATAAATTTTTTAAAAGTCTAAGGGCTCCTTTTACTAAGGTGCACTAGTGGTTTTAGTGCGCACTTAGCACGTGCTATAATGCCACACGCGCTAAACACTAACACCTCCATAGAGCTTGCGATAGTATTTTTCATTTAGCGCACCTTAGCAAAAGGAGCCCTAAGTCTGATTTAGACAGAGGATGCTAGTCGACTAAAGTCGGCAGCGGCATAATGTCCATTCTCAAAAAGTACGTCTAAAATATTTTGGTGGTAATTAGAGCATGAACCCTTAACTACACCTACTGTCTAAGCAGGACAGGCTCCCACATGAACTACCCACTACTGATTAGCAAAGCTGCACCCACTATCTGCCCCCAAATACGCCCCTAGCGCTAAGAAATAGTGCGCATGTGTAAATTGCCTTAGGACACCTGGGCCCATCCCTTAGTAGTGCTCTCTTATGTGTGGTAAGCATGCATTAGTGCTTAGTGCAGCTTAGTAAAAAGGCTCCTATATATTGTAGGTTGATCAAGTTTCAAGTTTATTGAAAATTTGTTATCCTGCTTATTACATTACATTCGAGATTTCTATTCCGCCATTACCTTGCGGTTCAAGGCGGATTACAAAAAGAGTTATAAATGGAGGGTTACAAAGTAAGATCACATGTCATTTCCAAGAGTGGGTCAGGTAGAATCAGTGGGTTAGGGAGAAGATGGGAAGAAGGAAGGTACTTGTGGTATTAAGCCTTTTTCAGGGATTTCTTGAAGAGTATAGTTTTTATTTCCTTTCTGAACATCTTGTAGTCTGGGGTTGTTATCAGTAGATTGGCGATTTGGTTATCTAATTTTGCTGCTTGAGTAGCTAAGCGGTGTACAATGATAAAAATATAAAACTGACAGGTTGTACAGACTGATATCAATACTAGACAAACGTTTACTTTAATAGACTAACGATATCAAACAGTAGGTTAGGGGGTAGAAATACAATAATGAACAGGATAGAAAGACAAATATGGTAAGTACATTGGAGATGGGAATTACTACATCTGTGCAGGAGACTGTGATTAGCAGTTAAAGATTCTTTAAATAGGAATGTCTTTTACTTTGATTTAAATCGATCTAGGGTAGATTTTTCCCAGATATGTATGGGGCATCAAATTCCATAACTGGGGGACAGTGACTGAGAAAATTGATGTTCGAGTGGTACCATATATTATTTGCTGAAGTGATGGTATTACTAAAAGATGTTGATTACTAGATCGAAATGTTCTGGAGGGGGCATAAGGAATAAGTAGTTTCTTGATAAAGTATGGAAAGTTTTGGTTTTAAATACTAGCAGTAGTGTTTTGAATGTTATTCTGTAAAAGATTGGTAGCCAGTGTGTTTTGATCAATAAGGGTGTTACATGGTATAATTTTTTTTGCCTTTGTTAGGAGTTTGAGTGCGATATTTTTAAGTGTCTGACTTTTTGTGTGATTCCTTTGTAAAAAAAAGTTACATGATAAATTACATGATCTTTGGGAACATTACTCGGATCTCTTTTTGGAAGAAGTGTTCTGTCTGTTCTGGATTATTGCAACATAATATATTTGGGATCTCATAAAAAAAACTTCTAAAAAGATTAAAACTTATTCAGAACACAGCAGTTCATTTGATTTTCGGCCTGAAAAAAAACACGACCATGTTACTCCATTTTACCAGCAGTTGCATTGGTTGCCTTTTGAGGCAAGAGAACTGTTTAAGTTCAGTTTTAAGGCCTTGTTTGGTCTGACTCCTACTTACCTGTCTTCATGTTTTGAACGATATAAACCAAACAGGATCACTCGAGGAAATTATCTGTTTGTTTACCCAACCATAAAATCTTGCCGTGATAAGAGATTTCTTGACAAACTACAGTATTTGCATTTCAGGCAGGCAAAATGAATTCATGGTTATGTACCATTATTTCTCAGACTCATTCTTATGTGTCTTTTAGGAAGTTGTTGAAACCTGATTTGTTTGGTAAATTTGTAAATTGATGTTTTAATCTTGATTGGTTAACCACAAATTGATATTTTAAAATGTTTATTTTAATTTGATCTTAATATCTTTTAAGTCAATTGTATTTTATTCACTGATTGTACAGTTCTTTTAGATTTGAACCGCCTAGAACTATGTGGTGTGGCGGTTTATAAAAATAAATTAATATAATATTATTATTATTATTATAAAGGTTGGCTGCCTAACCGATTGATTTTTGCAATCTGCCATCTGAGCCAGTTTGTTTCAGGTTCTTTTTAAGCTGATTTCCAATGTTATTTCTTAAAGCCAATCCACATTATTTTTTCATGCCATTTCTATCTTCACCTGTATGCAGGGTAGTTATTCTGCTTAGAGAATGACAGAGGGACAAATTTTTCACCATCCCTGCAGGAACTCATTTTCCTGCCCCTGCCCCATTCCTGCAAGCTGACACTCATAGGAACTCAATGAGCATCGGGAGCAGCGCGGGCCATTCAGTGCAGCTCTCTGCGCTAAAAAACGCTAGCGCGGTTTGTAGAAGAGGGGGTCAGATTCTGTGGTTAGAGATTTCCTGTATTTTGACAATGACAAATACATTGCATGAATTTTAATTCTGATTTCTTCTTCTGGAACCACAATGTTACTTGACTAAAAGGTTTTGTTTCTGATTAATATTTAAGCATTACTAGGACTGTCACATATGGAGACTAAGGCTGGTTACTAAATTGCTATTGCAAATAATCTCCAATACACATTTATCTATAGAAAAGGGCACGTAGCTAATCTGGGTGGCCAATAACAGTGGGCAACATCAAAGTCCAAAAAATGTAAAGGTAAAAGGGGTTAGAATAGGGGTAGGGAAGAAGAGTGAGGGGTTAGTAACAAGGAGGATAATTTTGATTGGAGGGAGGTAAGAGCAGGGGATTGGAGGGAAAAGGAAAAGGGGTGGAGCTGGGGATGAGAGTAAGAAAGAAATTGGCGGGCTAAATAAGAAACACGGAGGAAAGAGAAAGGGAGGGGAGGAAAGGGATTTCAGTTTCCCTCCCTCCCATCGCTTTGTGGATTTAAGAGGGTGAGGGGTGAATAATGTGGGGGGAAGATAGGGAACTGGGGGGGGGGGAGGGTCGTTCGCAGCTAGTATGTTGGCAGGCCTAAGGGCAGAGCCATTATGAGAGACAGATAGAATTGGAAGTACTATGATTGTGAATAATAAATATGTCCTCGTGTGTGACACCGCCACGAGGTGCGGTGACTTGACGACTCCGTAAGTCACTGGGAGATTAGGGAAAGTTTGGGATAAGAGAGCTAGTGTCGATACTGAATAGCTCTTTGAGGGAAATCATAAATGGTTAAGTGTGAAGTTTGGTATGTTTACAAAAGTTTTGAAAATTAATGTTTGAAATAACATGAAATAAAGCTGCGGCCAATATTTGCCCAATTGAACAATGTAATAGTTATTATTGGAAATGGGTGATGTATTTCAGAATGGCTTATGTATGAGACCCAATGTTATGGTATAAGTGACAATTTTGAAAATGTACTTTCTTCAGATACTCCTTGAAAATTTCTGAGATATATACTTCCATCTCTCTCTAATTCCTGATGTTTTGAAGTTTTTATTTTGTTAGTCTGGATAAAGATTTTATATTATGACATGAACCATAAAGTGCAAAGTGATAGATGTGGGAAAGAGGAAACTGAACTATGGCTATATGATGCAGGGTTCCACGTTATGAGTTACTGTCCAGGAAAAGGATCTAGATGTCATCATTGAGGATATGTTGAAACCCTCAGCTCAGTGTGCAGTGGCGGCAGCTAAGAAAGCAAATAGAATGTTAGGAATTATCAGGAAAGGAATGGAAAACATAGATGACAATGCTATAATGCTCTTGTATCACTTTATGGTACAGCTGCACCTTGAATACTGTATGCAATTCTGGTAACTGTATCTTAAAAAAGATATAGTGGAATTAGAAAAAGTACAGAAAAGGGCGACAAAAATGATGGAAAAGGCTTAAGCGGCTAGGCCCTTCTACTTGGAGAAGAGACGGCTGAGGGGTGATATGATAGAGGTCTATAAAGTACTGAATGGAGTGGAAAGGGTAGATGCGAATCGCTTGTTTACTCTTTGCAAAAATACTAGGACTAGGGGGCATGCGATGAAGCTACTAAGTAGTAGATTTAAAACAAACCGGAGAAAATATTTCTTCACACAACATGTAATTAAAACTCTGGAATTCATTGTCAGAGAATATGGAGAAACCAGTTAGCTTAGCAGTGTTTAAAAAAGGTTTGGATAATTTTCTAAAAGATGGCGCACGGGGAGTGGACACCGCTGTGCTTATCCACGTGGGAACAAATGATGTGAGCGGGCGGAAGTATGACAGGGAAGAGATGAAGGGCCAGCTCCGCTCACTCGGAAGACAACTAAAGATCAGGGAGGTGAAGGTGGCCTTCTCTGAAATCCTCCCTGTACCAAGAGCAGATGGAAAGAGACAAGGGGAATTGCAAGTGATCAACGCCTGGATGAGACGATGGTGCGAAGACGAAGGCTTCGACTTCGTGCGCAACTGGACGGCGTTCTGGGGAAAAAGCAAGTACTACAGAAGGGATGGACTACACCTCAACAAGGAAGGAGCAAGAGTTTTGGCAGGCAACATGAAGAAAGCAATAGAGAAGGCTTTAAACTGAAGGACAGGGGAAAGCCGACAGTCGACCGCCGGTCGATGGCACGGAAAACAGGATGCACCGACGTAGGAACAAAGGACTACTACTCATACACAAGAGAGGTCGACCTCACAGCCAACAAAGGAGAACAAGCAGGAAGGGACAACTCAGACACAGGATGGGATGACCACACAGCAAACATGGGAGATAACACAGGAGCAGTAAAGGATACCGTAAATGAAACTGTAAGGACAGCCAAGAGTAGAAGGTCCAAAAAGGCAACACGAAGGGAACTTAGATGTATGTATACAAATGCTAGAAGTCTAGGAAACAAAATGGGAGAACTAGAGACGATAGCAAGACATGAGAACATGAATATCATTGGCATAACAGAAACATGGTGGAATGAAGAAAACAAATGGGACACAGTACTACAGGGATACAAACTATATAGAAGGGATCAAGAAGGGCTGAAAGGTGGAGGTATTGCCCTATATGTTAAGGAAGAAATAGATTCTGTTGGAATGATTACAACAGACAGGAAAGAGAAGCTGGAGTCCCTCTGGATCAAAATTCCTGGTCGCAATGGCGCAGATACAAAAATTGGCCTTTACTATCGTCCCCCAGGACAGGCGGAGGTCACTGACTCAGAAATGATGGAGGAAATCAAACAAGTATGCAAGACAGGCAATGTAGTTATATTGGGAGACTTCAATTTCCCAGGAATAGACTGGAAACTAGGAGCCTCCAACTGCGGCAAGGAGGCCAAATTCCTGGAGGTGCTAGGGGATTGCTTCCTGGAGCAAATGGTAAAAGAGCCGACAAGAGGCGACGCCACCTTGGACTTGGTCCTAAATGGTCTCACCGGACCGATAACAGAAGTAGAAGTCATGGTTCCACTGGGAACGAGTGATCACAATGTAATCAACTTTAAACTTGACATCGGGAAAGGGAAACATGCCAAAACCTTAACCACCACCTTAAACTTTAAAAAGGGTAAATACGATTGCATGAGAGCCATGGTAACAAAACGACTCGAGAAGATGGTGGACAAACTTGAAACAGTAGATCAGGCATGGTGCCTATTGAAAAATACTATTGCAGAAGCACAAGATCTCTACATTCCGAGGATTTCCAAAGATCGGAGAACTAAAAGCAAAGGAGAACCGGCATGGCTTACCATACAGGTGAAGGAAGCCATAAAAGAAAAGAAGGACTCTTTCAAAAAATGGAAATGCACGAAGACAACCGAAGCCTGGAACAAACATAAAGATGAACAGAAGAAATGTCACAAGGCGGTGAGGGAAGCAAAACAGGACTATGAGGAAAAAATAGCCCGGGAGGCCAAAAACTTCAAGCCCTTCTTTAGATACGTGAAAGGGAAAAAACCTGCAAAAGAGGCAGTGGGACCCCTGGACGACAAGGGAAGAAAAGGGTACATCAAGGAAGATAAACAAATCGCAGACAAACTAAATTCCTTCTTTGCGTCCGTCTTTACAAAGGAGGACACCTCAACAATACCTGAAGCGGAGAAACTGTTTACAGGAGAAATAGAGGACAGCCTCACCACAGTTGAAGTGAACTTAGACCAGATATACTACCAGATCGACAAACTTAAAAGTGACAAATCCCCTGGACCGGATGAAATTCACCCGAGAGTTTTGAAGGAATTGAAGGTTGAAATCGGAGAGTTATTGCAAAAACTTGCAAACCTGTCAATCAGAACTGGTCAGATACCAGACGACTGGAGGAAAGCGAACGTCACGCCAATTTTCAAGAAAGGATCGAGAGGAGAACCGGGCAACTATAGACCTGTGAGTCTTACGTCTGTCCCCGGCAAGATGATTGAATCACTGATCAAGGATAGCATAGTTCAGCACTTGGACACACACGACTTGATGAAACCCAGTCAACATGGATTCAGGAAAGCGAAATCGTGTTTGACGAATTTACTCCAATTCTTTGAGACCGTAAACAAGCAAATTGATAGTGGAAAGCCGGTGGACATAATATACTTGGACTTCCAGAAAGCATTTGACAAAGTCCCACACGAAAGACTTCTCAGGAAACTACAAAGCCATGGCATAGAGGGAGATATACAAAGATGGATAGGCAAATGGCTGGATAACAGGAAGCAGAGAGTGGGCATTAATGGGAAGTTCTCCGACTGGGAGAAAGTGACTAGTGGTGTACCCCAGGGCTCGGTACTTGGGCCGATCCTTTTTAATATTTATATCAATGACCTGGAAAACGGAACATCCAGTGAGATCATCAAGTTTGCAGACGACACAAAACTCTGCCGGGCAATCAGATCGCAGGAGGACAGTGAGGAACTCCAGAGAGATTTGTGTCGGTTAGAAAAATGGGCGGAGAAATGGCAGATGAAGTTCAACGTGGAGAAATGCAAGGTAATGCATTTAGGCAGTAAAAATAAGGAATACGAGTACAGAATGTCAGGTGCAACTCTGGGAAAAAGTGAACAAGAAAGGGATCTGGGTGTACTGATAGATAGGACCCTGAAGCCGTCGGCACAATGCGCGGCAGCGGCAAAGAAGGCAAATAGAATGTTGGGCATGATAAAGAAAGGAATCTCAAGTAGATCGGAGAAAGTTATAATGCCGCTTTATAGGGCAATGGTCAGACCCCACTTGGAATACTGCGTCCAACATTGGTCTCCCTACCTAAAGAAAGATATAAAACTGCTGGAGAGGGTGCAGAGACGAGCGACTAAACTGGTGAAGGGTATGGAGAAACTGGAATATGAGGATCGACTTAAAACACTGGGATTGTTCTCCCTTGAGAAGAGGAGACTGCGTGGGGATATGATCGAGACCTTCAAAATACTGAAAGGAATCGACAAAATAGAGCAGAGATTATTTACATTGTCCAATTTGACACGGACAAGAGGACATGAAATGAAGCTAAGGGGGGACAAGTTCAGGACTAATATCAGGAAGTTCTGCTTCACACAGAGAGTGGTTGACATCTGGAATACTCTCCCAGGAGAGATTATTGCGGAATTGACAGTCCTAGGCTTCAAAAGCAAACTAGATGCATATCTCCTTGAGAGAGGCATATAAAGATATGGTTGGCTATAAAATAAAAATGTATACAAAAAATTAATTGAAATCAAATTTTAGTAGCTGGACATCATTCACACCACATTAAACAAAGACCTTAAGGCTACACACTCTCAGTAAAGCAACATATGAAAAATAATATAAATATCAGACAACGGAGAAAAATGAACCTCAATTGTGAGAGGCCAGGACTACACAAGTACCTGAGCCAACTCACATCATCACGGGTTCATAAAAAAACTCCGTGTACATTTAAATGATTCTCATTCATACGTTTTATCAAAAACTCTTTTCTTTTTCAAACTTTTTCCGTGTGAGCCCAGTCAGCAGTATTAATAATCTGTTTTTCAGTGTGAACCGGAACCAAGCTAACCAAAAATTTAACGAGGGCAACAGCTCAACTTCACAGGTGTAAGTAATAGTAGTAGAAGCCTGAAAATAATGCCAACAATAAGAGAAAAAAACATTCACTCATCTGGAAAAACAAGATGGTTCCAAAGATTCCTCAGTTCGTGTCCCGAAGGTCTGATCCGGAGATGGCGCTTCTTATGTTCTTATGTTCTAAGTCCATAAGCCATTATTGAAATGGCTTGGGGAAATCCACTGCTTATTCCTAGGATAAGCAGCATAAAATCTGTTTTTATCTTGCCAGGTACCTGTGACCTGGGTTGGCCACTGTTGGAAACAGGATACTGGGCTTGATGGACCTTTGGTCTGTCCCAGTATGGCAATTCTTATGTTCTTATGATATGGTATTTCTATTACATATAAGTGCAAAGCACACTGTTAATCTGGCTATTATAGCTTGCTACACTAAGCATCTCCCTATATGTGCTTTCTAAGAAACATTCTCCTGCTGATGGTTGCTTTGCTATATTGTGTCTCCCTGAACTTGCATAGTTTCTCTACCTTGTGATTACTGGTGATAGTGTGATGGTCAGCATACTGCAGTGATTGGTGGAATTGTGCTTAGTGGGTAAGGAAGATGGTAAATGCATGTTTCGCAGCAATTCATTCACTTATCCAAATCATTGGGTATTTTAAAGACATTGACAGCAAATTAAGAAGTTAAACTGCATATTATAATATAATATGCTAATACTAAACCACCTGGACTATTGCAACATCACCCATCTGACAATCCCCCAGAAGCAAATGCAAAGACTACAACTGATACAAAATGCAGCAGTCAGGATGATTTTCGGGCTGAAGAAGTCCGATCACATAACCCCTTCCTACCGACTCCTACACTGGCTGCCGATGGAGGCGCACACGAAGTTCAAGCTAGGATGTCTCTGCTTCAAAGTATTAAATGGTCTAGCCCCAAAATACATTACAGACCTCTTCTCATTCCCAACCAACAGACATGAAAGAAAAACACACATGAAATTTGTCTCCCCACCAGCTAGAGGGTGCAAATATAAGAGACACCATCAACAATTGCTATCATATCAAGCAGCCATATGGGGTAAAGACCTAGAAAAATTAATTATGCACACAAACAACTATGAAGAATTCAGGAAACACCTAAAAACTTACCTATTCTTGAAATACCTAGGTAACGAACCGGAACATCAACCCCCCTCGTAACATCACCACATACCGGAACGTGCAAACTGCTAACCCCAACCCCTATTCGCTAAATATGAACACTCTATGAACTTACGGAATATTTCTACTTCTGTGTAAACAACTTGGCACTTCCTGGCCTTGCAACACACAAACTGACGTTAACATGATTAATGTTATCAGATGTACATTGCTATATTCTCTAATTCGTTGTATGAAATATACACTGCTATACTCTTTAATTAGCTGTTCGTAAAGTTTCACTTGATTGTATTTACAGTTTCTTTTATTGTAAACCGCCTAGAAGTCGCAAGATTGTTGGCGGTATATAAGAATAAAGTTATTATTATTATTATATATATTGTAAAATGACAAAAATAATTTTGGTGGGTTTTTTTTTCCGGATCTTCCACAGAGCTTGGCCAATTCTTATGATATTTAGTGCATTGTGTCCTGAATGAAGTTGATATAAAATGTTATAAATATTTCCCATTGCACCACGACACTACCTTGTGAAAATGAATTGTGAACTGAATAAAAACACATCAAAAAATTTTTTATGGCGTATCTTGTAGAAAAATGTAAAGCCAAAAGTAATGTTTCAATTTAAGCAGATGTTCGAAGTGCGTTCCCTTTGCACGAAGGCATGCCCTTAGTCTTGGCCACCACCGATCTATGGACTTGTCAATGACGCTCTGCTTCAGCTCAGCCCAAACAGAGATGAGGCACTGTTTAAGGTCTTCAACATCAGATATTGCTGTCTGGTAGACGTGTTCTAGTATCAGCCCCCCAGATCCAGTAGTCAACTGGGTTTAGGTATAGTGAATTCGCAGGCCAGAGGTCTGGACTAATACTGCAGTTCTATAGTTTCTTTTGCCCAATGTACTGGGGCATTGTGCTGTTGGAAGATAAAGTAGTCTCCCAAAATATGACAGATTGCTTCTATGTCATGAGGACATCCCAATAGTATGTGCCATTGTATCTTAATCCAAGGATCGATGAAGATCTGTGAATCTGAGTTTTGAGACGGAGACTGAGACCATGACTGATTGGCTGAAGGTCTGGTGGGTCCATAGTAGGTATTTGGTATTAACCCTCATGCTTCAGTTTTGTTGAATTGTTGAATGGACTTAAAACAGTTAATTTAATAGAAGGTGTAATCTGAAAACTCGAGTGAAGGAATGGTATCATCAACCACCCCTAAATACCTTCTATTCTTATAACTCTTCAGGCCCTCAGAGATGCCACCAAGTGTTCAATAACCTTTCATAACACCTGGCTTTATGCATCCAATCGTCATCGGGTCACTTGTTTAGTTTTGCTTTAAATTTCAATGAGTTAAGTAAAACCATCAACTTTACTAAGTGAAATAAGTGTTAATACTTAGCTTAGGTGGTGGACAGCAAGGGATAAGTTCGCAAACTTATCCCTTGCTGTCCACCACCTAAGCTAAGTATTATACATATAATGTATATCATATCATATACACCACTCCTACCCGAGTCGGTCCTGGAGTACCCGCCAGTCAAGTTTTCTCAGGATATCTGAAATGAATATGCATGAGAGAGATGCATATCATGGAAACAGTATATGCAAATCAAGCTCATGCATATTCATTGTGGCTATCCTGTAAACTTGACTGGCCAAGGGAACTGACTGTCTTGGGAAGGGAAACACTGATATGCACTGCCTTTAGAAAAAAACTACTTTCAGACATTGTCCCCGGATCTGGTTCATATATGCTGCATTGTCAGTGACAAAGGCAATTTAGTCTATACTTTTTTTTAGCATTTCTACCATTGCCTGGCTCACAGTTCATTATCTCCAAATGCACATGATAACAGAGCACTCTAGCTCAGTACTCTGAGATAGGATTTCAGTACTAAAATCCCTTATCAAGATTGAGCAGGACACAAGTGAAATACTTATTTACACTTTTAAGGAGAAATCTTACTAATAATCAATAGTTAACACACAGCTACTTATATAGCCACTTGTACAACTTTATTCAAAGTGTTTTGCTCCAACTATAAAGGGTCATGGATTTGATATACTACCTTTCTGTGGGTACAGTCAAAGTAGTTTACCATATACTATATATACCATATACTATATGCTGCCCCTGGAAGCAAGAGTGTTGTTCAAATTTGCTTGTCTTTGTTTCAAATCTATTCTAGGCTTGGCCTCTATATACCTGGTTTCTCATTTTAATCTGGATAGTTCCATCAGGCCCACAAGCAGAGTTCATATGTTTAGCCACCCAACAATAAAGGCTGATACAAAAGATACCTGGACAGAACTCTTTCCAAGCAGGCCAACAGAACGATTGGCTGGGTAACATCATTAAGCACTCCTCATCCTACCTTAGCTTTAGAAAACTAGTCAAAACAAACTTGTTTAACCGATTTGTAACCTAAGAACTCTTATAGCCTTATCTCTGTATTCTACCTACATGTACTCGATGACCCTACATTGTGTCTAATTCTCTGACTTTCTCCCTTTCTCCGATTACCTACATGTATTCGACGACTTTCATTGTAATTATTTTGCTGATTGTCCAGCTCTTCTTATTGTAAACTGCCTCGAACTACTATGGCTTTGGCGGTATATAAGAATAAAATTATTATTATTATTTTTAGTCCCTGGTTTAAACTGTCATCTGTAGCTTTAAAAATACAAAGTTTAAGCTTTAGGCTCTAATTCTTCATAATTATAATTTGTAGGTTTAAACATCAAACTTGTGGAGGGGCATAATAAAAAAAAACGTCCAAGTCCCTTTTTGGCCTAAGGCCTTAAACGTTGAAAGTAGAAGCAGGGAAAATGTCCATAACCAAAAAAAAACATCCTTTTTTTGATAATGGCCTGCTTCTACATTGGTGCTGCATTTTCGAAGTTGCGCCACCGGAGACCCCGCGTATGGGGGCCCCTCTGCTTCAAGGGGTCTGTCCTGTTTCCCGCTCTTTTCCTGTGCATCAGGATTTTCGGGATTTTGTGTTGGCGCAGTGGCCTACGGGCGCCGTTTCGTTTGGTGTGAGCCTTGGCTCATGGATATCCCATCCCGGAGGGGGATAGGGCTACCTTACTTACGCCAATGGGGGATGCGGTGGTCTCGGCACTTCCTAAGCGGCATACCGTGCCTGTTATGGACGGATCTGCTCTTAGGGTCTCTGAGGAGCGTACGTTAGAGACACTTCTTAAGTATAATTTTGATGTCTCTGCCTTGGGGGTCCCGGCAGCTATTTGTGTGGGGCTGGTGGCTCGCACCGTGTTTCGGTGGTCTGAGCATGTCCTGGATCGTGAGTCTGATGACTGGTCCTTAGTGGATCTGGAGGTGGTGAAGTTTGAGATGACTGCCTCGTTCCTCTCGGTTGTTCTTTGTGACTTGGTGCTGCTAAGTCTGGGTCTTTTGGTGGCCGCACGCTGTACCTTGTGGCTTCGCGCTTGGTCGGCGGTTGCCGCGTCCAAAACTGAACTTCCCAAAATTTCCCTTTCGGGGGTTGTTTTTTGTTTAGAGAGGACTTAGATCTGGTGGTTCAGACTCTGACGGATCCGGAGGTGCCCCGTCTGCCTGAGGACCGTGCCCGCCCGGCTTCTCGGGTTGGCATTGCCCAGACCACCACTACGTTTACACTTATACCCCATAATGAACCAAAAAAACGCCTAAGCCCAAACGTCCAACACAAGGGCTTTTAGGGGAAGGAGGAGCCAGTCCTTCGCCTAAAAGCTGGATTCTATAACCGGTGTCTGTCAAAAACAACACCATTTACAGAATCCCCCCACCTTAAAATGATCTGGGTAGGAGGGAGCCCAAGCCCTCCTGGCCCGTGGCACCCCAAACCCCAGACTATGTTCAGGGCAAGAGGGAGCCCAAGCCCTCTTGCCCCAGCGGCACCCCGAACCTTTGACAGCATTGGGGCAAGAGGGAGCCCAAGCCCTCTTGCCCCGCGGCACCCCCCAATTATGATCAGGCCAGAAGGGAGCCCAAGCCCTCCTGGCCTCTCACCCCCACCCCCCTACACGATCGGGAAGGAGGGAGCCCAACCCCTCCTGCCCAGGCGGACCCCCTACCCCCCACCCCCCCACTACAATACGGGCAGGAGGGATCCCAGGCCCTCCTGCCCTCGACACAACCCCCCCCACGACTGCCCCCCCGGACTCATGCGATCAGCCCCCCCCCGCCGAACGTGACCCCCGCCGACCCCACGACCCCCCCAATCCCACCCCCCATACCTGTAAAATGTTGGCTGGACAGACGGGTGCCAAACCCGCCCGTCCGGCAGGCCAGCCGGCTGCAGAATGGGGCCGTATTGGCCCAGGCATCTAAAACCCCGCCCACAGGTGGGGCCTAAGGCGCCTGGGCCAACCAGAATAGGCCCGGGAGTCTTAGGCCCCTCCTGTGGGTGGGGGCCTTAGGCACATGGGCCAGGTTGGGCCAATGTGCCTAAGGCCCCACCCACAGGAGGGGCCTAAGACTCCCGGGCCTATTCTGGTCCAAGTAGCCATTTATGACACTTTTTAGATTTTTTATTTTTTTATTATGAACAACATAGCGTCTACGATAAACCTATAATAAACTTCTATGACATATTTTCCAGATAGGATTCTTTCCTTTAGCTTATGTGCCTTTTTCCAGCTCCAATTCAGACTAGTATAATGCAACAAGCAGTGCCAGTAATTAAACCTTTTTCTTTTTTATGAAGCTCCAAAACGTGTCTAATTAGATTACTTCACTTGAGCTCTCTGTGTCAGCAGTGCTTAACTCTCTCATAACTCTCTGGCAATATTCTAAACCACTCTGACTAGTCAGAGTACCTCATATAGCAAAATAAACTGCTCCTTTATCCCTGCTGCAAACACTGGCAGTTACAGAATTCCTTAAACACTAACCAAGAACAGCAGTTTAAATATGTATTTTTCAAGTTCTGACAACTAAACCTCAAGCATTTTCTCTCTTGTTGGGTTGTAGGCAGCCACATCCCTCTCTTTCTATGCAAATAGTCTGGCCTTTTCTGTTCATCAGCAGCATACTAAAGATCCCTAAGTCCTTATTTATTTTCAGTATTTAATATACCCCTATTCAAATCCAGGGATTCAACATGGAAGTGTACAAGCTCCAAGCATGATCCTGCACATTTACTTAAATATACAAAAGTACATCCACAAAATAACCAATCAATCAATCAATTAGAACAGAAATGGGGGTGGGGTGGGTGGTGGGGGGAGGAGAATGAATAGCAACAATACAAAATGCGACAATGTCAATAATCAACAGAATATAAAAAAGAGGGCAGAGGGATAACTGAACTGGCTGGTAACCCCAAATGAGATAGGGAGTGGAAAAGAACATCTAAATATCCACACTTTTACTCTAATCTTTAATTTTGGGTAAGAGCTCTCCATGCATAATACCTGAGATAAGGAATTCCAGAGAATATTTATTTATTCCTTTATTTAGCCCAGAACGGGTTACAAAGGTACATTCACAGTATAGAAGGACAAAATGATTGAAAGATATTTTTGGCAGATATAGCTTAGAAGAATTTGCGGCATTCGTAGAAGATATTACATGGCATAGTATAGATTTAGGACAGTATCCACTGTACTAACAGAAAAGAACATAATTGTTCTAAAGTTTTAGGGCTCCTTTAACAAAGGTGCGTTAGGGCCTTTACGCGCGGAATAGCGTGCGCTAAAATGCCGCGCACGCTAGCTGCTATCACCTCCTCTTGAGCAGGCGGTAGTTTTTCGGCTAGCGCAAACTCCGGTGCGTGCACTAAAAACGCTAGCGCACCTTTGTAAAAGGAGCTCTTAGTGTTGTAAGCGAGTACATGATTGGTGGTCGGCAGTTTAGGTCCCATGAGTAGCGTTGGTCATTATGGAGCTCGAGATTAGCGTTGGACATTAAGAAGCTGGATTTGTGAAGAAGAAGGTTTCACAGCCTTCCTGAAGTTCCATAGATTGTCTAGCGATCTAATGGATATGGGGATGATGTGCCAGAATCTGGGTATAAACTGTGAATAAGAGCTTGGCTGTTTCAGTTTTGAGTGAATGACCAGGTGGTAGTGTGAGCCATCTCTCTGTTTGAGATCTCAGTGATCTGTTTGGGACGTAAATTTGTAGTTTTGATGTCATGTAGTTCGGTGTCAGCTTATGGAAGGTCTTGAAGGCTAGGACCAAGGCTTTAAAGGCGCAGCGTTTTTGGATAGGTAACCAATGCATTGATGTTAGTGCTGATGTTAGTGCTGGGGTGACATGGTCTCGGAAGCCTAGGTTTTTCAGGAGATGAATGGCTGCATTTTGTACACTTTGGAGGCGGGAGAGGGTTTTTGTGGGTAAGCCCACTAGTAGTGCGTTGCAATAGTCTAAGCAGGATAATACAAACGCATGTAGTAGTTTGGCAAAATCGGTTTCTGAAAAGTAAGGACAGATGCACTTCAGTTGACGGAGGTAGTAGAAGGATGAAGACACTACGTTTGATAAGTGATTTGAGAGTAATAGATTTGAATCCAGGATCACTCCTAGGCTGTGGACGTTATCTTTAGCTGTAAGTGTGTCATTTCCCCAGGAAAAGGATGTGCAGGATTCTTTGTGTATCCAATCTTTGAGGCATTAAGTTGTAGTTTATTTGCAGTCATCCATTTCTTTATTTCAGTTAGGCAGCTATGGAGTTTTATGATTTGTGCCTCTCTGTGTTGGCCTAAGGGAAGGTAGAACTGTAAATTGTCTGCGAATGGGTGGATTTTGATTTGGTATTTTGCTGCGATTTTGAGTACTGGTCTGACATAGAGGTTGAAGAGGAGTGGGGATAACAATGCAC
This sequence comes from Geotrypetes seraphini, assembly GCF_902459505.1. Taxonomy (NCBI): domain Eukaryota; kingdom Metazoa; phylum Chordata; class Amphibia; order Gymnophiona; family Dermophiidae; genus Geotrypetes; species Geotrypetes seraphini. The sequence continues at coordinate 192,694,250 of NC_047084.1, read as the reverse complement.
TCTGGGGTACTCCGTAGCGGAATGGTTTTGGCTCAGATAGGGAGTGCCCTAATAGTACTCTCTGCGATCTTTCATTAAGGAAGGAGGAGAGCCAAGCTAGTGCGATATTGTTGATTCCAATAGATTGTAGTCTGGATAGAAGAAGCGAGTGGTCAATAGTGTCAAAGGCGGCACTTAGGTCCAATAATGCATCTTTCCCCTCATCTAGAATTTTCCAACAGTCATCTACTATGTCTAGTAGTACTGTTTCTGTGCCATCACTGAGAAGCAGACATGGTGAATGAAATCTAGTCAAAGCGATCTGAGAGGGAGGCATTAGCAGTTTGGCCTGAGAAGAATGCAGCATCTGAAAAGGCTGGTAAGAAATCAGCAAAACATGCAAATAAAGAAGAAAACTGCAACAAGCATGCAAATAAAGAGGTTGACTTGTATAAAAAACACAATGGGTCAGCATCAGCAGGTTAAAAGCAAAGTTACTCACCTGAAGCAGGTGTTCTCTAAGGACAACAGGCAGATTCTCACATGTGGGTGATATCATCCAGAGAACACGGTAGGGACAGTCAAAAGTATACTGTCAATTTGAATTTTAAGGACCACCCATACCACGCAGATATTGCTGCTTTCGCGCCAAATATCGACTTGCAGGACCCGCAGTTCAGTAACATAGCTAAGAAATCAAGTAGGGTAGATGGGCAGATTGTGAAAATATATATAGGATTGGGAGTAGAGAGTGGAGCAGAAAAGTGGAAGTTTGTTGTGAGGGGAAGCAAAAAAAATCTATTTTGGGAGTCCCCCAGTCTGAGAAGATCTGACACCAGATAGATGTGTGGAGAGACCACTCATGACGCTGAAGGACTCTGCTCAGTTGTGCAATGCGTGCAATTGTGCAGTTCCATATCTCTATTGCTTCTTGGTAGAGTGCGAGAGCCTATGTTTCCTTGTTTGTTCAAATGACAACTATTGATTCTACAAATGATCCTGAAAGGTCCAGAGGACATTGTGAATTGCTCTGAGTTTCAGGTGATTTGAGTGTTGGAGTGTTACAGACTCCCTGAGGGCAGAGGCCGTTGAGAAGGGCTCCCCAGCCTAGCATGGAAGCATTTGTTATAAGGAGCTTCTGGTGGGGAAGAGGCTAAAATAGAAGGCCTCTGGAGAAGGTAGTTGGAAGCATCCACCATTGGAGGGAGTGAAGAAGTACTGAGGTCACCTGTATTCATGTAGATAAAGATCCGGTGGATTGACTCCACTGGGATGAGAAAGTCCATTGTGGAACTCTGAGATGTAGACATGTACTGTTGAGGCCATGTCATCTAAAAGGCATATTTGGCGTGCAGAGATGCGTGACAGGGTGAAGACTTTGAGACACAGGCAGATATGATTGTCAACTCTCTGCTGAGGTAGAAAAGCTCCTATGAACTCTAAGATTTGTGTGATTAGAGATGTGACTTCTGGTAGTTCACTGCAAACCCCAGCAGCTCTAATAGACAAACTGTGGGGCTGATGGCATGCTGAGCATGTTGTGATGATGAGGTCTTGATCAATCAGTAGCCTAGATAAGAAAATATGTGAAACTCCCATGAGTGTAGGGTTACAACTACTACATTTCGTGAACACTCTCGGTGCTAATGTCAGGCCAAAGGGTAATACTCTGTACTGGAAATGGTGATAATCCACTCGAAAGTGGAGATATTTTCTATGAGCAGGTAAGATTGGAATGTGTGTGTATGCTTCCTTGAGGTCTATAGAACAGAGTCAATCATTTTTCTCCAATACTGGTAAGAGAAACCATGTGAAACTGTAGAAAGTACAGAGGTCTAGAATTGGGCAGAGACCTCCGGGCTTTTTTGGTATCAGGAAATAAATGGAGTAGAACCCTCAGCCCTGTAGAGGAACTTGTTCTACGGCACTGAGCTGGAGAAGGGCTGAGAGTTCTTGGTGAAGGAGGGTTTTCTGGAGGGAGTTGAAAATGGACTCTTTTGGAGGGTGGTTTGGAGGAAGACTGTACATATACAGCGATGTTACAGAAAATATTGTTATAAGGCCAAATGGCCCATCCAGTCTGCTCACCCACAGCATCCACTATCTCCTCCTCTCCCTAAGAGATTTCACATGCCTGTCCCATACTTTCTTGAATTCAGACACAGTCTTTATTCCACACAACTTCAACCCTTTCTGTAAAAAAGCTTTTTTTTCCCCCTGAGGCTTCTTCCAGGAACAGAAAAAATACTTACTGTACCTAAAAATATAAGACATCTGCAAGCCTGACGACTACTGAAGTAGTATACATTTGGATACAGTAGACATTTCTGTTGCTGGAGGGATCACATTTACCAAAAGAATAATAATAATTAAAACAAACCCACAAGAGATACAGTGAGATTTCAACCTATGCCTATTGGTTTACAGTTCACTGCATTAACCCTAGGCTACTCCTCTACTCTGCAAGGACATCTGTGTGCACATTGTAAAAATGCAACCAGTCAGACATCTCTGTGCCTTGTTTCCCTCATTTATAATTTAAATGTTTCAGTTTCTAAAATGGTTGTTCAGGATGGACATTTCCAGCATGAGAACATCTTTCCCACATTTTTTTTTTTTTGGATGTGATGAGAACTATGTCCCTGTGCTGACTTGGATGTTCTTTGAAAATACCCCTTTATATAAATCCTGCTTTGCTAGAACTCAAAAACATATGGAGTGGCATTTTCGATATGATGTCCAAATCCAAGTTGGATGTTTTTGCAGAAGAAGCACAAAAAATCCAGTAGCAAATGTGACCATTTTCAAAACAGAAAAAGTCTATCTTTTGTTTTGAAAATGGTCATTTCTCAGATGTGCTTATCTTCACCACATCTATCATTTTGAACCATTTTTGAAAAAAACATATCCAAAATAAAATCACAAAAAAATAAACCATTGGTAGTTAGGAGAGGCCAGACATCCCAGCAGAACAATGGGGCACCCTAGGTTGCACTGCAGTGAAGTTCACATAAAAAGGCCCAGTTACACATTTCACCATAACCCCTTAGTGAATAGTGAGCCCTCCATAATCTACTAAACCCAACTGTATACCACACCTGAAGGTGTCACCTATATGTAGGTACAGTGGAATTAGGGTGGGTTTTGGAAGGCTCACATATTCCACTATAAGTGTAGTGGTTAGTGGTCCTTTTACAAAGCTGTGGTAGAAAGGAGCCTTAATGTGCCCTTAAAACTAAGGCTATTTGTATCACAACAGTAAAATAGCTGACTTTCTATTTTTGGTATTAATGGCATCATGCTAATGTCATCATTAGTACACCTTAATCCCAAAGACCTGCTCCTAGTCCTTTGTATTCTACCATTCAAAAGGAAGAAATTGTATTAAATTAGATTTAATATGGTTTACACAGGGTGACTAATCAGTTCATGAGAACTTCCTACAAAAGTTTTATATAAGGAGTTCACCTGGGTATATCCTCAGCGCATGAGCGCGGAAAGCGCCCTACAAGGTTTTACCCACAAACATCACCATGAGTGGTGGATACCTGGAATGCTCTCCCAGAAGAGGTTATTGCGGAATCCACCGTTCTAGGATTTAAAAGCAAACTAGATGCACATCTCCTTACAAGAGACATAGAGGGATATGGGTGACTAAAATTACGCCAGGTATACACCTGGCTGGGCCTCCGCGTGTGCGGATCGCCGGACTTGATGGACCGAAGGTCTGAACCGGAGATGGCAGTTCTTATGTTCTTATATCACCCCATGAAACTTTTAAGTGCAAAAGTGCCTTTTTTATATATGAAAAAATAAATAATAAAGTGCCAAGTGCAAGTTTATTTTTTCATATATAAAAAGGCACTTTTGTACTTAAAAGGTTACTTAAAAGGTTCACAGGGTGACAGAAGGTGATGTTTGTGGATAAAACCTTGTAGGGCGCTTTCTGCGCTCATATGCTTAAGATATACCCAGATGAACTCCTTATATAAAAAAAATTTTGAGGAAGTTCCCATGAACTGATTAGTCACCCTGTGTAAACCATATTAAATCTAACTTAATACAATTTCTTCCTTTTGAATGGTAGGTGTGCATGTGCAAAGATAGAATACAAAGGACTAGGAGCAGGTCTTTGGGATTGATTTGTACTTGAGACTGACCCCTCCTCAAATACATATAGGGCTCTTTTTATCAAGCCGCGCTAGCGGTTTAACGTGCGTAATACCACGCGCTAAACCACTGGACGTGCTAGCCGCTACTGCCTCCCTTGAGCAGGCGGTAGTTTTTAGGCCAGTGCGGGGGTTAATACGCGTGATGAAATGTCACGCGCGTTAACCCCGCTAGCGCGGCTTGATAAAAGGAGCCCATAGTCTTAGGCTTTTTGATATCATTAGTACACCACCATTAAAAGCAAATACTGCGTGAACACTTACTGCCATCCATTTTGTAGGCAGTAAGGGCTAATGGGGTAATCCTGCACTATCCTACCTAGACTCTCGTATATTCCATTTGAAACAAAGACTAATTCATCTTCAATGACAATCTGGTGATCTAAAAAGCATGCCTTTCCATGGAGGTATCCATCCAGAAAAAAAATGTTTTACTGTCATCTCTCTTCACAAAAATAAATGTAAAAGCAGAACAGTGTTGTCTACTATCCTGACCCAAGTTAGCTTTATTCCTTCGCAGAAAAATGATAATGGATCAGCAAATAAATATTTGAACACATTTTCCTCACAAGAAAGGGGAATTATTGGAGTTATTTTTTTAATACTATGAATTGATTTATTAATATTAAGATTTCTAGTACTTAAGAAATTTTAAAGCACACCTCTACAATAATCTTACAATAAATAGTTAAAAGGTTTATTCTCCCCTGAGCCTAACAGCAGAATTCTGATATTAAGGGGAAGCATGCTGCATTCAACTGGCAGTAACCATTCCTTGACATTTTATAAGTTGCACAATAAATTTTATAACTGTAAAGATACCTTTTTGGTGAGTATATCTAGTGCGAGGCAAACTTCTATGTTCTGTGCCTTGAAAATGACAAGGACAGATGAAGAACAATACATGTTATATTGCAACACATGCTGAATTTATCTCATTGGACAGACTGGATAGACTGTGCTGGGTTTTATCTGCCATCATCTACAATGTTTCTATGTAAGAATAGCTAATAACTTTTTAAGCTGTATGATGTATCGGCAGGAGTGAGCTTTCTGTGCTCCTGCCTCTCTCTCACGGGATGGCTGCCTCATTATCTCGGGGCCAGCGGTGCACAAGGCAGGAGTGAGTTTTTTGCGCTCTAGCCTGGGCCTGGGCCACTTCCTGAATGGCTGCTGTCAGTTCTCGTGGGACTTGTGGGCTGTCTTGTGCGTCACTGGCCCCGCGATAATGAGGTAGCCATCTAGCAAAGGAGGGGCAGGAGCACGGAAAGCTCACTCCTGCCGATACACTGCTGGACCACCAGGATTTAAGGGGGATTAAAAAAGGTACAGGGTGTGTAAAAATATTGTTAGTCGGCTGGGTCGGATTCCTCCTGCCCTGGCCTACCACTAGACCACCAGAGGGAGGACAGGTACAGGACAGGGTGGTGGGATAGGGTACAGAGCCTGGCAGGGAGGGGGGATAGGGTGCAGAGCCTGGCAAGGAGTGTGGGGTTGGGTACAGAGCCTGGTATATTTTATGAAATATATTAGTGCACCATTTGGTTCAGAATATTTTTTTTCTTGCTTTCCTCCTCTAAACCTAGATATGTCTTACAGTGCGAAAAATAGAGTAATTAATATTATTAATATAATTAAGTGTGGGGTTATTATTTTTCAATCTTTAGTCAAATATTTCATGCTTGTCTTTATTTGAAAATTGATTTAAAAAAATTGTCGAAATGAGACGGGCCCGCCCCTTCCCGGCCCATCCCGCCGAAGCCTGATTGGCCAATCAGACCTTAGACTTAGTGGGGATGGGCGGACCCGCTATGCCTAAGGCCTGATTGGTCCAGGCTTCTAGAGCCTGGGCCAATCAGGCCTTAGGCTTTGGTGGGATGGGCCGTGAAGGGGCGGGCCCGCCTCATTTCGTCGAGGCGTGCCTGACGGCTGGATGTGCAAGACCCTTAATTGTCAAAGAGGTGAGTCTTCAGGATTTTTCTGAATGTGGTGTAGTTTGTCTCTTTCCTGATAGTGTCTGGTAGGTTGTTCCAGGTTTTTACACCTAGATAAGTTAACAGAATGGAAAATTCACTTGTAGTGGAAGTATTTTGTGGATGATAGGTTTAGTTGGTTTTTATTAAGGATTCTTTTTGATGTTGGCCAAACATTAGAGAATAATTGGATGAGAGGGGCTGCTGAGCTTCCGTATAGAATCTGGTGTAGGATACATGACGATTTGAAAATTATTCGGGTTGATATTGGGGGCCAATGTAGCTGCCTGATGAAGGTTGCGATTGAATCAAATTTCTTTAATTTGTAGATTAGTCTAATGGCAGTGTTCTGGATGAGTTGTAATTTGTGGACAAGAGTGGTGTTGATGCCAAGGTAGGCGGAGTTGCAATAATCCAGTTGAGATAGGATCATCATCTGAACGATCAGAGCAAAGTGGTGTTGGTGGAAGTATGATTTTGTGAGTCGCTGTTGACGCATAGTGTAGATGGTCTTTTTCCTAAGGTTAGATATTTGTGGATCCACTGTGAGAGTGTCGTCTATGATGCAGCCTAGTACCTTGGTGGATTTTTCCATTATGCCTGATGAAAGAGTGAGGCTTGATATGGCATTTTGTTGTGCAGTGCAGAAACCAATGGCTTTGGTCTTAGTGGCGTTCAGTTTCAACTTGTTCATTGCCCAGGTTTGAATTTTATCAATGTTGTTAGAGATTTTTTTTAGCAATATTAGGATGGTTAGTGGTTATGGGGATGAGGGGGAGGATATCATTGGCATAAGATAGTATAGTTTTGTCTTCCATTTTGATGTGTCCCAGAGAGCTCATGAATAAATTGAATAGGATTGGTGATAGTGGGGAGCCTTGTGGGATGCCACAGAACACCTTCCAAGGTTTAGAGTATGATTCTTGCCTTTTGACCATGTATTTACGATTTTGCAGGAAGTCGGCAAACCATTTCAGTATAGTTCCTGTTATTCCAATTTCCGAGAGTTTGGTGATGGTCCACTGAGTCAAAAGCTGCGGAGATATCAAATTGGAGTAATATTGCCTGATGACTTGAGTTTAGTAACTGTTTGATTTTAGTGATTAGAGTGATGATGAGGAGCTCAGTGCTGTGCTTTTTTCAGAAGCCGTATTGGGATGAATGAAGGCAGGAGTGTAGCTTTATGTATGAGGCTAGCTGCTTGCTGATATGGGACTCAAGAATTTTAGTGAGGATCGGAATACCAGCAATCGGTCTGTAGTTAGATGCAATGGAGAGGTCTGCTTGGGCTGTTTTCGGTATAGGGGTTAAGGCTATTTTACTCATTTCGCTTGGTTTAGGGAAATATTTAGCAGGTTGGTAAGCCAGTTAATGATATGACGCGGAGCTGCTGAAAGAAGGTAAGGAGGGCAGTTGTCTAGGGGACTGCCTCGTAAGGCTAGTTTTGATATTGCTTATTGATACTGAAAGGTTGGGATGGAAAGGTTAGTGAAAGAAGACCAGATCTGGTCTGCTTTTATGGGTTCATCCTCTGTGCTTACCCCATGCTTTTTTAAATTTAGATACAACCCTTAGTCTCTACCACATCCAGTGCAAGACAGTTCCACACATTCACCACTACAGAGCCAGAATGCCATCACTTGTATATAGAGATGGCATAACTCCTATTTTATAGGAATTGCAATATATTGGTCGTTATTTGGCTCCCCAATCATTTTGAAAACGTGGTTTTTAGTTTTTAATCTCTGTGGAATGGGACCAGGATATGTCAATAAACATGTAGCTATTATGCATGCTATGTCAGATAGAACAATTTCCTGAGCCTGGATACAATATGCTGGTCCATTGAAATGGAACCAACTACCTGGAAGCCTAAGTATTACTTAGTTTTCTAGTTGTGAATTAAAGGTCAATGATGTTTCAGTATCTTAACCCTGATTCAAGACTAAGCTAGAGACCTTAAAAAGAGCAGGGAAAGACTTAGGCCCCTATTAATCAAGATACGGTAGAGTGTTTTACCACTGGACTGCAAGGTAAATGCTCCGATACTCATAAGAAGTGAATGAGCATCGGAGCACTTACATTGATGGCAAGTGCTAAAATGCTTTACTGCAATCTGATAAAAAGGGGGCCTTAATGTGTCAAAAATATCTGAAAAAGTTAAAAGAGGCTGGTCGAGCAGTCAGGAAAGCAAAGATGCAAATGGAAGAAAAATAGCTGACATTGTAAAAGGGGGAAACGAGACATTTTTCAGATATATTAGTGATAGGAGGAAATGCAAAAGTGTGATTCTGAGACTGAAAGGTGAAGGGATGGAATATGGAGAAACTGAAAATGATAATAAATATTAGAAAATGATCTCTAACTAATAAACCTTTTTTGCAGAAAAAAAGTCATACACGATAGCACCTCTTTTCAGTATTGTGAAATGTACTCAGAGACATGTAGCCCTGTCAAGGACCTAAGTCCCTATAGCAGGACACACTACCCATCATCGTATATGTGACAAAGTAAGTGGATATCTTTCAATGTTGTATATTCTTAAACTTTGAAATAGTTCATTAAGTAAACACTTATCTTATACAATCTTAAGGGTCCCAACACGAACCACATTTCACCATCTTTTTTCAAGGAACCCAATGAGAAATGAGTTGAATGTGTTACAATAAAAGAGCAAGATGGTGAGCCAATTCAGTGTTTCAAACAAAGTTAATCTGCGAATAAAAACGTATTTATATAAATATAACATCAAAAGTGATCAAAAAATTAACATGCTCTAAGGCAGTATAAGGTGGGTATCTGTCAGTAACTGATTTACCAATGTGTCTTCTCTCCACTCCGAAATGTTCAACCAGCAAAAAAAGCCATCAGAAGTTTTAAACTCTTGAATACGTCATCCCGTCCTGTGAAAGTATGACCGTGATGATGTCATTTGATAAACTGTCTAAATAATTGATAGACGGTATATCAAACGATAAATAAACTTGGATCAGCAAAGATAAGCTGTCAAAACCCGCTTTTTACAAAAAAGCTCACCATTCAATATCATTATTTAAGCCACCAGGATGGAGGGTCTTAAGTTTATAAATCTACCGCTGTTCACGGGTCCACAAGGCATGTGCCATGTCCCCACCCCTCATCAATTTATGGATGTCCAAAATGGAAAAACATAGATCTTAAATACAATGCATCTTCTCAGCCCAGTGTTGGACTAGTGATGCTTCTAGAACTCCAGTTCTGATTTTACTTAGATGCTCCCCAATTCGTACTTTAATACTTCTAGTAGTTTGCCCTATATACCGTAAAAGGCATGGGCATTGCACTATGTATACAATATCACTAGTGTTGCAATCAGATGTCATATATGAAGGTCTGAATTGCTTAACACATATTTCTGTTCTGTGTTCACAGTTGAAGCAATGGAAGCAGGTCCACAGAAGACAAACACAAATAGGGATGGAGGAGTGGTAGACCCTGAACAATTATCAGAGGATTGTGTTCATGAGGTGTTAGCTAAACTAAAGGTGGGCAAAGCAATGGGGCTGAATGGTATACACCTGAGGGTTCTGAAAAAACTTAAGGGAAGTTCTGGTGGCTCCGCTGGCTGACCTTTTCAATGCTTCTTTAGAGTCAGGAGTGGCACTGGAGGACTTGAGAAGGGCAGATGTGGTCCCTCTCCACAAAAGTAGAAGTAAGAAAGAGGTGGGGAACTACAGGCCCCTGATTTCTGTGGTGAGTATGTAAATTAATAGAAATGCTTTTAAAACAGAGAATCGTGAAGTTTTTGGAATCCAGTGGCTTACAGGACCTGAGGAAACATGGATTCACTAGAGGCAGGTCTTGTCAAACAAATCTGATAAATATCTTTGACTGGGTGACCAGATAATTGGATAGAAGGAGGATGCTAGATGTGCATTTTTTTAGCAAAGCCTTTGACAATGTTCCACACAGATGTCTAATAAATAAACCATGTGCTGTTGGTATGGACCTCAAAGTGACGGACTGGGGCTAGATTCTCAAAACTGATGGGCCGCTATTGCAGCCATTATTGTAGTGATTTCAAAAAAGCGTATCATTCTGCAAAAAATGACCATGCAAATAAGGTTGGCGGAGAGTAGCGAAGGTTCGCTAAATTTACATGTGCTCATCGCTGGTGATAATGATGGGCACATGTGCAGAATAAATGCACAAACCCTCCCCCCAAAAAAACAAAACATCAAATTGAAGATCGGCAGGAGGGATGCCCACTTCCTCCTGCCACCAAGCAACACTCCCCTGTGTCTCCAACGACACCGCCCCTCCCCTTACTTTGTTAACAATGGCTGACCGGAGGAATACCTAATCCCTCTGGCCAGCAGGCATGCCTCTTCAAAATGGTGGGCCTTCCCTTCCCTGGTGCATCCTGTGATGCACCAGGGAAGAGCCTAAGGCTCTGATTGGCCCAGGTTGTTTAAGGCCCCTCCCATGGTGTGCATCTGGGGAGAGGTCTAAGGCTCTGATTGGCCCATATGCCTTAGGCCCCTCCCACAGGAGGGGCCTTAAACAACCTGAGCCAATCAGAGCCTTAGGCCCCTCACTGATGCATCCCAGCATGCACCAGAGAGGGGAAGGCCTGCCATTTTGAAGAGGTGGGTAGTATACCTGAGAAATGGTAGAGGAATGGATCTGGAAATGGAACAAGGAACACAAAAGGAAGGAAAGATGAAACATCAGAACTAAATATAAGCATTAGAAAAGGCAAATGCACTGCAAGACATGTTAAAAAAAAAAAAACCTACTTACAAAGAAAAGTGTGACCGGAGTCAGTGGCTTGCAACAAATGGTGTCACTCAGGAAACTGAAAGTAAAACCCATATCGACGTGGCACTTTTCCTATAAATGAAAGGGCAGGAGCATACCGACGCAAGAAGTGTGGCTGCGTGAAAAGAAAAACTTTAAAAGACACTATAAAACAACTTAAAAAGAACTGTGAAAAATATAAATAACGACTTGTACTGAGTAAAAGTAAAGACCAAGAAAAGATGTAAATTGAGTAAAAAGTAAATGACAACTAGATGACACAATTAGACGTGCGCAGATGATGTCATACTTGAACTAATGTGTGTAAAAATAAGTACAAATGTAACAAGGCTGATGGAAAAAAAGGTTGAAACAAACTGACAAAAAACAATGGAGTCATCAAAGAACCAAAACAGACAAGTTACAGGGTAGGAGGCTCGATCTTTATAAAGAGGAATGAAAGAAAGGGGTGAAAGAAAATGAAGGTTTCATCTTTCCTTCCTTCCTTTTGTGTTCCCTGTTCTGTTTCCAGATCCATTCCTCTACCAACATTTCTCAGGTATACTGCCCTTGCCTTTCTTCTCACTTTACGCTTGACTTTTTTTTTTTTTTTTGCCTCGTTTTAAGTTTTTACTTTCATACAGCTGACTTAGCCACTTGTCGTTTTTATTCACCTAAAGCTTTGACTTTACTGTATGGGATTTTATTCAGGTCAGTATATTCTCCTCTGGCTGTCATTTTAATTGGTCCTTTTGTTTAACCCCTTTAGATATTCATTTTTCTCTGCACATATATTTATGGCTTTAGTATGGTCACCCAATTTGTTTTATGTTATTACAAGCATAAATGCACACTTGTCCATATCCTAACATGTCTCCACACCTCGTTTTGATACTTCTATCTGTTGACTGCACATGCTCATGAGTTTGTTACGGTCTTTTGTTTGCTTTTTATTACATCATATATTTTTATTATTTATTACTTTTTGTGTCTTATTTATAGTCTTTCAATTGCTTTGTTTATTTAGATATGTATGTTTATTTATCTTGTTTTAGTGACCCCTGATGAAGGCATCATTAAATGCCGAAACTTGGATTTTTTAACAATAAAGTTTGCATATTGGTTGATTAGGACAGAAGAACATAAGAAATGGTGCTGCTGGGTCAGACCAGTGGTCCATCCTGCCCAGCAGTCCGCTCATGCGGCGGCCCTCAAGTCAAAGACCAGTGCTCTAAATGAGTCCAGCCTCACCTGCGTACATTCCGATTTCTGTCTGGTAATCTTGCCTTCCAGGGACATCTCTGGATTCATATGATCAAGAACATCTTTGTTGGTGATCCTAGATGTCCATGGGATTTGCAGAAGTCTTCTCCAGCACCATAACTCAAAGGTGTCGATTTTTCTTCTGCTTCTAAAAGTGCTAATTTTTCACTCTACAAGATTAAGGAATGTTGTGTACTAAATCATCCAGTGATTTTCCCAACACAACTGATTGTATTAAATGATTTCAAGCTTTGAACTTGGGAGCATTTAGATATTTAGGTTTCCAAAATGTTATAGTGAAACCAATTAATTCAAAACTGGTGAAGTGGGGAAATATAAATATCTAAGTACAAAAAACTCCACTTAATTAAGGCTAAAAGTCAGCTCTAACGGAAGAAAAGCCTCAGGTTTTATCGGTAGAGCACAAAACTCAAACCACCTCCGCCCACATCATTGGCCAAAAACTTCCATAAAGAGCAATTATATGCCACTAAAGTTATTCTTTTAAGGACTGAGATTCTTTAAATAACTCTATAACGACTGTATTTGAAATCAGTCGTTATAGAGTTGTTTAAAGAATCTCAGTCCTTAAAAGAATATGGATGGAGGTGGTTTGAGCTTTCTGCTCTACCAATAAAACCTGAGGCATTTCTTCCGTTAGAAGTGACTTTCAACCTTAATTAAGTGGAGTTTTTTGTATTTAAATATTTAAGTTTTCAAAATGTCACACATGTCTACTAGGGTGGTCCAAAAAATTAATTAACACATTTGACTTGTCCGCGCGGCAAATTTTTATTCCTTTATATAAAAATGGAAAACACACAAAATTTTACTTAAAACAAAGTTTTGGGGTCTCCCCACCTTGTTGGTATTTTTTTTAAACTATCACCAAGCTTAACAGTATATTGTAATTCTTGTGCACTCAAACAATGGTCTATGGCACAAGAGTCACCTTTGATAAAGAAGGAAATTTCTTTAGGTGGCTGGCCACTAGCTGAAGAACAAATTGCTTCTGTTCTTCATTTTTTGTCAAAGTATCGTATTTTTCAATGAAGCTTATCTCTCAGTCAGTTTGGATAACTGATTCCAACGTTCCTTGAAAACTGGATATCAGTATACTCTGGAATGTTTCTTTAGGAATATTTTTGCTTTTGTTGATCCTCTATTCAATCAAGACATCACAAAATGACTGTGTTCTCTGTGTTACAAGACTTTCAAAGGCCACAGGTTCTGTTTCTTCTGTACGCATGAGATGTTGTAGAATGGCTGGCAATGGTGGCCACTGTAAGTTTTGTTTATAGCTTTGTTTCTGGTGCAATTCTGTCATTAAAAAAGGCTTGCACAGAAACCATAGATGTTCAGAAATGGCTGTTATTGTCTGGTCTGTAACAGTTTTATTGTTGACAGTAGATAAATAACAGTTCAACGCCATTATGTGGAGCCCCAATTTCCATTGGTGCTTCATTCCACTGTTGAACGTACATAAGACTGACAAACAAAGCCAAATCAGTTACAATGCTGAGTCATCGTGCTGTCATCAAACCGTACTCTGAATAGGAATAACTTCAGTGTGTAAGTTTCTCTGCCCATCCATCTCACGTGGAGTGTAGACCTCGGTGATCGAATTGCCTTACCCGGTATCGTCCTCCAAGCAACAAGAGAGACAAGTGAAATATTTCCTTATAGTCATCCCGCAGTTGCTGTGTTTCAAGCGCATGAGGTAAATATTCAAGCATTTCCTTCATCATAGTGATGAAAATTGACCAGCTGAAGAACATCCAGTACATGTGGCAGTCTAGCAGTTAACAGCTGACAGACTGACATCCGTAGGAGCCAGTTTTTGGGTGCGGATTGCAAGCTAGATGACACCATACAAACTAATTATGTGCAATCGCCTATATATACAACACACAAGCAAACAGTGTATGCTGGGGTGACTTCTAAATATTGTCTAATCAAGCCGAAACTTGACACATGAGTAAGACATACCAAGTGGACAAAAATAAGCCTTGTGGAGATGAGATTTGATAAGATTGATTTTTTTTTTGCATATTATTGTCTACGCATCAGCACTCATATGTTAGGGTTTTGAAACACCAACTTACAAGTATAAGTTCCAACATTTAGACCTCTGTATTGCCCAGTTGCCTCCAATTGTGTTTTAGATGTTTGGGAAATAGTTGCTCCTATCCCACCTAACTAGTGCATTTATCAACAGATGCTTTTCCAAAATATTCCCAGAATTTGAAACATATCGATCTGGACGTCTCAATTTCAATTTCTATGTTCTGTCTAAAATGGGAGTATATATTTTCCCTTTTTTGTTAGTTTATGAAATATTTTAAAGAAATCATTCTTTACCACTATGTATTATGTTTTCTTTGACTTTTAACTCATTGAGCTAGCCTTTATTTAGCTATAATGCCTTAAAGCTATAATGCCTTAAGTCTTTATAAGCAACAATCTATTTCTACCCTTTTATTTCTTGATATCCTCCAACTCAATCTAGAATTTTCAGCAGCAGTCCATGGTTAGGAGCCAAAACCATGGCTTTCTCTGGATTCTAGCTAAATGATTCTAGGCAGGGCCGGTTTTGGTCATGCTGGGGCCCAGGGCAAAAATTAAGGAGGGGGGCCCCTTTTCTACCTGCCCCTCTCCCAATGGGAGTGTGTGGCGCAGTGATTAAAGCTACAGCCTCAGTACCCTGGGGTTGTGGGTTCAAACCCATGCTTCTCCTTGTGACCCTGGGCAAGTCACTTAATCCCCTCATTGCCCCAGGTACATTAGATAGATTGTGAGCCCACTGGGACAGACAGGGAAAAATGCTTGAGTACTTGAATAAATTCATGTAAACTGTTCTGAGCTCCAATGGAAGAACAGTATAGAAAATTGAATAGATAAAAATTTACCCACCCTCCATTACTGTCACATATCACATATGCATAAAACAACTTTAAATTACTTCTTTACACACAAAACACAGACACACCTTCACCAAATACAGAACAATGGATCACAAATTAGAAATATGAATACCAAAACTGAACTGGAAACCCCTAGATGTTAAACTCACCAAGTACTTCATTTTGTACGAAACACAATCAGTGGCATAACCATGAGAGAGTGCTGGGCCTCCCACTTTGAGCTTAGGTTCCCTCAAAATGAACATCTCCCTTGCTGTAGCTGGTGGGGATCCCCAAAACTCACAAGCTGATGATCACTTCCTCTCCCTCCTCAGGTCCAGCGACCAGAACTTTCTAAGTTCTGCAGCTTGCAACAGTATTTCAGAGTTGCTGCAGCTGCCTCTCCACCCCTTTTGCTTTCATGTATGCATGAAAGCACTGGTAGCTTGAGGATAGGGCCAATAGCTGTGAAACTTGGAAATTTCTAGTTGCCAGATTGAAGGAGGAGGTCTTTACACTTTCCCCTCCCCATTCGCGGTTTCTGCACTCGCGATTTCATATAATCGTGATTTTTTTCTGGGGAGGGGGAAAATTAAAAAAACATATTTTTTACCTCCCTGCCGCCTTCCCTGGTGGTTTAGAGGGCTTTCGGGGCAGGAGCGATCTTCCTATGCTCCTGCCCCGTGCAGATTGCCATGAGGAAATGGCTGTAGGGAGTTCCCGTCGTAGTCTCGAGAGACTACGGGAACTCACAGTAGCCATTTCCTCATGGCGATCTGCATGGGGCAGGAGCGAAGGAACATCGCTCCTGCCCCGAAAGCCCTCTAGACCACCAGGTAAGGCCGGGAAGGCGGCAGGGAGGTGGGGGTGGGTCAGAGCCAGATAATCGCAGTTTTTCGCCATTCGCGATCTGGCTCTGCCTGTATCCCCCGCGAATAACGAGGGAAAAGTGTAGTAGGCAGGGCTTGGGGATTACCACCAGCTCAAGTATTTATATTTTGCATTCAGATGGGGAGAAAATTTGGTGCCCGCCCACCCACCCATTTTGGGCTCCAGCCCCTCCCCCCATAAAAAATAAGCTGTATAGCTAAGCCACTGAATAGAATGCAAATATATTTTTGATGCACATATCCCAAAGCTAACATATTCCAATTAATAAATTCAAAATAAAATATTTTTTTTCTACTTTGTTGTCTGGACATTTTGGTTTTCTATTATCTTGGTCCCAGTTTCTCTTTCTGCTTTTTCTCTCTCTTCTACTAATTCTCTTTCTGGTGTCTGCTGTCCATTCTTTTCTTCTCTTCTCTCTTGCCTCATTCCCTCACTATGCCTGTCTCCAACATATTGATTTTTTTCCCTTTCACCTTTCCTCCCTTTTTTCTTTTCTGCCTCTGCCTATTCAAATTTCTTTTCTGCCTCTTTCTCATCTTTCTCCTTTTAAAATTTTCAGCTACCTATCAATTTTCCATCTCCTCTCATTATCTAGCTTTCCCATTTCATTCCTTTCCCAGCCTCCTATTTCCTTCTCTCTACTCCCCATTACCACATTTCTACCACTGTACTCAGTGTTCTCTCTCTTGTCATCTCCCTTTTGATCTCTTCCATGCGGTTTACCACTTCAAGAATCCCCTTCCCTCTCTCATCAGGCTATATCTCCCTGTCCCTTTCTCTCCATGCCCTAGTATTTTTTTAATCTCACCTCTCTTCCCTCATAAGGGTCCACCTTTCATCCTCTCTCCTCATGGTCCAACATATCTCCCTCTCTTTTCTGTTGTTCCTCTCTCTGTTCTTGATGCTGAATAATAGGAGAGAGGAAGGGTACAAATAGATGTTGCATCTCTCTTTCCCTTCCACCTCCAGACCTGACATTTCTCCCTCTCTCCCTACCCTTCTTCCATCCCCAGGTCCAATTTCTCTCCCTTTCTCTTCCCAACTGCCCTCACATCACATATCTATCCCTGCCTCACCCAGGTCCACCATCTCTCCCTTTCTCTTTCCAACTACCCTCCTATTGTATAGCTTTCCCTCCCTCTACACCACCCCCAGGTCCACCATTTCTGCCTTTCTCTTCCCAACTATCCTCCCTTTAAGTATCTCTTTCCCCTTTTCTCCATAGGACCCCACATCCAACTTTTCTCCCTTTCTTTTCTCTCCCTTCAGACCATTGTGCCGACTATCTCTCTCTTTCGCTCTAGTACCCTCTATTTCTGATCTTATAAATTCTTCCCCTTCACCTCCCCCCAGTCTGGCATTTCTTCAAAACCCCTCCCCCATTCTGCTTTTAAAAAAAACCCCAAACAGTTGGTCTAAGAGGCTTCTTGGCCTGATATGTCCTCTCCCTTCTGACCTGCCGGTACGACGTTACCTTCACCTTCGTTCTCATCCATTTTTTTATTGTTGGCTGTAACAGCAACTCTGAAACTTGGCCTGCAGTCCACCCTTCAATGATACAACTTCCTTTTTCTGCCTGAGTAGACTGCAGCAAAAGGAAAGCTCAGAGGGAAGCGTTTCAGGGTTGCTGCCGCTGCCATTTCCCTGCAACAAAAATGGATGAGAATGGAGGTGAAGGCAACATCTGACTGGTGCAATTAGAAGGGGGGAGGACAGGCCGGCCAATGGAAGCCCCCCCCCCCAGAGCCTTGGAGCCCAGGGCAGCTGTCCTGTTTGCACCCCCCCCCCCCCGCCAATGCTGGTCCCAGTGCTAGGTATTACCACTCTGCAATGACTTCAATTCACTCCCCCAGGGGCTGAGAACATTGATCTCGACTATTAGAAGATCAGCATGTAAATAAAACTCAGGTTTTCCAAATGTAATATGCAGCCCAGGTCACTTTACCAGCCACATAGCTGCACATGAATTTATTACAAGAATTTATCAAGTTGGTGTGCATATAGATTTCTGTGTTCCAAAATGAAGTACTTAGCCATGAGCACCACTGTCCATCTATTGTAAGTAAAAGGAGCTTTCAAATCTTTAAGCACTTACTTTAGTTCAATAATTAATCAGAAACTAGAGAAATAAAAGAGGTATTCTAATATAGTTGATTGTTGTTACTATTGACTGAATTACATTAAAAACAAAAACAAATTTCAAAGTGCTGCTGCTTTAAAAATTACCAAAGTCACTGACAAAGCTATTTTGGTTAAATATACAGTCATATAGCCCCCTTCTCTAACTCAGTCATGCATGATCACAATCCAAAGGTGATTACACAAATCCGTATTCCAATGGATGCATGAAGCTGTGAAAAAGGAAGATGAGACATCTCCTTTATGCAAAATGCTTACCTATGTCTAAAATCTTTATTTCTTGAAGGGAAACATGTAAAGAAAAGACAATAAAAGCAGAATTAGAAAGCATTCAAACGGAAACTGACAGGTGGTATGGATGAGTTTTTGATTTTTCATTTGTAGAGTAATAGCAAAATCTTTTGACTTCGCTGGAGAAGAAAATTAGTTGCTACCTGCTTTGAAAGTAGATAGTTTTGTTAGTCTACATTCTCGCATAATAAAAGTAAAATGAATCTTGTAAGCCAATTATTCCACAATAGGTAATGTTGATGTCGATATTCAAACAGTGTTTATATGTTCAACGCTATGCTTAGCATCTAAGTGCCACTTAAGTTTCATCTTCAGCAGAGCCGCACATATAAAACCAAGCACACACTCTGGTGTATGCCTCGTCTCATACGTGCAAAAAAACTAAATTGGGAAAGGAAGGGGCATTCTGGAGGCGGCCTATGCACCTACTTTACACCCCCTTTAATGAAGCTGCAGTCGGTTTTTTTATCATTAACTGCGGTGGTAAAAGTTCCAACGCTCTTAGGAATTCTATGAGTGTCGGAGCTTTTACCAGCGCAGCCAGTGATAAAAACATGGCTTCATAAAAGGGGGGAGGGGGGCTAGTCATATATTGATTGCTTAGATGACTTCAGTGTACGCTTGGGCAGGATATACCAAAACCTGATCAAATGTATATGCTAGACATTTGAGCATCCACTCTCTTTGCCTATACTTCTAAAGCAGCCATATAAGTATATGCATAGATTAGGCATTAGGCTTATTTGCATTTGATAGTTGCATAGACTTAAACGTTTATTTTGCATAAACATCTAAGTCCCTATATTACAAAGTAAGGATATATATGTATCAAGCCTAAGTGCAAGCAAATGGCAAGGGGATATAATTTGAGTGTGTTTTGGGTGAGACAAAGTTCATAGACATATTTAGGCCCATATTCTATAAAAGACGCCTACAGTTAAGTGCCCAGATCAGTGCAGCTAGGAAAGCACGAAGGGAGACCGCAGGATGAGTTTCAGAGTTGCTGCCACAGCCGAAAGTTCCCTGCAACAAAAAAAAATGGATGAGAGCGAAGGTGAAGGTAATGGCGGACTGGCAGGTTAGAAGGGAGAGGACATGCCAGGCCAAGAAGCCCCCTGGACCAACTTAATTATTTAAAAAGCCTAAATTGAAAATTGCAATTAATTTGCAATGAAATCATAATTAATTAGATGGTAGGTGCCTACCACTTCCAGGTAGGCATCTACTCCAAGATGACTACCAGAAAGTATGCATGTTTACAGGGCAAATTATGGGCATGTTGGGGGCATTTCTACGATTGCCCCCATTAGAATATTACTGGTTGCAGAATCCATCGGACCTGCCCGGATCGGAATCTAGCCCTAACCCCCAAATTCTGTGAGTGCACAACTTAATTATTTGTCCTAATCGGCACTGATAATTGGCAATTAACACCTTGTAATTGATGATAATTGATACTAATTAAAAGTTATGTGCAAAACTTGGAAAGTGTTGAATTTGAAAGTATGAATTTAAAAAGGGTGCTTTCCTAAAAGTTATGCACATTTTAATAGTGCTTTGCTTGCGTAATCAAGTTTTAAATTTTATTAAAATTTGATAAAACGCTAATCATACATTCTAAGCGTTTGACAATTTAAAAATTTAAATGGGGAACGATTAACAAACTTATTAATGACATGACATTACTTACATGAAAACAACAGGATGGTATGGAGAAATACATTAAAAAAAAAAAAAGTACAAATATAGTTAAAAACAAGAGGGAAAGGGCGGAATCATATCAGTGTTGAATATGAGTAAAACAGATTTGGCAAGGAAGGACCCAGAGATCTTTTAGCAATCATAAGCATCTTTAAATAAGAAGCTTTTAAGGTTGCCTTTAAATTTATCTAGATTTTTCTCAGACCTTAAATATGTTGGTAATGAATTCCATATTGTAGGGGCTATAGTTGCAAATGAAGTAGCCCTATGTGTACTAATGATTTTTAAGGATGGGACATGAAGAAGGTGCTGAGAGGTAGATCTTAAAGTTCTCGAAGGATCATGAGGAATACGGAACTTGTGGATAAAAGCAGGTTCCTTGGAGTTCATAGTTTTAAAGGAGATTAAAGCAATTTTATAAGTAATGTGATGGTAGACTGGTAACCAATGAGCACTTTTTAGCAAAGGAGTGACGTGGTCAAATTTTTTCTTGTTAGTTATAATTTTTATGGCAGTGTTTTGTATTAATTGTAAACGTCGGATGTCTTTTTGACAGACACCTTTGAATAAGGAATTACAATAGTCAAGTTTGGAAATTATAAGAGAGTGAATTTAAATGTTGAAAGACTGAGGATCAAAATATTGGCTAAGGATCTGACCATTCTGAGTTTCAAAAACAATTCTTGACAACTGCGCTAATCTGAAGGTGATAGAAAAGTTTATTGTCAATCATAACACCGAGAATTTTGATTGAACTAATGCAGTTTATTGATGTGCCATTGATGGTAATTGGGGATGTTAAATGAATATTTTCTTTCCATGGAAAGAGCAGACAATTGGTTTTGGAGATATTTAGTGAAAGCATATTGTCGCAAAACCATTGGCTGATTTTATCTAGTTTTAAATTGACGAGATTGATGTCTTTAGGATTGGATGCGTCAATGGGTGGATGATCTGAATATCATCAACATTAAGCGTACGCATTAAGGCCGATGGATTAGCATAAAGTAAACAAAGGGGCCAGATAGATATTGAAAAGAAGAGTGGAAAGTATAGATCCCTGAGAAATGCCGAAGTTATTTTTAAATACAGTAGATGATGTGTTATTGAAGGATACTACAGAGGTATGATTTGAAAAAAATAAGAAGAGAACCGGTCAAGGATTTGTTCAGAGATTCCAATGCCAGCAAGTCCTTGGCAAAGTAATGAATGGTCTATCATATCAAAAGAGGCTGAGAGGTATTATTAAACATCTTTTTCTATCATTATCAAATAGGAGTCCTTTTTACCCCCAAAATAGAAGTTTAGTATGCAATACATATATTTCTTTCATGTGCTTTGCTTAAGTAATGCATTATTAAACATAAATAATAGAAGCACCATTCACCTATATGCAGACGCCTCAAGCACGTTTAAGTGATGCATATCTAGCACTCAACTCACGCTCCATAGTAGACCTGCTTTTGCAAGCAGTCCTCTTACTAAAAAATAGAGGATTTAGTATGCAATATACAGAATATATTTTGTTTTTTTCATGGACTTTGAGGAACATAGAAGCTAAAAGAGGAACTGGACAAGTGTTGAAGGTACATGTTTGATATTTATTCTAGAGAAATTACTGTTTCTAAATCAAGAGGATATACATAAGCTTGGATTTGGCATTGACATGCAGTTTACTAACTGTGTATGTGTAGTGCAATGGTTAGAGCTATAGCTTTAGCAACATGATGTTGGTTCGAATCCCACTCTGCTCCCTGTGACAAAAGCAAAATTTTTAAAAAAGGATTAAAAGATAAATAAAATATAATAGTGGTGCTAGCATTTCACTGTATACAATTTTAATGAAAAACAGCCTAAAATTGCCATTCTAATGGCGTCCTAATAATGAGACACGGTGGCGTTATAGAAATCGTGAAGATGTCTATGTGATGTCTAAAAGGCAATTCGATAAAGGACGTCTAACTACAGTGTTCCAACGGTCATTTGCGGTTGGCGGTTCACGGTCCCAGGCATTCGCGGTATTTTCCAACTGCGACCGCAGACCAGAAGAGGACAGCTGAAGAGGCAGGAGAGAGCAGCCGGAGCACCAGTAAGTGAAGGAAATCACTCGCTGTATGCTCCGACCGCCTTTTCCTGCACTAAAGTCGGGCCTTACCAATCAGGAGCTGCGTGTCAAAGCAGCTCCTGATTGGTAAGGCCCGACTTTAGTGCAGGAAGAGGCGGTCGGAGCATACAGCGAGTGATTTCCTTCACTTGCCGGTGCTCTGGCTGCTCTCTCCTGCCTCTCCCGCTGCCCTCTCCAGTCTCCCCCACGAAAAACCATATACGTGGTTTTTCAAGATTCGCGGGGATTCCTGGAATGGAACCCACACAAATTTTGGGGAAGTACTGTATATAGACTCACTGAGTGGCACTGAGCATATTCTCTATAGTATGTCTATGCATTATAGAATCACACTCAGCATTTTCCTGCTGGATGTCTAAACGACACCTAATTTTCAGACGTCCTTTACAGAATTTGGTTCTAAATGTCTGTATCCTATAAGACTGACATAGTGAGATACACTTACTACTAAGCAAGTGAAAGATTTCATAAACAGCTGCTTTGGAGCAGCAAGCACTCCACTGGAAGGATTTGGTGGGTTTTCCCCCTTAATCTTTCACTGGTTTTTGTCCCCTCTTTCCCACAAATGCAAAACTGGCAAGAGAAACTGGTCACTGTGACGGGCATCAGAAAATACCTGGCTTTCAACCCCTCAATATTATACACATTAATTTTTCTAAAAGGATGCTCATTCTGCATGCACTTGGTGAATAAAATGCCCATTTCTCCTATAGTTTAGAAAAGGTTTTATTTTGGAAGATTCTGTTTGAAGATACTGCTAAAACTTAAGATGCACTGACCTGTACATCTCAGTTCCTAATTATACAACCTGTTTAAAATGGGACTGCTCAAGTGTGCAACACGCTGAAAATGAGGCCATCTATGCATATACTTACCCTCTCTTTTACGAAACTATGATAGCAGTTTCTAGCGCGGAGAGCCGCACTGCTCCCGACGCTCATAGAAACTCAATGAGCGTCCAGAGCAGCGCGGTTCCCTGCGCTAGAAACTGCTATCGCAGTTTCCAAAAAGGAAGCCTAAGAGTGAATGTCAATGGACATCATGTTTGAATATTGACCTCATAAAAAAGTTGATAAACAAATGCTTTGGCATTTTTATCCGTTATGAAGACAATTTTAAAAGGCATTTCCTTGTGGTAAAACATTGTTTTACAAACAGAATTACATTTTTATACACCTTCCCTCCCAATATGTTTTTTTTATTTTAAATTCTTTATTCATTTTCAAAATTACATTAAATGTATATATATATATATATATATATTCAATCACATTAACAATAAATATATCATTTAACATTTTATCATTTGTACAGTACATAAATTTTTTATCCCTCCCCCTTCCCACCCCTCCCTACCATATATTCCATAATCATATAAAAAACATATTAATAAAATATCCCTCACCCTACCCAAATTAATTGATACATTAAAGGGAAACATTTTCAACTAATCCTTACAAAATTTTGCTAATGGTTTCCACACATCCTGAAATTTATTGAAATACCCTCTTTGTACTGCAATAAATCTTTCCATTTTATAGATATGGCACAAAGAGTTCCACCAAAAACTGTAATTTAGTCTCCTCCAATCCTTCCAATTATATGTAATTTGCTGAATGGCAACCCCAGTCATTATAAGTAACAATATGTTGATAGATATATTCAGATTTTTTTTTTCTGGGGGAAGGGGGTGCTGGGGAGGGGGTTTGCATTTATATGCCTTGCTTACAAAATACAGCCAATTAACAAGGGAATTTTCAGTGTGACACTGTACACATAAATTCCCTGGGGTAATTATTAAAGAAGTAATATGCACACAGCTTTTTCTTCATAAGTATCTGCACAAGGACAAATTTGTGTGTGCTATTTTTGCATCCACACAATTATAAAATTACCTCATAATTTGCACATTATTTGCAGTGAAAACTAACACACGACAAACCTAGGCAGGCTTTTACAAAGCTGCACTGCTGAGCAGCGCTTGCTAGAAGGACCTGTTAGTAATTGTTGAAATAAGCTAAAATCTAGATGGGTCTGCCTGCAAAATACATGAACGTTACGAACTCCTGATCCTGCGTTTTTCTCAGTATATGCTGCAGCTTAGGAAATGCAAAGATAAGTGAGCTAATGTAACAATTTAAAACAACTTGCATATGAAAGCTCTGTAGTTTAGTGGTTTGAATAAAGTAATACACATTAGAAATCCTTGAATGTGAGTTTAATACTTTCTTCCGCTAACTAATTCTGTGACATATCTTCAGATAGGGCATATTTATTGATGTGGGCTACCATTAAGATTTGGTTATTTTACCACTAACTTGTGCTACTTTAGTACAGGTTCCATTTTATTCAATAAGACCCACTTACTAATAACCTGGGTTAACAGTAAAATAAATTGATTCTTTCTAAATTTCAAGCTTCAAAACTTACATGCATTCCATGTCGCAAAACTATGCAGCAGGGCAAACTTAAATGCGGCTTGACATGTTTAAAATACTCATATAATGATTCAAAATGTTGTGTGATCATGGCACCGAGGTACCCCCTTCTTCAAACCCAGCATGCACCCAAAAAGATGGAGAAAAAGCCTCAGACTAATGTAGCAGTATAAAACCACTGGTAAAAAACTCCCTCACAGAACAGCTCAGGTTTAGAAAAGGGCAAAGTCACCCGGAGGCATGTTCAAGGACTTAGCTGACAAAAGATGACTTGAACTCCAATGCTGTCACGTCTTCTCCAATCTTCCCAACAAGCGACTTTTTTTCACCAATGTTTGGCTCATCAGGGGAACAAACAATACAGCCTTGAAAAGTGCAGCCACGCTGAGACCAGCCCTCTTTTTGGATGCAAGCTGGGTTTGAAGAGGGGGGGGTACCTCGGTGCCATGATCACACAACATTTTGAATCATTATATGAACATATTATATGTTGTGCGTCCTAATATAATTTGTTAACACATTAGTGTTTAAAATACTAAAATATTGTTGCACACATTTTCCGTTTCCATTTTATTCTCTGATAACCTGCTCTTCACCATAAGCATTAACAGGGTTTATAAAAAAAGACCTTCATCCACAGAAGGTACTTCACAATGGCCCAATAATTACATAGGCCCGGATTCTGTAACTGTCGCTGTTCTCGGTGGCTGCCTTAAAAGTGGCCACTGATTGCGTGCCAATCATGTCTCTGGCAAAGGTAGGTGCCGAGAATGTAGGCCGGGGTTTTCCTGGCCTGCATTCCTGGCGCCTACCTATGATGTGCCTTGTACCTTTGTAGGTGCTTTAGGCTGCCTAAAACCACTTCCGGAGTTAGCCGCACACAGAGTGGTGTTAGGCGGCATAAAGCACCTACGGAGGTGCAATTCTGGTGCCAATTTTTTAGGTGCCAGTAGGCACCCTGAAAATCAGTTAAAAGCATTATTTCAATGGTGGCTTGTTTTTTTTTTTTTTTTACTGAGTTTGGGCGCCGGTTAGAGAATCTGGGCCATAGTGATCATAGCAGACAACATAGTAGTCATAACAAAAAGCAAACCGCAACACACAGAATGAAAATTATGTGAAAAAAAGCAAATAATGAATGAAAATCAATTTGCATAGTAACAGGTTTCACTAATAATAAATAAAATAGGATCCAAGTTCTTTGTCATAATTGAGTTTACTAAATAGAAAAGTCTCTAGACTGAACTAAAAAATGAGTAATCCAAAGATTAGGAAGTAGCAATGCATTTCATTCTCTCTGGATGAAATCCGCTAAAACTCCAAAGTACCACTATGGGCTCCTTTTACTAAGGTACGCTAGCGGTTTTATCGCGCACGCTAGACGCTAACGCCTCCACAGAGTTTGCTTTAGGATTTTCTGTTTAGCATAGGCTTTGCTCACGCTAATCTTCTGCGTGCGCTAAAAACGCTAGCGCACCTTGGAGCTCCTTTTACAAAGGTGCGCTAGGGCTTTTAGCGCACGCACAAAATTACCGTGTGCTATAGTGCACGGTAGCTGAAAATCTAACGCCTCCTTAAAAGGAGGCGGTAGTGGCTAGCACGTTTGGGAATTTAACGCACGTTATTGCGTGCGTTATGGCCCTAGCGCACCTTTGTAAAAGGAGCCCTTAGTAGAAGGAGCCCTATAACTTCAATATTAAAACATTTTAACAGTGTAGTATCACTAGAGCAAGTTAAATTTCAGTTACATTGTTTAATTTTGTAATTTTTTTAAACAAATTTTATGCTGAGAATATATTTTGTGTTCTTACTGATACTCTTATATTTCAAATAAACTTTTAAATAAAAAAAATGTGAAAAACATGCATACTACATTTCTATATATTTTAGCAATATTACTGAGATGGTTCACAACCCATTCTTTGCACGGAAATATTGCCCGAGCCATTTCTTTTTCTCAAGACTAGAAGATCAAAGCAGTCTCAGAAAATTTGCTGCATCAGAGGAAATGAAAATGAACAAATTGCTGGTGATTTTTTTTTTTTTTTAGCTATACAGTATATTCAGTTCTGAGCATTAAACTTCCCTCATGCTAAAAGATCAGAGAAAACGAAAGACATTCTCAATAGCTAGCCACAAATTTGTTGCTAGTGCAGAGAAAACGTATCACTTTCAAACGGTATGTGGATTTTATTTGTACATATGTAAGTGAATTCAAATATTAACCACATTAACTCATGATGTTTTCATGACATAAGAACACAAACCAGGCAACACATCAACGGCTGAGCATGTGAAAGGGTTTTTCCTATTTTGTGTCTCATGGGAATATACTTTGGGCTCCTTTTACAAAGCTGCGATAGCGTTTTTAGCGCACACAGAATTTTAGCGCGCGCTAAACCTGCGCTACGCGGCTAGAACTAACACCAGCTCAATGCTGGCATTAGCATCTGGCGCGAGTGGCAATTTAGCGCGCGCGCTAGATACTAACGCCAGCATTGAGCTGGCGTTAATTCTAGCCACGTAGCGCAGGTTTAGTGCATGCTAAAATTCTGTGCGTGCTAAAAACGCTATTGCAGCTTTTTAAAAGGAGCCCTTTGTATATCTGTTCAACAGGTTTCTCTTTGGATAAATAGCCCAGAAATTTTAAGTTCTAGATGATACAAAATAGTCCCTTATCCTTTATCCCTTTTTAAAAAATGTTCCCTGTGATGGAGTGAGTGGTAAAGTGGAAGGTTTCCTCAACATCACTCCCTCATTGATGTAGCACCACACGGCAGGTGATGCTAACCTGCCCTGTCAGAGGCTGAATCAGAGGTGTGGAGCTCAGACTGGAAGTGGGTTAAATGCCCTGGAGCAGAATGGAACAGGGAGACCCCGAGGAAAAGAGTTCCCCAGGAGAAGCCTGAGCAAGAATTCTCTCAAGGAGTTCTGGCTTGGCTGCAGTACCTGGGGAGAGTTTCAGGAAAAAGGAGTGGCCCTAATCTTGTGTTTATGACTCCAAGGATTCTCGGATTGTGTAATCACAAGTGAGATAACTGAAGGCTTTCAAGGTAGCCTAATTATCCCTTGGCTATTAGAACTGTGGTTATAATAAAGGAAGTTAGCCAAGAGTGTAGCCAAGCCAGGGGTAGGCTACTGGAACTGGAACTGCAGTTGAGAGATTTTATTGGAAGTACCAACACTGTGAGGAAACAGGGCAGATTATTCTCTTTGGACATACATTAAAAAAAAGCATTTCGACTTTCTACCTGTAACCTGTGCATGGATGAGCCACATTTGTATGAGGTCCTGTAGCCAGTCACTAATAAAGCACTGGGAAATAAATCCACTCATATGCTTTTGAGCTCTATAGGACCCCCCCCCCCAAAAAAAAAAAAAATTCCTATAAATCTGAACCCTTTACTTAAATCAGCATGAGCCATCATTTAGGTGGATTTTCCAGACATATTACCAAGGAAATGAGTACATCACTTTTACAATGCACCTCATCATCATGACAGAGATCATGATCAGGCCTCTTCTGGCTAGAGCAATCCAGCATACCAAATGTAAAAGTTAAAAAAAAAAAAATTTTAGAATGCCAAAACAATTTACTTACCTTAGTTCAAGAACGCTAGTTACATTTCCTGATGGGTATATCCGTCGAATGTAGTTGAAATCTCCAACATACAAGCTACCATCTATTCCACAAGCTAAGGCAAAAGGAGCCAGAAGCTTATTGCCATCTGCTTGACCATTGCAACTCGGACATGAGATGCTGCGTCTTCGGCCATTGCCCATAAGGGTACTAATAACCGGGGGCTGTTGAGATATAAATTGATTCTCCCCATTCCCTTGGTAGAGGATACCTAACAGAAAAAGAAATTTCCCCACCAAAATCAGTATAGCTTGCAAGGCATGACAGTTATTAACAGCAAAACACAATGCACTCCAACAGTAGGAATATGGCTATGAACGTTTACATTTATTTTTGGTAGGTCTTTCATTTTCACGATCATCAGTTTAAAACCAGAGGTGTTCAACCCAGTCCTTGGGACACATCCATCCAGTTGGGTTTTCAGGACACCCACTGTGAATATGCATGAGATAGATTTGCACAGAATGGAGGCAGTGCATATTCATTGTGGGGGGTCCTGGAAACCCAACTGGTAAGCCAAGTCCTCAGCCAAGTAAACATCGGACAAAGAGAAAAAATGGGCAAAATTTGAAAAGCTGTGACTACTATTTCCCATCGGGACCCTTTTACAAAGCCATGATAAAAAGCAGCCTGCGCTGTTTTTAACGCGTGGGTTTCCTGCACACTGAGGCTACTTTGTAGCGTGGCTCTACAATGGAGGTAATTTTTTTTTTTTACTACTAATGGACGCATGTTAATTTCAAAATTAGCATGAGGCAATTAGTGTGTGAGCCCTTACTGCCATGTCTTTTATAGGCAGTTAACGCCCGGATTCTGTAAACGGTGTCTACATTGGCCTGCATCTAGAAAAATGGTGGAGCAGCGTGCCAATCATGCTACGGCGTCGTTTACAGAATCATGCCCAGTGGCGCCTATGTAAAAAACTTAGGCAACAGAAATGTAGACAAGGGTTTTAAAGGCCTTCATTTCAGGTGCCTAAGTTTTTGGAGAATCACACTTCGTGGCGCCAAAGTCGTGCTCCACCCATAGAAACATCCACTTAAATGTTAAGTACCGCTAAGCGCCATGCTATAATCCTTGCAAAGGTGGACTAAGTTCCACTCCATGACATCAACAGCCTCAGAAACCACCCCTACAAGAAAGCTGAGGAGCAGTTGAAGAGCTGTGCCAAATTACCCTTTGTGTAGCCCCTTTGTGTGAACCATAGCGGGTAATAGTGGATTAAAGTCACCGGGCTGTATAGCTTTAAAACACCAGGATAATGATGGTTCAAGACAGTTTAACTAATTCCAACATTAATGGAAGCTCAATCATTAGCTAAGCATCATTGCGTATGGGGGTTACTTGCCATGTTAAAGATATTGACTAGACATGCCAAATGTGAAAGGACCTTCTAACTTAAATTGATCTTATTAATGTTTTATTGTCTCTTCCTCTTTAACTATTTCCATTACACACCATCTTCCTGATGCTAACTCTCCCCAATCTCTTTTCCTATCTCAAACCACTGCATTTCTCAAAACCTTATAACCTACCTTCCAAATTCATCACCTCTTCTTTCCTTTTGTCTCCTACTTTCTTCTCAACTCTGATAATCTACCACTTTCTTCCTCTCATTCAACTTTCCCCAACTATCTGAGCACATCTCATCTCTGGTTCTGTCAAAATGCTAGTCCCACTCTTGTCCGTACTCCCTTGCTCCTTCTCTTGCTCTCTGCTGGATATATCCCAATCCTGGTTCTCCTAGTCAATTCTCATTCTACTCATGCAGGCCATAATGTAATACCTCCAATTATATCCCTTCTCTTCTCGTTGCTTTCACCCTCCTGTAGATATCAACCCCTTCTCCCACATCAATCTCACTGCTCTCCCTCCTTTGAAGTCCACTCCAGCCATCTATTTGCTTCTCTACCTTGCCGAGTTGCAGTCATTTACTGACCCTCTGATAAGTCTTTCTTCCTTTCTCACTTGACTCCTGGCTCTCCTTCTTTCTCAAACCCTCATCTCCTTCTCTCATCCTTGGTGACTTCAACATTCATGCTGATGATCCCATTGACTCCTACACTTCCAGGTTTCTTACTGTAACATCATCATTCAATCTCCATCTCTGTTCTACCATCCCTATGCACTGCCTTGACCTTGTCTTCTCCTCCAACTGCTCTATCACCAATTTCTGCATCTCAACTCTTCCACTCTACGACCATCTGATAACATTCACAATTCATAATCTTTCCCTCCCCCCAGTACTCTGTCAGTCACTAACAACCTTCAGGCTATTGACCCTGGCACCCTCTTCACCACTGCCTCATTCCTCTCTGAAAATACTATGTTATATAAGTCTGACAATGAAGCTGTCTTCTCCTATAACACCATTCTCTCCTCTGTTCTAGCCACCCTCGCTTCTCCCATTTCATATTGTTTAAGGCGTGCCAAATCCCAGCTCCAGCTGACTCCAATATTCAATACTTGTGCTCCTGTGCCTGATCTGTTGAATGTCTGTGGTTTAAATCCCACACACATTCTGACTTCATGCACTTCAAATTACTGCTGACATCCTTCCAGTCTGCCCTCTTACTTGCCAAACAAGAACACTACAACCATTTAACTAACTCACTTAGCTCCAACATTTGCTGCCTCTTTGCCACTAACTTCTCTACTCAAAAATGCCCTCACCTCCAATCTCCCCTTCACTTTCTCCCTTTCTACGACAAAAATCGCTTTCTCCCCATTCTCCTTCCATCAATCCTGCCACCTTTTCCTCCCTTTCTGAAATCACTGAACAGGAAACTGCACGTCTTCTTTCATCCTCCATACCCACTATCTGGGATTTCAGGGCTCTGTTCTCGCCTAGTTTTCTTCTTACCTCTCTCATCACACATTCAATATATGCAATGGTTAATCTTCCTCCTCCACTGCTATCCCTCTATCAACTGGTGTATCTCAAGGCTTTGTCTTGGGACCTCTCCTTTTCTCTTTTTATACCCACTCCCTTGGTGCACTGATTGTCTTCCATGGTTTTTCTGGTATCACCTCTATGCCAACGACTCCCAGATCTACCTCTTCACTCCAGATATCTCTACAGGAAACCAGGTCCCAGTCTCAGCTTGCCTGTCCATCACTGCCACCTGGATGTCCCATCTAAAATTGAATATGGCTAAGTCTGAACTCCTTATCTTTCTACCTAAACCCACTTCCCCCTTTCCCCATTTTCTCTTTTTGTGGACAACACTCTCCTCCTCCCATTCTTGACAGATCCCAATTTCGGGGTCATCTTTGACTACTCTCTCTCTTTCTTCACTCAGATCCAACAAACCACTAAAGCCTGTCGTTTTTTCCTCTATAATATTACCAGAATCCAACCTCTCCTTTTTGAGCACACTACCAAAACCCTTATCCATTCTCTTATCACCTCTCGCTTAGATTACTGCAACTTCCTTCTTTCATGTCCACTCAACTATCTCTGTTCTTCAATCCATTCAAAATTCTGCTGCACGACTTATATTCCTCCAGAGCTGCCATACTCACATTACCTTTCTCAAGTCACTTCATCGGCTCCCCATCCATTTCCGAATACAGTTCAAACTCCTCTTAACATAAGATAACATGGAATTTATTTGTATACCGCAATACCATCCAGTTCTATGCAGTTCACAATTCAGAGACTGAACAATTACAATGAAGTACAAAAAATTATAATTATAGAAATTTATCATATAAGTAGGTTTTCGATAATTTCCTAAAGTGTTGATAAGATGCAGAACTAACAATTAAATGATTATATTTAATGTTACCTGAACATGAATTAGTGTAATGTATGTAATACCTATTGTTCTTTTATTTGTATGACATTGTTTTTGATTAAAAATCAATAAAGAATTTAAACTAAACTTTTTTTCTCTTAATTCAGCTTGAAATGAAATAAGTCTATGACTTACAGTACAAGTGCATTCACTCTGTAGCCCCTTAATATCTCTCTTCACTTTATCTCCCCCTTTGCTCCACCCCCCCCCCCCGAACTCCGTTCATTTGGTAAGTCCACGCAGTCCATTCATTTGGTAAGTCCTACTGTCCACGCAGGCAGCGAAACTAAACCACTAACTCTCCAATCATGACACCAGACTACAAAACTTTCAGAAAAGAAATAAAAACCCTGCTATTCAAGAAATCCATCAGGACAAACTAACACCGCAGGAAGCATTTCAATCCCACAAAGTAACCCGCTCAACTCTGTAACACTTCTGGAAATGTCCAGATAACCTCTTATGTAATCCGCCTTGAACCGCAAGGTAATGGCGGAAGAAAATGTAATGTAATGTAATTATCAATGTAATGTAATGTAATTATCCACATCCTTCTCCTCCACTGCCAACTTTAGAATCTTGTTGCACTGTATGTCTGGAATAGACTGCCTGAGTCAATGCATCAAGCTCCGTCTCTAGCAGTCTTCAAATCCAAGCTAAAAGCCCACTTTTTCAAGACTGCTTTCAACTTCTACCACACACTGTACGATACTTATCATTCTCTCTGCAAGAAACTCCCCAACCCATATCTGCTCCATTTGTTTTGTCTGTCCTAATTAGACTGTAAGTTCTTGTAAGCATGTTGAATGTACAGCGCTGATTACACCTTTCAATGCTATAGAAATGATAAATAGCAGTAGTGATGAAACTGAGGCAGAAAAAGGCAAAGCATCAAATAAAGGTCTGGAATGGTTAGAGCAGGGATCTCAAAGTCCCTCCTTGAGGGCCGCAATCCAGTTGGGTTTTCAGGATTTCCCCAATGAATATGAATTGAAAGCAGTGCATGCACATAGATCTCATGCATATTCATGGAGGAAATCCTGAAAACCTGACTGGATTGCGGCCCTCAAGGAGGGACTTTGAGACCCCTAGGTTAGAGGAATAGGAACTAAGAGGTAATAATAGCATGTAGCAAGAAAGGAAAAAAAAAAAAGTATGAATGAGATCCAAAGGACCACTAGAATGTTTGAAATGAAGAAAAAGTTCAGGGATATCTGTAGCAAAGAAAGAAACAAAAAAATATGGACAAAATAAGGGCTTTAATAAATTTCCCCTCCAAATTCTCTCTAGAGATGCACATGTAGGTTCAGCTGACAAGCATTATCAGAAACTAGTTTACAGAAAACAAGTAAGTGTTAAAAAAAAAACCCACCAGAAGAGAGAGCTTTCCTTGCACACAGCTTAATTAAAAAGGTAATGACATTTTACAATGTAATTTTTGCCTCCAAACGGTACACATCTCTATTTAACAGCACTCTGCAGCTAGGAAAGAGAATTTCAGCGTGATCAAATACAATCAGCTGTCATATTATGTTGTCTAACAACAGTGCAGAGCATGTTCTAATATTGTGCAAGGAGTCAAGGCAGGCAGGCAGACAGCCAGCGTTAGGTTCTTAAAAAATTTCTGTGTGTCTTAGAAGGGATCTTTCTTTGGTTTATTTATACTCTCATTAAGCTGTGAAGGTGATCTGTGCCATGATATTGATTGCCTGAATACCCTGTAATGTACTAGGCACCCAACCCTTTTCCTTTCATGCTGTCCTTTTAAAAATCAATACATACCTTAAAGGAGAACTGCTATTTAGCTAAGCTTTTAATCAGTGTATAATGAAAAAAACACAAAAACTCAGTATTGATGTAACTATGTAATAAGATTATTTCTGGTTTTCAATACATTATATTATATTTTGCTATTGGCTTTCCAGCTGACATGGAGAGAGAGTGTCAATTAGGAATTTCAATGATAATATTGATTGTATAGCTTTTTTGGATACATTCATAGGTATATTTTATCAACATCCCGTATATATCAGGGATCTCAAAGTCCCTCCTTGAGGGCCGCAATCCAGTCGGGTTTTCAGGATTTCCTCAATGAATATGCACGGAAAGCAGTGCATGCACATAGATCTCATGCATATTCATTGGGGAAATCCTGAAAACCCAACTGGATTGTGGCCCTCAAGGAGCGATTTTGAGACCCCTGGTATATATCTTGTGGCATGTCACAATTGTGTTCAGCTGGCGTCTGATGCAAAAGGATGTCAGACATTGAAAAGCATACTTGTCTGCTATAAAACATGGGAAACAGTTTAGGATGCTGCTTAAATAATTCTGAATATAGTTATTAGAACACAATTTTCTACAATGCTGCTATCTTTTCGTAGCCCTGAAATGCTGCCACTAAAAACTCTCAGTCTGAGGGGTCTACCACTGCTACTCTCACTAACAACCTCATTCCGTGAGCATAAAGTGACCTGAAGCTACAACAGCTTCCATGAAGATAATATATAGGTATGGGATCCCAGATCAGCTCAGAAAAGCCAACACGGCAAAACTCCAGAAATAAGAGCTAACTTAAGATTTGAATACTGTGGCTTCTCTAGTTGATAGTACTGTGAGGTCTCAAGGTCAGAGACCCCTATTCTGTTCTGTACGTACTGCTTTTGAGTGTTTCAGCATTGGGGATAGAAATAGGAGGGGTGGGTGAGAAGTTACAAAGGGGCCTAAAGAATTAGAGGAGTCACCTAGTGGTTAGAGCTGCTGTCTCAGCACCCTGAGGTTGTGAGTTTGATTACAACCTGCTCCTTGTGACTATGGGCAACTCATTTATAAATCTAATCTAATCTAATCTAATCCTTAGGTTTGTATACCGCATCATCTCCACGTTTGTAGAGCTCGACGCGGTTTACAGTAGGAGAAATAGGAAGGAACTACAACAGAGGGTTAGAGGTTTAGTGCGTTCAAGATAGTAAGCCAAAGCACGTTTATAGTCCAAGGTATGCAAAGCCTGTTCACCGGGATGAGAATGAGGCTTCGGAAAAAATACAGGTACCATGGTTAGTTTGTGAGCCTGCCAGGACAGTTAGGGAAAATATTTAAGAATACTTGATTACTATTCAATGCATTGTAAAGCGCAAATCTCTTCATGAGAAGGCACTTAATAAATCCAGATATATAATAAAGCACAAAATGGATTACTGTGGGATGCACTACACCAGGGCTGCCCAAGTCCAGTCCTCGAGATCTACTGGCAGGCCAGGTTTTCATGATATCCACAATGAACATGCATGAGAGAAATTTGCATATCAAGAAGGCAGTGCAGGCAAATCTCTCTCATGCATATTCATTGTGGATATCCTGAAAACCTGGCTTGCCAGTAGATCTCAAGGACCGGACTTGGGCAGCCCTGCATTACACACTGCTACAGCCACCAGGCCAGTCGGGTTTTTGGGATAGTCCTAATGAATATGCATGAGAGAGATTTGCATATAATGGAGGTGACAGGCATGCAAATCTGCTCCATGCATATTCATTAGGGCTTTCCCAAAAACCCGACTGGCCTGGTGGTCCTCCAGGACAGGGTTAGGAACCACTGGTGTAGGCTAACTGCACACTAAAAATATTTTGAGGGGGCATGTCAGGAACAGAGAATGGGCATTCCTGTGCCAACCAGTAAGCGCATCTATATTACTTTGTGCTACCTGATTAGCACATAATAATAATAATAATTTATATTCTTGTATACCCTCCCACCAGCAGTTCTGGGCGGTTCACAACAGTAAGACCGAACATTTCAGTTAGTAATACAATTTTGAAAAACAACTATCACTACTACTACATCATTATATACATTATCAGGTAAAAATACATTTTTAAAATATAAAACATGTCAGCCCTTAGGGTCAGATTCTATAAAGGATGCCCACATTAGGTGCTGCTAAATGGCAGCATTTAGCTTAAATGGCGTGGTAATTGACTGCACCATTGAAGTTAATTAACAAATCGTGCACTCAGCACTTGTTGCTCTAACTCCACCCCACCGTCAATCACAAGACAATACTCCAGTGTTCGTCAACAAGTGTGGAATTTTATTTGGCCGCAGCCATAACTGCATGATACAATAAATCATGAACAGTAATCAATTGGACAATACAACAAATCATGAACAGTAATCAACTTACGTCAAGACTGAACATATGAAGATAACATACCACTCTATGTGCATATCACCTGTTACTAGTATACAATGTAACAACCGCATGATCAGGTGCACAGCATATCCCTCTCTATCAGTTCACATTGTGGGATGCTGTACAAGCTTCCCACTGCTCACCCTGACCCAGCCCATTCAAGGATGGGTCATTTCCATATGCTGTACTTTGCCATGAATACCATGGCTTGGTCTCCCTGCCGTCTAAGCAAGGAGACATGCCCCTTTTTCCTTAAACTATGTGAAGGTGTTTCTCTGTTATTCATATGCTGTGCCTATTACCCCTACCTGGTACCCTCCACTACCCGGGATAACGAAACTTCGCTTATCGCGGGTTCCCCCCAAGTGTCATGGCTGCGGCCCACACATAGCAACATCACCTCTTGAATTGTCCTGATAAATATGTACTGATAAATATATCCACACCAATGAAGTGATAAATATACATATATTCAGACCAATGTACTGATAAATATATCACATCTGAAATGCAAACATCCCAGCCCGGGAGCCGAACCCAGGATTCCTTGATACAAGGTAACAAAGCTTTCTTCTAGTCCACCACTAGACTGATCTCCACACCAGTGGACTGATGTCCAAACCAATGTACTGATAAATATCTAAACCAATGCCAAACTGGTAAACACCCGGACAACGAGACGCTCGTCCGTGTGGTAATGTAAACCCTTGTCCCTGTGGTAATGTAAACCCCTCAATTCTAGGCACTATCCATTCATTGATCTTCTTTCATGACGCTCGTCCATTTGGTAATGTAGCTCGTGTGGTAATTTAAACCCTAATGTAACCCCCCACACACGATTCTAGCTACCATCCATTCATTGATCTTAATTCGTGACGCTCGTCCATGTGGTAATGTACACTCTAATGTAAATCCCCGATTCTAGCTACCATCCTTGATCTTCGTCCGTGTGGTAATGTAAACCCTAATGTAAACCTCTTAATGTAAACCCCCTGATTCTAGCTACCATCCAGTCGTCGATCTTGTTTCGTGACGCTCGTTCTTACCTCCTGGACATTCCTGAGTAATGGACGTGTTTTGTGGCGGTACCTGGTGAGCTGGTACAAGCACCAATTCTAAAGGTCTCAGATAATGAGGTATCAAACAACTATGGGTGGTAAATGATGGTGTTATGGCAATGTAGCTGCTGAAGAAAGAGAAGTTATGTGAGGAAAAGAAACAGTTAATACATGATGACATCTATACATTCCAGCTTGTGAGGACTAAAATACAACTCCCCTTGTATAACGGAAAATTGGCCCGCTGGGCTCTCAATAATTGCTCACAACGCACCCTCCAAAGCTGCTGTTGAGCGAGCGACATCACCACATTGGCAAATAGGAATTGATCCCCTTTGACATGGTGCGATCCGGTTTTTTTAAGAATCATGGATCCTTCTGGTTTTAAGGAGGCATGGAGGACGAAAACCTTGAGAAGCCAAACTAAAACTGTTAAGACACATGAAGTATGCTACCGAGATGATCCCCCGAGAGCTATGACTGAACCTGTGCTTAATCTCAGGAAAAGCAAGCCATTGAGGAGGAGCAAGTGTGTAAAGAACCCGATTCCCCATGCAAGACCGTGTTATCAGGCAGCCTAGTGTGATCTGGACTTCCAGGTTGAAAGGGATCGAATTCCATTAAGTCCTTGGATCAAAATCCCGAATTCCCCTGATCTTCAACCAAGAGCAGAACCTAATTCAGAAAAGTGTTATCTGTATTTCCTGTTTAATTTCCACTAAGACCCGGATCTTCAACGGGATGAACAAAATTTCAGCGTAAACCGAACCAATTTTTCTAACGGATCTTCATTGACACCTGATCCAGAAGGCTAACCGATGACAGTGTCAACTGCAGGGGCACTATAGGTCCTGCAGCATGTCATCGAAGGGGCAACAATCCTGCTGCTGGTGAGCCGTCGAAAGAAAGACCTAGTGCCAGCTGAAGGAAGTGACCCGTGGTCCTAGGGAAGAAACCATGCCGCCGAATGCAAGATCACCTGACGATTGGACTGGTGACCAGACTATTTATTCGTGTGGCCACTTAATGAAGTGACAGCGTGAAACTAGCCCAAGACATTGATGTCCCTGTACGTCTTGCACATGTCTGAGCCTAATAGCCCCTTGAACTGCCCTGAGCAGGGTACTAGGAATTATATGAAGCTGCATAGTGATGGATAAGTTAGGTCTTACAAGCAGTGTAACAATTAGCTGTAGATCAGACATCCTTTCGCCTGCAGAAATGTTAATCCGAAATACTAGCTAACTTATAATATAGCCAGACCACTTTAACTGACCTCATTTCATCCTTTATGCATTTCAAAAAACACCACCACATCTGCCGTGACACTCTAACATCATGTGAATGTTGTACCTCGCTTCACCTGAGCTGGTTTTTCTGTGTTGCTCGTA
This sequence comes from Geotrypetes seraphini, assembly GCF_902459505.1. Classification (NCBI taxonomy): domain Eukaryota; kingdom Metazoa; phylum Chordata; class Amphibia; order Gymnophiona; family Dermophiidae; genus Geotrypetes; species Geotrypetes seraphini. Next base: position 192,655,520 of record NC_047084.1, on the reverse strand, counting down.
CCGTCCAACAAAGCCACTGGCAAAGGACATGCTATGGAGCCCTTGCCACAATTAAGCGAAATATTTCGATGTAGAAAAGGCTACGACCGTTATATCCGTGGATGGCTTTCTATATATGAATCGCCCCTACATGATCGCACACCCACAAATAATTAAAAGACATGATGGCAGATAAAGGCGAACTAGCCCATCTACAGCAACCATTCTGCTTCTCTCTCCGAGGGATCCCACATGTTTAATAGAAACATATAAACTAATAGAAGCCTAAGGCAGATGAAAGGCCAAGTGGCCAAGTCTACCCATCTGTAGTAAATTATCACAGTAACCATTCTGCTTCTCTCTCCAAGGGGTCCCACCTGTTTAATAGAAACATATAACCTAATAGAAGCTTAAGGCAGATAAAAAGTCTACCCATCTGTAGTAAATTATCGAGAGAGCCCACATGGCTAATAGAAATATGACAACGAATAAAGGTCCCATCTGTCCGAACTCTATCTTTATGGGGATGATGCGGTATGCAAACTGAAGGGGTTTGTTTAGGTTAAATAGGTTGGATAGCCACATAACGAGATATAAAAGCCTAGTCTGCCTATCCACACTACCATTATCTCTTTCACCCCAATAATTAAAGGGCAAGTGTCCTATCTAGCCTGTCCTTATATAACCTCTAATTTCTTATTATGTCCTTCCCTCATTTATTGAATTACTTGTAACCCATGCCGAGCCCTATCTTTATGGAGATGATGCGGTATACAAACTTAAGGTTTAGTTTAGTTTAATAGAAACATGATGACGGATAAAGGTCCAATCTGATCTCTTTCTCTCCCCCGAGAGATTCCTCATGCCTAATAGACACCCGATGGCAGGTAAAGGCCGAGCAGCCTATCTATTCTGCCCCTCTATTCCATCTAGTCTGCCCATGTGCAGTAACCATCAACTCTTTCTTCGGAAAATCTTATTTGTCTAATCGAAACATGACGGTAGACAAAAGGCCAAGTGGCCCATCTAGTCTGCCCATCTGTGGTAGCCATTATCTATCTCTCTAACCGAGAGATCCCACTTGCCTATAGGAACAGGATGGTGGATAAAAGCCAAATGGCCCATCTAGTCCACCATAACCATCATTTCTTTCTCTAAATCCCAACATAAAATAAAATGGTTAGTTAGTCTGTCAAGTGCTTAGAAAAAGATAGGTATTCAATTGTCTTCTAAAATGTCTGTAAGAACGGGTGATTGATGACCTTTTAACTTGCTATGTAGGACTGGTGAGAAATTGATTCTAAATTCATTGGAAAAGAATGTGAAATAATTTTGTGGCTCAAGGCAGATAGTAAGGACAAGTCCTACCCATCACCCCTGGCATGCACGTGTGATTCAGAACCAATGAGATGTTACTGTGATGGATCCCTGCAGTTAAATGCAAAGCAGCATTTCTTGGCAGCTATTATATCTGTCCTCATAAACATTGCACTTGCTGACAAACCAAATTGTTGCTGGAAGCAAATACAACGGTCAATGGGAAATGAGTAGAACACTGTATTAGCAAATCAGTTGATTCATTCTACTATTAACATGCAGTAAAGACACCAAATTATTCAAGCCAATCAAGTGTATAGAACAATTGTAATAGGTGTTCAACCATTGTACTGCTGGCCACTAATAATAATACTAATGAACAGAAATCTAGGTGCACAAATGTCAACATAAAAGGATGATTCTTAGCATTTTATATGAATCAGAGGTTCTGCATGCTTTATTAAAATCAGTGGTTCCCTATCTTTTGAGTGTAGAGACATCTTGAAAAGGTCCAAGAATCCTCCAGTCCATCCATACCACTATTCGCCCCTATATAATCTGTTTGCACCCTGTCCTTGCTTGGAACGGCAAGCCTGGGAAGAAGCGAACAAAACTCCACAAAGACACGCACAGAAAATACGGGCCCTCCTTTCATCTGCCCCATGTGGCTCAAACGACTCAACCACAGCAGCATTGCTAGAGAGAACCCACACTGCTTTGCCCTCCAGCAATGACTGGAAAGCTGCTAACACCAATTGAATGGCCCTGTTCTCCAGAACGTTGATCGACCAGGAGGCCTCCACTGGCAACCAGCTGCCCTGAGCTGAACGACTGAGACACTGGACTCCCTGGCCAAGGAGACTGGCATCCGCAAGAAGAACCGTCCTTTGGGGCTGATCCAGACTCACTCCCTGAAGCCTCCAGCACAGGTTGTGACGAATGATGCCGCGAAGAGGAACCGGACAGTCCAGCTTATGAACCTACGGAGACCACTGCTGAAGAACAGCATACTGCAGGGGATGCATATGAGCCTGAGCCCAAGACCTGATGAAGCTCCTGAGCCTTGGGACAACGATAACCCAGCAGGGAGTGAATTTGCGACTGTAACTTCTCCACATGGGCCTCAGGAAAGAGCATCCTCCCCAGAGTGGTGTCGAACAGAACTATGAGATATTCCAATCATTGAGATGGAGTCAACTGACTCTTGGAAAGGTTGACCACCCAATCAAATGACTGCAGCAACTCCATGACACATGCTGTGACTCGGGAGCTATCCTGCAAGGACTTCGCATAAATCAACCAGTCATCCAGATAACGATGCACCAAGATGCCCTCTTTGCACAAAATCACTGCCATAACCACAATAACCTTGGTGAAGGTATGAAGGGCCATGGTTGGACCAAATGGAAGCATATAGAATTGGTAGAGCTTTCCCAAATCGCAAAGCGAAGGAATCTCTGATGGGAGTCTCGAATGGGACTATGAAGATAGGCCTCCGTCGGTTGAGAGAAGTCAGAAATTCCCCAGGCTGTATTGCTAAAATCATGGACTTCAGGGTCTCCATGCAAAAGAAGGGACCTGAAACTCCCTGTTTATACGTTTCAGATCCAGAATTGGATGAAAAGAACCCTTCAGCACTACAAAGTAAAAGCAGTACCTCCCAATTCGAAGGCACAGGAACCACTGCCTTGAACTCCATCAACCACTGAAGAGGCTGACAAAACGCTCACTTAATACAAGAGGCTTCACAAGGGGAAGAGAGAACAAGATCTGACAAGGGCTGGTTGAACTCAAGAGCATACCTGACTCAAATGACTTCCAGGACCCACTGTTCCGTCGTGATCTCAGTCCACCCCTAGTTAAACTCCCATAAGTGGGCACCAAGCTGAACTGGAGGAAGGACCCAAGCACCGTCTTTGGGCAGGGTGATTGGCAGATGATGGGTCCTGGCCTCCCTAGTAAGCACCCTGAAAGGACTGCATCCGCTGGAAGAAACAACAGCAGGAGGAAGCTCCCACTGAAGATACTCGACCAGGTTTATACTGGCAAAACTCCCAAAGACTATCTTGGCCCAGACCCCCTCTAGCTGACTGGCGAGGTTTGTCCTCTGGTAAGTGAGACATATTAGAGTCCACCAAACTCTGAACCAGCTTGTCCAATTTCTCCTCAAAAAGAAAAGAACCCATAAAGGGAAACTTACTGAGCTTGGATTTAGAAGCCATGTCTGCCAACCACGGAGCTATAACATACGTCTAAGTAGCCATCATCAATGCCATTGACTTAGCCGAAGCGTGCAACAAGTCGTACATGGCGTCTGAAAGATAAGAAGAGCCTAGTTCAATCTTAGTCACCTCCTGATCTACCAGCGGAAACAGGCCCTAGCCACCAGGTGACCACCCTCCCACCCACTTCCTGGTATTCTAAATTAAATCTTCAGGCAGCTGCCGCGTCAATGAGCATGCCTGCCCCAGAGCACTTCATTCTACTTCTGGGGCAGGCCTTTTCATTGATGCTGCGCAGTGGCTGCCTGAAGACTTACAATTGCAACACCGGGAGAAGGTGGGTGGGGAGTTGGGTGCTGGGAAGAGGCTGTGCCTGCGCTGTAGGGTTCCACCAGGGCTAGGGCAGAGTTCCTGGGCCCCCCAAACCATGCAGCATTCCGACGTTTCTGATTAAATAGTAGTAGTGTAAGAATTCAGTGTGTTCTTAGTCTCCACCTGCTGGCAGAGGAGCATAAACCCATCCATCTATATTGGTCTGGAGGAACAATAAAGAACGCTATATTGCTGAAGCACTGTGTCCCGACAGTAACTAGGCAACCTTACAACATGAAAGCAGAGAGAATGAAACTGGCTTTGGCAAAACTGAAGTAATATCGTGTAAATAAGACTGTATGATAATAACATACTGATTAAGAATGTATTAATTAAATCTAAAATCCTCTTATGTTACCCCCACATGATTACATCATTTATGACAATCATGCACAATTATTTTTTTGAAATGGTTGAGTTCTATAATTTTCATTAGAAGAATAATCCAAGTTAGCATACTGCACTGCTGCGCCTAATTTATTCTGTCACTACTTTGAAAAATTGGTCCATTCTCCCCTATTATCAGGGAAACAGAAAGAGGTACATTAGAATATTTATTATGGCATTCTAGGGTGCCCATATAAACACCTGTCACTGTCTCCACACCCCTGGGAATACATTTCTCTGGCTCATCCACCTTGTCATTACAACTAACCACTTCGTATATTCAATTAGACACATGTCACTTTGAAAAGTCACTACTTGTCAGAGTCTACTCTTGAACATAATTTAGTGCCAGGATCAATTTAGCTTGTGATTCGAGGCTGTTGCACATTTTGTATGCATGCTCATGCTTACATTTTTAGAAGCCAGCACTGCAATATTACTATTATCTTTTTCTTATTAGATAGGTGACACAGACTTGTCAGGATGATTGGTGCTAATTTTAGTGTAGACTTACATTTCAACAATGAATACTAAAAAAAAAAAAAAAAGGTAAATGATACCAGTAAGACTTAAAAAAAAATAAATCCTATGTTCGTTATGCATGCAGTCATGTTCTTTCCCCACTACAACTGCTTTACATGCTTTTCAAAGTATGGAATGTTAGAAAAAATTATATAAGAAAAATTATAATCAATGTCCCATCTGTCTATCTGTCCATTGACACAACAGCACTAAACAAAATAAAAACATTTTCCCACCCAAAGAATACAAATTCACCAAGGCCCCCTTTTATCAAGCCATTTTAGGATTTTTTTTTATCGCTGGCCGCTACATAAAAGTTCTGACGTTCATAGAATTCCTAAGAGTGTCAGAGCTTTTACTGCACTGGCCGGTGATAAAAAAAAATCCTAACGTGGCTTGATAAAAGGGGGCCCAAAATTGTCATGCAGAAGACAAATATGAATATCTCAGAGTAGTTTGAAAACAAGCAGCTTTGGGCCTCCATTTTCACATAATCAAAGCTTCAATTAAATATTAATCCCTTTCTATTGGCGACTAATAGAATGCAATTCAAAATTCACTCTATTCTTCACTTCGTCATTCTAGAACAGGGGTGGGCAACTCTGGTCCTCGAGGGCCGGAATCCAGTCGGGTTTTCAGGATTTCCCCAAAGAATATGCATTGAAAGCAGTGCATGCAAATAGATCTCGAGGACCAGAGTTGCCCACCCCTGTTCTAGAAATTTGGCATAGAGCAGCATTATGAACAGACACGGGGAAAATAACTGGAGTAGCTGGCGAAGGATGACATCTAAAGGCTCCTTAGAAGTCATGTCCCCCACACTATGCCAGCGCCACACACATACACTCTTGTCCATCTATCCACCTCACACAAACATCTTTACACTTTCCTTAATGATCTGTACCCATATCTATTTTCAGCATAGCTGCACACAAAAACAGAGAAGAAAAAGTTGAATAGCACCATAAGACACCTTCAGAGCCTCCCACCTATAGATGCACAAAATATCCCTCAAAAAACCTACACCTAGCTCAAACCCTTAATTATATCACTCATTGGTTTGACCACATCAAAGGAACGCTGATGAAGCAATCAGAGGCAGAGGATGATCTTGCTATACTTCTAAGATCAAATAATTTTGTTATGGGGAACCCAAATATAGATCTCTTGAAAGAAAAGAGAAGTATCCAAAGGAGACATATAAGCAGCACAGGCAGGAGAGGTACAAAGAGAGAGAGAGAAAAAAAAAAAACAAGCTTTGGTTTGGCAAGAGGATTTCTTTTACAAGATAAACAAAATAGTGGTTAGAGGGAATTTTGAACCTCTAGAAATTGTATAACTACATCACACTTCACCCTCAGTATTGAAAAGTAGGTGAAGTTCCATGAAGTATGTGCTAGAGCAGGGGTGCCCAACACGTCGATCGCGATCGACCGGTCGATCGGGAAGGCAACGCCAGTCGATCTCGTGTTGCCGTTCCAATCGGCCGGCCGATCAGCCTTCCTCTCCCCAAGGTTCCCCACCGGAATCTCCCCAAGGTTCCCCATTCTTGCTGCGCCCTTCCTGCCCGACTGCCAGAACCCGTCTTCCGACTGGGGGATGATATCACTTCCTTCGGGAGAAGGCGGAAGGGAGGTCTAGGGAAGTCACGACCCTTGAGAGCTGAGCGCCGGCTGCCTCTGGCGGAATTGACAAGCCAGACTGGAGAAAGGCGGTCGGGAGCAGGAGGTGCTCTGCACAAAAATGCCGGAGCTGCTGCTGCTGCTCTGACGTCTTGAGCCTGAAAATGGGAAGTTGAGTGTCGTGCTAAAAAGAGACTGGAACGGCTCTCATGGAAGACTAGCTTTTTTTCTTTTCTTTTCCTCGGCCCTGGGGATCCAGAGATTTGGGCCTGCAGAAGCCTAACGCTGACCAGCATTGCTCTCCCCGACATCAATTCTTACATCGGAGAGGAATTTCTGGGCCAGCCAATCGCTGCCTGGCTAGCCCGGAACTTCCTCTCCGACATCAGAATTGAAGGGGAGCAGAATGCTGGTCAGTGCAAGGCTTCTGCATGCAGAGCTTGGGGGGCGGTGGCTTGGAGGCCTGTTCCCCGGTGGCGACGGCAAACCTAGTGGCTTGGGGGAGGGCAGGGAGAAAGAAACAAAGGGGGCAAGCAGTTAGAAAGAAAATGGGCATGGAGAGAGAGAGAGAAAGAAAGAATAGGAGGCAGGGAGAAAGAAAGAAAAAGTTGGGGGAGAGAATGAGGTATGGAAGAGAGAAAGCATATAGGAGGCTGAAAGAAGGAGTGGGCTGAAATCAGAAGATGTCAGAAGAAGTGCAGCCAGAGTGAAGTGAGAAGAAGTCAGAAGAAGAAAGTGCAACCAGAGACTCATGAAATCATCAAACAAAAATAGGAAAAATGATTTTATTTTCAATTTAGTGATCAAAATGTGTATGTTTTGAGAATTTATATCTGCTGTCTATATTTTGCACTATGACTCCCTTTTACTAAACCACAATAGCGGTTTTTAGCGCAGGGAGCCTATGAGCGTCGAGAGCAGCGCAGGGGCATTCAGCGCAACTCCCTGCGCTAAAAACTGCTATGTGGTTTAGTAAAAAGGGAGGGGCTATATTTGTCTATTTTTGTATGGTTGTTATTGAGATGACATTGCATAGAGTCATCTGCCTTGACCTCTTTGAAAAAAACCCGGAATATGAATGATAATTAACATTTTCTCTGCCTTTCAGTGTGCTTTGTGGGGGTTTTAAAATTTTTTTATTGTTGGTAGATCATTTTGACTTGGTCATTTTAAAAGTAGCTCGCAAGCCCAAAAAGTGTGGGCACCCCTGTGCTAGAGTGAAGGAACTTCATCTTAGACTGCAGAATCCTATGTTGACATTTTTAAAGCTTATAAGTTCGTGGGAGTAGTCTCATTGGATTTCATCGTACAGTACTTCCCCATACCAGAGGCAAGCGCCATTGTTAGAGAAGCAGTTGATTCATTAATGAAAATGGCATACATCATCTCAATCATGATTCAGCAGTTGCAACAGCTCACCTGTTTTTAATTAAAGAATTAATCAGATGGCTGGATGAGTTGAAAACAAGAATAGCTCAACAACTATAACCCTAAAGGATAATCTGCCAGTAAAATCAAAACTCAGTTCCCAAGAAAAAACTGGACAGAACTCTAGTTCTTATGGAAAAAATGTTTAGAGAATAAAGGAACAGTAAAATTGTCTTTAAATAATGGACATCAGTATGAGTCCAAAGGCTGTTTGCACATATAAAGTCCTAAAACTCGAAATACTTAGCTTCGTTTGGAACTGTATAATCTGTAGAAGTCTCCACTCGACAGAGCTCCGTTTCAACACCTTCCTCAGGAGCGGGATTAATACAGAAGAATAATAAAGACGACAAGCCACTATTGAAGCCATCGGGCGACAGGCCACTATTGCAGGCCGTCAGCACCGTCTACCAGGGCGTGTGTAAATGAAGCTATCGCCTAGCACTTTATATATATTTTTTTAGTCTTGGGAGATAGTCAATAGTCAGTTCCACTGGAGAAAATGTTTGTTGAAATTTATATATACACGGACAATGTGATGTATGAGGCAGTCCTTATTTAGACTTAAAGTCTAGTGCTAGTCACTAATGAGTTTCTGCCTGAGCCAAATAATCTCTCGTGCGGCATCACCAAGGCTCATACTGATGTCCATTATTTAAAGACAATTTTACTGTTCATTTATTCTCCAAAAATTTTTTCCATAAGAACTAGAGTTCTGTCCAGTTTTCTCTTGGGAACCGAGTTGAAAACAACCATGGGGATGATGCTGGAGGACCTTTCTTAGCTAGCACAAAACCGATTTCTTTTTAGATCTGCAATTTGTACTTCAAAGTACTCTGCACGTTTCAAGTTCATTCATAATGTTTCTACTTGTCTTTATGCTGATGAATGTACCCTGAACTTATATTTCTTTTGTGTGTTATCTTCTGATTACTTTTTTGGTATGTACACCACAAAAAAAATTCAATAAAACTTGTGTTGAACTTAAAAAAAAAAAAAAAAAAAAAGGATCTGCAATTCATCAAATCACTAGGACTTGAGCACGAGTCGAAGGCACCTAACAGCAACTAATTTAAACTCATAGCACAAGTTCACCTATCATAGTACACAATGACAGAGGAGATCCCTCTCAGACTTATGAGGGATAGTCGTCATATTCCAGAGTCCTAGCAGTCAAGGACTGATATGGAAACTACTGCTTGTTCATGGAAAGCAGTGCAACTTTCCCTGAAAGGATATAAACAGGGTGGAGACAGTCCAAATAAGGGCTACAAAAGTGATCCATTCTGCAGTAAAAGCACTATGAAATGAGACTTGCTATCCAAAATTTGACTGTATATACATACACATATTTATCACAATTAAGCATGTCATTAAAAATGGGGAATATTTTTTTCTTAATATTTGTAGAATTAAGCACAAAGAATAAAGGGCTCCTTTTATTAAACAGCACTAGAGGTTTTTAGCTTGGGCCAGAAAGGTAAACACTCGAAGAATTCCTATGAGCATCCGAGCATTTACCTTGCCGGTCCGCACTTTAAACCTCTAGCACGATTTAGTAAAACCCAGTGATAGTACATAACAGTTATGTACTATCACTGGGTACAATGATGTACAGAAGTTATGAATTAAGTTCATTACTATTTAAAAGCTTATGTACTATCACTTATGTACTATTTAAAAGCTTATGTACTATCACTGGGCAATGATGTACAAAAGTTATGAATTAAGTTCATTACTATTTAAAAGCTTTTACCATTTTGCACATCCAGCACATGGTGTTTATCCAGTGACCAGCCACCCATGTTTGATGCATCCAGTTCATAGCCTTGCAAAATGGCAGTCCTTTTTTCCCAGAGAGTTAGATCCAGGCAAGATTCATATTCATAACCAACAGAGACTAGAAAAAAATCAGATAGTTCTGGTCATGAATTCTGAAAAAGATCATTTATAAACTTTTTAACATTGTTATATCCCTGGTCCAGTTTTGAGTCCTTAGTCTCTACAAAGCACCAGGGAGTTTCCTATAGCATGCATCATGTTGGGGGATAATTCTATAAGGAGCAGCCTCATTTAAGGTGGCAGCACACATGCAAATGTAGCTACTTATGCATGTAAATGACCTTACAGAATATTGACTAGCAGAAAAGTATGCACCGTGTTTTGATTGGGCATACTTCGAGTTCAAGCAGAACACACAAAAATATATATAAATTATTATAATTCATGCACATTCTGGCTAACATATGTTTTTACACCAGCAGGTAGAGCTGGTATAAGTAGAAACGCCTATACGTACATATGCTTTCAGCCAGTTACACTAGGCATTCTGTATAAAGAAAAGTAGGTGCCTACTTTCCTTTATAGACTAGGCATGAAATAGGTGCCTGCTTTGTCTCTTATCCTAGGCATCCTGTTACAGAAAAATCTCATTAAGTCATATTCAAAATTCTTGTATCCTGGATATTTAGATGGCTTGCTTGGGCCTATCCAGAGATATTTAGTGGCACTTAACTGGTTGGTGCCACTGACTATTCCCACTACCCAGCAATCCCCTAATTGGCTAGGTTGGGGGTGGGATCAGGGCTGGACATGCTTTCATACAGGATAAGGAGTTTAAACCTTTACTATTGACGTCTGTTTCATATTTACATTTTAAGGAGACAACTGAAGACTTACTTATTTTCAAAGTTCTTGTGTTCCTAGTTTCTAACTCTCATCTACAGTGTATTCCTAGCTAATCTTTTGTAAACCGCATAGAACTTAAAAGGTAATGCAGTCTAGAAATGGATTTTTATGTTATGTTATGAACTTAGCTGTTTAGTGTTGATTTTCAGCCCACCAACTAGCCAAGTAACCACATAAAGTTAAAACAGCAAATAGGCTGTTCTAACTTTAGGAAGTGAAGCTGGCTGGATGCTGATCTGAACAGGACTGGATTAACATTATATTGGACTCTAGGAAAACATATGTTTGTGGGCTTCCCTACTAGAGACACCCTCTCCAACTATTTTACCTCTCCATATGCTTTAAATGGAGAAGCTTGATGGTTAGAGCCAGAGAGCTGCCAAGTTACCCAGTTCTAGGAAGGAAATTCTGAGCCAGTCCTGGAGTTTTGCAACCCTATCCTGATACATGAAGTGCTGATTTCGATTGGTTGTATCAGGGACTACAAACAGAACACTGAATTGGGACGCTAGTTCAATAATCAGACTGGCTAAAAAGTTGGTGTCAAATTTCTTCCCAATATTTCTTTAAGATTTCAATTTTTCCATGATCAAATAAATCACTCAATATTAACAGTGCCACAGCAAAAGAAAAAAGGAAATACAATCATTTATCTTGCACTATTAGTCCATGATTAATGGAGAGATAGTTATGGAGAGCTATGGAGATTAAGTAATTACATCACTTTTTTTAGAAGACAGAAAAAGATGGCTGAACCTGTATTGGGACCTAATTATTTAATTGTGAAGATTGTGCTTGTAAGGCTAATGGGGTACTAATTTAGTTAACTGCGAGGCTTTAAAGAAGACATATTTAACTCCCTGAAGAGTGACCATACATTTACAAGGATATCTAAACACCAATGTAGCCCCCAATTTTAAAACCTGGGGTTGCAAAAGTAAAAATTATTTCCTCTTCTGAGTAATTCTTCATACATTGTAGAGAATGACATGGAGGCAAATATTTCTCCATCCCCGCAGGAACTCAATTTCCTCATCCCCGTGAATTTTGTCGCTGTCCCTGTAAACTCTATAAATTTCTGTAAACTCTGCCTTAACCGCTTGCAGGAATGGGGCAGGGACAGGAAAAGAACTCATTGGGACAGGACGGGAAAATGAGTTCCCATGGGGATAGAAAAAAAATTTGTCCCCGTGTCATTCTCTATCCGGATACATTCTAATTTTATGATTCATAAATAGTTTATCTTGATGTTTGAAAAACATTTTCAACAACCAATCTCTAAGTCCAATGCTAATTGAACAAACAGTGTAGCCGAAGCTGTTACTTCCCATTTGATTTCTCAAAAAAATTTGTCAAATCTAAACTGTCTACTATGAGATCTTGTTGGACATCCACTGATTTCTTCTTTCCCAAAGAGAGATAATAAACTTTAGAGATGGATAGGAGTCTACTGGAATTTTTAAGACCTTAGACAAATATCTCTTAAATATATCATGAGCCAAAATAGGATAAACTTTAGGAAAATTAATTAGTCTGAGATTTTGTCATCTAGTAACATTCTCTAATACCTCCAATTTAAAGTTAACATTTCCACTGTCTTTCATCAAAAATTGGCTTTGTGTTCCTAAAGCCTTTATTTCAATTTCTTGCTCTAGAGATTTATATTCCAGCTTTTCCACTCTATCTTTCATTTTTGACATTTATGAGAGCATTCCGGTACAGTGAGAAGTTAAAGTCTGTGTCTCAGTACCCAGAGAAGTTTGTAATATCGAAATGGCTTCTCAAATTGAGTCAAAGTCAACAATTAAAGGTTTTTTAAAAGAGGGAATTAGAGGTATAGATCCAAAATTATTAGCTTTCACAGTACCTGAGAGTAAATCAGTAGAAAATGGATCCTGCATTCCCCCTGCTGACTGCAAAGCACTGCACAATGGCAACTGTCATGGTGAATCAACTTGTATCTATTTTACCTCTAGATCTCTCTCCTCATAGTCTACAGGCTTAGCTGCCTCATTCCCCTCACTAATTGTGCCATCAAACACAGATCGGGGAAGTGGTTGTGCTGGCAATCTTCGCTCCTCCGGTGAGAGACCAACTGCTTCGAAGGAGGTTCTGGTGTCCTTCGTCTGGCTCCCACTCCAGCCAAGGCCTTTTTATCCGGAGCTTCTCTAGGCCTACGTTCAACAAAGGTGTCCATCGGACCAGGTAATTGCAATGCTGACCCGGATTCAGAAGGAAAAACCCGGGTTTTAGATTTCCTTTTTACAATTGGAACTTCGAAAAAAGGTCAGCGGTGTCTTGTCGAGCTCCCTCAGGCAGCCATGTTGGTAGAGCTCCTCCCCGTTGGTGTTAAATTTTGAATGCCATTTACTTAATCCAGCCCAATGTGTTCAAGATATAAATTTACAATGTTTCACACATGAAAAAAGCTCCAAATTGAAAAAGCAAAAAAAAAAAAAATATTTAGGGTTTTTTAAAATGGTTTTGAAAAGATATAGGCTGAGTGGAAGCAGGATTAGATTAGATTAGGACAGCGTTCAAAGGAATTTGCCCACCTAAATTAATGGTTAACAGGGTAAATTCCCTGGTCTGAATGTTTCCCTTCACTTAGGGCTCCTTTTACTAAGGTGCACTAGCAGTTTTAGCGTGTGCTACAATGTCACGCGCGCTAGACGCTAACACCTCCATAGAGCTTGTGTTGGTATTTCCATTTATCGTGCGGTTTTGCGTGTGCTAATCTTCAGCGCACGCTAAAAATGCTAGCCCACCTAAGTAAAAGGAGCCCTTAGTATGTGCACAAATGCACAAGTACTCCATTCCAGTCCAGATTTTCAAAGGGAACTTTTATTTGTATGAGTCTGTCCTCACCAGAGATACAGAAACATACACAAATGCTTGCACTCTCTACCGTTCTTTTCAAGTGCTGTCCTGCTGCTCATGTGCTCATTCATGCAGTGCCCCTGCCCCCACCTGGTGTGCCAACTATCTTGTAAAGTTCTTGTTTTTCCTGCCAGGTCTTTTCCAGCAGACCCTTCACACTGTCCTTCATTCTTCAGTCCTACTCCTTTTCAACAATCTCCCCCCCCCCAACTCCTTTGAACACTCATTCACTCCAATGACCCTATACAGAGCTTAGCTTTCCCCATAGTCCTTGCAGCTCAGCCCCTCTTTCCTATAACTAGAAATCTTTCAATTGGCTGGATCCTACCACAGCCTCTGTATTTGAAAAGGGTTTAGAGAGCTGTAGTGGGCTGAGGTCTAAAAATATCCACACAGCCATCCTTCTACCCTTGAAACAGGTAGTTTGCAAATTTTCAGAGTCCTGAAAAATCCAGACGGCAGCCCTAGCCTCCTGAATTCTGACCACACATGCCTAGTTTGTCTATGTATTAATCCAGCATATGTGTTTCCTTTCTTCCATCTTGTTGTTACAGCTGAAGGCTGCATTCATGAAGAATCAAAAACTCATGTGCATTATCTTTACGTTAATTCTTATCTTGATTCAATGAGGTGTATTAACATTCTGTATATATTCCAAGAAGCACTTTGTAGACAATGGTTTAGTGAAAGTATAGTGCTGACCCCCTGTGTTTAAGCAGGGGGTCAGCACTATTCTACCACTACATTTATGATGCTACTGATTTTCAAAGGACAATAAAGAAATCTGTGAACGAACCCTTTAATTTTTCATTTGATCCTGATTTGCAAACTAAATATACATATGCTGTTTGTGAATCTATCTATACTGGAATATGAATTCACACATATTTATCACAACTTCAAAATTATTATATCATAATTTGATTATTCTCAACAGTCCTTCAGGCATATGCAATCAGAGTTTCACAAGGACTATGCACACAAAAGAGGCAGAAGACTAGTTGCATTCTGAAAACTGGATTGAAGAACCACGACTCTAGAGCACTAACCCTAAGGCTTCTCTTAACTGGCATGCATTTCATTTGATACTGATAATCATTTTTGGGGGGAGAAAAATGTTCAATTCCAATTCATTTTTCTATAACATCCATAATAATAAAATCATATAAAATCCTCACTATCTTTAACATACCTACAGCTTCAGATAAACCGTAAACCTTCTGATTATATGCATCAGTTTTATCCCATATGAAAGTGTATGCCAGACTTGGTGAAGCAGGGAACCATTTCTGGAAAAGTCTTCCTACCACTGCTACCATTAGATGAACTTTCATTAAGTTGAATGGAATAACAGATTGTGTCATGGTGATTTTAAGCACCGATTTATATCCTGCTCCTCTGGAACTCAAGTACGACAATTTTAAATCAGTTCCTGGGATTGTAGTTTCTTCATGAAGAACCTAAAAAACAAAAACAAAAGCATTCCTGTTATATTTCAGTTTACCATGAAAAGATATTTTAACAGTTATCATAATATACTCCTATACTCCTCTCTAGGAATTCCATTCATCGGGCAAGTCTCTTTTTTATCGGTACCCTTCTCTACTGCCAACTCTAGACTACATTCCTTCTTTCTTTCTGCATCATACACCTGGAACAGACTGCCTGAGTCATTATTTCAAGCTCCTTCCTGGCAAATCCAGGTTAAAAGCCCACTTTTTTGAGGTTGCTTTTAACTCCTTACCACCACTCACTTGTAAAGCACCTATGCCTGAGAGACTCCCCCACCTGTCCTGTTTGTCTGTTTGATTAGACTATAGGCTCTATTGAGCAGGGACTGTCTCTTAAATGCTCGTACAGCACTGCATACATCTAGCAGAACAATAGAAATGGTAAGTAATGGTAATTAGTTATATATTAAAGCTTGTGTTATAAAAATCTTTTTGAGAAAGCAATGTCAGAGTAGTTCCCAATTTCCTCACTATTTCTAAAATCTTAAACATGTCAGAGCCTCTGGGGCTCATAATCGAAAGAGAAAAATGTCCAAAAACCGGCCTACGTTGGTACTTGGACGAACATTGTCAAAATACGGGTTTTAGACGTATTTCTAAATGATCTAGGCCTTCATAGTGCCGCTGAATGACCATAGTTAAATGGGGTGTTTCAGGAGGAGTGTTGAGGGTGGGATTTGGGCGGGACATGGGCAGGCTTAGACTTGTCGTACTGCATGTATAACTGAAAGTTATACAGCATAGGATCGACAGAACTTGGACGTTGTGACTTAGACCATTTAAAACATGGTCTAAGTCACAAAAACCCACCCAAAGTGACCAGATAAGCACTGCAAACACATAATATAGACCCCCACACACTACCGCAGTGATCACCGACCTCCCCCTCATAAAAATATTAATCACAACTTGAAAATTGTGCCTCCAGAACATCATCATCTGGCAGCCTGGCATAGGAAAGCCTAGTTGTGCTGCACAGAAGTGTCTTAAGCCATCTTGGGGGTGGTCTAAGGACCCATGGAGAGGAGGACCCATGCCCATAAGCCCCTGTAATCAATGAATTGATATTGAAACATGTGCACTCCCCTATACACCCCCAAAACCCTTTTTTACTGGCATATAAGTGGCTCCTGCAGCCATAAGTGCTATTGGGGTGGTTGATAAGTGAGTCTAGGGGATTCTGGAGGTGGTTTGAAGGGTTCACCATGGAGCTCACCAGGGAGCTGTAGTGAGATGAAGACATGGCACCCTTTTTGTGAAGTTCACATCAGTGCTCTGTAAGGTACCCCACTCTTTAGGTGCCATGTCTGGGTGTTCAGTCCATCACTTTGCAGACCCCTCCCACGTCCAACAGGGCTTGTTATAGGCATTTATGACTTGGACGAAATATTGGACGAAAATGTGGTATAAAGATGGACGATCAGATCGGCAAGATGTATACTTAGATGATTTTCGAAACGAAAAAAAATTTGGACATTTTTCAAAAATGTGTCCTAAGCTATTTTTTTACTTTGGACGACTTGCAACTTAGACGAAAACGGACTTAGACGTTCCTTTTGATTATGCCCCTCTCTGAGTTTACGCATTATTATACTAGGTCATCATGGCCTCCTGCATACCCTGCATGATCATAATGCATGACTGCTCAACATATTGATATTTCTAGCCCTTAAAAACATATTACATTGCTGGAAAGACATGTCTAAGGTGAATTACAACACATGAATACTCTATACCTTAAATGAAAGTGTTATCGAGGAAAAACATAAGGCCATGAGTTCCTATACTAAAATATGGAGTCCGGTTAACTTCTATTGCAACGCAGGCTGACGACATTCAGTTCATGTAAACCTGGCTCTTAGTTTATGGCTCATTCCATATGTTCCTATAGGTGTATGGCTCCGGTGTCTCTCTGTGTTTTGGATATTACATGTACTTTTGGCTGCGTGTTGTGCTACTTTCCTCCTTATAGATAGGCATGGGTCTGGCTTCTGTATTACATTATGTAGGTAATATTTAGTGACTCTTTGCATTGGTCTGGCATGCATGTTTCTTGCCTTGTTAACATTTAGGGATCCTTTCACTAAGGTGCGTTAGGGTCTTAACACGTGGAATAGCACACGCTAAATTGCCCCATGTGCTAGACCTTAACGCCGGCATTGAGCTGGCATTATTCTAGAAGCGTACCGCGCGGTTTAGCGCACGGTAATTTCATGCATGCGCTAAAATCGCTAGCGCACCTTAGTAAAAGGAGCCCTAATTGCACTTTATATACTAAACTCAATAAAAAATTTTGAACTAAAATAAAAATCAAATTTTTTTCATTAGTCAACAAAATGCTCTACTTGAGGTAAATCACAGGAACTGAAAGACTGACTAGAACACAAGATAGTAATAACACCATGATAATGACACTCCCACATAAAACAGCATGATGCCTAAAATAAAATATATTCTGTCACTGGCTTATAATGAAATAGTTATTCTAAAGAAAGCATAGCTCCTACTGTATGATTTCTTAGCTACTCTCAAAGAAGAAATAGCAAACAAATTGACTGTGAGCACAAAACATGTACTATCTGGATTTTTTAAAAGCATTGTCAAAAGGAAAGGCAGATCTAATTTTAAATTCTTAAATAAAAGTTACAATAATTTAAACGGTATTCTTGTCACGTAACCAGTGCAAAGAAAGCAACACATTTTTATCTGGAAATATGAAGAATCAAATTTGCTGCTGAATTCTTTGTCAGCTGCAAAACATACAGATCCACCCACTAAATATAGCCCACTACAAGCAATGTAAGGTAGTACAGTTCTGAGTAACAGTGCTGGTTTTAACCACATATAGATTTGTAAAATTGCTTCTTCCACTTGGTGTCCTAGCAAATACACATATTTACCTGTGTTAACATAAGATATAGAGAGACAAGCACATCCCAACCTAGATCTCTCCGTTCCCATCTCAATGACCTCTCTAAAGTGGGCCTCTTAGGCTCTTATTCAGGTTGAAGAGGTGGTGGAGGCAGTCTCTTCCTACAATAATAATCTCTCCTCTGCTCTTGATACCCTCACTCATCCCATGTCACGTTCTGTAAAGCATGTCAAACCCCAGCTTCACCCCATGCCAAACCCCAGCTCCCCAAACTCCGCTACTTATGTTCCTATGTCCAATCTGATTTTGTGCACTTCAAATTTCTGCACACCTCTTTCCAATATGCCTTTTCACTTGCATAACAAGGCTACTACACCCGCTTAACTGATTCTTTTGGATCCAACCCTCACTGCCCCTTTGCCATGCTCAACTCTCTGCCATCGCCTCAGACTCCTCCTTCACTTTGCCCCAGACTATGGCTGAGTACTTCTATGATAAGGTTCAGAAGATTAATCTTGAGCTCTTGACTGAATTGCCTCTACCTCTACCTGCTCCGGTCCACTCTGTTGACCCTCTGTTGACCCCTGCTACTTTTTTTTTCTTCTTTGAAATCACTGAAGAGGAAACCGCATATATCTTTTCCTTCTTTAAAATCACTACCTGTTCCTCTGATCCCATCCCATCTGTTACTGGTCACAATCTTTCCTACTGTCATCCCCTCTATCTGCCATATCCTCAACCTATTCCTCTCCACTGCGACTGTACCTAATGTCATCAAACATGCTGTAGTTATGCCACTCCTCAAAAAACTCTTCAATGAATCCTACTTGCCTCTCCAATTATTGCCCCACCCCCCTCCTTCCCTTCTTAACCAAGCTACTCGAGTGTACCGTTCACCACCATTGTCTTAACTTTCAATTGTCTCAAGCTATCTTCAACCCACTTCAATTGAGCTTTCAACCTCTCCATTCTGTGGAAACTGCCCTACTAAAGTCTCCTTTGACATGCGTCTGGCCAAATCCAAAGGCCATTACTCTGTCCTCATCCTCCTTGATCAAATCTGTGGCATTTGACACTGTAGATCACCACCTACTCATCAATATGTTGTCCTCACTGAGATTTCAAGGCTCTGTTATCTCATGAATTTCTTCCTATCTTTCCCATCACACTTTTAGCATAAGCTCTGGAGGATCCTCCTCTGCTGCCAGTCCACTATTAGCCAATGTACCTCAAGGCTCTGTCCTGGGACCTCTTCTTTTCTCCATCTACACTTCTTCCCTTGGTGCTCTAATCTCTTCCCACAGTTTCCAATATTACCTCTATGCTGACAGCTCGCAACTCTACACCTGAAATTTCTACAGGAATCCAGGACCGAGTCTCAGCCTGCCTATCTGACATTGCTAGGGTTACCATATGGCTCCAGAAAAAGGAGGCAGATTGAGACATCCAGGTTTTACTTCCACTGAAAGCAATGGAAGTAAACCATTGTCTCAAGCAATCTTCCTTTTTCTGGAGTCATATGGTAACCCTAGACATTGCTATCTGGATGTCTCGCTACCATCTAAAATTAAACATAGCCAAGATTGAACTCATCTTTCCTCCTAAAACCACTTTTCTCCTTCTTCTGTTCTCTGTTTCAGTGAATAACACTCTCATATTCCCTGCCTCAGTGGCTCGCAACCTTGGAGTCATCTTTGACTCATCTCTTTCCCTCTCTTCACATATCCAACCGATCTCCAAAACCTGCTGTTTCTTTCTCTACATCCTTGCTAAAATACAGCCTTTCCTTCTAAGCACACTGCCAACACCCTCATTCATACTCTCATCCCACTTTTTCCTGGATTACTGCAACATGCTTTTTTCAGGTCTTCTGCTAAGCCATCTCTCTCTTCTTCAATATGTTCAGAATTCCGCTGCACGCCTCATATTCCACCAGTGTTGCTATGCTCACATTACCCCTCTCCTCAATTTGCTTCATTGGCTCCCTGTCAATTTCTGCATGCAGATCAATCTCCTCTTATTGACCTACAAGTGTATTCACTCTGCAGTTCCTCAGTATCTCTCTTCTCTTATCTCTCCCTATACTCCACCCTAGGAACTCTGTTCATCAGGTAAGTCTCTCTTGTCAGTACCCTTCTCCTCTGCTGCCAACTCCCAACTCCATCCCTTCTATCATGCTTTGCAATATGCCTGCTTGGCTATTTTTCCTCATAGTCTCTTTTGGCCCTTCTTACCACCTTGTGGCACTTGCTTTGATATTGTTTGTGCTTTTTCCAGTTTTCGTACGTTTTTGACCTTTTCCATTTCTTAAACGAAGTCTTCTTGTCTCTGATTGCTTCCTTCACAGCTACAGTGAGCCATGCCGGTTCCTTGTTCTTTTTCCTTTTGGATCCCTTGGTGATACGCGGTATATATAAATTTTGCGCCTCTGTGACCGTGTTCTTAAAAAGGGACCATGCTTGTTCTAGCGTTTTTACAGTGCTTATCCTCTTCTTAATCTTCTTCCCCACCATGAGTCTCATCCCTTCGTAATTCCCTTTTTGGAAGTTCAGTGCTGTGGCCAATGTTCTGTATCGATGTTTTGTCCCTGTGTCCAGGTCAAAGCGGATAATATTGTGATCATTGCTTCCCTGCGTCTCTTCTACTTTTACACCTTGCGCTGGTCCTCGTAGTCCATTTAGATTTAAGTCCAGAATTGCATTTCCTCTCATATTTTCCTTGAGAAGTTGTTCCATGAAGCAATCGCCTACAGCAGTGTTCTTCAACCTTTTTACACCTATGGACTGGCGGAAATAAAATAATTATGGACTGAAATTTAAAAAGCCCATTTCCGTCCCATCTCCACAAACTCGGTCGCCGCACACCATCTGATCCCATCTGCACAAGCCTCAGTTATGATTTTATACTGAACGTATTTTATTAAAGTATAAGAAGAAACAATATTCTGTACAATTGTCATTTTATAAATACAAATATACAGAGCAAGGACCAACAAAACACCTGTCTGCCCTCCCCTTCACATATATCCCCTCTACTATCAAGAAAACTGACCAAGCCAAATTATTACAGAATGCTACATAGAAATATCATGCTAACAGAATACTGCAGTCACACATGACAGGAATAGTGTTAGGGGAGTGACCCTAAGCCAGCTGGAAGCTAAAGAAGCACTGCCTGGGCTTTGCAGTTCCCAGTTATGTCTCTAGCAGGATATATATTTCAAATCTGATATATTCTAATTACAAAATAGAAAAATTATTTTTTTCTACCTTTTGTTGTCTCTGGTTTCTGCTTTCATCTTCTTTTCACTCTCTTCCTTCCAGCATCTGCCCTGTCTCTTCAATCCAGCATCTGCCCCTTCCATCCACTGTCTGCCTTCTTTCTATGCCCCTCTCCCCTTTCCATTCAGCCTGTGCCTTCTCTCGCCTTTTTACATCATTCATTCCAGCTTCACTGTTTTCTTCATTTTTATCTCTCCTACATCAGATCTAGCATCTTTATCCCTCTCTCATTTCTCTGCTGACCCCCTTTCCAGCATCAATCTCTCTCTACTTTCTCATTCCTCTGTCTCTCCCCTTTCCCTCATCTGATCTCTCCATTCCCCCTGACCCCTTCCCCCTTTAATCTCCCTGTCAGCTGTTTCCTTCCTTTTTTCCTTCTCCCTTCCCACCTCCCCCTATCAAACAGTAACTCTCTTCCCATCCCTTTCCCTCCTCCTCTCCCAGCAGTATTTCTCCTTCTACCTCCCTCCAGGTCCAGTAGCAGCTCTCCCTTTATCCAGCAGCTTCCCAGCCTCCTACAGTGGCTTCCTCCCCTTCCAGCAGCTCTCAGTACTTGACTGCAGCAGCGATTTACTTAGGCAGCCTTGGGTCCGTTGCCGCCTCTGAGGAAAGAGGAAGTTGACGAAGTGAATCACTGCCCTGGCAAGTACGAGAGCTGCTGGGAAGGGAGACAGCCACTGTTGAAGGCTCCCCATGATTTCGCTCACGCGTGCCCTGCACATTTGTGCCCCCCCCTAAGCAGACACAAATAGCATTGCACCGCAGGCCCTGCCATCTAAGACGAGCTGGAGGCCCCTACTTGCCGCCGTGCTATCGAGCCTCCATGAGTGAGCGGCCCGCAGACAGGAAAGCTCAGGGCCAGCGACACACTACTCGCTCACCCGTGGACGCTGTCAACAACCCAGTGGCAGCCAGCGAACACGGCACGACCCTGCAGCCGCATGGGCTCAACCTGCTGCACCTAGAGGCACCTCTCAACTATGCATGTGGGCAGATTCTCCTCCTTGCGCTACTACTACTGAAAAAAAAATAGGCCTGTCATTTACTTCCTGGGTCAGAGCAACAGATACATAATCTGATTGTGAGTACTGGGGAGGGTTATGTGGACACACAAGTGAGACGTTGTGAAGGGAAGGCCCAGATGCTGCCAATGGCCCCAATCCACACGCCGACCCTGCGCACCTCTTGGAGCCCGGGGCTGAGTGGAACAGCAGCCTGCCGCCAATACCACTGCAGTCGGGGTGCCCACTGCTGTACACCCGGCACCCCGAAATTTAACCGCGTCGATCTCGACAGCCCTGCGCCGACCGACAGGAATTTTCTGCGGACTTGGTCTCCCTACCACAGCTGGAGGTGCCTAGGTTCCAGTCTATCCCCGGATAATTGAAGTCACTCATGATAACTGCGTTGCCTCCCTTGTAGTTGCATTTAATCTCGTCCGTCATCTCTCCATCAATTTCTTCGGACTGTCCTGGGGGTCGGTAGTAGATGCCGATCTTTGTTTCCACTCCTTTTGTTCCCGGAATTTTGGCCCATAGGGACTCTACCTTATTTTTAATTTACAGCGTGTTCTCTCCGCTAGACTCAATTCCTTCTTTGATGTATAGGACAACACCCCCACCTTTTTGACCTACTCTGTCTCTGCGGTATAGCTTGTATCCCAGTAGCACAGTGACCCAGGCATTTTCCTCTTCCACCATGTTTCCGTGATGCCGATGATGTAAAGGTTATCTTTTTGTGCCATAGCTTCCAATTCCCCCATCTTATTTCTTAGGCTACTTGAGTTTCCGGCCTGTTACTTTCTTGCAATTTCTTCTGTCATAATTAGATTGTAAGCTTTCTCAAGCAGGGACAGTTTCTTGTGTGTTTAATGTACAGCTCTATAGAAATAATAAATAGTAGTAGTAAAGAACTGTCTCCATGCTATGCCTATTAAAAATGTCTGTACTGAACAAGGTCTAAGATGTAGAAACAGTTCCCTTTGATTTTCAGAACTCTATTTGTGTGAGTATGTTCTAAATTAGATTTTTTTTAAACAAAAGTTTATATTTATTTTAATAAAGACATGACAATTTTCTGAAGAAAAAAAAATCTCTTCCACTTTACCTGTGTTTCAGGGATAATAGGGCTGTCTTCAGGAGAAGATCTAAAGAAAGTAGACAAAGGTGATGATACAATGATAGGATTTGGTCTCACGAACCCACTTAGATCACAGCTAGGAATGTCATTCTCCTCTTTCTTCATCACTAAGGTATCCATGACATAAAAGACATTCCAGGGAATCCATACCGTATGATACTGTGTAAGAAATGGTGCCCTCTCAAACAACAACGTTAGAGATGCACCACCATTTGACACCAAATCGAACCTAAGGAAAAACAATTCATTATTCAAGACATCCCAATATGCATTCTACTATCCTTTTTCATACATCTCTGTATGGAAGTAAAGTATATTACATAAATGCTAGAGAAATTATGCTACATTTACCTAAAAAATCCTTCCTTTTAATAAAATTACATTGTCTGATATATTGATTCCAGGATCTCATAAATAACAAAAAATCTAGAGTTTATATTAGATGCTGAACTGTCTTTGAGACCACAGATAAAATCAGTAGTTCTTTTTCAAAATTACGACTACGGAGCAAGTTGCATCCACTGATCCCTCATAAGGATTTTTAAAATATATTAAGTAGTTTGGTGTTGAATGGCCTCGACTATTGCAGTCTTGGGTTTCTGGGATTGCCGGTAATGCATATTTAGGCACTATAAGTACTACAAAGTTCTTCAATTTGGATGTTGTATGGTCTATCAAAGGGTGATCATTTCTCACCTTATTTGAAGAAGTTATGCCGGTTGCCTATCATAGATCGAATTAAATTTAGATATTAGTTCATCAAAGCTTGTACCAGAGGCACTACATTGGTATGTGCCTTGGAGGACTCTTTGCTCAGAGGATGCATTTAGAAGACATGACTGGAATGAAGAGGGTCTTTTCTATTATTGGTTCTAGAGAACAGAACAACCTACCAGTGGCACTGTGGAAACAAAAGAACTTTGGAGTCTTCAAACGCCTATTGTGTCAGCACTTATTGTTGCAGACGTTTGCAGCATACTGAACATTTATTATCAGTTGAATTGGTATTAGGGAAAGGAAATGTTTCTCTGATTTATTCATTTGCGTGGGACTATTTGATCTAATGAATTTTGCTTTATGTATGCATTGTGCTATATTTGCTTTATGATTGTGTATGCCATTTTGTATTCCACTTTGGATCAAGGCGAATTATAAATGGAAATAAATCTAAACCAAAATTTTAAAAAAGATAGAAATCAATGCAATATTTAAGTATGATTACAGTGTGAAGTAGATCGCTAAAATTTCTTTGTTTACATGATCATTTAAACAAGGATTTCAGAGGAAGTTGACAGCATATTTTTATATATAGGTTGTTGGTTCAGAGGCAGTTCTGACTGGTTGATGTGCAGGCTTACATGCTTGATAAATACTATTAGATTTATAGCTTCAGGATTTTGTTATTTCTTTTTCTTGTTGGTGTTATGTATCTGATTATATGTACGAGGATAAATCAAAAAGTAAAGGCAAAATACATTTAACAGCTTTAATAGAAGTAACTGTGAGCAACTGAACATATCACCTTTCCACATAGTTCCCGTGCAAGATGATGCATTTGTTGCATCGTTCAACTAGCTTCTGCATTCCTGCAGAGAAGTTTTTTGGCTGCTCCTGAAGCCAGGTGAGCACTGCTTTCTTTACTTCATCATGCTTTGTTCTTTTGCTCTCCAGGTTGCAGTGATGCACCCATGTATTGTCACCGGTGACAAGTCTCTCCAGAATACTCAGATATTCTTCATACCATCTCAGGAACTGGGTCACAACCTCCACGCGCTGTTGTTTGTGAAGATCAGTAACTCATTTTATCCATACTTTCTTGTATCCCAAGTCATTATGCATTATGGCCAATGCAGATCCATAGCTGATATCCAAATTTGCAGTCAACTGAGACACCGTTATCCATCGGTCTCCTCTAATCAAGGCGTCTGTCCTGTCAATGAGCTCTTGTGTGCATGATGTTGATGGGCGACTAGAATGATCTTCATCATTTACACCTGTTCTTTCCGCTTTAAACTTTTTATCCACTCATAAATCTTTCCTTGATTAATGGTACTATGTCCATACTGAGCCAATATCTGTCAATGACCACAAATTTCACTCCCTCTGCCCCAAAAAGGCGCACTGATGCATGTTGTTCTTTGATGGTGCGATCTTGCAATGGAGCATCCATGTTTCTGACTTCGTGGCTGCCACACGACTAAAGGCTGAGCACTGCACTGTGCGTGATCAAACTATCCAACAGGCATTGTACATATCTTGCATTTCGCTAGCTTTATTCTGGCTATCACGTAATTTAACAATTGCCTTTAATTTTTGATTTGCCCTTATAAGTTTGGTTGTACTCCACCTACATATAAGCAGAATATAAACAAACAAATATGTCTTAATGTGCTTTCAAAAAATAATCATACAGTTTACCTTATGAATATATGTATTGGCTTTTTTTGGCTCATTTTAGCTATCAGGATCAATGATCTTATAACATCCCATGGTATTGCTATTTTCCCACTCCCCAACTACCAAAATCTAGCCAAGACTTCAGTGATGATCCTTGAACAAGGCCCACGGATCATAGTTCCTTCCAGAGCCCAGCTTGCATGCAACTTTTATTTACCCAATGGGTGTCACCACTGAATCCAGGCTTCCTGTGGCCTAGGTCACGAATACCTAAATGTTTTAAGTCTTTAGTCGAAAACTTACATTCCATCCTGCCGTGTGATTGTGTATCCATATTCTGGGTAATGTAAAAATGAAACATTAACACCAATGAGTGGTGTTCCATCAGCAGTTAGTACTTGGCCTCTAATAACAGATGCTAGACTGAAGGGGACAGAAGAGAAGAAAGAAATCAAATTAGAATGCACACTCTGCTCAGATGGCCAATAACACAATGATTTCAGGAGACTTTAATAATAATAAAAAGTACAATCGAGTGATAGTTACAGAACTGGTTCTGAAATTCTTTCAAAGATACTGCCACCTTTTAACTGTGCATTATTTACATTCTCTAAGTTCCTGCAGATTTTTCCTACTTTTTAATTTGGTGCAACATTGGCTTTGGCAACTTACCAGCCCAATAATTTAGTAAAATGTTCTTAGAAATAACAAACTCATTACTTTCTTTCTTTCTATACATTAAATATTTGGCACTTGCATAACGCAAAGTACGAGTCCCAATTAATTTTGAGAAAATCTGCAGATCTGTGGGGACCCAGGAAGTGAAAGATTTAAATGGGCAACAAGGCACATTTGTGCTGCAACTTTTAATCAACTGCTGTGCCTAACTGCATTAATGTTGTTAAATTACTGCAGACCCAGGAGTTCTAGTGTAAATCATCTTCCTTTGCTCAGCGAGACACAAAGTACCTTCTTACAGCTGCTGGTTTATTTTCAAGTCATTACTGCTTTGTAAAACACCAGTCAAAGAGCTTATGCAATCACACCACCATGCAGTTAGCAGATCTCTAGCATTAATTCATGCTTTATATTATTTATTGAGCTGAGCTTTGAAAGCATATCTCTGTGCTTCCTTCTGATGTTTGGACACTCATTACTTTCTTTGACATGTGTCTAAACCAGGAGTCTCAAAGTCCCTCCTTGAGGGCCGCAATCCAGTTGGGTTTTCAGGATTTCCCCAATGAATATGCATGAGATCTATGTGCATGCACTGCTTTCAATGCATATTCATTGGGGAAATCCGACTGGATTGCGGCCCTCAAGGAGGGACTTTGAGATCCCTGGTCTAAACACGTTAACCTAATCAGCTAACCGAACAAAGGTCACCATGGCAAAAAAAGGTAACAGTTCATGGCACAGAAACATGATGGCAGATAAAAGCCATATGGTCTGTCTAGTCCGACCATCCACCGCAACTGTTCAGCTCTACAATTTATCTCTCTCTTTCAGAAATGCTCAGTGTTTGTCCCATGCTGTCTTCAATCCAGAAACTTTCCTCATCTCCACCGAGAGATTTTTCCAAACATGCAAGATGCTTTCTGTAAAAAAATATTTCCTCAGGTGATCACTGAGGCATTGTCACCCCCCCCCTTTTTTTTTTTTGCTAGCTATTCCACAAGCCACCTTTTTGCTGTCACCTTATCTACCTATTTGACCACTTTATATCATCATATATGACCACCCCCAGCTCTTGTTTTGTGCACAGAATTCCACTGTACTTTTTCCCTTCCTTTCACCTGTTTTCGATTACAATTTTATTGTGACTTTACCTCCCTCCCTGTTTTATGTCAATCAAGTCTATCTTCTCCCCCTTAATGTTTTAGATTATATATTTTTAAATCTAGATACTTGGGATAGACGGTATAACAAAAAACGAGTAAACTTGGTAATAGACTTGGAAACTTGTCCTATTCTGAAGGCTGCATCTCTAAAAGAATATATGCAGAATTGAGATAACAGGAAAGTGCTACAAAGGGGCCCTTTTACTAAAATATGGTAAAATTTGCCTTTTCTGTGGCTTAATACTGTGGTATCAGCAAATTTAATATGGCACCTATTGGGGAGCATTCCCAGTATTCTCTATTCAGATTAGTGCTCGGAGCTTGCTCCCATTTAATGTGGAAGCACTTGCCCCCAATTTTATATATGGCACTTTGCACTGCAGTGCTAATTTGGGCATGCAGAACTTAACTGAGTCAATTAGCGCTAATTTGCTTAACAAGCAATTAATCAATGATTGGTTTTAATTTAAATTTATGCCAAAAAGGGGTGTGAAAATGGTAAGGTCCTGGGTGAATCAATGTCACTCCTCACAGTTACACTCATAATTACAGAATAAGGGGCATCCACGCCTACCTTTAGGAGTGAAGATTTGCACCATATTTCTGTTGGTACGTATGGACATACTTAAAATCACCAGACAACAAAGGTAGGGTAAATGATTTTATTTTCAATTTAGTGATTGAATTGTGTCAGTTTTGAGAAATTACATCTGTTGTCTATATTTTGCACTGTTAAGGAAGAAATGCATTTGTTTCTATTTCTCTGGGGTTGCACTGCATGCAGAGTCTTGAATCTTAGGGTTTCATTTATATATAAGTACTTTTAGTTTGTGCTCCTGTATTTGCATAGGGATTATCTGTATTCTGGTAGGAATGAATGCTGAGAAGCATACAGTGTGCTTTGTGTAGTTTCATTTTGTGGTTAACCATTATGTATTGTTAATAAGATTATATTGTGTGTATATATGAAAAATGAATGGGAAAAAATGGTATTACAATTAGTACTATTATGGGGCGGGGTCTGGGGGCAGAGATTGGGCGAGGTCTAGGGTGGAGCTTGTGGGGCCCCTCAAACAAAAAAGCGTTCCGCTGCCTATGCAGCATGCTTCTTTGCTCCTTCCCCTGTCCTTTGTCCCTGAGACTTGAGTATCATGACCGGTGGATCTGCCAGAGCTTAGCATGAATTCCCTATAGTAGCACGAAATCCACCACCTTAAGTGAATCTCTTCATAAAGGCGGTAAATAGATCCCAATAAAATAAATAAAATCTTGCAACTCTCAAATTTTGCTAGGTACTTGTGACCTGGACTGGCCTCTGTTGGAAACAGGACACCGGGCTATATCGGCTGACGCAGTATGGCAAATCTTGAGTTCTTGTAGTCTAAAAAGATTGGCAGTTAAAACAAGAGATTTGGGGCTTGAGCATTTGTAAGTTCTGAAGGCCAGATGCATACCTGCTCCCTCATTAACAAGAGGTATTCATCAAAGTAGAAGTCACATAGCAGATATTATTTATTTTATTTATTTATTTATTCAATTTTTCTATACCGTTCTCCCAGGGGAGCTCAGAACGGTTTACATGCATTTATTCAGGTACTTGAGCAGTTTTCCCTCTCTGTCCCGGCGGGCTCACACTCTATCTAACATACCTGGGGCAATGGGGGGATTAAGTGACTTGCCCAAGGTCACAAGGAGCAGCGTGGGTTTGAACCCACAACCTCAGGGTGCTGAGGCTGTAGCTTTAACCACTGCGCTACACTCTCCCTATTAGTACTCTCAGGTGCTGTATCCTCACACTGACTTCCTATTTTAGTTGCTAGCTTTCCTGATAAGCTCCACCAATCATTGCGCAATGCAATTCTGTGGTGTTACTGGCTGGGAGTTGCCCGAGTCACAGGTGGATGAGAAAGGTCTCTAAAGACACCATCCCAAAGGCTATATCTTTCTGAGTGGATATGATGGGTGCATGAATGGATGTGGATGTCTGTACATGGATAATGAGTGAACTAGTGCATCGTGTGGTATATAAGTCATTAACTTCCCTTTAACCTTTTTTCCTACATTCTCTCCTCCTTTCCTTAACCTCCTTCCCTACTCTTTTACCCTCCCACTAGAAGCTTATTCCCTTTTTCACACCCCATTTTAGAGTCAACCACTCTCATCCTGCTCTCTTAGACCTGCCCCATCCACATTCATTCCCTCAGGGTCAGACCCCACGCCCTATTCATCCATTCCACACTCATTCCCTCTTTCAATTACTTACTTCAGGTTTTTGTTCCAGACTCAATTTATTCTCTCTCAACCACTATCATAGGCTCATTCCTTTCTATTTTACCCTCTCAAGACTCATCCAAGCTAAGCCTTCTCCCCCAGTGTCACTCAGGCAGATACCTTTCCACCTCCTCAGGTCCTTACCTCTCTTTTTTTTAATGTAACCCCTGTCACTTTCACCTCCCCCAACCATTTCCCTTCTTAAAAAGTGGCCACTTTGCTCTATCAGACCTGGCAGGAGAAGAGAACCAAAGTGATTTGGGCTATCTCCTTCTCCTGTATGGTTAATGGTTGTAATGTTCATCATGGGGAAGATAGAGTAAGAGAATGACAGCAGGCTTGGGCTGGTGATTGGTGGTGAAGAGAGAAAGAGATAGAGAAACCATTGATCTCGACCTATGATTTTTTTTTACTGTTGTACAAGGGATGGTTTTGTCGAGGTTAGACTATTGCAACACATTGTATCTTGGAATTTCCAAGACAAGAAGAAGAGTGTCACAATTGATACAAAATGCTGTGGCCAGGTTCATTTTGTGTGTAGATACCGTGTTTCCCTGAAAAAAGACCTAGCCCCAAAATAAGCCCTAGCATAATTTTTAAAGGTGCTCCTAATATACAGTAAGCCCTACCCCAAAAATAAGCCCTAGTTAGATTGACTCCTGAAGCCCCTCCCGAATGTCCCTGCCACTCCCCAACTCCATCCCTGACAATAGTGCTGCCCAATTCGCGGGCAGCAGTGCTTTCTTTCCACCCCCAGGGCAGGATTAATTTGTCGAGGGCCCCTAGGCACACAAGTACACTGGGCCCCCTGCCCCACCCCACCCCACCATGTGCCCAGGCGGAAACAGGAAGCTACATCAGAGGGAAGCTTTGGGCAAGTAGCATCGCTTGCAAAATTATAGTTTCCGTTGCTTTTCTTACCTGCGTTGTTTGCTTGTCTTACTTTCTGTCAATGGGGGCCCGTGTTGCCGATCGGAGGGGGGGCCTGCTTTGCCAATCGGGGGGGGGGGGGCGCATTGCTCATCAATGCTGGAGGGGCCCATCGCCATTTGTAAAAAACAATGTTGATGCTCTCCTTCATTGGGCCCCCTGACCATTTCGGGCCCTAGGCACGTGCCTACTTGGCCTATTGGTTAATCCTGCTCTGCCCCCCCCACCCCCTGAAGGAGAATGCTGGGTGGACCCCTTTCCTGATGACCCTCGTAATTTGACTACAGGACTTAAAAGCAGGCCAAGCTTGATTTCTGTATAACTTCATTTTTACAAAAACTCTGGAATAGAAACTGTTGATGCTGCAATTTCTTCCTAGCTCTGCTGTTCAAGATAAGGAAGGTACAGTACACAGCGCAGATGTTACAACACAGCACAGATGATTATTACACCGCACAGACCAGTGCTTGCTATTTGAAAAGAAAATTATAATACCGGTGCTTAGCTAATTCTGCTAATGATGCTAACAAATCAGATTAGCACCTGATCACTTCTGGTAATGCTAATAACCAATCAGAAACTTTCTAATAGATTGTAATGCATCAACTCATGTAAGATAAGGAAATGACACAGATAGGGTATTTTTTCGCATACCTGCAGGGTGTGGCATTTTATCTTCTCTGTGACATTTCTGAATGCTGGTAATCTGTTCTTCTTTTTTGTACGCTGCCTTTTACTTTATAATAAATCTGTACTTTTATGCAACATGACGGTGTGTGTGTGTGTGTGCTGCTTCTGGCCGCCTGTTTTTAGAAAAGTACATTTGTAGCTATGTTGCCTTTATAGAAGATTATCAGTAGCAGCAGACCAGGTTCATAGCCTTGGAGTAACATTGGACAGCCACCTGCCCCTATCCACCCACATCTCCCAGGTGGTCTCCACTTCCTTCTACTACCTCCACCAACTGAAAAGGATCAAACCCTATATCTCCAAACTTGACCTAACTCAACTCCTCCATGCCTATGTTCTCTCCAGGATGGATTACTGCAACTCCATCTTTAATGGAATAGCCAAAAAGGAACTCAAACGCCTCCTGCGAGTCCAAAACGCGGCAATCCGCCTCCTATACAAACTCAATTATCACAACCCCATCTCCCCAGCCCTCTGCACAGAGCACTGGCTACCAATCAACAAACGCTGCACATTCAAGGCTCTTGTAATAGCGCATAAAATATTCCACGCCAACACCAAAACCTACATAAGTTCCAAGCTACACCTGTATGCCCCCTACCCGCCCCCTCCGCTCTAGAGCAGAGAGACAACTGCGCATCCCCCCCCCCACGAAGGTCTCTCCTGATGGAAACTGCCCACAAATGCTTCTACAGCCATTTCATCCCACAGCTCTGGAACCAACTCCCCCCACAAATCAGATCACAGAACTCATTAATGACCTTCCGAAGAGCTGTGAAGACCTTTCACTTCAACTAAAGGTCCAGCTGCAAACAATCCCCTCAACTCTCTCCCACCAACAACCACTAGTTGGTGACCCTCTGGTCTAATCTACTATATTAACTCCCCAGGAATTTCCTATGAATGTCCCCACCCAAGCTGTCCTTAAGTTACTGTACTGTCCAGCCTTTGTCATTATGCTACTGTATTGTAGTATATTGTATTGCCAAACGTACTGTCTAATGTAACATACTGTGAATGTTGGATTGTAACCCATTCTGAGCGCCCAGGAGGATGGGATAGAAATCAAATTAAATAAATAAATAAATACCATCCCACTAGGAACAGTCTTAAATGTCGGACATGCCTATTATGATTGAGATCGCCTCTCCACATTTATAAAGTTAATATGTTCCTTGTAGAAAATTTGGACTGATGTTGAATATTGTCCCAATAGCTGTATATATTTCATTAGTTCAGGCAGTTGTCAAAGTACCCCCTCATCTCATGTAAAACAGCTACAAATTTACCTCTTATTGAAGGGGCTATCTCCTGGTATTACATGGGTGCTGTCAGGTCCTGTAAGGAAATTGATTCTATCAAAAAAGGATCTGGCTGCTTGCTGAGATGGTGATTGCTGATTTTGGCTGATAATATCTTCGGGATCGGGCAGGCCTCGACAATAAGGCTGATTTTGACAGGACATCTGTAAGCAGCAATCAGGATCCATACAATCAATTAAGCCATCTGCAAACAGAAATTCAAAGGAACAAAATTTTGGTATTTTAGGGTGAATAATCAGTGTTTTGCATTGCACATACAGTATTACATAGTACTAGGTAGAGTAGTGGGGTATTGCGATTTATAAAATTTTAGGTTATAAGTCTTGGCCATGTAGAAGAGAAATTATGGCCCTTATTTAAAAAAAAAAAAAAAAAATCACAAAAAAAGTCCAACAGGAAACAAGCCTACAAATATAATGAGTCAAGCAACAGGACTGAGTTGGGGCAATG
Source organism: Geotrypetes seraphini (assembly GCF_902459505.1). Lineage (NCBI taxonomy): Eukaryota > Metazoa > Chordata > Amphibia > Gymnophiona > Dermophiidae > Geotrypetes > Geotrypetes seraphini. The sequence continues at coordinate 192,622,399 of NC_047084.1, read as the reverse complement.
GTCTTTCCAAATAAAGAGAAGCCAAAAAGAGGATCAATTGATGTTTATATTGAGCATCCTGTTGCTTCACCCTTATTGAGCATCCTGTTGCTTCACCCTTATTTTAAAAGCCAGTCAAGATAGAGTGAGGCACCAGAGGACCAGATACAATCAGAGGTATAGTAAGGGGGGGGCGGACCGCCCCAGGCAATGTCTTGGGGGGGCACTGGCACGTTTCCCCCCCCCCATGCCATGTTCGCACCCTCCTTTCCCCACCCCCCTATACCTCTTTTAAATCTTCACCAGCACGAGCAACTGCTCTAGCCTGCTGCTCGTGCCGGCCTGGCTGCCTCTGAAGTCACATCCGGGTCACAGGGCCAGGAAGTGATGTCACAGGGAAAGCAAGCGCAAGCAGCAGGTTGGAGAAGCTGCTCGTGCTGGCAAAAAATAAAAAATGTACGGGGGTGGGAAGGGAGGTGTGAGTGTGGTGTGGGAGTATGGAAGGAGCGGGGGATGGGGATGTGTGGCACGGAAAGAGCAGGAGAGGAGAGTGCGGGGGGGGGGGGGCGTCACTGCCCCAGGTTCCTCCTACCCTCACTACACCATTGGATGTAATGATATAAAATATTTATTAAGTAAATCTACAAATTGATATGACTCAGTAATATTAAAGTACACACGTTGATATGACTCGGCAAGGCTGTTTGCATCTGGAGTTTTTCAACCTTGCTGATGGACAAAAAGCATTTACAATGTAGGCAGGAGAAGTTCACAGCCTTTTAATTGGTAATATGGATGTAGCTATGAGTGTGGTGTATCTGTACTTACATTATTTACACGTGTATCTTACATAAATGATTAAAACCCTATTTTAAAAAGCCTAAATTCAAACTTGGACATCAGCAACATGTGTACAGTGCTGCTTACATCTGGCAGCACTACAGAAATGTAGTAGTATTAGTAACAAGGGAAATCTAATCTTTTATTTGTGCGTTGCACATATCTATTCAGACTCAAGGCGACATTAAGAGAGGAAGGATTAGGAGAAGAGGGGGGAGGAGGAGAGGGAGGGAGGAGGGGTGACAAGAGGAGGGGGAAGTAGAAGGGAGAAGTAGGGAGAGCGGTGAGAGAGGTAGATTGTGTATCAAAAAGATGGGTTTTCAGTATCTTCCGGAAGATGGTGTAGCTAGGTTCTGTTCATTTCTGTGAGAAGTAGTTTGGGCAATAGTAATATATGCCTATGTACTCCCCATGTCAGGAAGAGATTGCATGTGCATATCCCCATATATCAATTATCAATGTCTGCATTTACATTTGCTCCCTTGTAATAGAAAAGATGGAGTAGAGGCTACTTATCAAAATGTGCCTGAAAATTCCTTTTAATCAAGTCTGTGGCAGCTCATACATTGGCCAATATTTTCTGCACCTTTCTGTGATATATTCTTAGTCTCTGACTGCATTGCTTATTACTTGAAGATCTTCTCTTTCTCCAGAATAATCACTTTGTACCAAGACCCCTATTATCTATTTTGATTTCGTGGTTATCTGCTTTATCATGATGCCCAGTTTTCTTGCATCAAGCTTTTATCAGTTGGAATTGAAATGTTCCAGGCAATCATAATCTCTTCATTTTTCATAATTTTCTCATGTTTGCGAGTCCAATACTTTTCAGTTCAGTGATGCTGTAATGGTTATAAAGCTTCCAATGGATGAGACGCGTCACCTTATTCTGCCTTTTCATATATTAGCCTTCGGACTGGGAGGCAATGTCTCCAAATGGGATAGGTTTGCACATAGCATGACACTAATAGACTTCTCTCTCTCAAATTATAACTAAAGCTCAATGTGGTACTTGCATTATACCAAAGACAGCTTCCTTCTGGAGGTCCCTTTTTGGGGGAGCCAGAGCTGATATTCAGTGGCACTGCCCAGCTTAGTGCCACTAAATATTGGCGTTTGGCCACTTATCGGCAATGTAAGTAGGCTAGACACTGACTGAACCAAGACATACTATTCAATCTCCAGAGCAACCTACACTATTTAGTATCATAAAATGGCACCTGTCAGCAGAAGAGAAGAAAAGACAGTGCCAGGAAGGACTCTGCCTCTACTGTGGCTTTTTCTGGGCATATGTGGAATACCCACAGGAGTAGGCTGCAAAACTGTGAGCAATCCCGGAAGAATGGGGGTTGGGGGCAAGTACAGAGTGCCCCTTTAAGGCTATGTGATAGGTAATCAACCAGCTTATGCAGTTACTCCTGTTTTCTTTGGAAGGTCAAGGGTGAGTTTGCCCGGTGATGAATTTACCCAGTGATGAGATTGCATAATAAAGAATGGGAGAGAAAATGGGTTGGAACTAGTGTCAAGGATTCCTATACAAGAAAGGCAAGCTTGGTATACCCAAAGGTAAAGCATGCTTGGAATTGGTTTGAAGATTTCATGATATCTTACTAGCAGGTCACTCTGGCATTTGTAGGACCAGAGAATGAATGGGCAGAGGCTTCTGTGGCCAGGGTAGGGCAAAGATATTAAGGAATATGTTGTGCAAAGTCTGTACTCAAACTAAGGTACTGAAGAGAGAACCCAAGGAGGCCTCAACAACGAAACAACGAGACAATCAAGGCATAACAAAGGAGTCATAAGGATGGGATGTCAATAGTTCAGCCACGGGTGTAAAGTTCACTGTTCACTTTATTGATAGCACTGTGAGAACTTGAGATTCAACACTGACTTTCTAGTTTTTCTTCACTTTCAGTCAGTATTTTTTAATTGTACCGTTATTTATTTGTATAATTTTATTCTTTATTACATGTACACTTTTGATAGATGTTAATTTGATTATAAAGGTCTAACAATATGCTTAGTTATATCTTGTTTTCACAATTTCAACGTATTGGTCTATTTGTCTTTGCTAATTGATTTTTATCATTTTCTGTTTAATAATATATATAATTTTTGCTTGATGTGATTTTATTAGTTTATATTATGTGTTTCATATTATTTTTATTATTGTTTTTAACTTGTCATGGCTCAATAGACTCTTAACAAAGGCATAGATGCTGAAACACTTTCAGTGTCGAGTCTTCGAGTCCTCGCAGTGCTACTATCAATAAAGTGAACTTTGAACTTTACACCCGTGGCTGAATTATTGACATCTCATCTTCACGACTCCTTTGTTGTGTCTCAAAATAAGGTACCATGAGATCACCAAGAAGACTATATTAATGCTGTTACCTACATAGACTAAATCTTGGGAATAGATTTCATTACAGGCTTACTAGTGTTGCAAGGCAAATCCTAGATCTCTAGTAAAGGAGGAGCAATGCCCACTTGGACCTATACTTCTCCCTCTGAATTCATGGGTTTAATTTCTGTGAATTCGATTATTCATGATTTTTCCCTACTACATTTTAAAGGCTGCCCAGTCCTCCCCATTCCTTACCTGGTGGTCTAGCGGTGACGTGGGGAAGGAGCGATCTTCCTATGCTCCTGCCCCTTGCAGAGCCGTCATAAAAAATGGCTGCCGTGAGTTCCCGTTGTGGTCTCGTGAGACAACGGGAACTCACGGCAGCCATTTTTGATGATGGCTCTACATGGGGCAGGAGCGTAGGAAGATCGCTCCTGCCCCGCGTTACTGCTAGACTACTAGGTAAGGACCAGGATGCAGGAGGGAGGCAGGAGTGAGGCGGGGGTGGGTCAGAGTCAGCCCAAAAAGTTATTTGCGAATTTTCCATATTCGCGGGCCGGCTCTGCCCCTAACCCTCACAAATTCGGAGGGAGAAGTTTATTATCAATGATTCTTAATTAAAAACAGTCACAAAGGCCTGTAGTGGTAATCTTACAGCAGTACTGCTAGGGTTTAGGCCTCTGGGAGTTTACCTGATGTGATTTTGGTAAATCTTGTCCTCTTGGGAAATGATCCATATGTTCTCCCTAGCCAACAAGGAAGGAATTTTCAAGACCTTTCTTTTGAGGTTTCTGGAGCCATTCTTCTTGGAAGAATAAGGTTTCTCTAGAAAAGGCTCCTTTTGTTACTTTGAAGTCTATTTGGAGCACTATGGCAAATATGAATCAAACTATTGCTTTATTAACTACTTTAAACCTGGATATGCAAACTAAGATGCAGTTTCAAGGACAAAGATTTGAGACGTTAGAAAAGGTCTCAGATAAACTAACACCTATTGGGAGGACAGATTTTTATTCCCCGGTTGAGAGAAGATCCACTGGTATTATGTAGGTGGGGGTGGGGATTAGCCAGTGGAGATATCACTGTCGAATAGTTTGGATATTTCTGTAGTTTTGAAGGTTTAGGGAGAAATAGCTAAATGAATCACTCTTCTGGTTCCTTTTATTTTATCACAAGACTAGGCCTCTGTATTGAGACTGTACTTTAGAAATCACTCTTTTGGTTTCTTTCATTTTTGAGACTGTACTTTAGAAATCAATCAGTTTTATTTTTGGATCAGCAGGTTCATGTTTTTCCTGTCCTGTTTTGCAAGACTCAGGTCAGAAAAATCTTATTGTTGACCTACAAGTGTGTTCATTCTGTTGCCCCTCAATTTCTCTTTTTGCTTCTCTCTTCTTATACTCCTCCCAGAGAACTCCATTCCTCAGACAAGTCACCAGTGGCGTACCAAGGGGGGGGGGGCGGGGGGGGGGGCGGTCCGCCCCGGGTACCAAGCCCTGAGGGGGTGCTCCCGGTCCGGTCCAGTTACCCCCCCCTGCGCCGGGTGTCGCGTCTGGAAACAGCCTGCAGCAAGATCGCGATGCCAGAGATCTTTGCCTGCTTCGACTGTTTCCTCCGCCACGGTCCTGCCCCTCCTCTGATGTCAGAGGAGGGGCGGGACCGCGGCGGAGGAAACAGCCGAAGCAGGCAAAGATCTCTGGCATCGCGCGATCTTGTTGCAGGCTGTTTCCCCAGGGCAGAAGCGTACCAAGGGGGGCGAGGGGGAGGTCCATCCCGGGTGCCGCCTTAGGGGGGGGGTGCACAGCTGGCCCGGTCCCTATCGCGCTCCTACCCTCCCAGCGAAAGCAGCATCGGCGCCATTATCGAAAAAGGTAATGGCGCCAGGCCTTGGAGCACCAAGGCAGACCGCTTCTCCCCCCTCCCAGCCGAAACCCCGCTGACCATCCTATCTCTCTCCTCCCCCAAGTGAACCTTTCTGACCCTCCCAGCGAAAGCAGCAAACCTCCCTCCAGTAGCGTCGGCTTTATCCTCCCTCTGCCGCATCACTGATGACGTCATCAGTAACGCGGCAGAGGGAGGAGAAAGCCGCGAAGGAGGTTTGCTGCTCTCGCTGGGAAGGTCGGAAAGGTTCACGGGGGGGGGGGGAGATAGGAGGGTCAGCGGGGGTTCGGCTGGGAGGGGGGAGAAGCGGACTGCCTCGGTGCTCCATTACTTTCTTCGGGCAGCAGCAGCGTTTACAATTCGCTGCTGTTGCCGGCTTCAGGCCTTGTTCTCTGCCGGGTCCTGCCTACTTCCAGTTTTCATGAAGACAGGACCCGACAGAGAGGAAGGCCTGAAGCGGGCAACATCAGTGAATTGTGAATGCTGCTGCTGCCCGATGAAGTTCAGGACATCAGGACATCGGGGAAGGAGCAGGGAGAAATCGGCTGCTGGCTTGGGGGTGAGGGTAGGGAAAGAATCGTGGAAGTGGAGAAATCGGCACGATGGCTTTGTGCAGGCTAGGGGGAGAGAGAAAGAAAGGAAAAAATAAAGAGGGGGGGCCAGGGGGAGAGAGAAAGAAAGGCAGAAAGAAAGAGGGGGACCAAGGGGAGAGAAAGAAAGGCAGAAATAAAGAGGGGGACCAAGGGGAGAGAAAGAAAGGCAGAAATAAAGAGGGGGTCAAGGGGGAGAGAAAGAAAGGCAGAAAGAAAGAAGAGGGCCAGGGGGAGAGAGAAAGAAAGGCAGAAAGAAAGAGGGGGACCAAGGGGAGAGAAAGAAAGGCAGAAATAAAGAGGGGGGTCAAGGGGGAGAGAAAGAAAGGCAGAAAGAAAGAGGGGGGCCAGGAGGAGAGAGAAAGAAAGGCAGAAATAAAGAGGGGAGCCAGGGGGAGAGAGAAAGAAGAAGGATCAGAAGAAGGACCAGAGACTCATGAAATCACCAGACAAAAAAGTAGGAAAAATGATTTTATTTTCAACTTAGTGATCAAAATGTGTCCGTTTTGAAAATTTATATCTGCTGTCTATATTTTGCACTATGGCCCCCTTTTACTAAACCGCAATAGAGTTTTTTAGCGCAGGGAGCCTATGAGCGTCGAGAGCAGCGTGGGGCATTCAGCGCAGCTCCCTACGCTAAAAACCGCTATCGCAGTTTAGTAAAAAGGGAGGGGGAATATTTGTCTATTTTTGTATAGTTGTTACTGAGGTGACATTGCATAAAGTCATCTGCCTTGACCTCTTTGAAAACCCGCGGAATATAAATGATAATTAACATTTTCTCTGCGTACAGTGTGCTTTGTGTTTTTAAAATTTTATTGTTGGTAGATCATTTTGACTTGGCCACAAAGGTAAGGGGGAGGGAGGGAGGGGAACTGCTGAAAGACATCTAATAATCCTTGCAGGCTTGACTGCAGGGAATTATTTTTGTAAAATCATGTTTTGTTATGTGACTGGCATTATCTAGACTTTAATTTCTATGAATGAATAGAATGAAAATGATATAAAATTACTTGCTTGTTTTTATGTGCGTGCGCTGAAGGAAAGTGGAGAGAGAGTGGGCTGAGGATGCTGAAGGGAAATGGGGAAGAGAGTGGGGAGAAGACGCTGATTTATAAATTGACAATTGTACAGAATATTGTTTCTTTTTATACTTTAATATAAACAATTCAAGGCTTGTGTGGATGGAATCAGGTGGTTTGCGGGGATGGGGACCGAGCTTACGGGGATTAGTCCAATAAAATTGTATTTTTTTATATCTCATTATTTGTTTTATTTTTATTTGTTAATTTATAAAGTGGTGATTGTTATGTATCAGTTTTTTCAAATTTACATCTACTGTCTTTATATTTTGCACTGTATTAGAGGACATGTGTTACTGTTTTTTGTGGTGTTGCATTGTATCCAGGGTCTGGTTTCTTGGCGGATCAGTTTAACTTTTGTCTACATATTTCTATTTTTAGTTTGTGATTATTCCATTTTGGGCGAGGGTGTATCTCTGTTCTGTGTGTATGAAAAAGACATAGTTTTCAGTTGGCATTGACTACAGGACCAATTGACTGTGCGGGATCTGGCTTGTTTAGTTTTACAATGTATGTGTTGGTGTTCTAGTGCTCACTGCAGTGTTTAAGATGCAGCCTTTTCCTAGGTACACTCTTGTGGTGCGATATGTAGATTGGTACTAAAAATCATATTTTTCATATAGATGGGGGGGGGTGTCAAAAAATGATGGGCCCTGGGTGCCACATACCCTAAGTACGCCACTGCAAGTCACTCTTAGTGTTACCTTCTCCTCAACTGCCAGTTCCAGACTTCATTCCTTTCATCTAGCTTCCCCCTATGCCTGGAATAAATTACCCGAGTTTGTCCATCAAGCCCCTTCCCTTGTTTAAAAGCAGACTGAAAACCCATCTTTTTTATATGGCTTTCAATCCTTAACCCTCTGCCCTCCAACCCAGCCCACTGATTAACCGTTCCCCTTAATAGTAACCATGGCATCCTGTTTGTCTGTCTTGCCTGTTTAGAATGCAAGCTCTTTTGAGCAGGGACTGTTTTCTTACTCTTTGTGACTTGCAGCGCTGCATGCAACTGGTAGCGCTATAGAAATAATTAATAGCAGTAGTAGTAGTAGTAGTAGTAGTAGAAAGAAGTGGCTTTTGGAGATGTTCTCTGAAGCAACTACTGTGAGTTCAACTTTTGTAGTCAGATTTCCTGTTAAATCTGTATAGTATTTCATCATCAAAGTTTCAGGTATGCTTTTTTAACCTATCCAGTTAAGAACAATTCATGATACCAAAAGTCATACAGTTGGTGCTTACTCTAAAACAGGGGTGTCAAAGTCCCTCCTCGAGGGCCGCAGTCCAGTTGGGTTTTCAGGATTTTCCCAATGAATATGCATGAGATCTATTTGCATGCACTGCTTTCATTGTATGCTAATAGATCTCATGCATATTCATTGGGGATATCCTGAAAATCCGACTGGATTGCGGCCCTTAAGGAGGGACTTTGACACTCTGCTCTAAGATGTGATTTAATGTTTCTTTAGGGGAGTCAAAGAGGCAACGAGTATGGGTTGCTTTTTATCTATGTATTTAGTTTATCTTTCCTATTAATTGTCTTTATAGCCTCACTCTGGGTTTTCTAGTTCTTGATTTCCTCCCTCTATTATTGTAGATTTGGAGACTTCTGATAATTCACAGATGTATTTTCTGTTTTCATTTTTCTTGATGCCTGTCCTTTCCATTGTTAAATGGAGGAGGATTGGCAGTATTCTATGTGCATTTATAAAAATAAAACAGAAAAGAAAAATAATGGTGTAAAACATTGCTGCATGGCTTCTGACTGGGGAAAAATATTTGATTATGTCTCTCCAGTTCTTTAATCTCTTCATTAGCTTAGTGTTTTTCGACTCTCAGCTAAGGAATTTGATTGCCATTAGTAATCCACATAGAAAAATTCTGCTGCAGGTGCTTAAAATTGTTACTGTAGCTGAAAACTTACCCCCTGCAATTACATGTATATCATGTTTTATTTCGTAACTTGCATTGGGTGGCTTTGATCAGTCCATTATCAAATCAAAATAAATCAATCCCATCTTTTGGATGGGCATTTCTACTAGTACATTATATAAAATCTGCATGGTCTCTATAGACAGCAAGGTAAACCAAACACACAAATTAAAGACATTATTCAATAGTGATGAAAGTTGTCTCAGATACTGCAAAAGCTTTCTGAACATAAGCGCTCCTTCCTCAGGGAGGTGGGCATGTGTGTGTCTGATTTATCCTGCTGCCTGTAGAGAACATTTGCTGTGGCAGAAATTCACTCCTCAGGGGCAAGTCCATCCCATTGTCTAAGTCTTGTTGCCCTATCCTTCACGAACTAGCCAGCAGGGGCAAGAACAATGCACAATGCCCATTTTGCAAACCACAATACGCCTAGACATTTTTTATTTAAAAATCCTGCCTGGATGTCCAGGCTGTTGGAACACCCAGACCGTCAGGATGTCCATCTTTATATCACATTTTGGAACAAAATTTTGTCCAAGTCCCCAATGCCCAGAACAAGACCATTTAGATGTGGGAGGGGCCAGTCCTGTAATGGACTGGCCATCCAGACATGGCTACAGAGCAGTGGGGCACTTTAGAGGGCACTGCTGTGAACTTCACAAAAAGGGTGACAGATAAACATCTCCAACGCTATAATTCTCCTGGGGAAGATGTTTTGAGAATAAAGAGATTTTAGATACAAAAACTTTTTTTGAAATAATGGACATTAGTATGAGCCTTTCTGATTGCACACGAAGGATTATTGACTCAGGCAGTAACTCATTAGTGACTAGCACCAGACATAAGTCTGAATAAGAACTGCCTCATACATCATATTGTCCTATTTTATGTATAATCAAGGAATATATACTTTAAATTCTTGCACACATTTACTCCAGGAGAAAACACAAAAAATAAAAATATATACTAAAGCATAAGATGAATAAGTTGTCTCCCAAGACGTGATGAAATAAAGTGCTGAAAGGTGTAAGGTGCTAGAAGTGAATCCCTAAAAAACTTTAAATAGTTAGTTAAAGTGCGAGTACAAACACTAAAAAAGCATATCAAGTTGATCTTGCTACCATATAGTCCGTGAATGTAAAAAACAGTCCATTGCTTAGCAGGGCTTAAAAAAGGTTGGAATAATTTCCTAAAAGAAAAGTGCATAAACAATTATTAAGGTGGACTTGTGAAATCCACTGCTTATCTCTAGGGTAAGAGGCATAAAAATCTGTTCTACCCTTTTGGCATCTTGCCAAATACTTGTGATGGGATGCTGTTAGAAACAGGACTTGATGGACCTTTGGTCTGTCCCAGTATGGCGCAGTGGTTACAGCTACAGCCTCAGCACCCTGAGATTGTGGGTTCAAACCCCACGCTGCTCCTTGTAACCCTGGGCAAGTCACTCAGTCCTCCATTGCCCCAGGTACATTAGATAGAGTGTGGGCCCACTTGGACAGATAGGGAAAATGCTTGAGTACCTGATTGTAGACCACCTAGATCACCTTGCCAGTCAGGTTTTCAGGATGTTCACAATGAATATGCATAAACTTGATTTGCATACACTGACTATTATATGCTAATTTCTTTCATGCATATTCACTGTGGATATCATGAAAACCTGACTGGCATGGGGGTACTCTAGGACCGAGTTCAGAAACACTGGCCTAGATAACCTTGATAGGCGGTATATAAATAGATATAAATAGATAATTGGCGAGACAATGCTATACACACATTCCAAGAAATACAGCATAAATATTTCACAACCAATTATATCCATTAATGTGCTCCCAGCTGCATGGGATCTGTAAATATATCTTCTAAGGATCACCAGGACCCTAGACCTGCCCTGGCATTTGAACCAATATATACTTTGCCCTTCACCCTCCAAATATCACTACTATCCCCACTACCACGTTCTCCTTATCCCCTTCCTTGCCCTCTTTCCCATCATACCATCCTTCCTTAATTCCCTTCATTCATATACTCCTCTACTGAAATTATGCACTCCTATATTGAAGGTCACTTCCCCCATGTTCCATTCTCTCTTGTCAATCTCTTAAGGTACATTAGACTGACTGTGAGCCTGCCGGGACAGATAGAAAAAAATGCTTCAGAACCTAATTGTAAACTACTTAATACACATTATCAAAAGGATGTGAAGAGAATGGAGTCGATACAGAGAATGGCCACTAGGATGGTCTCAGGTCTTAAAGACATCCCATATGAAGAATGCCTGATCAAACTGCGCTTATATTCTCTTGAAGAGCGCAGAGAAAGGGGGGACATGATAGAAACATTTAAATACATCATGGGCCACATCAAAGTGTAGGAGGAAATCTTTTTTCTAAAGGGTCCCACAGCGACAAGAGGGCATCCACTAAAACTTAAAGGGGGAAGATTTCATGGTGACACCAGGAAATACTTCTTCACCGAATGGGTGATTGATCGATGGAATGATCTTCCCCGCCAGGTCGTCGAGGCCAGTAGCGTGCTCGACTTCAAGAGTCGATGGGACAAACAAGTGGGAGTACTACAGAGTTATGCTCAATCGATAGATACTCCAGGGAGGAAGGGTCCTTGAGTGGGCAGACTAGTTGGAGGGAGGGTTCTCAAGTGGGCAGACTTGTTGGGCCATCGGTCCTTTTCTGCCGTCATATTCTATGTTTCTATGTTTCTTGTCCCAGCAGTATATAAAAACCCCATTCCCTTTCCCAAGCATATTCCCCACCCCAATCCCCAGATCCTTAAATGTGTCCTCCTACCAATGCAATATATCTAATCAGTCTAATCTGCCCCATTGATAACCATGCTTGCATACTTCAATCTCTTTCATACCCTTGCCATTAATTTAACTTGCTGTAGTGTTGTACTCTCAGTTGTGCTGGATAGTTTACGGTGAAGTACACATTTCTTGTGTGTAGCTCAATGCACACCCATGACACCTTTGGATTCTGCTGCCAGCTTCATTGACTAAGCTTGAAAGATTAAAATTCACTTCCCGCCACACAAATTTCCTTTTTCATTCTGTATGTACTCATATTAGATATTTTCATTGCAAAGTCTAAGAACTTTGTGGCCGGTGTTGATAGGTAGAGTCTATCTGAATTTAAGAAACCTTTAAACAAGTATATAGGGTCTCTAAGGGAAAGGAAAGGACAGTATGGATGGGCAGACTGGATAGACCTTCAATTTTCTCTCTCTTTTTTTGTCCTAGGTGGTGGATCCTCTCAATTTATACCTTCCTCAATTGGGGGAAGGGGGTGGGTTAACTCTACCTCAAGCCAGTGTTTCATGGACCTTTTTAGATCATGGTCTAGGACAGATTTCAAAATGCCTGTGAAGCAAAGATTTCTTCACTAGCTGTGTTCCAGGCCCTTTAGCTTCTCTTCATATGCAGTTAAGAGGTCTTTCAATGTAGCTGTTTTATCCAATGCACTACACAGGTTCATCCTCTGACATGCATTGATTGAACTCTTCCATGGCTTGAGTTATGTCATGAAATTAGCCTGAAAGTTTTTTCAACCTTGGATCTAGCGCCTGCACCACTGTCTGCATTAGCGACAATATTGAGAATTCACTTATTGTTTGTTTGTTTATTTATATTTCACCTTTATCAAGGTGGAGCAATACACAATAAAAATGCATACAAGCATCTAAAAAAAATAAAATAGAAAATTTTGCAATACATAACTGTCAGCCTAGAGGCCTATGGGAAATTATATCAATCTGACTCTGGCATGGGAAGGCAGATAGACCCTTAGTGCAGGGAAACTGTTTTAAGTTTCCCTGATTGAATCATGACTAGCTAAAAGGTGTTAATGTCTGATTAAGAGGGTGCTTAGGACAATGGTGCACAGATCAAGCCAGAGACTTAATCCCATCACCATGCTTGCAGGTATTACACCCTCCTTTGTCAATTAAATTAACCATTGTTTCAAACAGTTTGCAAGTTCTAAACAGAAAGATACTGGGAGATACAATATTTTCTCTAGTCAGAATAAGATTCCAAGGTATAAAAGCCTGCTCTCTGCTCTATCAATCTATCTCTTTTTCTATGGAGCTATCAATCTCTCTTTTTCTATCAAGCTATCAGGAGAGGGGTCTTGGCCCTCTATCTCTCTTTCTATCTAGCTATCTCTTGGCTCTTTGCTTGGCACTCTGGTTCTGTCTTGGCTCTCCCTCTCTCTGTCTATCCTTCCCTTTATCTATGGAACACGAAGCTTAAGACCATCCCCCTTTTCTCTCTCTCTGGCTCTTCCTAGAACTGCAAGCTTCTATGTCCCTCTTTGCCTCTGAACTCTGTAAGGCAGGGAAACTGCTATGCTCTCTATTTAATTGTAATGCTTAATTGTAATGATTATAAATATTGCTTTTCTGTAAGACTATTTCTATAATATATTCTTTATGCAAACACCTCTGGCTATGCCTTCTTTATTCTACTTTCTGGTGAGTCATCGGTGAGGGAACTGAACCTGGGACCAGCGTTTGTCAGGACGCCTTTCACTTAACCCCTACCACCATACATTGGGGGGGTCACTAACTGAAACTGATTGCTTTTCTTTTCCCCTATTTATATAATATATTCTTTAAACAAAACTGACAATAACCAAACTATCAAATCCTGCCAGAACTGAGTTATTACATATTCTTTTCCACGATAAACACCAATGAAACCTATTGCTAAGCACTGGCCTGTTAATAAGGTCTGTATTGCCATTTTTTGTTGAGCACTCATGTCTTGTGCATATTATGGCAGGGAAAATCCTGAGGGCAAAGCAGCCTGAGAGAAAGTAGTCCCTGCCCCGGTGCCAAAACCAAGAATGAACAGGACAGTACACCAACCTAGAGCCCATAATTCTGTCCCAGTTAGCTCACAGCAACTACAGGAGAAGGGATTTTCAGACCCAAGAGCCTATTTACCCTTTCAAAAGCGTGTCACTAAAGTGTTTAAGAAAGGTCTAGAATCCCAAACCATCTTAGGAAACTCTAAGAAAGGGGACTGGGGAAAAGAAACACATTATGCCAAACAGTGAGCAGTTTCAGCCCCAATCCTCAAGTTGTAGAACTGCACAACCAATAAGGAGTCCTTAAACACCTGGGAGGGAGATTAAACAGTTCAGCACACAAGCAGAAGTGGGAAGCCATACAGGATGCACACAGAGAAGGAGAATAGGAAGCCAACCTGTTCCTGCTCCAAGAACTAGCTCACAAGAGAAGCTAGGTGAGTACAAGCTACCTTTGAATCAGAGTTTTAATTACTTAGAGGCAAATGATTTTGAGGATCAGCTTTCCACTTGTTCAGGGGATAATTCCAATGTGATTGATGAAACCGAACCCATGGACCATGGAGAAATTTACCCAGAGGTGCCAGAGGTAGAGGAAATGACCTGGGAATCAAATACTTGAAGGAAAGGTGAAAGCCATACTGTTGTGTGTAAGAAGCTTCCAGAAGCACAGCCTATGTTTATGCTAAAGTCAGTTAAGCCACAAAAAAGGCTGATGGAGAGCTTGCAATTCCCTGAAGAAAAGCACAAGCAATGTTATGTGGTTTAAAGGGACTATGAAACCAATGCTAAGAACTGTAATTTAATAAGGTACTTGTTCAACTCAGTGGTTACAGAAAGAATGTTTAACAGACAAGCTTTTGATATGGATACCAGACCTAAGTCTGAGAGACAATAGTAATAACCCTTGAAAGGGAATGGGGGTGGGGGTGGGATTGTGAAAATCAATCTGAAGGGTGGATCGTTCTTTCTCCACTGGGCTGGTAACAGTAGAGCTCAGTGGTAAATATAATACTCGTTGAGAAGAATAAAAGTAAGCATAGAGAAAACTCATTTTCTGGAGCAGTGGAAGTTTGGGCATGGCCCCAGGCTCTGGCCTGTCCAAAAGTCTATGTTGGACAATATTTTCCTTTGCCTTGATTAAGCTCCAGTAAAGAGAATTAACTAGTGCAGAATATGAAAAGCACATTCTTTTGAATGCTTTTGTCTAGTAGCATGGTGACTACCATTTTGTTCTGAGCACCAGGAGTTTTTGATTATTATAGAAAATATTGCACTAAGACTGTGGTGAATTTTTGAGTGAAGAAATAAACCCATTTTTGGACACATTTATTTTGTCTACTAATTTTGTAGAACATTAAAACCTTTTTGCAACTCTCCACTACTCTGACTGCTTGGACTGGCGCATGTGCCAGCTCAGAGAGACTTGACCCATGGTCTGTTCTCCCTTTCCTGCCACAAATATCCTTTTTTGCAACCTTAGAGGCCACATCTTGTGTCAACACTATTATATCTTTCCTTAGAAGACTCCATACCAATGGGAGAGTTGAAATGGGCAGTATAGCATCAGATTCTTTGCTGATGTCCTGATGATGCCAGTGGTCCTCAGAGCAGCAAGAAAATACAACCTTCACTGCTCATATCACATGATCTCTAAAATGTCAACAGACTTAAGTGCAATGATCAGAAGAGCGGACAGGAAGAGGAGGTGGTACTTGGACAAGAACAACTGACAAATGTAACAATCTAAAAAACTGGCTCTATAAGCTGGCAAGAGGAAGAGCAGTCACTGTGTAAGCTATCAATCTTGCAAAATACACTCTAAAGAGAAAGGATATAGAGAAAGGTTTGAATGTTAGGAGATAAAAAGAAAATTTAAAGATAGTAAGGAGGAAGATGAGAGTGACAGAGGCAAATGAAGAGCTGGGGGGTAAGGGCCAGAATGGCCAAGGCAGGTGGGTAGGTATGATGAATGGAGAGGCTACCAGGGATGATTTGGGAAGGGGGATGATTACAATCTGGGAGAAGGGTGATGGGCTGACTTTTATAGTACTTGGGAAAATTATGTAGCAAATGCAAAGAGGTCTTTGAACCTTTTTACTAAGGCCGCTGCTCCTCCCCTGGAGAGCATATGGACAGCATCAAGACTAGAGTGGACTGAACCATATTATTATGGCACTCCTATCTAGAAGTGATCACAATGATACAGCCTAGGGATTGGTCAGACATTAATGCAGGGATTCAGTGCAGAAAGATTATGTTCTTGAAAGGAGGAGGTCAATCCTACAAGTCAAGACTAGACCTGGAATGAAAGGGACACCACAAGTCTCACGTACTATCAAAAAAGGTTCTGTAACAAGGAAAAAATGTAGACTTTTATTTTAGAAACTTATCCTTATGCAAATAGTAACATTTACATGTGTAAACTGCACACACATATAAATGGCACTTTCAGAAAGCCACTATTTATATGCGGAGATCCATAGCATACACTGATTTCTATGGGCATGGTTTGGGTGTGCCTAAGGCAGGACAAATACCTACATATGTATTCTCCCATTTTAAAAAGGGAATGCACATTTATGGGAAAACATTTCCCAAACAAGTTTTACACTAGCTCACTGACATGTATGGATTTTTTAAATGTGTTTGTCTTGGCCAGAGCTTTACACGAAGAATTAAGGGAAAAATTCTGTTTAATCGCATGTAATTTTCGTTTGCCTCCAAAATGAAGAAAAATAAAAAAAATAGTAAACATACTATTTAATTGGCAACATATATCTATGTTTGAAATATAGGTCAACCACAAACAGGAGCAGTGCCACTTAACATGTGGAAGTTGCCAAATCAGCATTTCCATATGGAAACTGCTGGGTTTATACTGCTCCTCCCCCATCCCCAAACACATTTATATTTGTAAAATCATTGCTCCCTCTGTATCTTGTAGGTATTTTACAAAATGTTCAGTGTTTTGGCAGAGTCTTTTGTTAAATACCACCAGAACTGAGGATGTCCCATACTGAACATCTGAATTCTTATTTCATCGTTCTATGAAAAACGAGCCTCTTAATCTCTTGTTCCTATGTATTCTTTGAGGCCATTGAAGGAGGAAGCTAGAATCTTGTTTAGAGTTTTGTGGTGAATGTGTAGGACAGTGCTGCAGAGCTTCTGTGGTAGGGCTCTGGTACTGAGTTGGAGCACTAGGTTCCTGAAAAATCCAGCATCATGGAGATTGAAAAGAAGAGTTTGCCTACTGATGCTTTATATAAGAAGCTAAGGGAGTCCAGAAAAGGAGATAAATAAGCATTTGGAGTAAAAAAAAAAAAATACTAAAAGTGTTCCTAGGGAATTAAATAGCCCAGATGGAATTCAAGATCCAAAGACAGACAAGGTCATAGCGGAGAGATTAAGGGCTCCTTTTACTAAGTTGCGATAGCGGTTTTAGCGTGCGCTAAATCTGCGCTACGCGGCTAGAACTAACGCCAGCTCTGAGGAAATTAGAAAGTCATGGGATTGGGGGTAATGTCCTATTATGCATTAAGAACTGGTTAAAATACAAAAAAACAGAGAGTAGGGTTAAATGGTTAGTACTCTCGATGGTGAAGGGTAAATAGTGAGATTCTTCAAGAGTCTGTACTGGGACTACTGCTTTTTAACATATTTATTAATGATCTAGAGATAAGAATAACTAGTGAGATAATTAAATTTGCTGATGAGACAAAGTTGTTAAATCACACAAAGATTATGAAAAATTGCAAGATAACCTTGCGAGACAGGGAGCTGGGACTAAAAATGACAGAAGACATTTAATGTGAGGAAGTGCATTGATGGATGTGTTCCTGATAAAACTCTGTGCATGTGAACTTCAGACAGGAAAAATACTTAATAACTTAAGATGACCAACTGTATACTAAACTTGACTCTGTGTATGTTAACCTAAGAAGCTCAATCTATACTGTACACACGTAAATTTATAACTTGTCTGTCTATGCATTATGTATGTCAACCTTGTAACCTGTTCTGAGCTCATTGGGGAGGATGAACCACATACATAAATAAGCTATGTGATGCAGGGTTCCATGCTACGAGTCACCACTAGTGCTGCCCGATTCAGAAAAAAAAATGTTGATTCGATTCGATTCAGCCTATTGAATCGATTTTTCGATTCAATTTTCCTGCCCAATTGGGTGGGGTTTTTTGGGGGTTTTTTTTTCAAACATTCTGATGGGTTTATTTTATAGCCTCTTCATCCCCCTTTGCCTTCTCCTAACCACACTGGTGCTGTGGTGTAAACAAAATAAACAAACAAAAAAGACTTTTCCTCTCTCTGTTAAATCCTAGCTCACGTTTGCGGTCTAACACCAGCTCTAGCAGGATACACATTTCAAATGTGACAAATTGTAATCACAAAACGGAAAATAAAATTATTTTTTCTACCTTTTGTTGTCTGGTCATTATTCAAATCTTGTTGGTCCCAGGCTCTGGTTGTCTTGCTTGCCAGGGTCTCCTTCTTTCTTCTTTCTCCGTGCTAACCATCAATCTTCTATCTCTGTCCTCCCCTTCTGATTCCCTTCCCTCCCCTGGAGGTCTGGCATCTTTTCTTTTTTTCATCTCCATTCACAGATCCACCTTTTCTCAAATACCCTTTTCATCCAGCATCTCTTCCTCCTTCCCCACCATCCCAGGGTCCACCATCTCTCTCTTTCTGTTCCTTTCATCCCTAAATCCCATTGTCCACCATCTCTCTCCCTCTCCTCTGTTTTTAGACCCATTATTTTTTCCCCCCCAAAGTCCGGCATATGCATGTCTCTTTGAACCCGCCTTCCCTCCCTCCCTCCATGTACTTCTACACCAGGGCCCCCTCCCCTGAAGGCCTGAACCTCCTCTGAAGGCCTACACCCCACCCCTGAAGGCCTGCACTGCCCCCCTGTAGGTCTGCACCCCACCCCTGTAGACCTGCCCCCCCCCCAAAGGACTACACCTCCCCCCAAAGGATTGCCCCACCAGAAGACCTGAGTGTTCCTCCCTGGCCTCCCGCACCTCCATTTACCTGATTCCAGCAGGGAGCAGCCTGCAGAGAGGATCACCGGTACTTTAGCAATCATTGCAGGTTGCCATAGGCCTTTGGAGCTGTCTTCCCTCTGCCGCGGTCATGCCCCTCCTCTGACGTCAGAAGCAGGATCGCAGCAGAGGGAAGACAGCTCCAAAGGCCTATGGCAACCTGTAATGATCGCTAAAGTACCGGCGATCCTCTCTGCAGGATGCTCCCTGCTGGAAACAGGTAAATGGAGGCGCAGGAGGCCAGGGGGGAAGCCGGACACTGCAGCACTTCACAACTGACCCTCCCCCCTCGTTCTCTAAAGGAGGAGCGACAGCGGCCAGCAAGAGGAAGCGCTGCCGATTCTGCTTTAGGGGGTGAGGGATAGGGTCAGATAATGAATCGGGAGGCCGATTTTTTTTGTTTTTGAATCGATTCGAATTGATTCACCCAAAATGAATCGGTGAATCGATTTGAATCATGAATCGGGCAGCACTAGTCACCTCCCAGGAAAAGGATCTAGGTGTCATCATTGAGGATACACTGAAACCCTCAGCTCACTTGCAGTGGCAACTAATAAAGCAAATAGAATGTTAGGAATTATCAGGAAGAAAATAGAAAACAAAGATGAGAATATTATAATGCTCTTGTATTGCTCCATGGTGTGGCTGCACCTTGAATACTATGTGCACTTCTGGTCATCACATCTTTAAAAAGATATAGCGAAATTAGAAAAGGTACAGAGAAAGGCAATGAAAATGATAAAAGGGATGGGACAACTTTCATATGAGGAAACGCTAAAGCGTTGAGCCTTGAGAAGAGACAGATCAGGGAAGAGATCTATAAAATATTGAGTGGAATAGAATGGGTAGATGTGAATCACTTGTTAGCTCTTTTCAAAAATACTTGGATTTGGGGGCATGCAATGAAGCTATTAAGTAATAGATTTAAAACAAACCGGAGAAAATATTTCTTCACTCAACATGTAATTAAGCTCTGGAATTTATTGCCAGAGAATGTGGTGAAAGCAGTTAGCTTAACAGGGTTTTAAAAAGTTTGGATCACTTCCTAAAACAAATGCCCATAAGCACTTATTAAGTTAGACTTGGGGAAATACACTACATATTCCTTGCATAAGCAGCATAAAATTCTGTTTTACTGTTTGGGATGCTGCCAGGTACTTGCGACCTGGGTTGGCCACTGTTGGAAACAGGATATTAGGCTTGATGGACCTTCGGCCTGACCTAGTATGACAACTCTTATGTCCTAAAGAAGGAAAGGAGTGTGTTCCAGAAGTGTTTGGAATAAAGGATGAAAATCCTGTTTTGTACTGTATTCTGTGGAGTTGGAATTGAATTTGTAACCATATGTACAGATTGCTTTGGATTGGAATACTATTTTTTTTCCAGCTGTTTAGTTGCCTAGTTGCTGTTGCAATTCTTCTCAACTTGGGCTCTGCTGGAGCAGCAAGAGCCATAGACACATCTTTATATGAGCCTCAGTTTTATCAGGAGAAGCTGCAACAGCATTATCTATCCCTGAACCCAGTCAACAATAGTGCTCAGACTGTTGGTGCCAGACACCAAACTTAAGGTGCCTAAGCAATATGACACCAGGGATTTTCAGGCTCTGGCTGTATTGCCTAATGCAATTTAGGGATATAATTCTAAGACTGAATTTATAGCAGAAACTAATGCTGGATTAAATGCATTTTTATGTTGTTTGCATTCAGTTATCCATCTTTCCTCAGCCTGCAGAGCAGATGACAATCAATCAAAACAATAAGAAGAAAACAATTTTGGTTAATTCTAGATAAAATATGTAAAGATCTATGCACCACCTGGCACATAGGAGCCAACTTTTGAAAATGATTGGGGGTGCTTAACTCATAACTCACAACAAATTGCCTCTCACCCAGCATAGGAAAAAAAAGGGAAAACAAAAGACATCTGGTAGCAAATGGTAGTGATGACCAGCTTGTATCTAAGACCCTTTTTTACTAAGCCACGGTAGAGGTTTTCACTGCGGCATGGAGCGCTAAATGCTCTAATGCTTATAGGAATTCTATGAGCGTCAGAGCAGAATCGGAATATTTAGGGCTCCTTTTATTAGGGTGCGGTAGGGGGGTTTAACGCGCGTAATACCGCACATTAAACCACCTGCCGCGCTAGCCACTAATGCTTCCATTGACGAGGCGTTAGTTTCTTGGCTTGCCGCGGGCGTTAGCGCATGATGAAATGTCTGACGCGCTAACCCCCGTAGCGCGCCTTGATAAAAGGAGTCCTTAGTGCTCTGGGCCTCTACCGTGGTTTAGTAAAAGGGGAAGGGAATATAGACAAATCCAAAGCTAGGGTTCAGCCACTCTCCCCTTCCCAGCATGTCAGAATCAGACTCTCTCTCTCTCTCTCTCCCTCCTGCTATTCAAGCCATTTACAGCACTTTTCTCTAACCAGTCCCTCTTGTTCCCTCAGCCCATCTATACCACACACTATTCCGCCAATTGTTTTTTCATGTTTCCCTAATTTTATATCACCCCTCCATTCTCCCTTTATACTTTTTAATTTTTTCCTCCTGCAGAGGTATAATTTGATGCTTTATATGGGGGAGAGTGTGGTGCAGTGGTTAAAGCTACAGCCTCAGCACCCTGAGGTTGTGGGATCAAACCCACGCTGCACCTTGTGACCCCAGCCAAGTCACTTAATCCCCCCATTGCCCCAGGTACACTAGATAGATTGTGAGCCCACCAAGACAGACAGGGAAAAATGCTTGAGTATCTGACTAAATTCATGTAAACTGTTCTGAGCTCCCCTGGGAGAGCAATATAGAAAATTGAATAAATAAATAGTGTGAAAAGTTTCAGCCTCTGATAAGCAGAGCTGGTATTGTGACATCATAATGCCTCATTCCACCAATGCATAAGAACCAACCTCATCAGTGATGTCACAATGGCTTGATTGCCCTGTACTTGGCTTACTGTTACGACATCTTGATTTCCAGAGTGGTGCAGTGGCTAAAGCTATAGGCTCAGAACTCTGAGATTGTGGGTTCAAACCCAGGCTTCTCCTTGAGACCCTGGGCAAGTCACTTAATCCCCCCATTGCCCCAGGTACATTAGATAGATTGTGAGCCCACCGGAACAGGGAAAATGCTTGAGTACCTGAATAAATTCATTTAAACCATTCTGAGCTCTCCTGGGAGAATAGTATAGAAAGTTGAATAAATAAAAATTTAATAAATAAATATTTGAGAGCTGAGAATTTATTACTCTTGGCCTGCTCTACTCTCTAAGGGCTCCTTTTACTAAGGTGCGCTAGCGGTTTTAGCGTGCGCCACAATACCTCACGCGCTAAACGCTAACACTTTTGCAGAGCTTGCATTAGTATTTTTTCGTTTAGTATGTGGTTAGCGCACACTAATCTTTAGCGGGTGCTAAAAACGCTAGCGCACCTTAGTAAAAAGGAACTCTAAATCTTTTTAACTTGTTCTGCTTCTAATTTTCCCTTTTCCCAATCTTCTATTTCCCTCCCCTCCCCAGCAAGGTCCAATGCACTTTTCCCTAGCTAGTTGCCATTCCATGCAGATTTGGCTCTTCCATCCCTTTTACTGATTCTCACTTCTCATTCTCCTCCACAGATAAGACTTATTTTTGTTTGTATATTTAACTCCTCTTCAATTTGTGACTTCCCATTGACCATAGACTTGGATCATTTCCTTGCTCTGCTCTAATCTAATCAGTAGGCTTATATTCCACTATTTTTAATTTAGATTCAAAGCACATTACAAGAAGAACCCTACATTAAGGGGAGCACGCATAATTTTTGTACAAAGAAATAAAATTTCATTTATCGAAAAAGTAAAAACATTTATCAAGAAGTAGGTCTTTAAAACGTTATAAAAAATAATATACAAATTCAGGCTCCTTATTTCTAACGGAAGACCCACGTTTGAACTGCCTGATAAGAAAACGATCATAACAGTTGACTCTTCCTAATAACACTAAAAACAGTTGGAAACTGAAGTTTAAAGCTATAGTTACTCCATGTAGTAATAAAATGAGCTGGAATACATAAAAGAGATGTTAATTGTTTTGGTGCATTATCATATAAAGCCTTATGTACTAGACATACCTTAAACTTAATCTTGTATCTTATTGGAAGCCAGTTCAACTTGCGCAAAAGAGGTGAAGCCCTTTCAAATTTTCTAACCAAAAATATTAGGCTAGCAGCTGTATTTTAAAACAACTGTAATCTAGTACGAACCTTTTCAGATGCTCCATAGTAAATATTATTATTATTATTATTATTATTAGGTTCTTATATCCCGCCATACCCAAAGAGTTCTAGGCGGTTTACATTCGTTACATTAGGATCCGGTCTGAACCCGGATTTACAAAAATTTTATCGGAATTGCAGGCAGTAGTCCAAATATAGCAATATCGATTGACAAAATACTCAAAAATTGGATTGTGACAAGATAGATCTTATAATTCTCAGTTGTTGAAGACAGAAATTTTTTTTGAGAGCATTCTCATATGATGAATTTAATTCTAAATCATATTTTCAGTGACTAGTTCCTCATCCCCTTTTTGCAATGCAGCATTTACTCTGGCACTCACAGATTCCAGACCAATGGCCACCTTGCTGCCTGCAGAGCAGTGGCGTACCAAGGGGGGGGGGCGGGAGGGGCGGTCCGCCCCGGGTGCCAGCCCTGAGGGGGTGCTTCCGGCCTTGCCGTTCAGTCCCCACTCCCACCCCCGAAGGACCGCTCGCCCCACTGACCTTCCTGCACCACCTGTGAAGCAGCCCGCAGCGTCAGCGATCCCTGAACTGCTTGGGCGCTGCTTTCTGCGCCGCGGTCCCGCCCCTCCTCTGACGTCAGAGGAGGGGCAGGACCGCGGCGCAGGAAGCAGCGCCTAAGCAGCGCAGGGATCGCGTTGCGATCCAGCTGCGGCTACTTCATAGGTGGTGCAGGAAGGTCAGTGGGGCGAACGGTCCTTCGGGGGTAGTGGGGGGGACTGAACAGCAAGGCCGGGAGCATAGGTAGTGCTGCTTCATAGGTGGTGCGGGGAGGCCAGGGGGGTGAGCGGTCTTTCGGGGTGGGGCGGGCGGGCAGGCAGGCAGGCAGGCTTTCAAGGGGGAGGGGGCTGAAAGGCAGGCAGGCACGCCTTCAAGGGGGGACAGGCCTTCAAGGGGGGACAGGCCTTCAGGGGGGGTGCAGGCCTTCAAGGGGGGGGACAGGCCTTCAAGGGGGGACAGGCAGGCAGGCCTTCAAGGGGGGGGCAGGCCTACAAGGGGGGGCAGGCCTACAAGGGGGTGGAACAGGCCTTCAAGGGGGGTGCAGGCCTTCAGGGGGGGTGCAGACCTTCAAGGGGGGTGCAGGCCTTCAAGGGGGGGACAGGCCTTTCGGGGGGTGCAGGCCTTTGGGGGGGTGCAGACCATCAACGGGGTGCAGGCCTTCAAGGGGGGGACAGGCCTTCAAGGGGGGGACAGGCAGGCAGGCCAACAAGGGGGGGGACAGGCCTACAAGGGAGTGAGACATGCCTACAAGGGGGTGGGACAGGCTTTCAAGGGGGGTGCAGGCCTTTAAGGGGGGACAGGCCTTTGGGGGTGACCCTGGTTTAGAAGTACACGGAGGGAAGGGGGTGTTCAAAGAGACGTGCATATGCCAAACTTTGGGGGGGGAGGAAGAAATAATGGGTCTGAAAATAGAAGAGAGGGATAGAGATGATGGACCATGGGATTTAGGGAGGGAAGGAACAGAAAGGGAGGTAAATTGGACACAAGGGATAGTGTGGAGGAGTGATAGAGATACTGGATAGGAAGGTAATTGGGAAAAGAAAGGGAGAGATGATGGACTCTGGGGTGGTGGGGAAGGAGGGAGAGATGCCGGATGAAAGGTAGTTAAGAAAAGGTGGATCTGTGGAGGGAGATGAAAAAAAGGAAAGATACCAGACTTCCTGGGGAGGGAAGGGAAATGGAAAGGGAGGACAGAGTTGGCAGATGGATGGTTAGCATGCAGAAAGAAGAAAGAAGGAGACCCTGGCAAGCAAGTTATCAGAAGAAAACCAGAGCCTTGGACCAACAAGATTTGAAATATAACCAGACAACAAAAGGTAGAAAAATTAATTTTATTTTCTGTTTTGTGATTATAATATGTCAGATTTGAAATGTGTATCCTGCCAGAGCTGGTGTTGGACTGCAAACGTGAGCTAGGATTTAACAGAGAGAGGAAAAGTCCTTTTTGTTTCTTTATTTTATTTACACCACAGCGCCAGTGTGGTTAGGAGAAGCCAAAGGGGGTCAAAAAGCTATAAAACCCACCAGGAGTTTTGAAAAAAATCACCCAACTGGGCAGGAAAATCGAATTGAAAAACCAATTCAATAGGCTGAATCAAATCAAATTTTTTTTTCCTGAATCTGGCAGCATTAGTTTGCGCTACTGTCTTAGACTTTAGGACCTGGGATTGGGTAGAGATTGCATCCTCAGTACTTTATAATGCAAGTGAAACGAGGATTTGGTCAGACTTTTGAAGGGTCTGCAGAAAAAAAATATTGTATAGGCCGGGGACATGAGACAGCAGGAAATGGGAACTTTTCTTCCTTCTATTTTTGTGAATGGAAAGGCTGAGGATGTCAGAGAGTTCAGTTAAAATATGTGCTTTATAAGAAAATATAATAACGTGTTTTATAAAGTTTATAGCATAGCTGGCCTACCCAGTGAGGTGTTCCTAGTGGTGGTGGTGGCAGCGTGTCAATGTGTTGAGAGGAAGAGGTGGTCTGGGAAATTCTGCTGAGCAAACTCCGGGCCCATTTCCACCCCCCAGTTAGTCCACTCCACTCAACTGGTTCACACACTGAGTGGGTCTTTGGGTGTTGTTTTGGGATCTCTTCCAGTGGTTTATCAGTATCTCCTTCTGGTCCAAGGAAGGAAACTTTGTTATCCTTAGCATTGACCTACAGAATATGTTTGTAACAGCGCTGCTTGTGTGGCATTAGGCTATGTAGTGATCGAAAGAAAAAAACAGACCTTTGCACATTTTTGCACTATATGGTGGGTGTATGAGGAGATTCACATTTCCTGCACAGCTAAGTCCATGTGAAGTTACTTGTGCTGTATTTGACATCTAGCAAGGTCTCTGTTTGAAAGGAAAGATCTAAACTTAAAAATGAAGTGGCCAGAAGTTATGGTAAAAGCAGATAGTGTAGCTGGTTTTAAGAAAGATTTGGACAAATTCCTGGAGGAAAAGTCCATAATCTGTTATTAAGACATGGGGGAAGTGTCTGCTTGCCCTGGATCGGTAGCATGGAATGTTGCTACTCTTTGGGTTTTGACCAGGTATTAGTGTCCTGGATTGGCTACCATGAGAATGGTCTACTGGGCATGATGGACCATTGGTCTGACCCAGTTAGGCTATTCTTATGTTATGTTCTCATCTGTAGGGGCCTTTGTTTTCACTTCTTATTTTAATGTATTTTTTTTCTGGGAACTTATCAGTGTTTTTTATAATGGGAACAAAAATGGAAGAGAATTAATGTGTGTGGGATGAGGGGGTAACTAATTTCTTCAGCTAAATAATTCAATCCACTTCAAACAGACATAGGAGAACTCACGCACCATTCACACACCCTCCAACCAAAAACGTCAAAAGAAAAAAACTGTTCGACAACCTCCTAGCTATTCGAGCTGCAACACTCGACCCCCAACTCTACAACCAATTGACATCAACCACAGACTGCAAAACCTTCAAAAAGAAATAAAAACCCTTCTATTCAAAAAACACATAAAACCGAACTAACACAATCAGAACTGTCTCAAGCATCACCTGCAACTACTCCATATGTACTTCTGATGTCATGACAATTCAGACATAATTTATGTTATGTTATGTTTGGAATATAAGAAAATTTTCACTGCCTGTTTCTATTCTGACCATTTATTCCGTTTCATGGTCATTACAAAAAATATTTTTTTACATGGGGGGGGGTGTCAAAAAATGATGGGCCCCGGGTGCCACATACCCTAGGTATGCCACTGCTGCAGAGTCCACATACTCACCCTGAGCTTTTGAAGCCCAACAAGGATCATAGTTTGAAAGGGTAGATTATGTACCTTCCTTTTTAATCTTCTTTCTAGGCGATAGGAACAACAGTCTTGAACCACTAGATTTATGCACCTTTACCTGTGGGTTGTGTGTAAAGAGCCTCATTTGCATTTCTCTGCTCTACCTCCCATCTCCCTGGGCTGCACACTCATGAGCCATGCCATAAAACCAAATCAGTTCAGATTTTATAGGGCAATAGAGCACTAGATTTGCATTCCACACATATCATAGTCAACCTGGCCTCATCAAGACTACCAGTCCCTGATGGTCCAATATCCTTTTCAGGACTCTGCCTATTATGAGTCACGAAGGGAAAACATACAGCAGTTCCTCCCAAGCCATGGCTGAACCTGAAGGTCCAAGCAGTTGCTTCTGAGCATGTATCTTTGATTGAAGAGCTGAGCTGATTTCCTGTTGGGTACTGATGCCATGAGGTTGATTATCAGATGCCCCCAGTGACTTACAATAGCGTTGAATGTCTCCTGAGATAGAGCCCTTTCTCCAGGATCTAGGGTCTGGCAGCTGAGGAAATCTGCTTGGACACTGTCCACTCCCACTACATTTGCCACTGAGATTGCCAGCAGATGGTTCTCCACCCAATGGAACAGCATTAGGGCCTCCAAGTGCCTCCCTGCCGAATTAAATATGCCACTGCCATTGCATTGTCAGGAAATACTCATATTACTTTGCCCTGTAGGAAGGGGATAGCTGGCCAGGTGGATAGCTCTTAGTTCCAATCTCTTGATCAATCACTTTCTCTTTGTGGGGGACCAATGTCACTGTGCCGGCCATCCTTTGCAATGTGCTCTCCAGCCAATGAGGCTGGCATCTGTCGTGAGCCTCAGCCAGGAGGAAATTCAAAATGGCAGTCCTTGGGTCAAATGCTGTGGTTGTAGCCACCAGCTCAGGCTATGATGCGCCAGGGCTGTCCAAGGAAGCAGCATCTGCAACAAATTCATTTGTGGGGACCAGCAGGACAAATATTCCTCCTGTAAGGGGCCCAAATGCACCCTGGCTCAAAGGACCACATCTATCAATGCCACCATAGAGCCTGTTAACTGCAAGTACTGCCAAGTTGTGGGTGCTGGCTTGTTCCACAGCTCCCTGATCTGCCATGTGAGCTTCAGTCTGCTGATTTCTGAGAGGAAACCTTGTTCTCCTTTATATTGAAACAAATACCAGGTACTCCAGAAACTGTGACTGGAAATTTATGACCCAACCTAGGGTCTGGAGGAGCTGAACTATGTGCTTCACTATTCTTCTGCCCTTGTTGAGGACAGGACTTGAATCAGCCAATCATCCAGATATGAAACATAGAAACATGAGGGCAGATAAAGACCAATTGGCCCATCTAGGGGACGAAAGAACTCAAGCTTGTACCCCTCATGAATAATATCCAGTACCCAGTAGTCTGTGGTGACTTTTGCTCATCCCCCCCCCAATAAGCTGTTAACCTCCTTCCTAACCGGGGGGTTACAGCTGCCATCTTGGTGTCATAACTGAGACAAGGGCACTGGAAGATAAGGGGGGGGGGGCTCCCACAGATCTCTGCCTTAGGCTCTAGAAGGATCTCTGGGATGAAGATCCCGCTGAGTACTGACAAAAGCGCCTAGAGCTACGATAGTTCCTAGACCTCCCCCCATGGGCCATTGATCTGCTATCTGATAGAAACTTGGATTTGTGATCCTGTACACTAGCCATTAGATCATCCAGCCCTTTATCAAATAGCAATTGATCCTTGAAAGGCAAGATGAAAAAGTGTTAGAATTCGGCATCTATGGGATACTGCTTTGTCATGGCCTTTGCTAACTAGAGGGAACCTCTGGAGCATCCCAATAGTCCGTTAGCTTCTTAGTGATGTCTGAGTGCGAGGGAAAGCACCTAGTCTGAGCTCTTGTGCTGCTCATCAGCATGCACTGAGCTATAGATGACTGGGGCTGCTCTATCTTTAATTTTGAGAAAGACTCGGTCATAACCCCTAATAGTGCTAAGGGCTTAAAAAATCTGTGCATTGTCGGGTCCTCTCCCAGATTGAGGACCACTATCTGTTTGGCCTCCTTTATCTTCAATGGAAGGCCAAATCTAGAGAATAACATGGTGACTGTTACCCACGGCTAGCCATGGATAGCCACGGGTAACCTGCAGAAATGGAGAGGAAAAAAGACTGGTTGCCATGGGTATGCGGACAAGGCCATTCACCGCCCTGTGGAGCAGTGAATGGCCTTGTCCCCGCAGAAAAGTACCTGCCATGTTGCCTCCCTTTCCACCCCTCCCGGTAGGCAACCTTCTTTGCAATTACACATCCAGCATTCCCCTCTCGCGATCGTGACACTCGCTCCATCCTGATCGACGGCGGCAAAAAAAACCCCAACAACCAATTTGCAACGTTTCTGGGCTGTGTCGTCCCCTTCGCGGCTCCCGGGGAGGGCCTACCAGCCTCTTCGAAGCTTCCTGAAGGCAGAGCTGCTACAATCGTTTGTCACACTGACACGGTGAACCTTTTCTAGTGCATTTGCTCTATCAGTACCTTACTAGTCCCCTGAGGAAGGCATTTGCCGAAACTGGGATCCCAGTTGGGACCAAAATAAAAGAGAGTGTGCCTCTTCATTGGACTGTTTTATGGACTAAAAAATGTAGCATATTTGGTTGGACTGAGCCATCTCATTTGCCTCTGTGTGTATTTGTTCTGATATTTTTCTGAGGCAAGTTTGTGCTTTTTTTCCTTTCCTGTTACTACATTCGTTTCTGAAGGACATTTTTTTGTAGCAGCAGTCCTTCAGACATGAGTGAGCATTGTCAGAATTTAGCAACGGCCTATTAAGACCCTCTGAGGAAGCCTCGTGTATTTATGCCACACAGGTATTTTTTTTTTCATAGCATAGTTTATTGATATTTAAGAGAGAAAAAACGGTACACTATCAAAAGCACACCGGACATTGGTGCGCCGACAATCCCGCAACATTTGCACGCAGGATAAATTCGTGCCACCACTTCCACTGCTTTGAGGCCTTCCCGTTTGCGCTAAGTGGGGGTGTGGGTGTGTGGGGAACCCCCCAGTAAACTTAAAAGTCCTCGTGCTCCCACTGGGATGGGGTAGGTGAGGGGGAATCCCCCCAGTACCTCCACTGTCCTTCCCATTTTCGCTCTTCGGGAGTTTACAGTTTAGTGTGGGGGGTTTCCCCACACACCCACCCCCAAGGGAGCGTGAGGACTTGTAAGTTTAGTGGGGGGTTCCCCCCCACACACCACCTCACAGTGCAAACAGGAAGGCCAGAAAAGTGGTGTGCATCTGTCATGCACTCAAATGTCACCGCGGGATTGTCGGCACACTAATGTCCGGCGCGCTTTTGATGGGTCACCGTGAAAACAAACAAACCAAACCAAACAGTATAACACAACACAAGTAAGACTAACACTAACAATACAAGATAATATAATATAATATAATATAAGTATAATTAGACCTGGAATGTTATACTAAAATCACTATAGTTACATAAAAGATCCCATATGTTATGGAATTTCTCCCAAGTTTCCATACCTAGTAGCAAGATGTTTTTCGTATTTAACATATAAGTGTGGAGGGGCATAATAATAAAAATGTCTAAGTCCCCTTTTGGCCTAGGTCCTAAACGCTGAAAGTAGAAGCAGGGAAAATGTCCATTCTCAAAAAAAAACCACGTCCAAAAGGAGTTTTTTTTAAATAATGGCCTGCCTCTACGTTCAGCTGTTTAAACGCTCAGACCACCACTACGTCTACACTAACAACATATAATCAACAAAATAAAGCCTAAGTCCCAAACACCCAACACAATGGCTTTTAGGTGAAGGAGGAACCAGTCCTTCGCCTAAAAGTTGGATTCTGTAACTGGTGTCTGTCAAATATGTGGGGCCTTAGGCACATGGGCCAACCAGAATTGGCCCAGTTGCCTTAGGCCCCTTATTTTATTATTTTGAAGAACTGGAAAAACTTAAAGTATAATTTCTGGTGGGAATCTTTATGCCACACTTTTAAACTGGAACGTATGATTGCCATACAACTGGGACATTATAGAAAATTTAAGGATGTTTGGGAACCATTGACAGAATTCTGCAAGGAGTGATTATTGATTTAGCCCTTTGATTATACATGTCCAGGGTGGGGAAATACCTTTAATTTAATTTATTGTTGATTGTAATTTTTGTGTGTATAAGGGGTGGGGGGGGGGGAGAGGAAGAGATGTATTTGTTATCAAATATAATTTGATTGAAATTGTGCTGTTTAAAGTGTAAAATGTTTGTATAATATGTTGCACTTATTGTTAGCTTTAAAATGAATAAAGATTTTTTTTTTTTTAAACCGGCCCAAGAACTGAACCTTGAGGCACACCACTGATAACATCCCTTTCCTCAGAGAGAACTCCATTGATCACTACCCTCTTTTGCTTTCTACTCAACCAGTTCCTGACACAGTCTGTCACTTTAGGGCTCATACAAAGGGCACTTCATTTATTTATTAGACATCTGTGTGGAACACTGTCAAAGGCTTTGCTAAAATCTACATATAACACATCTAGCTCACTCCCTCTAGCTAATTCTCTGGTCTAGCTGGTCCATTTTTGGAAAAAGATAAGACATCTTGTGGTTTTGAAAAAGAAATTTTGCCCATCCAATTTTTGGACATTTTTCTCACAATGTCCAAAGTTGGACTTACTGTAGATGTTCTGGAGAAAGATATGTAAAATTGTTATTCTGATTTTTATAGCGGGGGGGGGGGGGGGGTGGAAATCAGTGATCACAGGGGAATATGTAGGGGTCTGTACTTTGTCCCTGGAGTAATTACCTGGTCACTTGGGATACCTTCTTGTGACAGACCTGGTTTTAGATGGCCTAAGTCACAACGTCCAAGTTCCGTCTAGGCAATGTTGTAAAACTTTCGGTTATACGTGCAGTATGACTAAGTCTAGGACAGCCCACATCCCACCCAAATCCCGCACTCACCACTTCTCCTAACATGCCCCTTTTAGCTCTGGGCGTACTGCAGCACTGTGAAGGCCTAAGTCATTTTTAGATACGTCTAAAACCCAGTTCAATTATCACTTGGACGACTTGTCTCACTGATCGTCTAAGTGCCGATTTAGGCCAGTTTTTAGACGTATTTCCATTTCGATTATGAGCCCCATAACATATAGCATTCTATAAGTTACACACATTAACCTTGTTTCTCAACCTCCCATGTGAACATCTATTTTGGACTGGAATAACAGTCTAATTATTATTTTAGTGGTCTGAAAACCAGGGGAACCGGGTTCAATTCCCACTGCAGCTCCTTGTGACAGTTAACCCTCCATTGCCCCAGGTATAAAATAAGTTCCTGTATGTAATATGTAAACCACTTTGGTTGTAACCCCACTTTGGTATATCAAATCCTATTCCCTTTCTTAGCCCTACATATAAAATGTGTACTATGTAAGATATGTGTATATTTATAAAGTGGCCTTAAGCAGAATTTTGGCATTTGTGCATGTAAGTGCAAAGGTACATGATTATACGTCATTTTCTAACCATTTATACACTTAATAAGCATGTAGACGGCACCTTTTTTTAAAGGATTACTTCCCTTAGTGTAGAGCCCATTAAATACCATATTAATCTGCACACTGAAAGAAATGTCAGCATTTTAGTACATAAGCCCCACGATGGTGGAGAAGTTTCAGTGTATGGGGGAGCTAACCAGGAGCGAGAGTATGTTTGTAGCAAAACAAGGTACTCCCAGCTGATTTTACCTGAGAGGACCATAGAAGCATCATCATACTTCGCCTCTTTACAAGTATCCTTTATTTACTTGTACTTGATTTTCTCCTTCCCTTATCCTTCAAGGTGGATTGTAAATCTAACAAATAAAACATATATATTCATACAAAGAAAAGGTAATTTCCTTTACTCCACTCCTTTACCAGAACGGATTATGCAGTGATGCTCTGCAAGCGGCCTCCGAGAATCCTATGTTAAATGACTGTATTTTATGACAACAATGAGTCTTTCATCCCCAGATCTGACAAGTGCTCCTTTGATAAGAAACTGACAGGGTATGGCTGGGATTACATGATGCTAAAGCTATTTTTTAAAGTATGTTCAGAACCTCCATGAACTTTGGAATTACTAACAAAAAAGTTCAGTAATGGGCAGCCTCGTGGCTAAGGTCATAGCAGTGTATGTGTTCACCACTGAAGCTTAAAGTTTGGCTGTATTATCTAACTGTGCAAGCAGAACTGGGACGCCATTCAAGTGTTGCTTTACTCCAAACCGAGATGATCTGTATTTTTGCCCTGAAAATTGAAAGCTGGGTGTTTAAGCATAAACATGAGCAGAATTAGACTAAAAATGAAGCAGTTTGGTTGATCAAACAAACTGTCTTGCACATCTTCCATTTCTCGTTATCAATGGAACATCTAGAGGGCAGATATATAAAAGATGTTAAAATCTAAATACTATACTAGTATATTCTATAACGCAGGGGTAGGGAACTCCAGTACTCGAGAGCCGTATTCCAGTCGGGTTTTCAGGATTTCCCCAATGAATATGCATTGAAAGCAGTGCATGCAAATAGATCTCATGCAGATTCATTGGGGGAAATCCTGAAAACCCGACTGGAATACGGCTCTCGAGGACCGGAGTTCCCTACCCCTGTAGTGTTGCTCCCAACGCTCATAGAATTCCTATGAACGTTGGGAACAGTGCGGGCCATTCAGCGCAGCGCAGTTTAATAGAAGAGGGGGTTTGTGTGCTTGATGTGTTTTAAAATACTAGCATAAGTAAGTAATTAGGCAGTAATTAGGTAGTAAGTAAGTAATTAGGTAGTAAGGCTCCTCTCGGTATTCATGTCTCTCCCATGATAATGCCCCCTTTGCAGCTGTGCGCTAGAACACTGAGGAAACATGTTATAGAACAGCACATAAGTGCAATTAGGTGCCTAAGTGCTGCTTCACCTCTATTTTGGTGCTTAACTTCCATTTGAGTGCAAAGGTTAGGTGCTTATTCACAATATAGAACTACCCTTCTACTGCATTACACGATTCTGTTGTGATTCTAGGAATATGTCTTGATTCTCATTTTACTTTCAAATTTCACATTTCTGATGTCATTGGAGCCTCTTTTTTATGGGTGTTCTGAAAAATCTGTGCAATTTAAGTCGTTTCTGGACATGGGTGCTATCAATGAAGTTATTCATGCACTAGCAACCAGTCCAAGTTGACTATTCTAATGGAGTCTTCTCATACAACTACAGTCAGTTAAAAGTATGGCTATGAAGCACCTTCTTGGAGCATGTCATTTGATCATGTGGCCCCACTTCTTGTAAATCAACATTGGCTAATTTAAGAACTTTGTCATTAATCATTGTGTACTTTAGACAGATCAGCTAATGTAGTTAACCAACAGGCTTATTCCTTGTTCTTCTTCATAGAAATTATGATTACCTCAAAGCAGTCTTTTGTTGGCATCTCCTCCATCTAGATTTCATTTGGAAATGATATGCCATTCAGCATTTGTATATCTCACACTTTCATTATGGAATGCTTTACTGCTTCAGGTTGGAACTGAAGCCTGGTTGAAGACTTGCTTTCAAGAAGTGAACTTGGTAAGTAGGCTTACCCTATGGTGTCAGGCGTAGGTTTGTTTGTTTTTTGTTGTTGTTAAGAATACCTTTCCCTTGTAAACTGCTTTGTACACAGCTCATAGATGTGGAAGGATGTAAAGCATATGAAAAGAGAATTAGTTTTTTTTTTTTTAAAAGGTGCTGACCATTACTGGCTGAAATTTGATCCAGATATTCAAAGTTAGGACTAATCTGACCACTGACTTTTATCCAAGTCAGAAGCAACCACTGTGACTTATCCAGGTACTGGCAACATTCAGACTGCTAAGTGCCAGATAAAGTTGGAGAACCAAAAAGGCTATCCTAACTTTATCTGGACGCCTACCTATTTAGCCAACTGAATATCTCCACTAATCAGGTAAACCCTGAAGCTTCCTCATCTCTACCCCTGGACTGTTCCGACACTAACTGGATAGTGCTGCAGTTGTCACACCAGATTTTCAGCAGCACAATGTGGTTAAGGGCTACAGAAAATACAATGGTGTCTCGGTCACCATGATTTAACCAGGCAGGAACCTCTCTTACCCAGTTAAATCATTCTGGATTTCTATCCCTTTAAAGATCTACATACTCTGGAAGAACAGTAGGATAAGGGAG
The DNA here is from genome assembly GCF_902459505.1 of Geotrypetes seraphini. Lineage (NCBI taxonomy): Eukaryota > Metazoa > Chordata > Amphibia > Gymnophiona > Dermophiidae > Geotrypetes > Geotrypetes seraphini. The sequence continues at coordinate 192,587,553 of NC_047084.1, read as the reverse complement.
ACATCGTAGAGATATTTACATACTTCCAAGGCATTAATGCATAGGAGATAGGCCTCTTTCAATTAAAATGAAGCGCTGAAATTAGGTGGCATAAGATGAGAATAAAAGAGGTTATACTCCGGAGTACTCCAAGGAAATATTTATTTAAAGAAAGAATGGTAAAACGTTCTAATGGCGGAGAGGAAGATAATATTTAAATCAAGAACAGAAGATCAGTGAAAAAGGAAAAGATTGTAAAATTTAATATTCGGTATGTATGAATTGGTAGACATAACAGGCTATATAGTCTATCTGCCATCATTTTTCTATGATTAAATGTTTCTAGTCTTGGAAGAGACTTCGTATCTTCAGTCCACAAGAATGGCAAGGGCATCTCAGGTGCCTAGGCATGTCTTCTTATGTAAAAGAAATTATGAAGGGGCGGGTGGTGGTGGTGATGGGGGTTACCTCCACTAATTACTGGGATTCTGATGTCTTTGACTAATTATATGTTCACTAGTCTTGTTGAAACCGTGTGTCTCCATAATATTGCAGTACAGTTATAGTACAACGGGAGTATGTATGCTGTTGTTCATGTAATTTATTTAATTCTGAACTGCGTTTTCTTTGCACAAGATTTTAAACTACTCCAACTGACAGCTAAATATGCTGTTTTGCATTCTTATTGCACTGCCTTCCCCCGCATGCCTGAAAAAAAATCAGGTGCGCTTGCCAAAAACAAATGCTCATCCTGAAGTCATTCCTCTTTGTTATTTTATAAAAAGCAAATGTGCAGCTGGCATATAGTCTGGAGGTCATAAAACTGCATGAGATTGACACCTACTGAACTAATCAGCTGGAAATGCATTTTTACAAGCCTCTCTGCTGCCATCAATCAAAGAATCTCATTTTCACCAGCCAAAATGCAGGGACATACTGTTTGTTATTTTTCTTGGGAGTTTATCAGCAACTTGCCTAAGCAAGTGATGAATGGCCATGAATCTGGTTTCCCTTAACTTTGGGCAACATTTTTTTTTTTTTAATTTGCTGTCTGCAGTTTGGTAGCTAGTAGTACCCAGAATAACTAATTTAAACAGCAAGATACCTACGCTGTAGAAAAAGTTGAGCAACTCTGGCATATCAAATATAACCTTCAATTCTCTTATCCTTCCATTCAATGAGAAAAAGTTTAATGACCTTAATTTTTATGTTCATCATGCTTACAAATATACAAAGCACATGATCTGGCCCAGTGGCAGTGATTTACATTACTATGCAAAGAATCTGGTTTCAATTTCAGAGTCAGGTTTTCTACTTCCTAAGTTAGATGGGGCTAGGGATGCTGCAGAGGGAACTTTCACAACCTTTGTGGGAAGGAGAGATTGGATTTAGGATATGTGATTGCAGGGTTCTGGAATGAGACCTGGAGCTCAATTCCTAGTTGAGGACTGTCACTTTAATGACTGGGTTAAACGGGCTAGAGGGGGATTATGGAATAGATGAAAAAGTCACAGATAATTGTGAATACACTGTAATCTCATTATAACGGACTTGCTAATATCTATAGCGCACGAGGTCTGCTGGTCCCGGCTGTGCGCCTTTATGAACATGCAGAAAATCACCGCATATAGCGGACTCGCCTATAACGGACTTTCGCATATAACGGACAAACAATTTGGTCCCCAGAACCACTTTTAGCTGTAGTGTTTTTCGGCTATAAAGGATATGCAGGCTTCGCCTACAAGGCACGTGGTGTGCCAGTGATACAGTATCAAAATGCAGCCCAGAAGAAAATGACAGATTATTTTTCTTTCCAGTACAGTACAACATAATGCTTTAGAACATCTTTTAGTGTTCTGGTTTTGCAATCATTTCGTGCCATGCCAATGTTTTGCTGAGTTTTTTTATTGATGTTGCTGATATGCTTGTGCAGTGACTATTATTCATTGATTTTACGTTGTTTCAAGTGACCTAAATATAGTTTTTAAAAAAAATGCAACTCTGGATATAACAGACTCTGGATATAACGGACTGTTTTTCTAGGTCCTTTGAAGCCTGTTATAACGAGATTATGCTGTAAAGGCCTCTAATATTGGAAACCAGCCCCAGTTTTGATGAAGCTGGAAGCCAAGAGGAGCAGAATAAAACTTTGTCTCCTCTGTGGCACTCCCCCCCCCCCCTCAAAAAAATAGATAAGGCATAGACCTGCATTGTGGCACAGTATATCTGGCAAAATGAACTCGTTTCACTCCTCAAAATGTTTTCATTTATAGGTACAGATACCAACAGAAGTTAATTTAAGTTTGTAGGTTTGCATATTTAATTGTAGAAAAAAACATGGTTAACCAGTCATTCATATAAGAATATACGATATGCCATGTAAAGTTCATCATGCCCAGCAGCCTGTCTCTAGCAGTGACTGATCCGAGTCACGGATCCCAGAGAGATGTTTTTCAGCTACCTCCCAGGAATGTGTAGTAGCTTTACAAAGTTTATTTCACTAATAACAGAGTTTTCCTCTAGGAGTTAGTCCACGCTCATTTTAAACCCACTTCTACCAGATGCCTTGATCACATTTTCAGGCAACAGATTCCACAGCCTCGCTGCTCAATGAGGGCCAGATTCTCCATACAGCACCATCATCGTCAGCTGCCTATAAAAGCGGTGCTAATCGCAGGTCAACCACGTACTGGCACTGTTTGGAGTCACATGGCGACGTGAAAGGTAGGTGCCAGAAATGTAGGACAGGGTTTTAAAGGCCTATATTTCCAGTGTCTACCTTTCCCAAGAATCTACTGAGTCTACTGAGGTGCCTAATAGTGCCTAAGGCCACATCTGGCATTTACCACACCTACAGTTGCCATAAGCGCCTCAAGGTGCCTCCCTAGTTGGGACAATGGCACCATTTAAAAGCGTATTCATCGGTTTTTTTTTTTAATTAACTCAGCCAATTACTGCGCTGATTGCACAAATTAAAGCAATTGTTAAGTGCTGGTAGGGCGCCTCCCGTCACCTAACGCATGGCGCCATTATTAGAATCAGGGCCTGAGTGTCTATTGCAAAGAATATCTTCAGCATGATATTCTGATTTGAGAAATGTAGATGTTCTAAAACCAAGACTTTGTAAGTTTGTTCAGAGAGTGTAGCTGGATAGCTAGAAACTCCTTCTTAGCTAAGCCTTACATTATTTTAGGGATGAAAACTTTAGTTTGATTTTTTTTTTTTTGAAAATGTTTGAACTCAAGTTTATTTTTCTCCTGATGGGAAAGAGGATAGTGATGCAGGCTTCTGCCTGCTTTCGATCAGTTTCCTCACCAAAACAAGCAGACATCACTAGCTATACCTCAGCTTTGTCCAGGGTTTTCTAGTTGGTTTGGACAAGAGGAAAAGCTACATAAGAACATAAGAATTGCCGCTGCTGGGTCAGACCAGTGGTCTATCATACCCAGCAGTCCGCTCCCTCGGTGGCCCTTAGGTCAAAGACCAGTGCCCTAATTGAGTCTAGTCTTACCTGCGTACGTTCTGGTTCAGCAGGAACTTGTCTAACTTTGTCTTGAATCCCTGGAGGGTGTTTTCCCCTACAACAGCCTCCGGAAGAGCGTTCTAGTTTTCTACCACTCTCTGGGTGAAGAAGAACTTCCTTACGTTTGTACGGAATCTATCCCCTTTTAACTTTAGAGAATGCCCTCTCGTTCTCTCTACCTTGGAGAGGGTGAACAACTTGTCTTTATCTACTAAGTCTATTCCCTTCATTATCTTGCATGTTTCAATCATGTCCTCTCTCAGTCTCCTCTTTTCAAGGGAGAAGACTGAGAGTGGACATGATCAAAACATTTAAGATAAAGAAGTGAGTTTTTGTTTAGTCCAATGGGCCCAGCGGTCCCACCAGATTGATGTGAACTTGCAGCAGTTGAGCCACATCACTTGATGGAGTGCTGAGAGCACTGCTGTGGGTAGGTCACAGCCATTTTAGTTCTTAGTTGTGGAATCAACTGGTTTCTTCTCAAATGCTACTGCTCCAAGGGGCAATGGAAAGTGGCTAGATGTTAAGGCTAGATGCAACTTTGCCTCCTCTGTTTAAACCTGCAGAGGTCATGCTGGATGCAATATGGGCTGTGCTGGAATCTCTATACAAATAGTAACAATTTTTTTAGGTACATCAGAAGCAGAAAACCTGTGAGGGAATCCATGGGATTGCTGTATGATCAAAGAGTAAAAGGGTTGCTCAGGAATGATAAGGCTATAGCGGAGAGATGGAATGAATTATTTGCTTTGGTCTTTACGGAAGATGAAACCCCTGAACCAGAATTGGTTTTCAAGGGTGATGATGCAGAGGAACTGAAAGAAATGTTGGTAAACCTGGAAGATGTACTTTGCCAAATCGACAAATTAAAGAGTGATAAATCATCTGGACCAGATGGTATAACCCCAAGGTACTCGGACATGAAATTGCTGATCTACTATTAATGATCTATAACCTGTTGCTAAAATCGTCTGTAGTGCCTGAAGATTGGAGGGTGATTAATGTTACACTGATTTTTAAAAAGGGTTCCAGAGGAGATTTGAGAAACTACAGACTGGTAAGCCTGACTTTAGTGCCAAGAAAAACAGTGGAAACAATTATAAAAACAAAACTGTAGAACACATATACAAGCATAATTTAATAGGACAGAGTCAGCATCAGTTCAGCCAAGGGAGCTCTTGCCTTACTAATTTGCTTGCCTTTTTGAAGGTGTGACCAAACATGTAGATAAAGGTGAGCTGGTTAAAATAGTGTATCTAGACCGACAAAGGCCTAGATTCACTAAACTCACCGATCCAATCCAATCCATGGGCGATCCGTGGCCAATCGACCGATTCACTATGAGTCCTTAAGCAAATTAACATGATTGGAGGCACACTCCACACCGACCCCACGGATTGCTGCAGAGCGATCCAGATGCATGCGCAGACCATCCTCTCTGCCTGGAGATGCAATCCGTTTATGTGCTTGCTCTCCGCACAAGCTTTCATAAAAGTTCAGCACTTCATATAGGAAGCCTTATAATCATGCTGTAGCTCCCATTTTCGATTCTCAGCAAGCTATTACTCTTTCACACAGACAAGAACTTTCAAGGGATCGAGAAACAGACATATATATTAGGCAGGGGGAGCCGAAGAGCCCGGGGCAGGGAATAGGAGCGCAAGAGGTGCTAGAGGCATGCAACAGGCCCGGGCAGGATCCGAGCGCCGAGTGACTGCCCGGGATAAGCTAAGCCGGTCCCGCAGGCTCTCTGGAGTCAGAGCACCTGGCATGGAAGGGAAGAGCGGGCCGGGTTGGGCCAGGCTGACTGGTTGGCTGAGTTCTGCTCTAATCCTCAGACTCGATGGAATCATCAGAGTGCCTTGCACCGCAGACATTTTTATTAATGCCACACAGATCCGAAAGCACCCCGGGCAAGGCACAGAAATCATTTCTCACAAGTCCTAGCTCTCTCCTTAACACAGACTGGAACAACTAAGCATTGATGAACATTGATAAGAATAACCCAAATCATAGTTATCAGATGCTAGAGTCCACTTTGGGGGTCAGCGCCCAAGAAAAAGATCTGGATGTCATTATAGACAATACACTGAAACTTTCTGCCCAAAGCAAACAAGATGCTAGGAATTATTAGAAAGGGGATGGTAAACAAGACTAAGAATGTTATAATGCCTCTGTATCACTCCAAGGTGCGACCTCACCTTGAGTATTACATTCAATTCTGGTCTCCTTATCTCAAAAAAGATATACTGTAGAGGAATTACAAAAGATTCAAAGAGCAACCAAGATGAGGAAAGACTAAAGAGATAGCTGAGGGGAGATACAGTTGAAATCTACAAAATCCTAGTGGTGTAGAACAGGTAGAAGTGGATCGATGTTTTCCTCAATCAAAAATTTCAAAGGCTATGGGACATTCAATGAGGTTAAAAGGAAATACTTTTAAAACAAATAGGAGGAAGTATATTTTCACTCAGAAAATAGATAAGCTCTGGAACACATTGCCAGAGGATGTGGTAAATGTAGCTGATTTTAAAAAAGGTTTGGACAAATTCCTGGAGGAAACGCCCATAGTCTGCTATTGAAACAAACATGGGGAAGCCACTGCTTGCCCTGGATTGGTCGCATGGAATATTGCTATGATGTGGGTTTTTGCTAGTTACTTGTGACCTGGATTGGCCACCGTGGAGACAGGATTCTGGGCTAGGTGGACCACTGGTCTGATCCAGTAAGGCTATTCTTATTTTATGTTCTCTTGTATACACTCTCAGGGCTGGATTAACGGATAGGCCCAGTAGGCACATGCCTAGGGCCCAAAACTGTCAAGGGGGGCCCACTGAAGGAGGGCAAACAGATGAGGCAACGGTGATGGTCCCCCCTTGACATCAATGGCAATGCAGGCCAGGGCTCCCCCCTCCCCCGGCATCGGCGCTCCCCCCCATAGCCTGTCTTCTTTGACGAAAGTAACAAGTTGCCTCCAACTGGAATGGAGCTAGCTACCCGACTCCTGCCGCCACAACTTCCTTTGTCGCAATGGGTATGGGTGACCTCAAAGACAAAGCAGAGTGGAGGAGAAGGAAGCGGAATGGGTTTCTGAGAGGCCGAACTGGCGGGGGCCGTGCCTGATAGCTTCCTCTCGTCACAGCTTGCATCTCAGTCGCGTCTCTGTGTTTGGGGCTCCCCGGCGAATCTTCTCTTGTCCAGTTCCAACTTTGCCGTTGACCTCACACGAGTCCGGGAAAGAAGGGCTAAAGCCTACAAAGCGTCTCGCAGAGCCTTGCGTGACACAGTACGCACCTGTAAATGGGCCACTGTCTATGTGCCTTGAAACTTTAGTTTACTGCTGTGATTTGGATGGGGGGGGGGAAGCTTTCCTTTTCTTGTTTCCATTTTATTTTATTGATTTTTAATAAGAGACAGGGTCAGCCTGGAGCAATCAGCCATGGTTCTGTGTGGCTTAGGAGGTGGGAGGCATAGAAAGCAGCCATGGTAGAGGACAGAGAAAGCGTCCATAGCAGAAGAAACAGAACCAGCCAGAGGAAACTGCCAGCAGACAGAGAGCTGCAATCCTGCGCAGCTTTGCTTATAATTAATACTGGCTAGCAGAGATGGCAATGGGTGAGGAAAGGACAAAGAACAGCTGCATGCTGATTGGGGGGTTGGGGAAAGGAAACTAGATAGACAGGAGTAAGGGAGGGCAGAAAGAGAAACAGGAGGAAGAGGGTCAGGGAGAGAGACAGGAGCAAAGGAGGGCAGGGAAACAGGTGCAGTTACCTCAGGGCAGGAAAGACATAGACCTAGTGGCATAACCATGGGTTGGCTCAGCCCACCCAGCAGCCAAACATCTCTGATCTAGCTGGACAGGATTCCCCAGGTCCTGCTAGCTAAAAACTCCAAACACCTCTCCCTCCTGTATATTTTTTAAAGTTCAGAACTTAACTAGCAGCAAGCAGCATGACTGATACACTGTTCAAACCAGCCCCACAGCTTTCCATCAGACACAACTTCCTGTCTGCATAGATTGTCAGAAACAAAGACTATAGGGCCAGTGTACTGTATTGGTCACACTGGTTGCCGCCAATAAAGAAATGAATTCTAAAAGGTACATGGTTACAGTGGCAACAGAGGAGTTGAGAGACCAGATCACCCAAGTGGGAGAAGAAGAGACTAGATTGCCTGTGGGGTGGGGTTCTTATGCCCACCCACTTGGATTTCTGGCTATCCAAAATTGGGTGTCGGGGAGAGGGTGAATGAGAGATGGAGAAGATGCTAGTTGGGGTAAAGAGAGAGAGAGTAATGGGGAGAAGGGGGAAATTCTGCATTTGGATAGGAGGACAGGGAGAGGGGAAATGCACATTGAAGGAAGGGAGAAAATCTGCAAATAGAGGGGGAGGAAAGAGAGGGAGCAAGGAAGAGGGGAGATGTATTGCACATGAAGGAAAGGGAAGAAGAAAAGGTAAACAGATTTGAGAAGGAGGCAGAAAAATTGAAGAAAGCTGAATGTGAAAGATCCATTCCCACCTTTTTATCTGTCTGTTTGGCACTGAACAAGAAATGAGGTGAGAAAAGAAATAGCAGATGGGAAGGAGGCTTGGGGGAAGAGAGATGCCAAGATCATGGGAGTGAGGGAAAGAAAGGAAGGAAAGGAGATACCAGGCCATGGAGGGAGAGGCAGAGATACAAGAGAAAGAGAGGAGAGAGATGCTAAGACATGGGGAAAGGAAGGAAAGTTGATAGAGATGCCAGACCAGAACAACGGAGAGAGGGGTGAAGCTGAGATGAATCATGTACAAAGGATAAAAAGGGCACAGGATAGACAGTTTATTGAAGGGAAATAGAAAGAGGAGAGAGGGCGGACACTGGATGGAAGGAGGAGAATGATGTGAAGATAAGGAAAGCAGAAACCAGACGACAAAGGTAGAAAAAAAATTTCTATTTGTTTTATTTATTTATTTTTGCTTTAGATAAAGTATTATTGTAGCTGTGTTGATAATTGTTTATTAATAGAAAATGGAAACAAGGTGATATTGTTTATTGGACTAATTTTAATACATTTTTTTTTACTAATTCAGAGACCATAACGCCTTTCCTCAGGTCAGGACAGGGATACTGTAACAGCAGTATAGTTTACTGACCTGAAGAAAGCGGTTTTAACCTCTGAAAGCTAATTGAGAAATGTATTAGTCCAATAAAATGGTAGGCACTAAATTTTCTTTCCGCCATGCCCCATGCCTCCTACCCAAATGCAAAATATAAATTGGTGGGCTTCCCAAAGCCCTGCCAGCTGGATATCTCTTCCTCTACAAAGGAAGGGGGGATTTGGTGGTTGCATAGAAGAAAAACTGCACCGGTATGGTAATCTTTGTTTGTTTTAAAATAAAAGAAATAGAGTGAAAATAAAAAAGTAAATAAGAAAATGGGTAAATAAATGGGGGAGGGCAGAGGTGTTGAAAGGGATGGGGCAGGGGGGGGGCTCACTGGACTTGTGTGCCTAGGGGCCCTTGACAAATTAATCCTGCCCTGTACACTCTCTATTGGATTGTAATATATTGTTATCCACAATGAACTCATAAGGGCTTTGGCAGAACATAAGTCAGAGTGTAATGTAACTTCCTTTCTAACATGTTTGTATTTAATTGTAAACCACTTTGATGGCATAACCCGATTGCGGTATGTCAAATAAAAATGGAACTTAAATAAGGTGTGCGCTAGAAGGTATGTGTTAGAATTGTTTCTACAGTATCATAGAATTCAGCTAGATTTCAGAAGATGGAGGAATACTTCTCAGTCTGGGGTCCTTTTACTAAGGCGCACCAGCAGAGTTAGGGAGCGCTAAATATTAGCATGCGCTAAATGCTAATGCATCCACTATATTCTATGGATGCATTAGCATTTAGCGCATGCTAAATCGGCTAGTACGCCTTAGTAAAAGGACCCCTTTGTTAGAGTGGAAGAAATAGGCATTCAGGTTCAACAAGTGAAACAGCTTCAAGACCCTTTTGTTCAAAATAAGATGTTCGTTTATCTTAAGATGGAGAATTTTGATAATTATACTAGGCAGGTGAACTTAGAATTCTAAATTCTCCTCATTTGTGTACATCTACACCAGAGATCTCAAACTCCCTCCTTGAGGGCCGCAATCCAGTCGGGTTTTCAGGATTTCCCCAATGAATATGCATGAGATCTTTGTGCATGCACTGCTTTCAATGCATATTTATTGGGGAAATGCTAAAAATCCGAATGGATTGCGGCCCTCAAGGAAGGACTTTGAGATCCCTGATCTACACAGAGTATCTGGATTTAGGACTCCCTTCCTTTGGAAAAAAAAAAATGTACTATTTGCCTATCTCATCTAAGAAGTAATCTAGTTTTTCTGAAGGAAAATCTGCAGTGGATGTTTCATCTATTTCAAGTTTAACTAAGATTCTCAAAAGTTCTGCAGATGTTTTCCAGAACTACTTTTATAGGTCTCTTGTTTTTCTTCAAGATAGAGGCGCTTTGCTGTGTTTTGTTCTGACCTCGGTTCCGGGGAAAATGGCAGAAGCACTGATAAAAGAAAACATCGATTAACTTTTTGAAAGAAACAAACTTCTGATAACCAGCCAACATGGTTTCTGCAGGGGGAGATCGTGCCTAACTAACTTATTGCACTTCTTCGAAGGAAGTAACAAAAGGATGGACAGAGAAGACCCAATAGACATCATCTACCTAGATTTCCAAAAAGCCTTTGACAAGGTGCCTCATGAACATCTACTCCGGAAACTGAAGAACCATGGGGTGGACGGAGACGTACATAGATGGATCAGAAACTGGTTGGCGGGTAGTAAACAGAGGGTGGGGTGAAGGGCCACTACTCGGACTGGAGGAGGGTCACGAGTGGTGTTCCGCAGAGCTCGGTGCTCGGGCCACTGCTATTTAATATATTCATAAATGATCTAGAAACAGGGACGAAGTGTGAGATAATAAAAATTGTGGACGACACCAAACTATTTAGTGGAGCTTGGACTAAAGGGGACTGTGAAGAATTGTAAAGGGACTTGAACAACCTAGGGGAATGGGCGACGAGATGGCAGATGAAGTTCAACGTTGAGAAATGTAAAGTATTGCATGTGGGAAGCAGAAACCCGAGGTACTGCTATATGATGGGAGGGATGTTATTGAATGAGAGTATCCAAGAAAGGGACTTGTGGGTAATGGTGGACATGACAATGAAGCGGACGGCACAGTGCTCAGCGGCCGCTAAGAGAGTGAATAGAATGCTAGGTATAATCAAGAAAGGTATTACAACCAGAAAAAAAGAAGTTATCCTGCCATTGTATCGGGCGATGGTGCACCCGCATCTGGAATACTGCGTCCAATATTGGTCACCGTACCTTAAGAAGTATATAGCGTTACTCAAGAGGGTTCAGAGGAGAGCGACACGTCTGATAAAAGGGATGGATAACCTTTCATACGCTGAGAGATTGGAGAAACTGGGTCTCTTTTCCCTGGAGAAGAGGAGACTTAGAGGGGATATGATAGAAACTTACAAGATCATGAAGGGCATAGAGAGAGTAGTGAGGGACAGATTTTTCAAACTTTCAAAAAAATGAAAGAACAAGAGGGCATTCGGAAAAGTTGAAATGGGACAGATTCAAAACAAGTGCTAGGAAGTTCTTCTTTACTCAACGTGTGGTGGACACCTGGAATGCGCTTCCAGAGGACGTAATAGGGCAGAGTACGGTACTGGGGTTAAAGAAAGGATTGGACAATTTCCTGCTGGAAAAAGGGATAGAAGGGTATAAATAGAGGATTACTGCACAGGTCCTGGACCTGTTGGGCAGCTACGTGAGCGGACTGCTGGGCACGATGGACCTCAGGTCTGATGCAGCGGAGGCATTGCTTATGTTCTTATGACTATAGAATGTAGTGGGTTTGGTTCATAGACAACGGCGTGAAAGACAAAAGCGCGCGCCGACAATTGAGCGCAGCGTGGAGGTGCGCGCCGCACAAAATTACAGTTTTTAGGGGCTCCGACGGGAGTTTTTGTTGGGGAACCCCCCCAGTTTACTTAATAGACATCACGCCGGCGTTATGGGGGGTTTGGGGGGTTGTAACCCTCCACATTTTACTGTAAACTGAACTTTTTCCCTAAAAACAGGGAAAAAGTTAAGTTTTCAGTAAAATGTGGGGGTTACAACCTCCCACACCCCCCCACAACGCCCCCACAACGCGGCGCGATGTCTATTAAGTAAAGTGGGGGGGTTTCCCCCACGCCCCCCCGTCGGAGCCCTAAAAACAGTAATTTATAGCGGCGTGCGCCTCCGCGCTGCGCTCAATTGTCTGGGTGCGCCTATGTCGCGGCGCGCTTTTGACCTGACACTAGTGGGTTTTTTTGTTCTTTTTTTTTTAGGTAGGAAGATATCTGTTTTTCCAGACATTTCAAATTAGACAGAAAAGAGGTTAGCAAAATTTCTTGCTTAATGTCAGCAAGTACTGTTTTGGGGTACTAAATTTCAGATATCCTTGTAAATGTTTTAGCTCCTTGGATAATTCTCAGTTACAATTTTTCTTTGAAAGGAAAGGAATTTTTAATGTTTAATTAGATATCACTGTTGCATCTTGAGTTTGCTTCTGGAGCTGTTTAGACAAAACTGTCTTACTTTTCCAGAAAATTATTTTCCTTTTGTAAATTCATCTTTTTCTGATGTTGTGCATTTGGTTTTTCCACTAATGTGGACTATTAGATGTATTCCTGCTTTTTGTTTCCTCACCCCCTTGTATGTTACAGGATATTATTTCATGTTCAAAGTATTCTTTGATGTATTTTTTAATGATTTTTTTATTAATTGCTAGTTTTCATGCACCTTACAATATGAACTAATCCATAAGAAAATAAATATTTCAATTTAGTCTAGAACCTCAATATGGTCTAGACTAGCTTATACAAAATTCGGGGCATAGTAAAAGATCACAGTTAAGAGGGACCCCATTTTTTCCAGCATAAGTTCAACTGCAAAATGGAAAGAGCTAGTAATTTCTGCATCCCACTCAGGATTACTGATAGAAATGTGCCTACTGTATAATTTTAGGCAGCAGTGTGAATCATCAGGAGTACTCTGCTAATCCATTGGGCTTTGCTTAATACTTCAGAAGGTTACTAATTTATTCACAATGCAAAATGAAAAAATTCCAAGCCAATTGAATGACTTTACAGATGGATAAATGGCTTAGAGACATGAAAGAAAATGAATGAGTGGGAGTGAACAACTGACCTGTGAATGATCTGCATTCAGAAATAAAAGAAACAGAGTTTTACCACTCTAATTTATGCATTTTTTAAAAACTCATTATACTTATAAATACAGTAGCATTTGTATTTCTTTTTAATTTATTGGGCATAAATTCAAGTTTGGCATTGCAAATAATTTGTAGATAACTGGGCTCCTTGTTCAAAAGAATGCACTGTGTGCTTTGTGTCTTTAAAAATGCACATATCAAACTACAAACAAAAGAAAACATATTTCCAATACTGTGAAATCTGATTGGTGGCATATTGTACACCTTCCTTAATACATGCAACAACTTTGAAAAGTTTCACAAAAAGGTGAGCACAGGGCCAAAATAAACCTTATTTTGGCACTACCCAGTTTATAGAAAACAAGAGTACTTTTATTATCATTGATGTAAATTAAATCTCCTTAAAATTATATAAAAAATATAACTTAAACCCTGTTAAAATGGCTATAAAATGTTTTATTAAAAAAAGTTTCTTATCTTTAATTTTAAGCTTGTTCCTATCTGAATTGTGTATATATTTCCGTTAAACTTTGATGAAAATCTATGCTGCCCATTTCTCACTTTTGGGAAATTTTTCAAAGTCACTCGTAAATAAATTTAGTGAAGATGACTCAGATGTATTAAGGGTTTTCTTGCATTTAGTATCTATGAACACGTCCACCAAAATCTGTTCAAGGTCTTGTGCAAATAAAATATGGGGACAAACCACTTGTCCCTAAATAATTTTTTCTCAACTAGATGGCTCAGTGGTAGCTCTGTGCACTGCCATATGGAGGACCTGGGCTTGATTTGAAGGAAAGTTCCTCTGATTCCCAGGAAAGCCAGTAGGGGGAGCCGTGGAGGTAGTGCTCACAATCCATTGGGCCAGTGGCATAGTAAAGGGGGGAGGGGTGTTGGGGGGCCGGTCCGCCCCAGGTGCCATCTTGGTAGGGGCACCGACAACCTGTCCTCCTCTCCGCTCCACCCCCAACTACCGTGAACGCCCCTTCCCTTCCCCATATACCTCTTTAATGTTCCTAGCGCGAGCAGCAACTCCAACCTGCTGCTTGTGCCAGCGTTGGCTCTTCATCTAATGTCACTCCCACACCTAGGAGGCCCAGCAGGCAATGTCAGAGGAGGAGCCAACGCTGGCACGAGCAGCAGGATGGAGTTGTTGCTTGCGCTGGGAATGATAAATAAGTATGGGGAAAAGAAGGGGCGGGGAAGGAGCGGATGGAGGTGGGGAGCATAGAAGAGGGTGGGGGAGGGGGTGCCACTCATCTTCGCTATGCCACTACATTGGGCAGAGGGAGTCACAGTCATTGCTTGATGGAGACACATATAGGGTATATTCACAAAAGTGTACAAAAATTAAGTGTTGAATATTTGGGCGCTAAGCATCAATTCTATAATGGCAATTATGTGTGTAATTGGGGTTAGAGAATAGTAATATTCGTCAGCACTCATGCACCCAACTTTAGGCATTAACACTTGCACCAGCCAAATTGTTGGTATAAATGACTGTACCTAAATGTTGCCGCTGCGTGTATAAATGCTAGTATTCTGTAACTTGTGTGCACAGATGCATGACATGCCCCTTTGCACCCTTTGCAGTTCCACACTGTTGAACTCAGGTGCTAATTTTTAAGGATAACACCTAATTGCAGTTAAGTGCATAACTGCAAATTAACGGCAATTAAGGCCAATTATGGCCTTTTATTAGTACATAATGTTACTAGTCGCCAATCCAATAAGTATGTTAGGCACGTAACAGGCCCTATTCTATAATCTGTGAATGCAATTCTATATGCTAAGCCAGGGCTGCCCAAGTCCGATCCTTGAGACCTACTGGCAGGCCAGGTTTTCAGGATATCCACAATAAACATGCATGAGAGAGATTTGCCTGCACTGCATTCTTTGTATGCAAATCTCTCTCTCATACATATTCATTGTGGATATCCTGAAAACCTGGCCTGCCAGTAGATCTCGAGGACCGGACTTGGGCAGCCCTGTGCTAAGCAAACAACTGCACGCTCAAGTTCATAGAATCTAGGGCAGGGGTAGGGAACTCCGGTCCTCGAGAGCCGTATTCCAGTCGGGTTTTCAGGATTTCTCCAATGAATATGTATGAGATCTATTTGCATGTACTGCTATCAATGCATATTCATTGGGGAAATCCTAAAAACACGACTGGAATATGACTCTCGAGGACCGGAGTTCCCTACCCCTGATCCAGGGGATAGCATTCCGGCTTAGGAACCACAATGAAAGGATTCTCCAAGGAGTCCCAGTACACAGTTCCCAGGCCAAAGATTGCTACTGCAATGACTGGACTGAAGCCCTCTTTTACTAAGGTGCGCTAACCGATTAGCTCACGCCGATTTAGCGCATGCTAAATGCTAACACGTGCATGTTAGTCTACGGACGTGTTAGCATTTAGCGTGCGATAATCTTTTAGCGCACCTCAGTAAAAGAGGGGGTAAGTGAGTTGGGGCAGAAAGACCATGTTAAAAAAAAAAAAGGAAAAAATCCTCCTCTAGGTAGTTACACATAAAATCTCATGGAGCTGTAACTTATTGAAGGCTGGTTTCAATTGAACTGAAAGCCCACAGAGCAACAGGAAACTTAGGTCAAAAAAAAGAAAAGGGCTTATTTTACAGCTTCCATACCGTTGCCAGGTCCTGTGAGATGTGTCTCGATTACAACATGGCAGCCCAGTCTTTCAGAAAACTGCCTCATACATCTGGTTCCAACTACACAGCAGCGAGGCTGCACTGGGCATTTAGCATTGGATTTTTGCATTTTAGATAACGCTGCCCATGCAGCTGGCCTTAGAGTATACATAGCAATGGATCACCATATGAGAAAGACTTTTGAAAAAAGATCCCAGTAATGTGCTCTATAAATGAGAGAGTCAAATATAAATCTTAATTTTCAG
This sequence comes from Geotrypetes seraphini, assembly GCF_902459505.1. NCBI lineage: Eukaryota > Metazoa > Chordata > Amphibia > Gymnophiona > Dermophiidae > Geotrypetes > Geotrypetes seraphini. The sequence goes on along the minus strand of NC_047084.1, from coordinate 192,571,858 downwards.
AAACACAATTCAAATCCTCCTTAAATCTCCCACATGGACAGCTATCGTGGCACACCTTGGGTAGCAAATTTGCTATCCAGTACTGTAGGAATGTTTTAAACAGCTACACTTTACCTCCTTCATTGTCCTTGCTATCAGCGCAGAGATTCTCCATGGCCACGTCACATCCTGCTCCTCTCCACCCTGGCTGGCAAACACAATGCCAGGCATTCTGATCCAACGTGCACCTTCCATTGCTATTACACAGACCAGGGCATCCGTCTGCCGAAACAAAGAAGCAAACAGCAAGTGATTCAAGGCACTGCAGTGTGTTTGTTTTTTCTTTAAATATAAAACTAATGAATAAAAGACACTTACTGGGAACAGGCCTTTATAAAGCACAAGTACTGTAATTGCACATGAATACAGAACTGTCATGATACCTAGAACACTTAATTTTTACGGCAGCATCTTTGATAGGCCTGATACGAGAGCACCACTTAACTAAAATACTTGAACAGTATCTGGAGACCAGGCAAAATTAAGTTTATATTTTTCTTTAGCACAACAAGGATGCACCATGTAAAACCATTAATATATTAGTGCAGCAACGTCTGTGCCTTTAAGAACACAGCTATGCTATGCCATGTCAATCATTGGCGAGTACGTTTATAATTGAAATTCTCTATAAAATCCATCTGAATCTAAATATGAGTAGGTGCCTAGATACATTATAACAAAAGTGAACTATTAATTTTATCTGGTCTCAAGAGTTACAGTATATTCATGGGTAATTACAGTTTGTTGTTAAAAATAATCACACAAAGTATAGGCCAGTTTCAGTGACTATACTTCATGCTATAAAATACATTCCTTTTCACAGAATAAGCAAAGCCCAGGAGATAGTGAAGCAGCTTAGCATCTATTCTAACAAACATTAGGATTCAGGCTGCATACGGATGGGGCAGGACCGACAGGATTTCCAACTAAATGTAATAGCTGTGCGTATTTGATTACTTAGGACGGACAAAATGAAATACCATAAGGACCACAAGAAAACATTGATAGACTGAACAAAAAAAACACGGTAGTGACGTGCTTCAAGACAGATAGCGGAAAGTGATTTCTCGTGACAGTCTCCCTACGGCTTTTGTGCTGTTACCTTTGATTCCTATCTTGTCTGCTTTTATGAGCAAGAAGGGAAAATTCGGGAAACAATTAAAATAAATTTAATATATCCAAAGTGTTAATGGTGCAATTGTCTTCAGTCTAACAGTACATTGAAAAAAAAATTAAACATCAGCAATTTGTTACTTCTTCCTGATGAAACCTGGCATGCAAGCACCATGTGGTCTATATTATGATGGCACATTTTATAAATATGTACGATATGCTCCTGTGCTCTTAATCATGAATGCAGACACTGACAATTAACACGCACGGAAATGTCACTTAGGTAATCCTTCTGTGCACTTGCGGATAAAAATCAAATGCTTAATGATCGTTGACTTTTTGGTGATTTTATACAATATAAACCAGAAAAAAAATAGTCTGTTATGGGGAGATTAACAAGGGAGGGTGTACTAACATGTTATTTGATGAATATATAATAAATCTTATATATAAACTTTGCTAACTTTAGTGTGGCCATACCTCTAATAACTTTGCATTGCTCCTGGAGAAAATCTGAATTGTTTGCAGGTTGTTGGACCTGTGTCCGGATTGCTGGAACTTGGCTGAAATGTTGGAGCCAGGCCAAATTACAATTGAATTTAAAAATCTGATGGCAGGTTGAAGCCACCTAAGTCTTCCCCCATTTCCAGTCCTGCCACAATGTCAAGGATCCCAGGCGATCTCTGGCTTCTCCCTCACTTCTTTGCAATTATATATTTTTGGTACTTATCGTGAGTTTAGCTTTAAATATTTGCCTTTCCAAAGACAGCTCAAGGCGAGTTAAAAAATCTTGAATTCTGCCAAAATCTTGAATCCTCCTTTGGGAGGCCATTCTATGCATTCACCAATTGTTTTGCGTCAGAAAGATGAGCAGTTACCGCCATGCCTCCAGTTTCCCTTATATACACGGAATATGCATATAATCTATTTACAAGGACAAATACACATAGCTAAAATCATAAACACAGTCAGCAACATTCGTACAGACAGAGATTCTGGTAATGAGAACCCCTCTCTAGTATCACAATCACATGCTTACCTATAAGCTACTCATCTCTCAAAATACATATGCCTAGTATTTCTCACACACAGTTCACTTCCCATCCCTTTTCTGTCTCCTTGCTACCTTAACATCTGTCTTGTCACGTTTCCATCTTACCTCCTGGTCATATTACCCTTTTCTTTCCTGTTTCTACACCTATTGCTCTCCACCTTGAATTCTCTCCACATCAGTGAACTGAGGCAATCCACTGGAGCTATGGTTAAATTAATATTTTGTTCAATGCAGCATCAACAGCTAGAAAGCTTAGGGGCAGAGCCAGAAATTGGTTTGTTTGGCATCTCCTACCAAACAAGTGTTTCTCTGATCCTGCTCTATACTCGAGTACCATACTTTCTTCTCCCTTTATCTCCCATAGGCTGTCTCCATATGGGACATGGAAGATAATCAGTCTGACACAGGATGCCTAACACATGCTTGCAGATGGAAGATGTGAGGTATCTGAAAGGTGCTATTGGTACATCCTAAGCTACTTTGACTCTCTTGGCTCAATTTAGCTGAGCGAATTTCCTTGAGTAAAGCAGCAGAAGTCAGACTCAAGACTGCATCCAGTATATGTATACAGTGCTTTATTGTGTGTGGTCACTGCACTACAATTATTTCAGGCAAAGAACCAAGGTTATCAGAGGGGGGAAACCTGGCACTCAACATGTCAGCAGCTCCAACCTGTAATATCTACAAATTGTATGTCTATCAATGATTTTGAATAATTCTTATGTTGGCCCAGTAAAGGTATTTCAATCTGCAAAGTATCCAAGCTTTCATACCAAACATTCATTTTCTTGTACTTTGGAATAACAATTTATATTGCTAATTGTCAAATGAACCATTCCAACAGAATGGCTATTTCTAATTAACTTTTAGAAGGTGATAATGTCCCATAAAGAATGATGAAGGCACTCTATGCAACTTAGGAAGCAGTTACAGCATCTATATTTAGAAACAGCAAGCATAGATGGCTAGATTTTCTCCTGAACGCAACTCGGGATTTTTCTTTTTCTTTTGCATGGATGTAAGAGACTATCTCAGGCGTACAAACAGTTTGAATGCTCGCTGCAGTGCAACAAGCATGATATTTACTTTATCAGAGCCTGAATGTCCGTATGTTTGTGCAAGTTCTAATGAAAGGATGCACAGATACAAAGAGGATGTGTTTTATGAAAGGGCACAGGGACCTTTCAATGCAGGCCCATTTTGGCCACATGAATGGAATCAAAATAACGCTGCTGTTGTACAGTTGCAAGCAACATAAGCCAAGACAGGCTGTTGGTTTTTTTTTTTTTCTGCTCCAAAACAAATTCTTGGTTTTTTTTTTTTAAGCTACACAAACTTTACATTTTCTATGATTGTATAGAAGCAAACATGTCCAGTTACATTACAGCTTGGTATTCTACCAGCATGTTAAAGGTTCTGGTAAAAGAGATGATAAGCCTGGCAGGGGATGAGTAAGCAATATGAGAACAAAATGTATGCGATACTGCAATGCACGTAAACCATGCTGGTAGAGAGAACATACAGTAATCAATTCTATTAGTGAGCTTAAATATATTTTACAAAACTTTTTCATGATGCTTGTTTTGAAACAAAGCAATTTAGACATCACCAGCTCACTTATATTAGTGCATCCAAAATAGGTCTGTACAATAAATTATCATTTTTTTCACTGACCTACCAGTACTTTCATTTGTTACCTGTTTCTATCAGAAGTTAACATTGAAAGTACAATTTTCAAGTTGGGCTTTATTTTAATTTTAGAGTATCTCCCCCCAAGTAATGTTGTATAAAATGCACAAAAAGCTCTTAACAGTGTGGTCTGAAACAAAACACAAAAATATGATTTCACATAAACTTCCAAACATTTAAAGAGAGGAATGCAAAGCAGTTTTCTTTGCAACAATGCGCATCGACTCACTCGCTCTCTCATGCTCTCTTGCCATAGTTTATTAAAGCATTCTTAAGATACGACTGTTTCTTATTCTGTGACAAGTGTGCCAACGTACAGTACGCCTTTCATAAAGCATTTTATTTTCACCAACCAATTGACAACAGATTAAAATAAAAAAAAAGAGTAAATGCACAGAGCTCATTTTTGGTAACAGCAAAACCCAATATATTTACCAAAAATTCCTAACACAATCTGTATGAACTGTATAATATCTGGCACTCTCAAGCACTCTATGTAAACCCCAGTCTTGTGTATTAGACTCGTGTAACTGGTCTTCTAGAAAGGATTGCCTTTCTTTATCTGCACTCAAACTAGTCATTCCACAACCTACTTAGGTTTTCAGGATTTCCCCAAAGACTATGCATGAAATCTATTTGCATGCATTGCCCTCACTGTATGCAAATAGACTGCATGCATTTTCATTGGGGAAATCCTGAAGCTAGATATTTACCCGCAGCTATATATTTAGAGGAAATTTCATTAACAGGGTGCCTATATAAAACTTCCCCCCCCCCAAAAAAAAAAACCCCAAACAAACAAAAAACCCATTTTATGCCATAAATGCAAAACTGAAACAATTTTTTAAAAGGACCATCACATATGAAGTAATCAATTTTAGCATATGCATATTCATGAAGATTGACCAACTTGCAACCAGTGAGGAAGCTGAAGAAGGGGAGATCGGCAATCATAGTAGGAGACTCAATCCTGAGAGAAGTGGACAGTCACGTAGCAGGAGGGAGAGAAGACCGACTAGTGACCTGTCTCCCAGGAGCAAGAACAAAGGACATCACCGACAGAATTGAGAGGATTCTGGAAGGAGCGGAGACGGAAGAGACGGCAGTGGTAATCCACGTTGGGACAAATGATGTCAACAGAAGAAACTACAGCAGGACTGCACTAACTGAACAGTTCACGATCCTGGGAAGAAAACTGAAGCTGAGGACACAGAAGATAGCGTTCTCAGAGATCCTGCCAGTACCGAGGGCAGACAAGAAGAGGTAGATGGAACTACAAGCAATTAATGCATGGCTGCGGAGATGGTGCGAAGAAGAGGGATTCTACTTCGTGAGAAATTGGACAACTTTTGGGAGGAAGAACAAGCTCTTCAGGAGGGATGGGCTTCACCTGAGCAAGAATTCTAGCAAACAACGTCAAGAGAGGAATAGAACAGGCTTTAAACTAAGAAGAGGGGGAAAGCCGACAGTCGACCGGACGTCGACGGTTCGGTGAGAGTATCCAAAGAAGATACTGAGCAAGAGAAATGCTGGATAGAAACAAAAGGCAAACAACTGGAGCCCGAGGAAAAAGAGAAATTGGCGAACAAAGGCAATGGGAAACAGCAAGAGCTAGAGGGACAGGTGGAATTGAGGAAACAAATTGAGGCAAAAAAAGATGCGCCAAAGAAGAAGGAAGAAATGAGCAAGACTCGGGGTCTGGCAGCTCGAAAAGGGGACAAGAGGAACAAATCACAGGGACGAACAACAGAGAAAGGAGAAAACCAGGACCTAATTGCTTGTACGCAAATGCAAGGAGCCTGAAGAACAAAATGGGAGAACTAGAAATCATGGTCAAAAAAGAGGCCCTGGACGTCATCGGAATCACGGAAACATGGTGGAATGAGGAAAACAATTGGGACATAATACTACCAGGGTACAAACTCTATCGAAAAGACAGGACACAAAAGAAGGGTGGAGGAATAGCACTATTTATAAAGGACACCATTCACTCGACCAAAATGGATACGGCACCAGAGACAAATGGATTAGAATCATTATGGGTTAAATTACCAGGAATAAATGGGCCTGACATCAAATTGGGACTGTACTATCGTCCACCTGGACAAGCAGAAGCAAAAGACAAAGAGCTGGAAGCGGAACTAAGGCAGGAATGCAAGAACGGAAATGTCATGGTAATGGGGGACTTTAACTACCCTGGGATAAACTGGAATGTCGGAAACTCAAACAACGCAAGGGAAATGGAATTCCTAGAGGCTGTGTGGGACTGCTTCATGGAACAGCTCGTCAAGGAACCAACAAGAGGGAATGCGACTCTAGACCTACTACTCAACGGGCTGGGGGGACCTGCAAAGGAAGTGGAAGTAATAGGACCACTAGGAAACAGCGATCACATGATCCAGTACAAACTAGAAGTAGGAACATCAAAAGGGAAGAGAACCACAGCAACAACGCTCAACTTCAAGAAGGGGAACTACGACGCTATGAGAGCAATGGTAAGAAAGAAACTTAGGAAAGACTCGGGAAAAGCAAAGACTGTGGAGCAAGCTTGGTCCTTGTTCAAGGACACAATACAGGAAGCACAGAACCCTGTACGTCCCCAGATTTAGAAAAGGGTGCAAAAAGAATTGAACAAAAGACCCGGTGTGGATAAGCAATGCAGTGAGGGCAACGATACAGGACAAGAAACTATCGTTCCAGAAGTGGAAAAAGGACAAAACCGAGGAAAACAGGAAGGAGCACAGGGAACACCAAAAAGAATGTCACCGAGTGGTTAAGAAAGCAAAAAGAGAATACGAAGAGAGACTGGCCAAGGAAACATGAAATTTCAAATCTTCCTTTAGATATATTAAAGGGAAGCAATCGGCGAGGGAAGCAGTGGGACCGTTAGATGATGGAGACATAAAAGGAGCGATAAGGGAGGAAAAGGAGGTGGCTGACAGATTAAACATGTTCTTCTCGTCAGTCTTCACAAGCGAAGACACATCCAATATACCGTAATCCGAAGAAATCTTTAACGGAGACCCAGAGGAAAGGCTTTCGACATTAGAAGTAAGCCTCAAAGATGTACTCTGGCAGACAGACAGATTGAAAACCGACAAGTCCCCAGGCCCAGACGGGATCCACCCAAGGGTATTAAAGGAACCAAAAACCGAAATAGCAGAAATACTCCAAAGAGTTTGCAACCTGTCCTTGGCAACAGGGGTGATCCCGGAGGATTGGAAAATAGCAAATGTCACACCTATCTTCAAAAAAGGGATCGAGAGGAGATCCAGGAAACTACAGATCGGTGAGTTTGACTTCAGTGCCAGGCAAGATGGTAGAAGCAATGATAAAAGACAGTATCTGTGAGCATATAGAAAGATATGGCTAATGAAAGCGAGCCAACATGGCTTCTGCAAAGGAAGATCATGCCAAAGGAACTTACACTACACTTCTTTGAAGGGATAAACAGCCAGATGGACAAAGGGGACCCCATTGATATCATATATCTTGACTTTCAAAAAGCCTTTGACAAGGTACCTCATGAGCGGCTACTTAAGAAACTGTGGAACCACGGGGTGGGAGGGGACGTACATAGATGGGTTAAACACTGGTTGGCAGGCAGAAAGCAGAGGGTTGCAGTGAAGGGCCACTACTCAGGCTGGAGAAGGGTAACGAGCGGTGTGCCACAGGGGTCTGTGCTCGGGCCGCTGTTTTTCAATGTGTTTATAAATGACCTGGAAGTGGGGACAAAGTACGAAGTTATAAAGTTTGCAGACAACACTAAACTCTGTAGTAGGGTTAAAACTACAGGGGAATGTGAAGAACTGCAAAGAGACCTGACAACATTGGAGGAGTGGGCGAATAAATGGCAGATGAACTTCAATAGAGAGAAATGCAAGGTCATGCATATAGGGAAAAAGAACCCGATGTTCAGCTACAAAATGGGGGTGGGTGGGGGGGTTGGCTCTGGGGGAAAGTAACCTCGAAAAGAACTTGGGAGTGTTGGTGGATACAACAATGAAACCAACGGCGCAATGCGTGGCAGCCTCAAAGAAAGCGAACAGAATGTTGGGTACTATCAAGAAGGGTATTACAACAAGAACGAAAGAAGTCATCCTGCCATTTTATCGGGCAATGGTGCGCCTGCACCTGGAGTACTGTGTCCAGTATTGGTCACCGTACCTTAAGAAGGATATGGCAATACTTGAGAGGGTCCAGAGGAGAACGACACGAATGATTAAGGGCATGGAAAACCTTTCATACACTGAAAGGCTGGAGAGACTGGGGCTCTTCTCCCTGGAAAAGCGGAGACTCAGAGGAGAAATGATAGAGACCTACAAGATCATGAAGGGCATAGAGAGAGTAGAAAGGGACAGATTCTTCAAACACTCAAAACATAAAAGAACAAGAGGGCATTCGGAAAAGTTGAAAGGGAACAGATTCAAAACGAATGCTAGGAAGTTTTTCTTTACCCAGCGTGTGGTGGACACCTGGAATGCGCTTCCAGAAGGCGTAATAGGGCAGAGTATGGTACTGGGGTTCAAGAAAGGATTAGACAATTTCCTGCTGGAAAAAGGGATAGAGGGGTATAGATAAAGGATTACTGCACAGATCCTGGACCTGTTGGGCCGCCGCGTGAGCGGACTGCTGGGCATGATGGACCTTAGGTCTGACCCAGTGGAGGCATTGCTTATGTTCTTATACTTGATGGTCCTATTTCAAAATTGCATTTACATTTTTGGGAATAGTTTGTTATATGACTGATAAGGAAATTCTTCCCTTGCTAACTGGATTTTTGTTGACACTATTTTATAAAGGCAACACAGGTGCCTATAAAAATATGTTTATATAACAGGCTCCCAGAACTATCCTTAATAGTGCACGGGATTATATCAGCTCCAAAGGGGCTATAAATCTGTGTATTTATGGTATTTTATAAAATACACACATATATTGCAATTCCATCTCCACTTACATAGTAAGCTCTTGGTATCATATGTACCTGGGTGATTGTATTTTGCAGTGCAATTTTATAAAAAATCATTTCCATATGTAATATATACTTTATAACATTATCCCTCAGGGAGGTAATCATCAAGGTGCATTAAAAAGTAGGCTTTTACTGCATTTTGATTTCCCAAAGACTCACCAACCAGATATCCCAGTGTCGCAGGGTGCCGATTCCCATGAAAAATGAATAATGCTCCTTGTGAGCCACATCACAAGTAGCATTATACCATCATCTCAAGAGCATTAGGCCACCAAACCACAAAAAAGGAGGACAGTAACATTAAAAAAAACACAGAGATCCCAGCAAAAACCCACTCTTGCAGTCACCCTCTCCAAAATCAAGTCTCCCAACCAGAATCCCAAGTGTGTGACACCCCACCCACAAATCCTGAACCCAACCAATCCTAAGGATCAGCCTCCACCCCCTAGGCTTACCTTTAAAAATCTCAGGTCCCTAGTGGGCCATGCTAGAGCAATCCCCAGTAACTCCTGTCCTCACACGTGCTGGGTTCAAAACGGCACCACTTATCCCTAACTGTAGTCTCTTAGGAGGAAATATTTTTTTTTTCACTCAACTAGTTAAACCTTGGAACTCATTGCCAGAGGATGCGGTTCCAGCAGTTAGCATATCTGGGTTTAAAAAAAGGTTTGGACAAGTTCCTGGAGGAAAAGTCCATAGTCTGCTATTGAGATAGACATCAGAGAAGCCACTGCTTGCCCCTGGGATCGATAGCATGGAATCTTGCTACTATTTAGGATTCTACCAGGTACTTGCAACCTGGCTTGGCCACTGCTGGAAGCAGGATACTGAGCTAGATGGATAATTGGTCTGACCCAGTTTGGCTATTCTTATGTACCAATACAAGCAAACTAATGGGATTTTTTTCAATGGAAATAAACTTTAACTTGTGAATGGTATACAAGCAAGATTTACTTTAAGCCAGTCTGTTGTAGTACTGGTTATATTTAACAGTTTCTGTATTAAAAAAGAGGTTAACAAAGAACAGGAATACAGTACCTTTAACTATCTTATCCAAATAGTGAGCTAGAGAAATTAAAAGAAAAAAAGAACAGACAAGACATTTCAGAAGTGTCACATAGGACAAAACCTTTTTTTTTTCTTTTCAGAATTTACATGCAAAAAGAACTTCCGATGACATGGGAAACCAAACATCACATGACTATACAGGTATACTTCAAGATACTGAAACATACAATAGTGTTTTTTCAACAAACCTGATAATGGCGTCTTTAAACAATCAGGCACGGCATTTTAAAAAGGACAAATTAGAGAATGCAGACAATAGAATTTCTCCTTTAATACTGAGGGGATAGTTATTAAAGTGGTGATGTGCTAAAGGAATAATACATGATTTTTGTCCCTTAATCACACCTTTTTACTAAAGCGCGTTAACTGATTTAGCGCACACTAACTGATTTAGTGTGTGCTAATTGATTTAGCGCGCGCAAATGATTAGCATGCATTAAATGCTAATGTGTCCGTAGAATATAATGGGCACATTAGCATTTAGCGCACGATAATTGTTTGCATGCACTAAATCGATTAGCACATGCTAAATTGATTACCATGTGCTAAATCAATTAGCGCACTAAATCGGTTAGCGCGCCTTAGTAAAAGGACCCCTAAATGACAAATTTGTGCATTATTTTAGCATAATGTATGCTAGTATAAGTCACAGCAAGCTGCATAATAATAAGATGCAGCACAGACAAATGCATGAAAAGCACTTTATTATTGTGCAAATTTAATAACAGTTTGCATTAAACTCTGCAAGCTGCATTATTCATGGAAAAATTAAACCAGCTCAAACCTGGTTTTATTTTATTCCTGCCCAGGTGCTCAGGGCTGCTAGCATGTGGCCTGATGGTCTAGGATGTCATTATAAAAAGGTTAGAGCTGTGTAAAGTGAACACTGCTTTCCCTAAGAACCTTCACCCTGTGCCCATCTCTATCTGAAGTGGTTTAGGGGGTGCATAGAAGGAATGATCGCCAGCTGCTCCTGCCTCTTCTGGCACCAGTATCAAAATGGCACTGGTGACCCCTAATGATAGTCCTGCTGCATTACCACTGCTTGGAGTCATACTGACGCATAAGGGCAAAAGGCAGGGTCTTTTGCGGAAGAGTCTTTGTAGGGAGGAGGAACTCTGTTCATTTTGTGCAGCTCTGGCTCCTTTAACCCTTTAATTGGCAGATGGTGAAAATGGCTGCTTTATGTAACTTGATGTTGAATGAGAGCAACGGTGCCAAGTAAGAGGTATTTGGAGATGCTGATCTCCCTTAAGAGCCACAGAAAACACAATGCAAAATAAGGGGTTAAGAAAGGCTCCTCAGGAGCATCAAGTCCTCCTTTTGAGGACATGTCCGGGGCTCTGGATGGCTTTTCAAAACCGGCACTTTGTCCAGGTTTTGAAAAGCTACCCAACATAATTGTGTCAGGAAGGGTTATCTGAGAACGCGCGGACGCAACGCGATGATGTAATTTCATTGTTTCCGTGCATGCCATCTGGGGGGCGGGGCTGGGGGTAGAACGGGGCAGAGCAGTGGTGGAATTGGGCAGTCCTGGGGGCGTGACCATGGGTCCGGATTTTCCCAAAGGAAAATCTGGTAACCCTACTTCCTGGGAGCTAAATAATGCAGCTTGCAAGGTTGATTACAAGTTGTGTTATTCATTTGTGGTAGAGTCACTACTAACGAAGTTCAGAGTTACTGCAGGTGACTTCTGCAGTGCTAAAATGCCACATTTTACTGCAAGTTAGTAACTTCCCCCCTGACTGGGTGAAGCCATTTTTTGAACACGATTCAATATTATTAATATCTGGGTTGTCTTGATCTCTTTCATGGTCTGCGTTTACAATACGCATAACAGAAGTTTTAAGTAAAATATAATTTTTCTATTTGGGGGCAAATATACGTACTAATGAATTGGAAAAAAAATATATCCCATTTCAGTCTCTGTTTTGGGGTAAGGCTCACACAATATGCACCTTAATTCCTACATAAGCACTCTATGTACACTCCAGTCTTGTGTAACTGGTCTTCTAGAAAGGATTGCTTTTCGCTATCTCCATTCAAACTAGTCATTCCTCAGCCTTGGTCTTGGAGAGCCACAACCTACTCAGGTTTTCAGGATTTCCCCAAAGAATATGCATGAAATCTATTTCCATGCACTGCCTTCACTGTATGCAAATGTATTTCATGCATATTGATTGGGGAAATCCTGAAAATCCTGACTGGGTTGTAGCTCTATAAAGAAACTATCACTTATGCAAAATCTTTAGCTAAATTACATGCAGCAATTTTGTGATATGGGTTAGAGTGTTTGAGAAAACTCCAGAGACATATTACATTTATTTTATGAAGACCATTAAAGCTGGAATCAATTGAATGAAACTGTAGTTGTAGATGTAAAGAACCAATATTAGGCAAGCATATAAAAATATCTGTGTGGCAGAGGAATATTTAACACAATAATATCTAAAAGACAAAGTTATTTGAAGCATGCTTATAAAATATAAAGTCAAATAAAGTGCATGGCATGTCAAATCTTTTATTTGGTAATAAATATTAATTGCATGACTGTTATAAAACAGAATTGGATAACCTAGCAAAATCATAAAGATCAAAATTCCTATACTCTAAATCTGAATTTCCAATTAGAAAAACAGCAATCAAAATTGGAGCACAAAGGGCCTGATTCTGTATAGGACACTCGGTCTCAGCTGCTGCCCAAGTGGCTTTTTAAAATCACACATGGGCATCCTACATAGAATTGCTTCTGTCCGTTATAGAATCATGTCTGTCCTAACAGACAGACGCCTAACCCTGTCTAACCACCCCGATTCTCTAACCGGTGTCTATGTCCCAGGCACCGGTTAGAGAATCGAGTTACAGCTGAGCTGATAGCGGTAAGGGAATCTCTCTGCCGCAATCATCTCAGCAGCAACTGCAGCGGCAGGGACATCCCCCCCCCGCAAAGTCAGGTGGCAGGAGGGATTCCCATTCCCTCTTGCCACCCCTCCCGAAGCATCTGCCAGCAGGAGGAGTGCCCAATTCCTCCTGCCAGAACTCCCCCAATCCAACCGCAATAGGCATGAGGGATGCCCCCAACACCCCCCACACCTGGTGACCGACAGACCTCCTACCCACCTGGTGACAACCCTCCACCTGCAGGCCCCCCCACCCACCCTGCGATCCCCCTAAAGGGGAGGCCACCCCCCCCAACACCCCTGTACCTTGTAAACAGAAGGTCTGGCTAGAGGGAGGCATACTCCCTTTGGCCGGCAGGCTTCCTCTTCCCGGTGCATTCTGGGATGCACCGGGGAGGAACCTATGGCCCTAATTGGCTCAGATGCCTAAGGCCCCTCCCAAAGAAGGGGTTTTAGGTATCTGGCCAATTGGAGTCTTAGGCCCCACCCAGTGCATCCCAGAATGCACTGGGAAGGAGGCCTAAGACCCAAGTTAGCCCAAGTGCCTAAGGCCCCTCCTATGTGCCCAGGTGCCTTAGGCTCCTCTACGGTGCCATCACACTCCCTCTACTGCCACATTCAATATATCTTTCTCTCTTATCCGCTGGACTGTGTGCAGCATCTTTCACCTCTGCTCACCAGCCCCATGTCCAACATTTCTGCTTCTATCACCTCTCTCCAGCTCCATGCCACATCTCTTCCTCCCATTCCCGCTACCATCATGTCCAACATTCCTCCCTCTTGCATCCATTTCCATCTGTCCCACTGTTTCCTCTCCACCACCATATCCAACATTCTCCCTCTCATCTCTCCCTACCTCACTCCTCTCCCATCACCATGTCCAACAATTCTCCTTTCTTCCTTTCCCCATGTACACCATCTCTTTCCCTTCCACCCCCAGACCTAACATGTCTCCCTCCCTCCTTCCATCCCCAGGTTCAATTCCCTCCCTTTCTCTTCCCAACTGCCCTCCCATGCCATATCTCTCCCTTTCCATCTATCCTATTCTCCTCTAAACCACCCCCAGGTCCACCATCTCTGCCTTTCTCTTTCCAACTGTCTTCCCCTTCAAGTATCTCATTCCCCTTTCCTTCACAGCTCCCCATGCTTTCCTATTCTCTCCTTCCACAACACTGCTCACCATCTCTCTCTCTAGTACCCTCTCTTTCTGGCCCTATAAGTTCTTCCCCTTCACTCCCCACCCCCAGTCTAGCACGTCTTGGAAATCCATCCACCATTCTACCTTAAAAAAGAACAGTCCAGGGGGCTTTCTGCTCCGGCACATCCTCCCCTTCACCTCCGCTTGCAGCTGTTTTTGTGGCAGCCTTATTTCAAAGCATAAAAGAGCAACTGGAATATGTGCTTGGGCTTCCGGTTTTGTCTGGACACACACATATGAATTGTGCTCATCGCAGATATGGCCTGGCATTGAATTTCCAGCACTCGTGAATACACTGATCGCTGGCTGAATATCAGGCCCGTATTCTTCTTTATATGAGGGATGTTCAAAAAAGTTTCCGCACTCTTATTTTTTTTTAAACATTACTTTATGAAATATCTCAAAAGCAAATTACATCACTTTTCCACATAATCACCCTATTGCCTCACATGACATCCTACAACACGTTCTCTTACCACTTCTCCCGCCCCATTCATTTCCTGCGAAAATATATAGCGCAGAAACTTTTTGAAGAACCCTCATAGAATAGATGCCAAGTAGGGCGCCAACTAGGCACCTAGATATAAATGCACTTTCAAAGAATCGGTCTTTAGATTAATGCTGCTGTATTTCTATACTTCTTGAATTAGTCTTTCACATCAGTTAAGTGCTTAGATATTATTAGATTACTGTCACTATATTAGATAAAATGAATCATAAATAAAACATTGACCGGTGGGACGTGCAGTGAGATTTTGCCTGGTTTGAAAAGCCCCGTTCACTAAAGTGGTGGACAGGTGTTAATCAAAGCAGTTCTCTCTTTTCATAAAGGAAAGACAACCCTCTGAGCTCTGGTTTAGTAGCAAGAGGAATGTTTGGTCTGGTAAGCAGATGAATAATAATAATAATAATTTTATTTCTTACATACCGCTATACCCTAAGTTCAAAGCGGTTTACAGTGAAGTCGTGTATAGAGAGAGTACAGTGTTAACAGAAGGATACATGATAATACAAAGTGAGCAGGTACTGGGTGATTACAATAAGGTACGAAATATTAGGGGGGAATAAGCCATTATGCCTCGAACATTCAAAGTTCACTTCCTTCACATTTAGAAGAAACACCCCTTCCCCCCCAAAAAAAAACCCCAACACAACACTCCCTTGTCGCTGCCAGCAGTAGGAATGGATATCTCTAAGCACAGCAGGAAGACAGGACCTTAGGACTGATATAAGAGAGTTATCTTGATTATTTATGAGAATTGAAATATTATTTGAAGCTATCAGAGAGCATCACTGCCTATTCTCAATATTTCTAACCTCTCCGGCGTCTTCTGCTGTCTTATAGTAACTCATGTGAATGCGATCTCCACTTGACACTTCCTCGGAAACTCCTTTGTGGAAATTCCCATCACAATTCTCTGTGTGGAAATTGTTTCCTTCGGCATTACGGCCACATCTGTAGGTACAATCTTACTGGCCTTCTTTTGACTCAAGAATGGGCCATATGTACTCTGTTTCTCACCATAGGGCATTTTTAACGTATCAAGAGGGTCTTGGGAAGCAAAGACATCAGAAGCTGCCCCTTCCCCCGCCCGTGTCTTCTGTTTGCACCCTTCTAATGTCAGCCCTGCCTCTCCCCGCCACCACGTGCCTATCTTTAATTTCTTCTTTAAAGCGCTGTGGCCCCAGCGTCTGCTCTCCACTGCGGCCCGCCCTCTCTGACAATTTCCTGTTTCCACTAGGGCGGGCTGCAGTGGAGAGCAGACGCCGGGGCTGCAGTGCTTTAAAGAAGAAATTAAAGATAGACACGCGGCGGGCGGGAGGAGTGGATGCTGGCGAAGGAGCGCGGCAGAGACTGCTGACCAGCAGGCATGCTGGCCGGTAGCAAGGTGCCGCTCCCAGCCTCACAAGAAGTGTTTGCCCACAGGAGGGACAATTTTGGGGGAGGCCATGGCCCCTGTGGACACCCCCGTTCCGACGCCTATGCCTTCATTAAACAGTAAAGAAATGTGAATGTCTGAACTGAAGTCCATAGTGCGGCCTTGTAGATCTCTTATTAAATATTACACTTGGATTTAGCTCAGACCTTTTCAGTAGTAGCTCAAGGTGAGTTTCATTATTCTGTGGAGACTGCCTTTAAGGTAGTTCATAGATGCTGCCATGGGTCTGGCAATGTGAGCTTTGATATGCCAATTGAGAATCATAGTAACATAGCAACATATTGTAGTAACATAGTAAACAACAGCAGATAAAGACCTGAATGGTCAATCCAGTCTGCTCATTAGTTACGTGTATTATAAATTCATGGTTAAACTGGGGGTGAGGGGTGGGGTTCTTTGATATTTCTGAGCCATAGACCATAAAGTCCAGCTGGTACTGTCCTTTGGTTCCATCTACAGGAGTTGCCATTGAAGCTCACTCCAGCCTATCCAACCATCTCGTCGTTTGTGGATACATACCGTAACGTCTGCCCAGCAATGTCATCATGTTCCAAGTTATCAGAGTTCCCATCAATGTCCTCCCTAGCCCATCCTATATTGAATCGCTATATAGAGGACACAGACCATGCAAGTCTGTCCAGTATCAGCCTTAGTTCTTCAATTTATTTTCTAATTAGAGATCCTCTGTGTTTATCCCATGCTTTTTTGAATTCCATCACCATTTTCCTTTCCAGTACCTCCTTCAGGAGAGCATCCAGGCATCCATCATTCTCTCCGTGAAAAATAATTTCCTAACATTACTCCTAAGTCTACCTTCCCACAAACTCAATTTATGCCCTCTAGTTTTACCGTTTTCATTTCTGTGGAAAAGATTTGGTTCTATATACCGGTAATTACCTTTCAAGTATTTAAATGCCTGTATCATATCTCTCCTGTATCATATCTCTCCTGTACCTCCTCTCCTCCACAGTATACATATTCAAGTCTTCTATCAAGTCCACTTGGGCATAAGCAAAAAAGAAAGACACCTTGTCTGATTAGCTAGCAGATTGTATGCTCTCAACAGAAAGGCTCTTTTTCAATTCAATGTGTGCAAGAAACATTCACAATTGTTAACATGTGGCCTGGGAAAATGTTGAAAGGAAGAAATCCGACCTCATCTTAGGTCAGTGCAGAATCATCCTATTATTGGGCAGTTTTATGTAGAGTAGACCAGTTAATAAAACCTGGAGATCACCGATTTTGTACATCACTGTGATCACCACTTAAAACAAGACCATTAAAATCAAGTTTTTCAGCTCAACGAGTCTAATAGCTCAATAGGATCTTCTATCAGTTGGGTCAGTACAATAGTTAATAAATCATTGGGAGATGGAATCTTCCCAAAAGATTGCAAACAATCTACTGTAAGACCAGCCCTTAAGCGGAAAGGTCTGGATATGAGTGTTATGAAAAATTTTAGACCAATTTCGATAAAGCCATTTATAGGTAAAATTTTGGAGAAAAATGTTTTGCCTCAGTTAAGATGATTTTGTGCAAGAAACTGGGTTCTTGGATCATAACCAATTTGGTTTTTTGAAAGCTCATAGTGTAGAGCTATTATTGACATCATTATTAGACACCTTACGATTGGGATTGGATCAATATGTAACTTTCTGTTTATTATCTTTAAATATATCAGGAGCTTTTGACTCAGTAGACCTTCAGAAATTGTCGTTAAGATTGAAAGATCTCAGGGTGGGTGGTACAGTCCCCAAATGGCTTAATTTCGGATTTGATAGATCGCTCTTTTCAAGAAAGAAATGGGAATAAGATCTTGAGTAAATTTCAGGTGAGGAGCGGAGTCCCCCAGGGATCGGCGGTTTCAGTGTTACTATTCAATATTTATATGGCCACAATTGGTCAGTTATTCCAATCTTTAGGAGTTGAATACCGCATATATGCGGATGATATCATCTTCTTCTTCTCAGTGTGTGTATGGGGCGATGGGTTAGAGAAATTGATGAGTAATTATATGAGTGAAATTACTGGATGGATGGAAAGGCAAGGCTTGAGATTGAACATAGAAAAGACAGAGGTAATGTTTGTTGATAAATCTGACCAGGTCAATTGGCCAAAAACATTAAAAGTGATAGATGAGGTATTGCTGGTGAGGGAGTCAATGACAGTCCTGGGGGTAAAATTGGACCCAGGACTTAAAATGAGTTGTTAAGTGGTAAAGACAGTGCAAGTATACTTTGTACAGATACATTTATTGTATTGTTTAAAACCAATGCTGTCACCAGTTGACTTTCGTGCTGTTGTACAAGCAATGATTTTGTCACGGCTGGACGACTGCAATGTCCTGTACCTGGGAATAGCTAAAACCAGGTGCAGGGTAATGCAGGTGATCCAGAACGTCGCAGCCAGATTGATAAACGGAACGCCAAGATGTGAACATATTACCCATATCTCAAACAACTGTATTGGCTACCAGTTGTATTTAGAATCCAATATAAAGCAATTATGCTATGTCATCAATTTCTATATGGCACGATTCCCGAATTTTTTAAGAGTTTGATGTCTGGTTACTAACCATCAAAATCACTGCATTCTGAAAATTCAGCACTGTTGAAAACAAAGGCCAATCCTAAGTATGTGGAAAATGACCTTTTTGTGTGCAGGAGTAAAACTATGGAATGGCCTTGTTGGCCAGATTCTGAAATGTGGTGATAGGAGTTCATTCAGGAAAACACAATTATTTGTTGATGCATTTCTTTGAGCATTTGACCTATTGTAAGGATTGAATCATTCTGCTTTTGCTTTTATCTGTTCTGACCTGTTTCAATATTTTATGTATGTAATTTTATTGTAAACTGTTTTGGAATAAAACGGTATAGAAAATTAAAAAAATAAAATAAAAAAATATACTGATGTCCCATTACATAGCAGAAGGCTTGATGGAAGGTTTCAATACAACAAGCCCCAGAAAAATTCAGTAATTATAGGCTGTAGAGAGATGGAATTACCTTCCACACCGTGATAGACACTGAGGGATATATGAGTCATGCTTTTGGTATGTCATCTTTCCATGTTAAAACCAAAGTGGTTTAAATATTATCCCCTGAATTCTAGTTGCATATTAAGTTGAATATGCAACTTAATTGACTAACAAACCAATTAGCATTAATTGACTTATTAACAAGTAATTATTAGCATTAATTGGTTTTAACTTAAAATTATGGGTGTAAATTTGTGCCTAGAATTTATGTATCACAAACAATGATGTGAAATCCTTATGACAAAATTGAAATTCGGACCATATATAACTTTATAATCCACAGAAAGTCTGAATATATGAATAATTTTATACACAGCCTCAACTCCAATACTCCACCGCTTATTGGGAACTTGCAGCGGGAAGCATTATGTGGGCTTTCATCATCGGCCAGTGAATAAACTTTATCCGCATAAATTTGTCTGTCTAAATATCGATTTTCATCTAAACTTTAAATTAAATTTAAATATTCATTTCATTTCGTATTTCAAAGCTACTTATCTCTATTAGCTGAAGTGACCCGGGAGCAGATGATCCGACATGTTTCGCACAACCATGCTTTATCAACGGCCTCCCGCGGCCGCTTCTGTCAACCGACTCACTGCTGATTTAGAGAGCTGCAAGTTCCCAGTAAGCGGTAGAGTGGTGGGGCTAAGGCTGCGTATAAAATTATTCATATACAGTGGCACCTCGGTTTGCGAGTAACCCGGTTGGCGGGTGTTTTGCAAGACGAGCAAAACACTCAGCAAATTTTTGACTCGCAAACCGAGCACTGCCCCGATCAACGAGCACTTACAGGGGATTCCTCTTCCGTCTTCTGGCCAGCCTTCTACATTGGGTGCCTTCCGCAGGTTGCAGTACCTCTGTCTGGGCCTGTGCGGCTGGGTGCTGTCCCACCTGCACGTTGCGGGTGACGCGCACAGCGTCAATTATCAGCGTTGTGCGTGTCGTGCGGGTGGGGTGGCGCTCGGCTGCGTGGGCTTGGGTGGGGGGATCTCCAGCATGCGAGGGGCATCCGACGTGGAGGGCTGGCCGGCGGATGGAGGAGGCATCCCTCTGAAGGCACTGCGAGGTTCTCCAGCGGCTGGCATCCCCCCCATCCCCCAAAGCGGCACTGTGGGGTTCTTCTTCAGATGACATAGCGCTGCAGCACCCGGCACCCGACAGGTTATTGACCCCGGGTTCTAGAACGAATCATCTGAGTTTCCATTATTCCCAATGAGGAACTTTGTTTTGGTAAACGAGCATTTTAGATTATGAGCATGCTCCTGGAACAGATTATGCTCGTAATCCAAGGCACCACTGTACTTTCTGTGGATTATAAAATTTATGTATGGCACCAAAAGGAGGCATTTAAATGGGAGGGTAATGGGAGTCCTCAAAAATATGCATGTAATTATAGAATAAGGCGTGAGGTTTTACACTACATTTCCATTGGTGCTTAAGGTAGTGCCTTAAGTTTGTCGCAGCTCCAGGATGTAAGTGCTGTTCTATAAACTGCCTCTACGTAACTTTAAGGCACTATTTATAAAATAGTATTTATTTATTTAATTCATTTTCTATCCCGTGGTCCCCAAAGAGCTCAGAACGGCTTACAAATTAAACATACATTTTATATAGTTGACAGGTTACTATTTGACATAATTACAGAACAAGTTTACTATACAATGTTGTATCCTAACTTGATACAAACTAGGGATCTAATACAAAACAGTTTGATTCTCCAGGTTACAATTTGCATAGTTATCCTTGGCAGTGCATGTTTTTCCAATATAAGTTTTTAACCTAATGTGACACATATTGAGATCTAGTACCAATATATATTTCTCTGCAATCCATTTGTCATGGGCAGGTAATGGCTGTTATTTCTTTTCTGTGTACTACAGCCTGCTAAAAATGTAATAATGAAAGGGACATATACCTGGTGTAACTATCATTGTCTTTAAGCCAGGTTTTAGTAGTCAGGAATATGTCCCATTTTTATCTGTGAGGTCTTTTAGTATGATGTCTTTGTTGTTTCCTAGTCTGGCTTCTATGAGGGTGATAGATATGTTTTTTTTTTGTGTGAGGTGTATGAGAAAAAGGAGATTCGTCTCTGGTTGTGGAAGCTGTGTTGGGAGGGCTTTTTTGGGTCAGCATATCTGCCCTGGTTTGTAACTGGAATAGGAAAGCACATGATGGGTAGGATTATTAGAAGTTTAAGGTATAGCATTGGGGTTCTTGAATTAAATTTTTAATTTAGTTACTTTATTCTGTGTTGGTTGGATTTGATTGGGCAATAGGTGGAGGGTTATCTTAACTCCCCCCCATATCCTTCTCCCCCCCCCTGTAAAACCTCCCCTCAATTCTCCACTCCTCCTGTAATTTCCCCCTAAGACTCAACTGTGTAACCAGCCCCCTAAACTGTAATTTCCCTGTAAATGTCCAGTTTTCTTCTGATGTAATCTTCAATTTTCTACCTATCTTGTAACTTCTCCCCAAGACTCAATTATTTAACCAGCTCCCTAAATTGTAATTTTTCCTGGAAATGTCCAATTATCTTCTGATGTAATCCGCCTAGAACTGCAAGGTACAGGCGGAATAGAAATCAGTAATGTAATGTAATGTAATAGCTGGGTGGGTTTATATATGTAATGTGAGTTTGGGGGGGGGGGGGTCTAGGTTGAGTTCACAGTGTGGCTGTGGAGTCTATCTCCTAGAGGTAGCTTATACTTTAATGATGAACATTTTTCGGACATGTCCCCGAAGAGAGTCAGAAGTAGCAAGAGATGAGAGGTACATTCCAGGTGGAAAAAGGAAAGCTGTAAAATGGTTTGGTTTGGGTTCAAAGGTTTTAGGCTGTTTCTTAAGGTGAGAAGGGAAACAAAGAGTCACCTAGGCTGGAGTATTTTCAGAAATGTCCCTGAGGAGAGTCAGAAGGGTTTTTTTTCAGTGCCAATTTTTTTGGGGACACAATATATAGAATTAAATCCTGTATACAGGTATTTTCTCGGTCCATAGCAAGCTCACAATCTAAGGCCCCCATTTATCAAGCTGCATTAGGAATTCTATGGGCATCAGAGCTTTCACTGCAGCGGCCAATGAGATAAACCCTAACAGGGCTTGATAAAAGGGGGCCTAAGTTTGTTTTTGTACCTGGAGCAATGGAGGGATAAGTTACTTGCCTGGGGTCATAAGGAGCTGCAGTGGGAATCAAAGCCAGTTTTCCTGGTTCTCAACCCATTGCACTAAATATTAATCTACTCTTAGGGCTCCTTTTACAAAGGTGCATTAGGGCCTTAATGCGCGGAATAGCGCGCGCTAAAATGCTGCGTGCGCTAGCCGCTACCACCTCCTTCTAAGCAGGCGGTAATTTTTCAGCTAGCACGCGCTAATCTTGTGCGTGCGCTAAAAACGCTAGCGCACCTTAGTAAAAGGAGCCCTTAGTTTAAGCAGTTTGTATGCTGGCCATTTCCGTCACCGTAAGCTTTTCTAGAGTGATCTATTCTTGAAGCTAGAATAAAGAGGCTTATAAATAATTACTGAGGGTGCTAGATTTATGGAAAAAAGTTCTAGAAATTGCTGGAGCTGCTGCAGTATTAAAACAGGCAATATGGATGCTGTTATACCTGTAAAACATACAAAAATAATAAAGTTATTAATTGAGCACTAACATACATTGATATTATTCATGCATATTTCACTAATTACATCAAAACTGAGCTAACACACTTAGAGATAAGATTTACCTTACCTATGCAATTGAAGATGGTTGCATTCCTGCAAAAGGAAAAGAAAATTAATAATTGCTAGAAATTTCCTAGAATCTGAATGTAAAATTATATAATAAGTAAGATGGAAAACTTGCCTGGCTATATGTTATCGCCATTGTATAAAAATGATTGGTTTTGACACAAAAAGGCTTTATACGAATGTCATTCTCCTTACTTGACCTCCTTGTTGCAGGAATACTCTTCAGGGAGGATGTTATGGTCTGTAGGGTCTCCACTGCAAGCTTTACCTTCAGGGCGGGAGGTTCATCTTCTTATCATAAGAGAAAGAGCTTTCTTTTGGAAGGCTCCAGCACTGTGGAACTGGTGGAACGGTGTGGAGAGTGCTCCTTGAGGTGTTTTAAAGTAAAATTGAAATTTATTTTTCGAACAGGCACTTGGCATAGGGCTCCTTTTACTAAGCTGTGCTAGCGGTTTTAGTGCGAGCTTAGCGTGCACTAAATTGCCACGCGTGCTAGACGCTAATGCCAGCATTGAGCTGGCATTAGTTTTTGGTGTGTAGCGTGGGGTTAGCATGCACGATAATGCAGCACACGCTAAAAACGCTAGCGCATCTTAATAAAAGGAGCCAATAGTGTGTTGATGCAGTTTCAGCCATTTTAAATTATTATTATTATTATTTTTTTTTTTTTACAATAATTGGTTTGTATGTTGATGAATTTTACTTTTAATTTGTTGCTTTATTGTGAATTGTTTTAGGTAATTATTCATTGTAAAACACTCTGACAATTGTTGAAGGGTGGTGCATCAAATATTTTTAAACTATTAAAAGTTGTATTACCAGAGTAATATGGAAAAAAAAATCGAAAACTAACTGGAATGTTTTGGGTGTTATTGAGCATTAAATTTAGAGCTTACCTGGAAAAAAAAAAAGATAAAATCTGAAGTGCTCTATTTAAAGGAACTGTAATAACATAAAATTTGAACAGATGTAAATGTCAACACACATTTATTTCAAAGAATACTTATTTATTTATAAAAAAAAAAATGTGTATACCCTCTTCTTGGTACCTATCTGTCATGATAGTTTACAAAACGAGAAAAACAAAAACACAAATTTGCAAAACAGAAGTAACAGAAATAATTAATTATTATGCATATATTGTCATTGCAAAACAGGAAATACATGCATAGTTTTCAGGCTCCCCTTCAAAATTGTGCATGCAATGGCTATACATACATGTGTATGTAGCATCCTAGACACACAGTACCAAAGAAATATTCTATAATGACCTCTGTTCCGAGAGAGATCTGCACACCATCACACTATCACCATCATGCTTGATAGACAGTATCTGTGGTTTGGATTTCTGTGCTGTAAACATACTTTCTTCATTTTTCACTTTATCTTGCTTCTTCAATACATAGTAACATAGAAAATGTCAGCAGATAAAGACCTATAAGATCCATCCAGTCTCCCCAACATTGGGCCATAGATATATCTAGCACTTATTCATGATTTAACACTGGTATACTTAACCTCTGTCTCTTCCTGCTAATTTGGGGATACAGAGGACCTAATTCTCAAAATGTGCATCCCAATTACAAGCGGTGGAAGGCGTCCTACCACCATCCAGCAGCCAATTGAGATGCACATTAAAAATAAATTGTTTGAGGAAGGACACCTACATTGTAGGCATCCGTAGCGCATTTACGGAGATACGTAGGGACACTAAAGCACACTCAATGGGCATGGTTTCGCCTAGAAGTAGCCTTGGGCGTACATAAACATCCCTACACATCTCAACAGACGTGAGACAGATGCCCTAAATGTAGGCCAGCATTTTGCAGGACTATGTTTAAGGCATCTGTTCGGCGATGCAGATGCAATTCTCTTTAGGACGCTGATGCATGACTGACACGCGATTGGTGGCTGCCTCTTAGGCATCCTCCGAGATCAGTGTCCTAAAGAAAATCAGGCTCAGAGTGTAGAAGATTTGATTTAATTGGATTCCTTCTTTTTTTTTTTCTACATTATTCCTCTCTGCTTGTATTAGACTGTTTATCCAACAAAATCATCCTTATCTAATCCCTAAAAGCCTTAGAGCAGGGGTGTCCAACCTGCAGCCCAAGGGCCGCATGTGGCCCAGTGAAGCATTTTGTGCAGCCCCGGTCGAGGGCAATGCAGTGTTTTCCTCTGCTACCCCTCTGTCTTGCTGCAGCGTTTGCACATTTGTGCGGCTCCAGAAACATTTTTTTTGGCCAATGCGGCCCAGGGAAGCCAAAAGGTTGGACACCCCTGCCTTAGAGCATTACAGATTCCTGGAGCTCTTGGAAATTTATCTGATGAAGTGCTTTCCGAGATCCTGAATATGGAACCCATCTATATAATCTCTCCAGCTCTGTTTGAAAATTATCCTATCCATAAGCAGCGGGAATGGGTTTTTTTGCTTGGGGGGGGGGGGGGGCAAAAGCTCCGTCCTAGCCCCAACTTCCATAATAATAGTATGGTTATGTTTATTAAAAATCTTTATATACTGCTTAACTAGCCAAAAAAGGATCAAAGCCGTTAACAATATAATTCAATGTTATAAAAAGAACTCCATTTAAAAAGTAAAAAGAAAAAAAATAAATTTATAATACATAATATTTAATATAACAATAGTACTAATTGTAATGCCATTTCTTCTATTCTTTCTTCATATACATACAATATAATCAAAACAATACATAATGGTATCCATAAAATTAAACTACACAAAGCACACTGTATGCAGATAAAATTTTAACTATCATTTATATTTTGCTTTTTTTCAGAGAGGCCAAGGCAGATGACTTTAAAATATGCAATGTCACCTCAGTAACTGCTACATAAAACTCCTATGTCAAAGAAGTATATCAAGAAGTAATATAAAATCCTGCAAAGAGCAAAAGAATAGCAATACTGGGTCAGACCAATGGTCCATCTAACACAGTATTCTGTTTCCTTTGGGTTTTTTTGTAACTATTTTAATAAACAACATACATTGCACAAACTGTGAAATGTTGTAAGTTCTTTGATGCCCATTCACCACATAAATCACTGCAAAAATACAGTAGGTAGTAGGACAGTGGTCTTCACTAATTTTAAAGTTGGGGCTGTTTCGAGTCAAAAAAAGCTGAAGGAGAGCCAACAAATATCTTCCTACTTGGGGCCATGACACCAACCAAAGTTTCAGGCCTCAGTCACACATGCAGAAAACGGAAAAAGAACCTTTGCCAAATACAAACCCACAAACTAAAAGTACTATTGTACACAAATGAAACCCTACTATACCAGACTCTGAACACAGTACACCATAAAAGAAATAGAAAGAAATGTATTTCTTCCTGAACAGTTCAAAATATAAAAACAACAGATGTAAATTTCCAAAATTGACATATTTCAATCACTAAATTGAAAATAAAAACATTTTTCCTACCTTTGTCATCTGGCGATTTTATTTTTCTGATCATCTTGTTCCCTCTGTGCTCTTGTTTCCAAGGCCTCCTTGTGCATTTGCTGTTTCTTTTCTCTCCTTCACTTTGTGCAATACATCCATCTTTCGCACTGATTTTCCTATTCAGTTTTCTTCCATTTTTCTGCCTCCATCTCAAAACTATCTACCTTTCCATCTGTTCTCCTCTCCTCCATCCATGTGCACCATCTCCTCCCATTACCCTTCCCTTCCTTCTTGTGTAACTTCATGTCTTCCCTCTCTTCTCTTCCCCACCCCTCCATCCATGTGCACCTTAACTTCCCTCTTCTTCCCTTCCCCTTCATTCAGGTGCACCCTTTCCTCCCTCTCCCTCCCATCCATGTGCACCATCTATTCCCTCTCTTCTCTTCCCCTCCCCTCTATTCATGTGCACCATCTCCTCCCTCTCCCCTCCATCCATGTGTACCATCTCCTCCCTCTCCCCTCTATCATGTGTACTACTTGTTACCTACCTGTCCATCCATGTGCACCATCTCCTCCCTCTCCTCTCCATCCATGTGTACCATCTCCTCCCTCTCTTCTCTTCTCATCCATCTTCACCACCTCTTCCCTACCCGTCCATTAATGTGCATCTCTCAGATTGTCCAACACAGCTTGAAAAGCGAGGTAGAAACGCCATTTTCTACCTCGCTTTTCAAGCTGTGTCGGACAATCTGAGAGACCCAGCGCAGTCAAGTTCCTGACGAAGGATGAAGTTACCATTCGCGGACTGCTCACACACGGAGAAGCTAAGTTCTTCCAGTTTGTGTTTGGCTTGGTGTGATTTGGACACTCTTTTTTCCTTTTGGCCCCATGTTTGGGGGACAGAGACAAATTTCAACTTAACTTTAAGAAGGTGTGTGTTTTTTATGATTATTTTTCACACGCATTGCACTTTTTTGTTGCACTAGTTAATCACTTCTCACGCGGAGAGAGCCCAGGGATGTTCCGCAGTTAACACTCTTTTGGGTGTAACCCCGCGACAGCTACACTCTGGATTTTCCAGCGGTGGCTCTGTGACTGAGGGCTCTCCTGCTTTAATTAATATTTATTAATCTTGGTTATTGTTCAAGTTTTAGTTGGTCTTTGTCTCTTTCTCCTAATCATTTTCTAGTCTTGGGGTTTGGGAGGTTTTTTTTCTATTTTGTGATTTTCCCACCTCCATTTGCAGGGTTTATTTTTTGTTCTACGAATACAAAGATGGCAAAAGAAAGACTTTTCACTTGAGTAAGGTTTAGCAGAGCTCCTATGGATTCCAATTGAGGTGATCAGCTAAAATAGAAATTGAAACAATTTATGGTGAAAACGTCCAGGTAATAGTCACTGTGGTTTATTTATTGATTCTGTGGCACCTCCCTGACATATGCTCTTCAACAAAGAATCATGTTCATCCCCAGTTTATGTAAGTGTGTCATTACTACACCTAAGCATTTTGGCTTTGATTCTATAAAAAAAAAGTTTAAAAATCAATAAAGATTTACAAAAAAAAAAAAAAAAAAAAGCCTGCTCTTAAGTACCTAGATTGGCATTCCAAGTCAATCCAGGCACCTAACTCAATTTTTTTAATCGGTTCAATCAGCGCTGTTAAACGATCAGCACCATTAAAAACCAATTTTTAAAAATTAATTTTCGAGTAGGTGCCTACCAGCACTTTCTCAAAAACTAGGTGCGGTTAGGGGCAGAGTTTGGACCATGGGAATGAGTTAGGCACCAGTATTTTAGGCCATGAAAACCCTGGCCTAATATACCGGCACCTGAGTTAGGTGCCACTAGGCGTGATTCCATAAACGGCGCCTAACTTTGAACGACATGTGGTAATTGCCGCTTTGAACAGCGTCTTCCGATTTAGACCGCCATCTATAGAATCAGGCCCTTTGTTAAGACACATGCCTCCTCATTCTATAACATGAGCACCTAAACGCACACGCCATTTGTGCGCTGAGGCTATAGAATACTAATGCACATGAATGTTACAGATTTGTGCCTAAGTGCTAGTTGGGCACTAAGCAATATTCTGTAATCTTAGAGGTAATATTCAGCTGGCAGCAGGTAGGCAAAATTGAGCAGACTAGATGCAACTTGCAGTTCTTATCTGTCATCATTTCCTATGCTTTCAGTCTTGGTTATAAGATTTCTAGAGGTGAAAAGTATAATAAAGGCGATGGAAAAGATCTTTGGAAAACAGCACCCACAATTTTAAAGGATTCAAACCTAAGTTATGCCAATTAATCATGATTTTACTGAACACTGTCAAATCTTCTTTACTATTTCTCCTGAAAGGAACTGTTCATAAAAATTGCCATACTGGGACAGACCGAAGGTCCATCAGCCCAACATCCTGTTTCTAACAACGGCCAACCCAGGTCCCAAGTACCTAGCTAGATCCCAAGTAGTAAAACAGAGTTTATGCTGCTTATCCTAGGAATAAGCAGTGTGTTCCGTAAGCCATCTGAATAATAGCATATAGACTTCTTTTAGGAATTTATCCAAACCTTTTTTAAACCCCGCAAAGTGATTTCACCACATTCTCTGGCAACAAATTTCAGAGTTTAATCACACACTGTGTGAAGAAATATTTTCTCCAGTCTGTTTTAAATATACTACTAAGTAGCTTCATCGCATGCCCCCTACGCCTAGTATTTTTGGAAAGAGTAAACAAGCAATTCACATCTACCCTTTCCACTCCACTCAGTATTTTATAGACCTCTATCATATCACCCCTGAGCCGTTTCTTCACCAAGCTGAAGAGCCCTAGTCGCCATAGCCTTTCCTCACAGGAAAGTCGTCCCATCTCTTATATCATTTTCATCGCCCATCTCTGTACCTTTTCTAATTCCGCTACATTTTTTTTTTTTTTTTTGGGGGGGGGGAAATATGGCAACCAGAATTGCACACAGTATTTGAGGTGTGACCATACCATAGAGAAATACAAGGACATTATAACATTTTCATCTGTGTTTCTTATTCCTGATAATTCCTAACATTCTATTTGCTTTCTTAGCTGCCGCCACGCACTTAGCTGAGGGTTTCAACATATCCTCAACGATGACACCTAGATCCTTTTCCTGGGCAGTGACTCCTAACGTGAAACTCTGTATCACATAGCTATAATTTGGGTTCCTCTTTCCCAAATGCATCACTTTACACTTGCTCACATTAAACGTTATCTGCCATTTTGACACCCAATCTCCCAAGGTCCTCTTGCATTTTTTCTTAATCGTCTAACGATTTAACAACTTTGTGTCATCAGCAAATTAATTATCTCACTAGTTATTCCCATCTCTAAATCATTGATAAATATGTTAAAAAGCAACGGTCCCAGCACAGATCCCTGGGGAACCCCACTATTTATCATACAAAATACTTCCACGCTTACAGCAGCAAAGATCTAGTGTGGTTGCTGAATTCACAAGGCACTGGGATTTGAGGCTCTTTTCCCTATTATAAGAGAAAAGGGTCTAAGATTGTATGCTGAAGAAGAACCGTCACCATAAGTCTGAAGCAATATTTGACGCATATAAGAAGCTTTGAGAGGGGTATTTTGTATGATTATTTTGTTCTCTCTCATTCCTATATATTTTATGGTGATAGAACCCCCACTATTTACACTTCTCCATTGAACATAATGATCTTTTGAACCTACTCTCTGTTTTCTGTCTTTCAACCAGTTCTTAATCCGTAAAAGAACATTACCTTCTATCCCATGACTCTCTAATTTCCTCATGAGGTCTTTCATGAGGTACTTTGTCACATGCCTTTTGAAAAATCCAAATACAAAATATCAACCGGCTCACCTTTATCTACATGTTCATTAATCTACTGTTATGTTTCCAAAACAGTTGGAAACCTGGTGTTTTTTAATGACTGCAATTAACACCCCACTAATGATTTTAAAAAAGTAGATATTATGCCTTGATTTTTCATGTAACTACTTTCTGTAGATATAGCAGAATGGCAAGAGGGTATAAACAGGTATATTAAATCCATTTATTCTAATCAGCTACTGTTTTAATCAGTCTGGGCAGCATACTCATTGATTTGATGTTCCTTAATTGGTACTCAAAACACTGTTTTATTACCGATTACTGTCTCATAAAGGATTAGAAAAGTGACACAATTTAAACACTGGATAATGACTCCAGATTCTTAATAGTATATCTTCACTCTCTGTCAAATGTTGTCACTTCCTAATCTTTGTAAATCAAGCCCTAATCTAATCTAACAATTTGTGACGTACAATTCTAGGGAAATTATGAGCAAATTATGCTTGAACTTTTGTTGCTCATATATTCTGGTCATGGTGACACCCCAAAACTGTGGAATCTGATGCGATTCCTCTTACTCATATTCATTCTATTGGTGCATGTAAGAGAATATCCTGGTTGAAGAAAAAAATCCTGATTATTCAATCTAAATCACACATTTAGAGCAAATAATGCCAACACCCAAGACTATAAATCACCTAAATATATTTTGAGACAATACCTAACAAAATTCAAGTGACAAAAGTGGCATTCACCAATGAAAAGTGGTGAGCACAGACGCTGAATAATCTATTCCAAACACACATGCTTTATTTGTTTTTGTAAACCGTGTCGAGCTCTATCTCTATAGAGAAGATGCGGTATATAAGCTTAAGGTTTAGTTTAGTTTAGTTTCTGCATAACAAGAATAAGACTTGGAACTCTCTTCCTCTGGTAACCCTATCTATATTCCTCTCTTCATCTCACCCCCTCAGCTGCCTCATCTTCCCTTCCCCCTGTAATCTTTTCATTCTCTTCCATCCACACTAACCCCATTTCAGCGTTTTCACTCTCCTCCCCCTCACTATCAACTACAGCCCCCTTTTCCTCACTCCTCTGATAGAGACTTTTAAAATATTAAAAGGATTTGACCAAATTGACCAGGAAACAGCATTACTGACATTTTCAGATGTGACACGGACAAGAGGTCATCGCCTGAAACTGAGTGGCAGCAGGTTCAGGACAAATGTCAGGAAGTTCTGTTTCATACGACGAGTGGTGGGCGCTTAGAATGCTCTCCCGGAGGAGGTTGTGGCGGAGACTACTGTTCTGGGTTTCAAACGCAAGTTGGATGCACACCTTCTTAATGGGGGTGGGTCAGTAGAGTGAGCAGACTTGATGGGCTGTAGCCCTTTTCTGCCGTCATCTTTCTATGTTTCTATGTTTTTATGTTCTTGCAAATCATATTGAGGGATACGGGAAATCCGGGTCTCCAACCTAAATGGGCCTCCGCGTGTGCGGATCACCGGACTAGATGGACCTTGGTCTGATCCGGTGAAGGCGTTTCTTATGTTAACAGTTGTGATGAAGCAAGAAATTCATGTACCTAACTACCACACATAGATTTATTAGGTAAGATAATTTAACATCCTGTGTGCAGCATTATTTAAGAATTTTAGGAAGGCAAGGTTATATACTGGCATGACTCAGCATTGCATTGTGAGTTACAAAGTGGGAAATAGTGAAACTCCACAGCAGCAACCACTACCTAAGCAGTAGGGTTTGCATTTGAACTTCCTGCAAATTTGCCCTTTCAAAATTTACCACCTGGCACCAAAGGGAAGCATTTTCTCCAAGTATTTTGTAGGTTCAAAGTATGCAGAGAGGAGAAAGAGGAAGCAGGCTTAGATTTTCAGAATTAAACCACAATATATACTTTACTGTATTTCTATTAATGCATCCTGGCCCTGCCCCTAACACCACCATTCTGAGAACCTATGCATATTTCCTAGACGGGAGGAGGAAATCATTCTTGTCTTCTAGCACATTTATGAGTTGAGGGAACAACAGTCACTTCCAATTAATTTCAAATAAAACCTTGATATTTTTATGGAGCTCAGGTAAGCAGGTGAAATTCTAGGGCTGAGAATATGGGTGATGGCGGAAAATTATGGGCTCCTTCTACTAAGGTGCGCTAGCGGTTTTAGCGCACGCTTAGCATGCACTACAAAACCACACGCACTCAACGCTAACGCCTCCATAGAGCTTGCACTAGTATTTTTCATTTAGCGCGTGCTAATCTTTAGCAAGCGCTAAAAACGCTAACAAACCTTAGTAAAAGGAGCCCTATGTGGTGAGCAGACTATAGAATGGGAGGCTAGATTTCTTTATTTATTTCATTTCAAATATTTATATTTCATTACATACCCAGTTCTGAGAAGATTACAATTTATATAAATTGACTCAACTTAAGGCACATTAAGAAACAACCCCCCCCCCCCACCAATAAAACTCCCTCTCTGTCCCAGACAGGCTCACATTCTAAACTAAAGTGCCTAGGGAAATAGAGAAAAAGAGTATTATAAATATGTACATATCTAGGGAAATAAAATAAGAATGAAGAAAATAAAACAGGAATATGAAAAATTAACCCCCTCTTTTACTAACCAATTAGCGCACATTAAACACTTATGTGTTCATAGACTAACATGCACGCATTAGCGTTTATCACACGCTAATGTCGCTGCTCTCTTTATAATCACTAATCCTCA
This sequence comes from Geotrypetes seraphini, assembly GCF_902459505.1. Lineage (NCBI taxonomy): Eukaryota > Metazoa > Chordata > Amphibia > Gymnophiona > Dermophiidae > Geotrypetes > Geotrypetes seraphini. The sequence goes on along the minus strand of NC_047084.1, from coordinate 192,539,124 downwards.
TTAGGTTTTTTTTCTTTTCTTTTTCCTTATTTTAAAGTTCCTGTAAACCGTGCCAAGCGCTATCTTTATAGAGAAGATGCGGTATATAAACTTAAGGTTTAGCTTAATTGGTTAATGCACTCTGAACTGTTTGCGGTACTGCAATAAAAACAAAGTTATTATTATTATTAAGAGTGCCTAAATAAATCCTAACAGAAATAAAACAAACTAAAGGGAGACAGCTACAAAATCTAAACTTACAACTTATTTGAAGGGCTTAAAAGATACGGTATTAGAACTTCGCAGGAGGAAATCTCTCCCTGATCATCACAGTGAGAGGGCTCAGAGATCCAGCCTCTACCATTATGCAAAGGAACTTTCACCAACCAACCACAACAGAGACATTGTAGCACTTCATAATAGGCACTGTCTAAAGAACCTTTTCACTGTTCTACAATCAGGCTTAAGATATATGACGCCCCAAAGAAGAAACATTCATCCCAACCCTCCTCGAAAAACTGAATACTGCCCCAGTTAAATGAAATGGAAAATCCAGTAAAGCAAAGGTCAAGTCACAGACATCATTGCTGTGCCAGTAGTACATAAGTAACAGGCACAATACAGCTCATTATTATAACATAAGAACTTGAGATTTTTATTGCCTGTCAAATGCCCACACAGACATTTCATAAGCACCAAAAAATGTCTTCATGATGTGCTTCATTGTATGAAAAGTGCACATTTTAAGTGGCTAAATGTATTTTTTCAAATACTTCAGTTACAGTGCACCACAGGTAAGTAGTTTCCATACAATGGATGGTTTTGGCCTTTTATATCCCAAATAATATTAATAGACCACAAAGAAAAAGAGAAACACTTTTTTCACAATTTTTTTTTTTTGGGGGGGGAGGGTTTCTTCTTACTTTTTAAAAAAATCTAATTTAGAGGCTGATGATCAAAACCTAACGACGTTGTTAGAGGCATGTTCTGAAGACTCTTATCGTGTGAAACAGTGTATGATGGCCACAAATTGCATTTAAACTTACTCAAATGAATGTTAATAAAGTCATTTGGTTTTTCCCTCCCAATGCTTAGAGAACAGTGTAGAAACAAATGTTGCCCTTAACCTTGGAAACATACCGCCAGTTCAGGGGTGATGTTGAAGGTTTTGAAGAGAGTTTCTCACTTTAAACTGCCAGGTTTTTTTTTTTGTTTGTTTTTTTTTAAGCAGAAGGAAATCCTTGCTGATGGTGAGAAAATAAAATTGATGCAAGTTTGAGCAAAACCAGAAGTGCAAGCACAACTTGGCGCTTGTTTTTCTATGCTTTGATAGGAGCCTTTCAAGTGAAAACAATTTTTGAAAAGCTTATATTTAAAGGCATGAAGAACAGCACCGATAAGTAGTTGCACATCTGGTCTGGTCTGGGCGTGTACAAAAGAACGGTGCTTTACCGCAAAACTCATGAGCATGTGCCAGGTGTGCTCCTCCCCCCTTTTTTTTTGCGTGCACATAATTTAAATGCACAGGCATTATCAGTAAAAACCCAATCCTGGATTTTGGATTGTTTTCAGTGCCAAAAATGAAATTAGGTTGGCCTGTAAAGATAAATCTGTTGGGCCACCATTGCAAAACTTTTCACATCCTTGATGTCTAATGTCAAATGTACTAAAATAGGAGTTTGTTTTACAGATTTACAGAACATACACTTCATTTTTTATATAAAAGAACAATAATAAAAATATTAAGAAACTAAAAAAGGCTTAATTATACAGCTCTTCCTACCTTTATCATAGCAAATTCACTTTTGTTCCCGTTCCAAAAATTACCTTACAAAGGCTCAACAAGTTAGAAAGCCACCAAATGTGTCCAGTGGCAGCAGTCGAGTTGATTCAAACGCTCTTGGATGAAGACTCAAAGGGGGAAATTCTGTATAGGACGTCGGTTTCTGCAGCTGCCTAAGGGCTCCTTTTACGAAGGTGCGCTAAGCGTTTTAGGGTATGCACCGGATTAGCGTGGGCGCTAGCCGAAAATCTACCGCCTGCTCAAAAGGAGGCGGTAGCGGCTAGCAGGCGGGCGGCAATTTAGCGCACACTATTCCGCGCGTTAAGGCCCTAGCGCGGCTTTGTAAAAGGAGCCCTAAGTTTTAAGCACTTCAAATATCACTGGTAGAATGAAGAGAAACTCCTACCACTTTTGCTCATCAGAGAAATAACATCTTGGTGATAATCATATGTTAGGGCATTTTGTTGTTTGTTTGTTTTTTTAAACCATATTAGGGCATCTTGCTTAATTTTTTAAACAATTTCTATAGATTAGTGTACTAATGTTCATATTCGTCTAAAAACCCTCCCAAGGCGGCACTTGGACAACCTAAAAGACAGATGGTCCAAGTGCCGATAATCAAAATGGCTTTTTAGATATATCCAGGGACATTTTAGGCCTCTGAATGCTGCTGTGTGACCAGAGCTAAAAGGGGCATTTTTGGAGGAGTGGTGAGGGTGGGATTTGGGCAGGATGTGGGCCGACCTAGACTTGGGGATAATCAAAAGGTTTACAAGGCTGCCTGGATGGAACTTTTACATTGTGACTTAGACAATCTAAAACCAGGTCTAAATGCCCAGAAGGCATCCATCGTGAACAGATAACCACTGCAGACACAAAGTACAGACTCCCCCAGTGATCACTGACCCCCGGCACACTGACATAAAAATCACAATAAAAACGTACATACCTGTCTCTGGAACATCAGCACCTACTATAGGAAAGCCTAGTAGAGCTGCACAGAGGTCTCTTAAGTAGCCTTTGGGTTGGCTAGTGAACCACAGAGAAGAGGACCCAGGCCCATAAGCCACTCTAGCCACTACGTTCATGGTGGAAAATGTGAGCCCACCAGAAACCCCCAAAGCCCTACTGTACTGCCATATCGGTGCCACCTGCAGCCATAAGGGCTGTTGGGGTTGTAGACAGGTAGGTATAGTGGGTTTTGGGGGGCTTACCATAACCTATAAGGGAGTTCTGGAAAGATGTATATATGGCACCCTTTTTGTGAAGTTCACAGCAATTCCCTGTAAGATGCCCCACTGTTCTGTTGCCATGTCCGGGTGGCCAGTCCATCACATTACTAGCCCCTCCCACATCCAAAAGGTCTCGTTCTGGGTGTTTGGGAGTTAGACGAATATTTGGATGAGAATGTGGTATAAAGACAGACGTAGTGGCGATCTGGCCAATCAAACGCCTGGACGTACAGATGGAGGATTTTTGAAAAAAAAGTATACTTTAGATGTATTTTTCGAGAATGGACATTTGTTGCCCTGCCGACATTGGGCGACTAGCACCCTACGTCCAAATTGGACTTACACATACGTTTGGATTATGCCCCTCCACGTGTCTAGTTTCATGATTGCCTCCACTTAAGAATGTTTATGCACACACAGCTGGCTTTTACTAAAAAATGCTTTTTCATTTCACGTTTAAATGGTTTTAAATATAAGAGATCAGGGGAAGAAACATAATACTTCAGGTTTATCAAAAATAAATTGAGTATTTACAAACAGACAAAACAGTTTTTCTCCTCCCCACCACCATGAGGTTCTTTTGGGACTGAAAACAAATGCTGCAGCAGTAACCGTGGGGAAGTCATTTTTGCCTTCTCACACTTTAGATGTTTTTAGCAAATGTGTGGTACCTGCCTGCCTATGTGAAAACTAAGCATGAATGCATCTATTTTTCTATACTTCAGCACTCCATGGGGTATTAATTAATGAATGCTTAAAGGCATTACTTCACAATTAGATCACTTATGTTTAACCACATGCTTTCTATGCATACATATATAAATATTAATTTTGGGCTGAATGATAATTGTTCAGCAGCATGACAATTAAACAGCTGTAGTCTGTCTCATGTGTTAAGTGACAGAGCTGCAGGCAGCTCCATAAACAGATGGTCTTACCCACCCATGCTTAATGTTAAAGACTTTTTTAAAAAAAGAGGTGTTGACAAATCAGAACAAGGCAGCATAGTTTTAATGCAAATTGCCCAATTTGCAATTTAGATTGCTCTAAAAACTAATTTGGTGTATAAAAAAAATTAAACTGTGTTGTAAAAAGGAGACATTATACAACTCTCGGATGTAGTAGATTTCCCACCAACATAATTATTTACTAATTTCATACAGCTAACAGAGTTTAATGGAAAAGCAGCTGGCAAAGTATTCATATTTATAGGTTTCCCATGCCTGTTATTGAACAATTTATTCAAGCTGCATGTCAATGAAACCACGACGATATAATAGTCACATCATGTGCAGATTTCCTATTAACCTGACAATATGCATATTGAAAATGCAACAGGATATTAAAGTCATTTGAAAAAGGCCCAAAATACAAAAAAGCTATTTTTTTTTACAGCTTGTTCTTAATAAAGGGTCCAAAAGCACTAAAGCAAAGTTCTTGGTTATTCAAAAGTCCTAAGCCCAGTGAATAATTTAAATTTGCATTTTAGAATGGAAAAGCTGCGGGCTGAGACTCGGGGAAGTCAGGGTTCAAAATCCTGCTGCTCCTAATGATGATTCTGTGACTTTAAGCAAGTCACTTCACCCACCATTGCTTCAAGTCCAACTAAGATTGGCACTTATCAAAATTTGGTGGTCATCATACATAGAAACATCGTCCCATTATTGTAGCCACAGAAAGCACATGACTCCCAAGAGGGATAGACTAATGATGTTTCAATGGACAGCCCCACCCAGGTCATCATAACCTAAGTCCCCTTGAAAAGGGAAACACATTGTATACCAGCTTCCAACTCACCATGAGTATGGATCTGAAAAAGATGTATAAAATACAAAGACATAGGGCTCCTTTTACTAAGGTGCGCTATGCGTTTTAGCGCGTGCTAAGTAATAGTGCGCGCTAACCCCGTGCTAAACGCTAACGCGTGCATGTTAGTCTATGGACGCGTTAGCAGTTAGCGTGCATTAAACACGCGCTAAAACGCATAGCACCCCTTAGTAAATTTATTACTAATCTTTTCCAAATCTGGCTTCAAACTGCCTTATTTTTCAGGTGTATGAAAGGGAGAGGCCAAGTGGTTCCATGTAGAATGGAGTTTCCGTCCAGTTCTGGTTTGTTTTTGTTAAACTCATTCTGAAGTGACTTGCTGCTACGTTCTTACCAAAACACTCTGGCCAAATCTGTTCCACATGGTAAGGGCTTCCTGAGAGGATCCAGACAGTCTTTTTATTGCTGTTTTGCCCCCATATTCATGGGAGCATGCCGTTTGTGCTGAAGTGTGGGTTTAACATTGCTTTTATCATATATGAACTGCCTGTAGCAGGTTATTTCAACTGTGCCTTGAAGAATGAGATCCTCTAGCTCCCCGAATATTGTGGGAGGCTTTCTAGTGGTTGATGGCTCTCTGCAGGGGGCTGGTAGCCTCTCTGTTATTCTCTACTGCTCTTTCTCTGTCTGAACAACAGCTAGTTCTCTATGTTTCAGTAACAAGTGAATGGCTTGTAGAGGGCACTGTCCCATTAAAATCCTTAGTGGTGTTAATCCCTAAAATTACACCATTACCCTCAAAAGCAAGCAGCTAAAGCAGACATGTGAAACTCTGGCCAGTGGGCCAAATCTGGCCCGTGGTGTAATAAAATTTGGCTCGGCAGACAATTTCAAATTTGCACTTAAGTTGGCCTTCCGGTACAAGCACCGCATCAGCTGTAGGTTCATGTGGCTTCCTGGTCTCACATTAAAGCAGACTATAGAGGATCACTGGTCGGCTGTAGCAATCCTAGCAGGCTGCCGTAGCCTCAGCATCACGTTCCCTCTGCAGCGGTCCCCTTCGTCAGAGGAGAGGTGGAATCGCAGCAGAGGGAATGTGCTGCGGAGGCCGACGGCAGCCTGTTAGGATCTCTACAGCTGATCGGCGATCCTCTGCAGGCTGCTTTAATGTGAGACCGGGAAGCCGGGATGGAGGGAGGGAAGGAACAGAGGAGCACCCACCAAGAAACGAGCTATGTGCATATTTTTTTTACCTTCAGACTACGAGTAAAAAGTAATTGAGTACTTTGTTGGTAGCTTAAGTGCGCGTTGTGGGAGGAGATTATGTCAGAGAACCAGGGCGTGGTGGAACAGGGGAGTAGGGACAAAGCAGCGAGCCCAGCACAGGACGGCAGCCTGGAGACGTGAAAACTGAGCAATTTGCGGGTCATAGATTTGAGGGCAGAGCTAAAAAAAAAACCCGAAATGCTGATAGTAGCGGTAACAAGAGCGCCTTATGGAGTGACTCTGAAAGGTGAGCCCGTCTTTAACTCGTTATTACATAAAAACTCACCAAGGAGTGAGGTCACCTTATCTAATTAAGGTTGCGCAGAAATAAAGGAAGAGAATCTTGAACTGGAGATTGGCAATGAAATAATAGCACATCTTGCTATTTATAATAAAAACGTAGTGCATTTTTTGCTGGTGGCCCTAGAGGCCACTACATGGGTCGGGTTCTTTGCAATTATATATATCTTTTTTAGTTATAGGATATTAAACTTTTATAACAGTAAATCTATTATTTTAATTATACTTCTACTAAGATTAAGGGGTCCTTTTATTAAGGTGCGCATTTAGCACACGCTAAGTCAGTTAGCGTACCTTAAAAAACGAACCCCTAAGTATCTTAATAAAAAATTTGGCCCACAACGTAGCCTATGTTTTAGATTTCAGCCCCTTATGTCATTGAGTTTGACACCCCTGAGCTAAAGCGACCTTCCCAGTCCCTGAGGTAGGGAATTACACTGGTAGAGGGTGAATACTGGCAAGAGTCACAACTCTGTACAAGCAACAAACTGTGAGTTTATTTTCTTTTGTTCTGAGTCTGCATTAAAGAAGATATGCTTAAAGAATTGAGAGTCCATCTGGTAATGTTCTGAGACCAATGATATCCCCAGGGAGAGTCCAAAGGGTGAACAGTTAAGTGAAAAAAAAGTTTAGTGAAAAAAGCCGTTTAAAATGCTACTTAAAAGATTTCAAGGCACCTATAAGCGCCTAAACAACCAATTCCAGATTCGTGTCTCTGGAGGTGCCTAACACCCCTGTAGGCGTGGCTTGTGCCGGACGTGGCATTAGATCCAGTAGGTCCCTCTGGAGGCCCGATTCATGTCAAAGATAGGTGCCTGAAATGTAGGCCTTGAAAACCCTGGCCTACCTTTGCCAGAGGCACGATTCTTTAAACGGTGCCGTCACGTGATTGACGTGATTGGTGGCCGCTTTTAAGGCGGCTGCCAGCAATGGCACCATTTAGAGAATCCGGCCCTAAAAGCTTCCGCCTGGAAGGGGAACTTAAACATGCCTTTAAGTTGCTTGCTAAATTGGTTTAGCATGCATATATTTTAGCGACAGATTATCAAAACAGCTTACAGTGGTCTCTGATACTGCCATGCAAATATAGTACAACTAGTGTTTAAGCCAGTTGCATTAACGGGTGCTAGAATAGATGTGTACACTTTTAGCACAATGAGGTGCTGAGGCGTTTCTTTCTTTCTCTCTCCCTGCCCCCCCCCCTTTCTTTCTGTCTGTCTTTCTTTCTTTCTGTCTCTCTCCCTGGCCCCCTGTCTGTCTGTCTGTCTTTCTTCGGAGGCATGGACGAATGGAGGCACAGAGTTTCAAGTGAGCATGCGTGCTTATTATTGATAAAATCATTTTGCCTACCTTTGTTGTCTGGCGACTTTATTTTTCTTTGCTTTTAACTATGTTTGTAGGGCTTTCTGCATGCTTCTCCTCTGGTCCTCCTTCCTTTCCCCATCTTCTCCCTTCCTTTTACCCCCCCTTGTCCAGCAGTACCCCTTATCCCTTCCCTGCTCCTGTGTCTAGCAGTAGCCCTTCTCCCTTCGTTTTACCTCCCCTCTGTCCAGCAGCACCCCTTCCCTGTGCTCCCTGTCCAGCAGTAGCCCTTCTCCCTTCCTTTCACCTGCCCCCTGTCCAGCTGTACCCCTTCCCTGCTCCCCCTGTCCAGCATCACAGAGGGAAGGCAATCTGTGGCACACGGAGAAGTCTCCCGGTTTTCGTGGTGGTCTGCAGTGGTTCTGTGCTTGCAGCGTTGCGGAGGGAAGGCAATCTTTAAGCCACCGCAGGTTCCTTGTGATGGAAAAACCACCGCACGAAACCGCCGCACACTCTACTGCGCATTCGGAAACCGCCAAACAAAACAGCCGCACTCTCCTTCTTCTGCGCATGCAGAGGCATGGCCCCATGGATCACGGAGATTGAAGTGCACTTGCGCGCTAATGGTGTTATTATAGCAGATGAGGTCATTAATATTAAAATGAGCACTCCAAGCAATTCTCTAACATCACCGAGTGATTCCCGAACCTCATTGTGCCACATTTGTGGCCAAAATTTGCAGATAGGCCTGAGCTGTCTTAGTCTTACTTTCTGATTAGTGCCTGAGCACTGACAGGAAAGTAAGCTATGACAACTCAGACCCCCCCATACAAACAAAAACACCAAGTTGAAGATTAGCAGGAGAGATGACCACAATCCCTGACACTACTACCCACCTCCCACCCCACAGCCTGTTCGGAGCACTGCTGCCATTGCTGCTTTAGGAGGTCTTGGAGGTATGTCAGGTCTCTCTGGGGTGGGGATCGGTGAATCGGTTCAAATTAGCAAAACAGGTAGCACTAATGCCCACTCCCTCCCTTCATCACTGACTCTCCCCATGTCCCCAATGACCCCCCCCAACCTTATTCACGAAGTCCGGCTGGAAGGACACCTACGTGCTCTGGCTGGCAGGCCCTACTCTACAAAATGGCAGGCCTTCCCCTTCCTTGTATATGTTGGGGTGCGCCAGGGAGGGACCTAAGGCTTTGACTGGCTTAGGCGCTTAAGGCCCTTCCTAGGAGTAGGCATCTCTCCCGCTGCCAGGGGTGGGTGTCGGGAGGTTGTGTTTTTTAAAAAAAAATATGCAGGTGTATTCTTTGCATATGCAGATCGCTACCACCACGACTCATCTCATGTAAATTTAGCAAGCCTACGTAAACATCCATGAACCTCGTTTGTATGTGGGGTCTTTTGAGAATTACTCACCTTTTTGAAATTGTTAAAATAGCGTCCTTGGTAGCAACCCATCGGATTTTACCATTAAGTTTTGTGAATCTTCTCCTGAATCAGGCCGAAACAAGCTATGCACACTGCAGAGCAGTGAAAAGTTTTAGATACTTCAGGTGTGGTCCTTCCTCACAAAAGTGGAAACAAAGAAGAAGTCAGATACTACAGGCCAGTAGGCCTCAATTTGGTGGTTGGAAAGTTAATGGAAGTTCCACTGAAGGAAAGAATAGCGAACTACCTGGAATTCAATGGGTTACAAGATCTGGGACAACAGTTTCACCAAGGGGAAATTGTGTCAAACAAATCTGATCGATTTCTTTGACTGGGTGACCAGAGAATTGGATAGAGTATGTGAGTTAGATAGTCTAACTGGATTTTAGCAAAGCTTTTGCCATAGTTCCTCATAGGAGGCTGATCAATAAACTTAGTGGGCTGAAGTTAGGACCCAAAGTGCTGACCTGGATCAGAAATTGGTTGACGGGCAGATGCCAGAGAATGGTGGCGAATGGAATTTGATCGGAGGAAAGAAAGGTGAGTAGTGGAGTGCCTCAGGGATCGGTATCGGGGCCCATTCCATTAAAATATTTTTGTGAGTGATATTTCTGAAGGATTAGAAGGAAAAGTGTATCTTTCTGCAGATGACACAAAGATACGCTGGAGGGAACTGAAAACATGAGATCTGTGAATGTTAGTAGAATGGTCTAATGTTTGGCAGTTAAAATTTAATGCAACGAAGTGCAGAGTGATGCACTTGGGAAGTAAAACACCAAAGGAACTGTATATGCTTGCGGGTGAGAAGCTGACTTGCACTGACAGGGAGAGGGACACTGGTGTGATAGTGCCTGAGGATCTCAAGGCTGTTAAACAATGTGATAAAATGGTGGCCATAGCCAGAAAGATGCTGTGCTGCATAGAGATAGGAATCACCAGCAAAAAAAGAGAAGGGTTGATGCCCCTGTACAAGTCATTGGTGAGGCCCCACTTGGAATACTGCGTTCAGTTCTGGAAGCTGTACCTTGGCATTTCTACTGAAAGCTTGTCTAGCCTGGTAATAGGTTTCTTTCTTCTTTCTTTTTTTTCACTTTGTTTATAAGTAATTCCTCAGTGGTGCGTGCTTCATTTTGTATTTGCAAATCTTTGGCTTCTTATGTTCCAAAGCAATCCCAGCGTTTACCAAAGGTATGATGAGTAATGCACATCAAAGTTTTTGTTTGAACAAACAAAGCGTGTATTGTGATCATTAATGACCTTGTTTCCCCAATGTAGAAAAGAATTAGAATAAAAACAAATAAGTGACCCCTTGTAGCTCAAAGAATTAAGATTTCCCACAGGCTGAGTTTCCATTCGAATTGCTTGACTATACATGAAAATCAATGCAGCTCGATAAAACAACTCAGAGTTTGAGGCATTACTAGGGACAGAGTAACACACAGGAATAACATTCTCGAAATCCCGTGAATTCTCTTTCTGCCCTTTAAAATGTGCCATCTTGTACAATACAAACAATCAGCTTAATTGAAAGTAAGATGGGATAGAAATTAAACACTTAGAAACAAATCGAACTTGCTAGAAACAGCAGGTATCCTCCAGCAGTAATTTTACCATCTTATAATTAGAAACTAGTCAGTGCTGTATAAAATGATGGCTAATTTAAGAAAAGATGGCTGTAAATTGATTAGTTTGCTTAGTACATCAACTTAGAGGTGGAAGCGCCAGTGTTTTAAAAGCATTACTAACCTTTTGATGTTAATAAACATTCAATTTGCAAACACTAGATCTGGCATAACAGACAGATTTTGCAGGTAAGAAAGAGGTGCAAATAAAGAGGGGGGGGGGGGGACCGCAAGCTGTCTTAAAATACAAAAGTATGCAAAAGAAAGGCAGGTGAGATGTCAAGTCAGACAACAGTCACAGTCTTTATCAGTCCCAGCCTTTTGCTGGATATTAGTCTAAGGGCAGGGCTGAGTGGCGCATTCTTTTGTCTTTCAGTGAAATGGTGCGGTGGCCCTGTCAGTCCACTTTTCAAGTGTTTTTGTCCCCTCACAAAGGCAATGAGTTACTGCCGAAACTAGGATCCTTGTCGGGACTGATGTAATAAAAGCCTGTGCAAGAGACTTGTGACTGTTGTCTGATTTGACATCACACTTTACAGGTAAGAAATAACTAACTTTATTGTTTTTGCAAGAACATGCATAACCTGGATCATAAAGGGTGATAAAATATTTCTAAAATACATAGCGCTCGTTTTAGTAAAAGGCGGTTGAGGTTTCTACCATAGGCTGATGAGGTAAATGCTCTGACGCTCATAGGAATTATATGGGCGTCGGGGCATTTACCTTGTTGGCTCCATGGTAGAAAACTCTACCGCTGCTTAGTAAAGCCCAGTGATAATTTGTAAAAAAAATAAAAAAGTATTTTATGAACTACATTTATCGCTCTTTTGTATGCTTTATTGCAAAACAAATTACATGTCAAAGATGCTATAGTTCAGTTCGTTTTTTTATTCACAATATGCATTTCAGATTTCCAGGCACTCAAGTTTTTAAAAAGCCAATCACAAGATTTATCAGGGGGCCAAAAAAGTAGCGCCAAAATAAGAGTAGGCAAACTGGGCTTCTGGCCAAATGGCAAAGCTCTCGGGGGGGAGGGAGGACAGAAAAATGACAGAAATGGAATTGCGGGAGGGCAGCAGAAAAACAAGAAAGAAGCTGTGGATGAGGATAGAGTAAAAATAGGCTGGGGATCAGTGTAGAGGGACTACAGGGTTAGGGCAGAATAAGAATGGGAGCAGGAGAGGGGAGAACAAAGCAGCTAAAATATATAAATATGGCGTTGAGAAAGAGTCAGCGCCTCCCATTCACAGAGGTTTCTAAGCAATCACCAGCACAGTAATCATTCTCTTTCCAACCGTATAAATTGCATTGAGCAAGCTGACAGGGGCCATTTCTATTTGAAGAGGGAAGGCTATAAGTATCACATTTTTCTTACGGGCAAAGGACATAGGATGCTCCAGACTTTAAACTGCATAATGAAGATTAATATGAAAACGGACTACCCTACCAATAGTGCAGTGTTCGCCGTTCCAGCCTTGGTTGCATTCACACTTCCCATCTTTACATGTTCCATGTTCAGCACAGCGAGGATGACATGTTCTCTGGTTACAGGATGGTCCAGCCCAGCCTTCTTCACAACGACATGTTCCACCCAGGCAAACACCATGAGAACCGCAGTCCACAGAGCAGATTTCTTATGCAGAGAGAAAAGAAATCAATTTTAATTCAGGCCTTGAAGGTAAACTCTAGGCAACATGTTTGAAAACAAAAATCAAAGGATTTTCTAATGTTCAGAAATTTAAAACATTTTTAGGTGGAACTCATTATGGAAGATGAACAAAAATGAAAACACTTATGCTACTGCAGGGGTGCCCACACTTTATGGGCTTGCGAGCTACTTTTATAATGACTAAGTCAAAATGATCTACCAACAATAAAATAAAAAAAAAACAAACACAAAGCACACTGAAAGGCAGAGAAAATGTTAATTATTCATATTCCGGGTTTTTTCAAAGAGGTCACGGCAGATGACTCTATGCAATGTCACCTCAGTAACAAAATACAAAAATAGACAAATACACCCCTCCCTTTTTACTAAACCACAATAGTAGGTTTTAGCACAGGGAGTTATGCTGAATGCCTCGTGCTGCTCTCAATGCTCATAGGCTCCCTGTGCTAAAAAAACGCTATTGCGGTTTAGTAAAAGGGAGCCATAGTGCAAAATATAGACAGCAGATATAAATTCTCAAAACCGACACATTTTGATCACTAAATTGAAAATAAAATCATTTTTCCTACCTTTGCTGTTTGGTGATTTCATGAGTCTCTGGTTGCACTTTCTTCTTCTGACTATGCATCCAATCTTTCTTCCTTTCTTTCAGCCTCCTGTATGTTTCCTCTCCTCCAGACCTCATTCTCTCCCCCAACTTTTTCTTTCTGTCTCCCTGTTCCCCCTTCTTTCTGTCTCCCTGTCTGCCCCCTTTCTTTCTTTCTCCGTGCCCTCCCCCAAGCTACTCGGTTTGCTGCCACCGCCATCGGGGAACAGCCCCCAAGCCACTGCCGTCCCAAGCTTTCCCTGCAGAAGCGTCGCGCTGACCAGCATTCTGCTCCCTGACGTCAATTCTGACGTAGGAGAGGAAGTTCCGGGCCAACAAGGCATTTCTCCTCATTCCATCCAGCCTGAGCTCCAGCTCTCCTTGATCCAGCATTTCCCTTCTGTGTCTGTCAGAATTACCATTCCACCTATTTTCCAGCATCACCCTTCTTTGTGTCCATCTCACCTATATCCCTATCTCACCACTTTTTCAGAATCTTCATTTGTCTCTGTCCTTGTCTTTACCCCATGTTCACCATTTGCCCTTTCAATATCTTTATCTCCCCCCCACACTTTTTCAGCATTACTTCTATGTCTCTATTTCACCTCCTCTTCATGTCCCCTCTGTATCTCTATCCTTATTCAGTAGGTCCTGCTTACTCTTTCTCTTCTTTGTGTCACTATCTCCATTTTCAGCTTTCCCCCCTTTTCCTTTGTTAATGCACCCTGTAGCCAGAATCTTTCCACCCTCCCTCCACTCCGGCCCAGCCCAGTATGAAATATTTCCTTTTGTTTCCCTTCCCTCTCTCTTTCTCTCTCTCTTCTGCTCCCTCACCCACGAGTCCTGCATCTGGCCCTCTCCCTTCTACCTGCACCTGGCAACACCCCCCTGCTCCGCGGCTCTCTTCAGCAACTCGTCAGCAGCGGTGATCAAGACAAGCTGCCGACATCGAGGCCTTCCCTCTACGAGTCCCGCCTTTGTGGAAAAAGGAAGTTGAAACAAGCGGGACTCGCAGAGGGTAGGCCCCGACGTCAGAAGCTTGTGTCGATCGCTGCTGCTGAGTTGCCGAAGAGAGCCGCGGAGCAGGGGGTGTGGCCGGAAGCAGGTAGAAGGGAGAGGGCTGCTGGAAGAGGTAAAAGTTCCGGAGTATGACACCGACCCGGGCCAGGATGATTTCTTTTTCAGGCTGTTGCTGCTGCCGCCACCACGCCACCAGGCCCCCCCCCCCCCCCGAAATGACAAAAACAGCCTAATGCCCGGCGTCGCCGTCTTGGACGTCGGGGAGAGGAAGGCTGATAGGCCCGGTAGATCGGGACGGCAACACGAGTCTATCACAGAGCCCGGGATGGGCTCTGCGATCGACTTACGTTGCCTTCCTGAGCTACCGGTCGATCGCGATCGACGCGTTGGGCACCCCTGTGCTACTGTATAGTTTATAGTCTGTTTTTCTGGGGCCAACGATAAAACATTTTCATACCCACCAGACAGGACTTAACAAAGACCATGGCTTTCTTTCCCATTACAAATGAATTTAAACCGCTTTGTCACCGCTCTCTCCCCCCACCCTCCCCTTTAACAAAACTGAAGTGCAGTTTTTCATGCCAGCTGCAGCGGTAACAGCTCCAACGCTCACAGAATTCCTATGTACATCGGAGCTGTTATCGCTGTGGCCGGCGTTAAAAACCACGCTACAGCTTTGTAAAAAGGGGGGTCTGTCTCCTACCCACCCACCCCTCCCTCTTCCTATGAGTCTGCCACTGGAATGCTTTCATGTTTCCCAGAACAGGTTACAAAGGCACATTCATAGTATAGAGAGGACAAAATTATTGAAAGACATTTTTGGCAGACATAGCCTAGAAGAATTTGCGGCATTCGTAGAAGATATTACTTAGCATAACATAGATTTAGGACAGCATTCACTGTACTAACAAAACATAACATAATTGTACTAAAGGTTTAGTGTTGTAAGCGAGTACATGATTGATAGTCGGCAGTTAAGGTCCCGTGAGTAGCGTCGGTCATTATGGAGCGTTGGACATTAAGGGGCTGGATTAGTGAAGAGGAAGGCCTTCCTGAAGTTCCATAGATTATCTAGCGATCTAATGGATGTGGGGATGATGTGCCTATTTCTGATTTGAAGAACGGGTTGCCTTCTAAAACTAATCATAAAATGCATTACGTTAGTTCAATAAAAAAGGTATCACCTTATTTTCTTTGATTAATTTCTATATAAGGAGCTAATGCAGAAAGCTAAGCAGCTGTACAGCAAAATGATGGCTGCAAAACTGTCGTGAAACGCCACTCTTCCTGTCAGTGTCTGACCCAGGGAGACAATGGGCTCCTTTTACAAAGCCGTACTAGGGCCTTAATAGCGCGCGCTAAATTGCCACACGCACTAGCCGCTACCGCCTCCTTTGGAGCAGGCAGTAGATTTCCAGCTAGCGTGCGCTAATCCGGTGCATGCGTTAAAACCGCTAGCGTGGCTTTGTAAAATGAGCCCAATGAGTTGTGAATGACTGCCACATGGCTGAAATTTGCATGCTCATTGATTATAGCAAGCTGTAGTAGTTTTGCTGTGATAATTTCGTGGTAATTTCCCAGTGATTTCCAGAATCCATTTCAAATGCTCCTGCCTGGCTTTTAAGATCATTCACGGCATCCTTCCTCCCTTAATCCCACTATCTTATAACTCCTCGAGTCCTGACTCTACCAGACCCGCCCAAAGGTATAAATTATCCTTCCGCTCTCTACACGGTATTCGCTATGCAGGCAAAATGGGAAAATCCCTTCTCTTCAGAATCACAGGTCTTTGGAACGACCTTACTACCCCGCTGCAGAACCTGGGCTCCCTCCAATTATTCCACAAGCAACTGAAAACCTGGCTATTCACTAAAGGCTATAACTGAACTCTCAGATCCCTGCTCTGGAAAATCATCAAGGCGCCATTTTTCCTCTTCAACAGAGTAGAGCTGTACCATTTTGACCCCTGAGGAAGCCACAAATGGCGAAACGGGTCCCCGTACGGTTTTGACACTAGCACTTGAAAATTCTTACTACCAGCAATAAAGATAAATGCGATTATTTTTCTGATTTTTTTCACTGGATGTTTTGTTTAATACACGTTATTGCACCAGTTTATTATTTAAAACGAACTCGATGAATGATACCTTCTCCTGCATTTCTGGACAGAAATCCTTGATGATTTTCCAGAGCAGGGATCTGAGAGTTCAGTTATAGCCTTGAACATTTACTGAACAAGTTCTGTTATTTGTGATCATAGGAATTAATAACTTGTTCCCATTGATTACGATTAGTACCGTATTTTCACGCATATAACGCGCGCGTTATACGCGTTTTTACCTACCGCGCATACCCCTCGCGCGTTATACGCATGAGCGCGGTATACAAAAGTTTTTCTACATAGTTCCCACCCTGCCCGACGCCCGATTCACCCCCCCCCAGCAGGACTGCTCGCACCCCCACCCCGAACGACCGCTCGCACGCGCTCCCACCCGCACCCGCATCCACGATCGGAGCAAGAGGGAGCCCAAGCCCTCTTGCCCGGCCGACTCCCCAACTCCCCGACAATATCGGGCCAGGAGGGAGCCCAAACCCTCCTGGCCACAGCGACCCCCTACCCCCACCCCGCACTACATTACGGGCAGGAGGGATCCCAGGCCCTCCTGCCCTCGACGCAAACCCCCCTCCCTCCAATGACCGCCCCCCCCAAGAACCTCCGACCGCCCCCCCAGCCGACCCGCGACCCCCCTGGCCGACCCCCACGACACCCCCACCCCCCTTCCCCGTACCTTTGGTAGTTGGCCGGACAGACGGGAGCCAAACCCGCCTGTCCGGCAGGCAGCCAACGACGGAATGAGGCCGGATTGGCCCATCCGTCCCAAAGCTCCGCCTACTGGTGGGGCCTAAGGCGCGTGGGCCAATCAGAATAGGCCCTGGAACCTTAGGTCCCACCTGGGGGCGCGGCCTGAGGCACATGGTCGGGTTGGGCGTAAGGACAGTCGGGCTGCATGCGCGTTATACCAGTGAGCGCGGTATACAAAAGGTTTTATACATAAAATTGTGGTTTCTGCGCGTTATACACGGGTGCGCGTTATCTGTGTGAAAATACGGTATATTTTCACTAAAATGTAATTCTATTCCCCCTTACTCTTCTCTTCTATATATAAGTTCATGTAAACCTTTTTTTTCTTCTCTTCCTATATTTTAAGTTCTTGTAAACCGTGCCGAGCTCCACAACATCCGTGGAGATGATACGGTATATAAACTTAAGGTATAGTTTAGTTTAGTTTAGTACAGCTGCGGCCCTACCATGAGGATTTTTGAAATCAGCCGATATGTGATTATGTTTTTAAAAAAAATTGCTTCTAAGACATTTGCTAATTGCATCAATTTCACCCTAACAACAGAATTTGTTATATACTTTCAAATAAGTATATTGACCATCTTAACCTGAAATATTATTTGGACTGCATAGCTGTATAATGTCCATTCTAAACAAAAGGAGGTTTTCTTTCATTCCCGCTTTACTATACAATGTTAAACGTATACCATATCTTGACACATTTTTTCATTTAAATAGCATCCATGAGACACATAAATATAATGCTGACATCTCTGTTACAAATAAAAGATCGCTCCCTTCCACATCTAGTAAATTTGCTATGCTGATAGCTATAAACGCTCCAGTCTAAATAAAAGTAAATATGTTAAACATTTCAACATATAACTATTCAACTTGTCTTTCAGTCTGTGCTAACAAGGTCTTACTGCTGCTAGAAACAGAAAGATGCACTTGAGATTAAAAGTACTCTTTTAAAAATATATGTATATTTTATTAAGTTTCAAAAATATTTAACAGTGCAAAACATCAATTAATAAACAGACAATAAAGAATTAAAAGTCCCCCTTCCAATACATAAGCAACTTAAATAGCAAACATTTTACCCACCCTCCCACCCACCCTGGATGTGCATAGAAATACCAAATATAATATTCAAATTATCTAACCTGATGCAATATACGATGTCCCAAATCAATTTAAATGCACTACTATGTCCTACCAAACCTGCATTTATTTTCTCATTCCTATATGTGGAACATAAGTTTGCCCACCAAAAAGAGAAGTTAAGACGATCAGCATTCTTCCAATTCTGCTTGATCATCTGCATTGCCACCTCAGTCGTAATTATGAAAAGACGACATTTATAACGATCTATAGGGGGCCTTATATGTAATATTGTACCACATATGACTATCTCATACGTTAATGGGAATGAAGAATCTAGTATTGCATTAATCTGTCCCCAAATCGACTTCCAAAAACCAAATATCAACGGAGAATGAAACAACAGATGATCCAGCATCCCTATGTCTAGATGACAGTGCCGAAGAGAACAGATCTCCCAAACCACCAGGGGTCCTTACCCCGTTTTTTGTTCTTACAATTATTTTTTCATTCGGAGCTTGTGCGGGGAGGCTAGTTTTTTCCCCCCGCGGCTCTCCCAGTCATGTGATACGTCAACTGAGTGACGTTTCTTGTGTTTGCAGTTTAAATTGGAGGCGTCCATCCCGGACAAGTGCCATTTTCTGCTCCACCAAACTTTTGTAGCCTGACGATTTGGGGGCTACAGCTCAGCTCAGCCGTTCCTGAAGAAGGGGGTGTTCACCCCCGAAACGGAGCCCCTTAGGACGAATTGGTTATCTGCTGGCTACGTTATCCACAGAGAAGCTAAGTACTTCCAGTTGGCTTTTGCACAGTTGGATTTGGATGTTTGAACTTTATGTTCGGGCCCCTTGGATAAGGGGTAGAGACAATTTTATCTGTAGAGTGTGTTTTTGATTAAGTTTTGCACCCTCAGCACTTTTTGTGTGTTATTTATCACTAAAAATTCCACAGAGAGCCCGGGGATGTTTCACAGTTAACACCCTTTTGGGTGTAAGCCAGTGACAGCCATTACTTCTGGGGGCTCCCAGAGGGAGGCTGTGTGACTGAGGGCTCTCTTAATCTTAAATATTCAAAACTATCTTACTCAGTTTTCTGAGCGTCAGCAGAATCACCACTCTACAGACTGTCTCTCCCCCTTATCTAGTTCCATTTCTTGGGGTTTGGGAGATCTGTTCTCTTCAGTGTTTTTGCATCTCCCATTTTTGGGTTTTGTTACTATTCTGTAGATGACAGTGCCAGCATCTATTAGATTTAGAACTCTTTAACTTATGTAACATAACAGGGGTCCAAAAAAGATCTATGTAATAGAAAAAAAAAAACATGTTTGTCTCATAGGTGCTGACGCTGTACACCCAATCCTCCAAGTCCAAATTCGTGGCCATCGAGATGCAGAAATGTCCTGCTTAATCTCAATGCTCCAAATGTATACCACCGTGCGGCCTGATGCTCAAAAAAATCTGTTTGGAAGCATAGGACCTGCAAGCTATAATGAGTTTTTAAGTTTCGCCAGTCAGGGAACCCTTTCTGAATGTTTAGAGTTTAAAAGTACTCTAAGGGAGAGGAGGTGATAGTAGATGGCATGGTTAGGTAGACTATTTATTTAAAAATTTATATACTGTTTATATACGATTTACAAAGATTACAATAATAAGTTAAACACCAATACAGACATGATTGCAAGCAGCTCTCTTAAAAAAATACAGGAATGCGCTGACAAACAATTGAGTTTTTAGCATTTTCTTAAAATTCATCCTCCCAGCACAGTATCGCAAAAATTCCAGGCAATGCATTCCAAAGCTTGGCACCTGCCACAGACAGAATCGATGTACCAATCCTAACATGAGAGATAGACAACTTGCCCTTTAAACTCAGTTTCATACTATTTTCTGATCTCAAATTCTAGATAGAAAAACTTAGGCAGATAAAGACCTATGTTTCTAGGATCAAAAATATAGACCTAAAAAAATAAAAAAAATAAGATGTTATCCTAATGTAATAGAGGCAGAGCATGGCTGGGTCCACAGTAATAACCTGGCACTGGATCCAGTCCTTATTTGAATAGGGAAAACCAAATGGGTCATGCAGTACCTTGTTCTCTCATAGTTAAAAACATATGGTAGACATTTGACCATCTGTGACAAATAAAATGGGGAGGGGGGTGCAATAATCTCACTCCTATGCTTCCTTTGCTTATTAGGTATGTTTGATAACAGAAACTAACATGTGGCTACAGGTGGATCACTTGATGTGCAGTCCCATTTTAGACAGGTCATAGAAGGTCCAGAACATGCCCCCTTGCCATTTGCAAGCACTTAGGTTTGATACATGCATATACCAGCTTTGTAGAATGAGGACTTATATGTTTATGCAAGATAAGTGATATGTCAAACAGCAAACAAAAGGAAAACTGCAGGAATGATGCCAAGTCTTTATTCAATGGACATAGATATAAGCATAAAACAGTTTGTATTCAAAATATGGCCAAAGAAGTTGATGAACCGGGACTCGACACGGTCCATGTTTCGAAGAAACACTCCTTCCTCAGGGGTCCTAAAAAGTATCACATACTAAGGTACCATATGGATAACAACTGGAAATGGCAGTGGTGTAGACAGCTAAGCAAGCTGGGTAGGCTCCTTCGCAGTGCACAATCAAAAGCTTTCCAGTTGTAATCCACATGGTATCTTAATATGTGATACTTTTTAGGACCCTTGAGGAAGGAGTGTTTCTTCAAAACAAAGAACATGTCGAGTCCCGGTTCATCAACTTCTTGTACCATATTTTGGATATAAACTGTTTTATGCTTATATCTATGTCCATTGAATAAAGACTTGGCATTTTGTACACCATTCCTGCAGTTCTTCCTTTTGTTTCCATTTACACACATATCAAATGTAAACAAGGCTTATTTGGTCTGACAATTAAGTTCATGAACTAGCCACCGTGCGCTTACATTGGCAGCACTGTACAAACAGCTCTGTAAGGTTTCATAACCTTGGTATATAAGTGTCTCACAGCTGTGTTTGCATAGATGTGTGGCAGTGTCTTTCTGAGTGGCGTTCATTATTGTTGTTGCATGTTTTTGTGTGCCATCGTGAGAATATTGGAACTTGAATAAGAGCAACGGACAAACATTAAATTTCTTGCTAAACTTGGCAAGAGTGGAAGTAAAATCAGGGACATGTTACTCCAAGTTTATGGGGATAGTGCCATAAAGAAAACGGCAGTGTACAAATGGATTAAGTGTTTTTCTGAGTCACTGATGAAGAGAGGTCAGTGTGGCCAGTAACGAGCAGAACAGAAGAAAACATTGAAAAAATTTGTTGAATTGTGTGTCAAAAACGTTGGCTGACTGAGAAGCATAGCAGACAATGTAAACATCGATAGAGAAACAGGAAAATCTTAACTGAAAATCTTGGCATGAAAAAGATGTGCGCAAAAATGGTCCCGAAGGAGCTCACCAATAAACAAAAGCAAAGGAGATTCAAAGTTTGCCAAGACCTTTTGGAGAGACAAGACAATGTTATGGGCTGTATTATCACTGGTGATGAAACATGGGTGCACCAATACAACCCTGAAACAAAGCATCAAATTGCACAATGGAAGTCAGCCAATTCTCCACGACCAAGAAGTTACGTCAATCCAAATCAAGAGTCAAAATGATGTTGCTAACCTTTTTTGATATCAGAGGAATTGTTTATTATGAATTTGTACCATCTGGCAAACAGTTAACCAAGTTTACTATTTGGAAGTGCTGAAAATAATGCATGAAAAAGTTAGGCAAAAATGAACTGAACTTTTCGCCAACAACAATGAATGAACAAAGAAGCCCTATTGTACCTGGATCTTCAGAGGGCATTTGGGAAAGTCCTTTATAAAATTAAACAGTCTTGGGATAGAAGGAAATGTTCTATTGTGGGTTGTAAACAGGCTAGAAGATAGGAAACAGAATAGGATTAAAAATTTGGTTTTACAAACAGAAAAAGGTCAATAGTGGAGGGTACCAAGGGTCTGGACTGAGATCTGTGCTTTTAATATATTCAAAATAGGAGCTACAAGTTACATGATCAATTTTATAGATAAAAAAAATTATTAAAAGTTGGCTTGAGAAGAATTGCACTAAGTTCTTTTGAGACTAGACTAGAAGATGAGACCTCTAAGCAGCACTTGAAATTTAATGCGGACAACTGCAAAATGATGCGATGGAAAAGTAATCCTAACTATAAAAATAAAATTCTGGATTCTGAATTAGGGGTCACCACCCAAGAAAAAGTCATTGTGGTGGATATTACATTGAAATTTTAACCTCTGTGGGCTGTGACTGCCAAAAAAGCAAATACATTGTTCAGGACTATTCAAAAAAAGGGATGCATAGCAAAACTGAGAATTATGTGTAGATCTAGTCACCCCAGCTTAGAAAAGATATAGCAGTGCTGGGAAAAGTTCAAAGGGCAATAAACGTAATAAAGGGGATGGAACTATTAAGCTAAAGGGGATGGAACTATTAAACTGGAAAAAGGGATGACTGAGGGGGAGGGAATATCATAGACATATAAAATCATGAGTGGGTTAAAATGGTTAAACAGGGGACAGTGTACCTTTGGAAACACTAAGGCCCTCTTCTTCTTTTTTTTTTTTTTTTAATTCTTTAATCATTTTTAAACTTTCATCAAGTATATAAAATTCATTATAACAATATTAATTAGAGCACTTGAACATCTTATCAGTATATTTTATAAACATAAATGCAACCCTCCCCCCACCCTCCCTCTAAGCCCATTATTATTGTAAGATCATAAACCCTCCAGTAGAAACCCTCTCCCCACCCAACACTAAGGCCCTGATTCTCCAAAGTGCCGTCCCGATTTTAGGCAGCTGTAGGCGTCCTACAGCTGTCTAATCAGCCAATCGGGATGCACGTTTTTTTAAAAAAAAAATGCTCCCCAGGCAGGCCTGAAGGCACCTCCGGGAGCCTAGGGAGATCCGCAAGATGCCTAAGCTCGTCTAAGGGCCTTAGGCGAACCTAGGCGGCCCTACGCGTCTCCCTAGTAGAGGAGAAGCTTAAAATGTAGGCCAGCAAAATGCTGGTCTACATTGTAAGTAGACGCGGCCGCTATACTTATCGCGGCAAGGGATCTCTCTGCCGCTATAAGTATAGCGGGCCACGGCCTGTCCAATCGCTGGCAGGAGGGTGCCCAATCCCTCCTGCCTGAAGACGCACCCCCCCGACACTACCAACCGCCACCCCCCCCGACACTACCGACCGTCCACCCCCATTACTGATCTCCCCCCCCGACAATATCAATTGCTGGCAGGAGGGTGCCCAATCCCTCCTGCCCGAAGACGCGCCCCCCCTCCCCCCCGGCGCTAACAACCCCCAAACCTCCACTCCACCAAACCTGTTCTTACGGCCAGATGGGTCTTGCACATCCAGCCGTCAGGCACGCCTCGACGAAATGAGGCGGGCCCGCCCCTTCACGGCCCATCCCACCGAAGCCTAAGGCCTGATTGGCCCAGGCTCTAGAAGCCTGAACCAATCAGGCCTTAGGCATAGCGGGTCCGCCCATCCCCACTAAGTCTAAGGTCTGATTGGCCAATCAGGCCTTAGATTAAGTGGGGATGGGCGGACCCGCTATGCCTAGGCCTGATTGGTCCAGGCTTCTAGAGCCTGGGCCAATCAGGCCTTAGGCTTTGGCGGGATGGGCCGGGAAGGGGCGGGCCCGCCTCATTTCGACGAGGCGTGCCTGCCAAGACCCATCTGGCCGTAAGAACAGGTTTGGTGGAGTGGAGGTTTGGGGGTTGTTAGCGCCGGGGGGGGTACGTCTTCGGGCAGGTGGGATTGGGCACCCTCCTGCCAGCGATCGATATTGTCGGGGGGGGAGATCGGTAATGTCGGGGGGGGGGGGCGGTCGGTAGTGTCGGGGGGGGGGGGCATCTTCTGGCAGGAGGTTTTGGGCACCCTCCTGCCAGGATCGGTCAGGGGGCCGCGGCCCGCTATACTTATAGCGGCAGAGAGATCCCTTGCCGCGATAAGTGTAGCGGGCCGTGTCTAATCTAACCCGATTCTCTAACCAGCGTCTGTAACATGGACGCCGGTTACAGAATCGGGGTTTACTTTAGGCCGATACTGAATAGGACGCCTCTCCCGGGCGTCCTATACAGAATCAGGGCCTAGGTGTCTTGCGGGCCTCGTCTTCAATATAGGCGGCCTGCCTGGGGAGCATTTTTTTAAAAAAAAACGTGCATCCCGATTGGCTGATTAGACAGCTGTAGGACGCCTACAGCTGCCTAAAATCGGGACGCACTTTTGGAGAATCAGGGCCTAAGTGGTGTATAATTAATAGAAAAATGTCATTTAATCATGACAAAAAAGATGTTCATGGCTCCCAAATTTTTATAAAATTTTTATAATTTCCATTCTGTACCGCCAGTGATCTTTCCATTCTATATAGGTGACACAACGAATTCCACCAGAAATTAAAATTAAGTCTACTGTGGTCTTTCCAGTTATTAGTAATATGTTGGATGGCAAACTCCTGTCATCATCAATAAAAGTTTATTGTTACACGATGATATCCGACTCTTTTTTCTCATAGACATTCCAAATATCACAGTATCAAAAGATAACGCTACATGGTTTTCCAATAAACAATTTATTTGATCCCAGATTGAATTCCAAAAGGCTAAGATTTGGGGACAGTAATACAAAAGATGATCTAAAGTCCCTACATCAAGATTACAATGCCAGCTTTTAACTATTTAATTTTTGTAATCTAACAAGGGTCCAAAAAGCTCTATGTAAAAGAAAAAAACAAGTTTGCCTCATAGATGCCGACATTGTACATCTTATTCTCCAAGACCAAATTTGACTAAGGCCCTCTTCTATTAAACTATACTAGCAGTTTTTAGCACAGAGCAGCGTGGCTCCCCACACTAAAAACTGCTAGTGCAGTTTAATATAAGAGGCCATAAGAAGAAGAGGGCAATCCATGAAAGTAACAGCCAGCAGACTGAAAACAAATCAAAAAATGCATTTTTTCACACAGTGCATAATCATGGAAACTTGCTAGATGACATAGACAAAGTGACTAACATAGTGGGGCTCAAAGAAGTTTGGGCAAGTTCTTGGACACAAACCTCCAAATTCTGTATATTTATGTATATGTAAATTCTGTATATGTAAATTTATGTATCCCTAAAGTTGTGGGATCCTCCAGTACAGCCACTTCAAAGCCAGGTCTATTGGTAGACTTTGGTGACATCACATTCCAGGTTTTTGTTTTGGGGTTGTGTAACACTCCATATTATTTAATGTCTTCAATTCACCTTTACCCCCAATAACAGAGTTTATCTTTTTAAATCGTAAGTCCAAACTGTAACCTTCTCCCATTCATATTTGCAACAGGACTTCATATGTTGGTTCAGATAACTTATGTATTTCTCTATACTTGTTTGCTATTTTAATTGCATCCATTCTTCAAACTGCAAAGAAAACTCCCACTGTAGGTTTTCTAGGTTTTGTGCAAGGCTTTTTTTAACATGGGCCTTCTCTCTAGCAGTAAATGGCATTTCATTGCCTCCATATTATTTTCCACGTCTGCTAGAAACTGTGGTAGAAGCAGAGGTGGTCTGATATATGTTAGCGGTTTACTGAGATCTTTCCTTTTCTGCTCCAAGTTATGGCAAACATATTTATTCATTTCATCACTTGCTAACAGCATTGCAATTTCACTGCCTGGTGACAACAAAAACTCTTGATTTCTAATTACTTCCATGAAATGCTCCATACGTACATATCACAACTCCATCCTTCCCAAGCTATATGCCTGGAAATGCCTAGACACCGATCATGCAGCAATAGGCACACACTTCTGTGCATATATGAGATTGTACAATTTTATAAAAGCCCCTTTCAACTGGTGTCAGGTCAAAAGCGCGCCGCGACAAAGGCGTGCCCAGACAATTGAGCGCAGCGCGGAGGCGCGCGCCGCTCTAAATTACTGTTTTTAGGGCTCCGACGGGGGGGGCGTGGGGGACAACCCCCCCACTTTACTTAATAGACATCGCGCCGCGTTGTGGGGGGTTGTAACCCCCCACATTTTACTGAAAACTTAACTTTTTCCCTGTTTTTAGGGAAAAAGTTCAGTTTACAGTAAAATGTGGAGGGTTACAACCCTCCAAACCCCCCCTAACGCCGGCGCGATGTCTATTAAGTAAACTGGGGGGGTTCCCCAACAAAACCCCCCGTCGGAGCCCCTAAAAACTGTAATTTTGTGCGGCGGACGCCTCCGCGCTGCGCTCAATTGTCGGCGCGCGCTTTTGTCTTTCGCGCCTTTGTCTATGAACCCTTTCAACCTGTAAATCAGGTTTTCCACATGGAAAATGTTTTATAGAGCTACCATTATATTTTCTCTTTTCACTGTCTCGTAAAATAGGGTGACTGGTCTATCAATAAAGGATCATGATTATTCCAATGGGAAATGAACACATATTCCACACACACTCCCATTTACAAAACCATGATAGCGGGTTTTAGTGCAGGTCGGTGCGCTGATATGTGCTGCGCTGCTCCCGAAGAGCATTCAGTGCACCGGCCTACGCTAAAAACTGCTATCACGGTTTTGTAAATGGGGAGGGGGGGGGGTAGTTTGGTAAAACAACAAACACTCACACTGCTTTGCTATATTTCCTAATCTGGCATCCAGTGCTTTATTTTGCAAAACTTTGTGGATTCCCTGCAAGTGCTATAGAACATTAACCACAGGACCCTAAATAGTTGCGACACTCCTTGAAAGCGTGGCTTGGAATGTCTACAGAATGAAGAAAGTGAAGTCTATTTTTCTTGCACAGAACAATTTCATCCTCTTTGAACTCAATTTTTGATTAAGAGACCCAAAATGGCTTGATTAGCTTCGGAGGAACAGAATATCAACTCTGTTCTTTCTGGTAGAGAGAGGTTTATTTCAGCAGTACCATTTTCTCTTCCATCTAATCAATTTTTCATTAGGGTGAAGGTGTTTATCAGCCTTTAACACACTAGCTTTGAGTAAGGTATGTCAATCTCTGTAATGAACTTATTAATTAGAGTTAATTTAATTGAAGCTGAATTGAAGGGCTAATTAATGGACATACCACTGATGAAGATAGAGGGTAAGGTCTGCTGATTTCCCACATACAAAAAGTCTCTTATTCTTTCCCATTTTCTAAAACAGCAAACTGGTTCTTTTTGCCCAGACTCTATTTACTTCTTGATTTAGATATAGCAAGGTCTTTGATTTCCTTGTGTGTGAGTGTGTATATATTAGAGAGGGATATCTATAATATCTCTGTAATAATTTTTTTTTAATAAATGTGCTGGGTTTTAAAAATATTTATGCAACAATGATATACATAGAAAAATACTAAACTTGGCATTTACAATGATATCTATATACAGTGGTGCCTCACACAACGAACTTAATTGGTTCCAGGAGCAAGTTTGTTATGTGAAACGTTCGTTATGTGAAACGCGTTTTCCCATAGGAATACATGTTAAAAAAAATAATTCGTTCTGCAGCATAAAATATGCTAAGATGACATAAAAAAGATAAATTTTTTGTTATTATTTTTATTTAGATACATCTAAAAACATACATCTCCCTGTCCTTTTACTTCCACTATCTTCCTATCCCACCTCTATTCCCTTTTGTCCCTCTCCCCATGATCAATCATCTCACCACCTCTCTCTGCCCTCACCCTCAGGGTTCAAGATTGCTTCCACTCTTTTTCCTGTTGTTCTCTCTGCCTGTCACCCTATGATTTAGCATCCCTTCTGCCCTTGTCCAATATTTCCCCTTCTCTCCCTCCCTCTCATCCCCTGCTCCAACATGTGCTTTCAGCGGCCTTCTCCCCCCTTAAGCGTCTTTTCTTCTCCACTCCACCTTTCCTCCCTCCCTGCCTCCACCTTTGTGGCGCTTTTGCACCCGACCGACAACAGAACAGGCCCGGTCGGACAAATCTCCCTGTCCTGTAGCCGCGAATCTAAATTACCTTCTTACAGCAGCTGGATTATTGAAGCTGCTGTAAGAGGTAATTTAGATTCGCGGCTACAGGGCAGGGAGGTTTGTCGGCCGGGCCTGTTGTCGGTCGATCGGGGGACCTGACCAGCTGTGCACATTCTTCGGGGCGGACCGCCCCCTCCCCCCTCTTTCGTTCGCCATTGCCTTCTTCCTACCTGCCCTGCCGCAGCCGCACACAGCCGAACGGAAGTCTTCCTGATGTCAGCGCTGACGTCGGAGGAAGGGAGGGCTTTGCTTAAGCCCTCCCTCCGACGTCAGCGCTGACATCGGGAAGATTTCCGTTCGGCTGTGTGCTGCGACAGGGCAAGTAAGGAGAAGGAGACTACCCTCGCGGCTCGACCAACCCCGCTGCGATCCAACCCCGCAGGAACCCCGGACTTTGTTGTGTGAAACGAAGTCCGTTGTACGAATCAAGACATAAAGTTCGTTGTGCGCAGCGTTCGCTGTGCGAGGCGTTCGCTGTGCGAGGCACCACTGTATATAAAATAGGAGGTATGTATGTGTGTATGTATGTATGTGCCGCGATCACGCAAAAACGGCTTGACCGATTTGAACGAAACTTGGTATGCTGATCCCTCACTACCTGGGGTGATATGTTCTGGGGGTCTCGCGGCCTACCTGCACACGTGGGCGGAGCTACAAACAGAAAATCAGATTTCACCCATTCATGTCAATGGAAAAAATGTAAAAAGCTGCCATTCTCACAGTAATTCCAACTACCTGGGGTGATATGTTCTGGGGGTCTCGCGGCCCACCTGCACACGTGGGCGGAGCTACAAACAGGACATCAGATTTCACCCATTCATGTCAATGGTAAAATTGTAAAAAGCTGCCATTCTCACAGTACTTCAAATACGTCTTGACCGAATTGAACAAAACTTGGTATGCAGATCCCTCACTACCTGGGGTGATATGTTCTGGGGGTCTCGCGGCCCACCTGCACACATGGGCGGAGCTACAAACAGAAAATCTTATTTCACCCATTCATGTCAATGGAAAAAATGGAAAAACCTGCTATTCTCACTGTAATTCAAAACTGGCTTGACCGATTTGAACAAAACTTGGTATGCAGATCCCTCACTACCTGGGGTGATATGTTCTGGGGGTCTCGCGGCCCACCTGCACACGTGGGCGGAGCTACAAACAGAAAATCAGATTTCACCCATTCATGTCAATGGAAAAAATGTAAAAAGCTGCCATTCTCACAGTAATTCAAAAACGGCTTGACCGATTTGAACGAAACTTAGTATGCAGATCCCTCACTACCTGGGGTGATATGTTCTGGGGGTCTCGCGGCCCACCTGCACACGTGGGCGGAGCTACAAACAGAAAATCATATTTCACCCATTCATGTCAATGGAAAAATTGTAAAAAGCTGCCATTCTCACAGTAATTCCAACTACCTGGGGTGATATGTTCTGGGGGTCTCGCGGCCCACCTGCACACGTGGGCGGAGCTTCAAACAGAACATCAGATTTCACCCATTCATGTCAATGGAAAAAATGTAAAAAGCTGCCATTCTCACAGTAATTCAAAAACGGCTTGACCGATTAGAACGAAACTTGGTATGCAGATCCCTCACTACCTGGGGTGATATGTTCTGGGGGTCTCGCGGCCCACCTGCACACGTGGGCGGAGCTACAAACAGAAAATCAGATTTCACCCATTCATGTCAATGGAAAAAATGTAAAAAGCTTCCATTCTCACTGTAATTCAAAACCGGCTTGACCGATTTGAACAAAACTTGGTATGCAGATCCCTCACTACTTGGGGTGATATGTTCTGGGGGTCTCGTGGCCCACCTGCACACGTGGGCGGAGCTACCAACAGGACATCAGATTTCACCCATTCATGTCAATGGTAAAATTGTAAAAAGCTGCCATTCTCACAGTACTTCAAATACGTCTTGACCGAATTGAACAAAACTTGGTATGCAGATCCCTCACTACCTGGGGTGATATGTTCTGGGGGTCTCGCGGCCCACCTGCACACGTGGGCGGAGCTACAAACAGAAAATCTTATTTCACCCATTCATGTCAATGGAAAAAATCGAAAAACCTGCCATTCTCACTGTAATTCAAAACCGGCTTGACCGATTTGAACAAAACTTGGTATGCAGATCCCTCACTACCTGGGGTGATATGTTCTGGGGGTCTCGCGGCCCACCTGCACACGTGGGCGGAGCTACAAATTTATATAGAGTTTATATGTTCTTGCTCCTGGGGGTGAAACTAAAAATGTTGTTTATAATCAAGTTTTGTGTTAGTTGTATTGTATTCATTTTGTCAAATATTTCACATTATAATTTGAATATTGTACTTTTTATAAAGCTGTTAAAAAATAATTTCATTCACCACTATAAAGTATCTTTATTTGAATTTATTTACAGTGTTATTGCTATAATTAAATACCCGTGCAACGCCGGGGCATCAGCTAGTCTTTTATAATAAAACCCTAAGCGGCGCATGCGCATTCTTATTGGCGTGCTTCCATGATCCGTAGGTCCGTGGCCGGCAAGAGTGCGCATGCGCGCTTACTACGGCCCCACGCGCAGCAGAGAAATTTTAAAACGCGGCTCTCCCTGCTCTCCAGCAATGGCATTTTCTGCACAGCGGTTTCCCCAGATTAAAAAATAAACTGCGGCGGTGGAGATAATAGGGGAAGCCAAAGAAGTCAGCTGTTTGCATGGGCCCCGCACTCGCGGTCTCGATGGCTCCATTGTTGGGGTTTTTAGCGGTGGCGGCTCCTCTTGTGTCCGGGGCTGGCTCCCATGGAGATGTTGTTTTTCTGTTTGGGGCTGCGGTGGCGGCTTCTCTCGGGAGCCGCACCAGCGTTGGAGACCTTTCTGATGTCACAACGTCAGAGACAATGCTTCCGACGCTGGTGCGCCTCTTGAGGAAAGTGGCGCCGCGGCTTTGGACAGAGGGGTAGCATTTTCGTGGGAGCCGGCCTTCGGAGAGGCTTGGGACGCGGGGACGGATGCGGGAGGGGCTGCCGCCGTGAAGGGCTTTGGTGGGGGAGCTAGCCAGACTGCGAGTGTGGGGCTGTTGTAAGCGCGGATCGGTCGAGGAGCTGCTGCCGCCCGAGGCTTTGAAATTGCTCTCCCACCTTATTCACTGCGGGCTGATGTCCTTCCCTCCTCGGCTCTGCCTCTGCCCAGGTTCAAAAGCAGGAGAGGCGGTCAGCCTGCACTCCCTCTCTCTCTCGCTAAATCGTGGATGGGCTCAAGAGTTACATTAGACAGCTTTCATCGCCCTGAGCCCCCCCCTTCTTTTTTTTTTCTTTCCGCTCCCTAGATCGAAACTGTGCAATGAGTTTCTCTAAAGAGTCCAGATTGTCTCTCCGATTAAATGTTAACATTTCACATCTAGCACCCGTTAAGCTAACGGGCTTAAACACGAGTCATATAATAGTTCAGCATCTGATGATAGCTTATACCTCAATAATATCACTGGCAACTGCGGTAAAAGCTTCGATGCTCATAGCTTTCATCGCAGTGGCCAGCAATAAAAAATCCTAACGCAGCTTGATAAAAGGGTGCCTAAGTTTGTTAGATTATAAGATATCACCATCCCTGTTTGATTATTGCTATTTCACACAGACAGAATTTCAGGTAGGGTGTGGAATTGGTTTCACGGGTTTTTCAAAAATAGGTCTTACCAGGTAGTCAGTGCTGGACAATCTACCAGATGGGTAAATGAAAGTGGAGTCCCTAAGGGTTCACCACTTTCTCCAACTTTATTTAATGTTTATCTAGCACCTTTATGTTATTTATTACATAGTTTGCAAGTAAAATTTTATGTTTACGCAGATGACATTTTAATACTTATCCCTTTAACCAAATTCACTTCAGAAGTGTTAAATTACATAGCTTTTATTTATATATAAATGGAAACTTGGACATCTACAATTAGATTGAAATTAAATCCGGGTAAATCAAAATTCCTTCTAGCTAGTCCTAATGAAGAAAATTACTGAAACAACTCTACTTTTAAACGGTCAATCTTATTTGATATCTCCTACGCTAAAAATTTTATGGGGTTATTTTAGATCGGTCCTTATCTTTTAAGGTCCATACATATTTGCTGGTTAAGAGATGTTTTATTGTCCTCTGGAAGCTGTGTACTATTAGCCACCCTTCTAGCAGACTATTTCAAGAACAAAATCACTAACGCCAGAGCCACCCTCAACTTTACCCCATCCCACCTAAACGAAATCACAACCTAACCCACGGATAAAGAATCTACTACAGCGGACAGAACATGGTCTCAATTCCCCAACATACAATGGTCCGAATTCAATAAACTCTACAAAAAATACAGCCACGCCTCCTGTGACCTCAACCACTGCCCAGCATATCTCCTTACCACCTCCAGTATAAAATTCCGTACTCTACTTCTGCAATGGATACAAACAACACTCACAGATGGCTTTTTCCCTACTGACTTCAGCGAAATTATCATCACCCCAATTCAAAAAGACCCAAAAGGACCAACAGACCAACCATCCAACTTCAGACCCATTGCCTCTATACCGCTATATGTCAAAATTACAGAAGGCCTAGTAGCCAAACTCCTCACAAACTATCTAGATGACCATAACCTACTCCACCCCATGCAATCAGGATTCAGAACTAACTTCAGCACAGAGACACTCCTGGGCTCCCTTATGGACACAGCCAGACAACACCTCAGCACAGGAAAAAAAATGCTTCTCATACAACTGGACCTAACTGCAGCATTCGACCTAGTTGATCATAACATCCTTCTCCAAATCTTGGATGCAATAGGTATCTCAGATACA
The DNA here is from genome assembly GCF_902459505.1 of Geotrypetes seraphini. Classification (NCBI taxonomy): domain Eukaryota; kingdom Metazoa; phylum Chordata; class Amphibia; order Gymnophiona; family Dermophiidae; genus Geotrypetes; species Geotrypetes seraphini. The sequence continues at coordinate 192,506,354 of NC_047084.1, read as the reverse complement.
GTATATTCTTGGTTTGAAGGCTTCCTAAAATCCAGAACCTACAGAGTAAAATCAAACAAAGAAAAATCAGATCCTTGGTCAAACCCTTGCGGCGTACCACAGGGATCCCCACTATCCCCTACCCTCTTCAATCTATACACTGCCTCTCTCGGGGCATACCTGGATAACCTAGGCATTACCACCTATAGTTATGCGGATGACATCACCATCCTCATACCATATGATCAGCCAAAGACCACCATGACAAACATAATACACCAAACAATAGAAACAGTTACAACCTGGATGAAAGAACACAAACTAAAACTCAACCCAGATAAAACTAAATTCATCCTCCTCGAAAATGACAAAGTCCCAACTATAACCAATTTAAAACTTAACTCAATCAACTATCCAATCCAAACCACCATAAAACTACTAGGAGTGACAATAGACAGATGCTGCACTATGTAACTGCAAATAAATAAAACCATACAGAAATCCTTTGCAATAATGAGAAACCTGAGACAAGTCCGGAAATTCTTTGAAAGATCACAATTCCAGCTCATAGTGCAATCCCTAATCCTAGGATTGCTAGACTACTGCAACATCCTCTACCTCCCCTGCCCTGCCACGATGACCAAGCAACTACAAACAATCCAAAACACTGCTCTGAGACTCATCTACTCACTGAGGAAACATGATCATATCACAGAAGCCTACATCAACTCACACTGGCTACCAATCCAAGAAAGAATATTATTTAAATTCTACTGCATGATATTCAAAACCCTAAATGGAAACAGCCCAGCCTACCTAAACAATCGCCTCATCCAAGCAACCTCAACCAGACATAGAAAAACGCACTCCCCTTTCACACCTCCCCCGATCAAGGAAGTAAAACGGTCAAAACAATACGACGGCCTCCTAGCCACTCAAGCTGCAAGAATGGATAACCAAATCTCCAACCTACTGTTAACCACCCCAGACTACAAGATTTTCAGAAAACAAATAAAAACTATACTCTTCAAGAAAGCCCTGAAACAGTCCTAACCACACCCACCCTTAAAACCTCTTACTCTTAACAACACTTTTACCTATCAAATGCTTTACATATCAAATGCTATCTAATACCCATAATTTCACCACATTCTTACCTCCTAAAGACCTCCACTTCCCTTTGGTAACTCTTTATCCAATGTTTATTACCTTAAAAAATTCTATGTCATCGCTTATTCTACTCCTTTTAATTTGTATGTAATTCCTGTTTTTTAGTTGGAATGTAATCCGCCTTGAACCGCAAGGTAATGGCGGAATAGAAATCACTAATGTAATGTAATGTAATGTAATTTTATATCATTTAAAATCCTGGTCCAATCTTCAATCCTTTCAATATTGGATTATTGTAATGTTATTTATTTGGGATCGTATAAAATAACTACTAGCCGATTAAAAATCATACAAAATACAGCTATTTGTTAGATTTTTAATTTGAAAAAACATGATCATATCAGTGTAAATTATCAAAAGCGTCACTGGCTTCCGTTTGAGGCTAGAGTGTTAATTAAATTTGGATGCATTTGTTTTAAAGTTTTATTTAGCTTAGCACCGGCTTACCTTGTTTCTCATTTTAGTGTTTTTATTTTTAAGAAAAATATCTGTAGATCTGGTTGGTTTTATTTTCCTTCAGCAAATGCATGTCGTTACAAAAATTTTTTAGATAGGACCTTAGCATTCCAAGCAGGATTAATTAATTCATGTTTGAATCTTCTTGTTTCTCCATTTCTTACTTACTATCAATTTTGAAAAGATCTTAAAACCCATTTATTTAAACAATATAATATACATTATTGATTTTCATATTATCATGTAGTTATAATGTACTTTTTATCTGCACTTATTTTAGTTAATATTATGTTATCCTTATTCATTAGTTTTAATGCTTGTATTAGTTACTCTGATTTTATTATGTATGATGTTATTATTATGTTGTATGCTGAGTACCTAATTGTGTAAACCGCTATGAACTGCTGGTTAGGTGGTATATACAAATAAATTATTATTATTATTATTATTTATTGCTCTGGATGTGATGATTTGGAGTCTTATAAGTGACTCCTTGGTAGTTATATGATTTTCTTTTCCATAATCATTCTCTCTCTCTCCTTGCATCTAGGACAGGCGTGTCCAATGTCGGTCCTTGAGGGCCGCAATCCAGTCGGGTTTTTAGGATTTCCCCAATGAATATGCATTGAAAGCAGTGCACGCACATAGATCTCATGCATATTTATTGGGGAAATCCTGAAAACCCGACTGGATTGCGGCCCTCGAGGACCGACATTGGACACCCCTGATCTAGGACAAAGGTCTCCAACGTTTGGCCCCTGAAGTCCTCTGTTGTGGCTTTTAAACAGTTGGTTGAAACGTTCCTCAAATTCTGCAGATTTGTTAAGTTCAATCGTGCCCGCTCAAAAAGTGAATTAAGGGCCAGATTCTATAAACAGTGTCTTATTTAGGCCCTAATTGAGGCTACCTAGCAGTGCCTAACTAAAATCCATACCTAACCTAAATTACTTCAGCTAGCTTCAATGGTGTGTTAATTAGCCATGCCACTGAAGTTAACTGAATAATTTAAAAAAATAAAATTAAAAGTTAGGTGCGGAATTCAAACATGGAACCTAGAAACACCTAAGTCATGATGCCTTTTGACACCTACCTGAAAAGTAGGTATGGTTAGGGACAGAGAATAGGCATAGTTGACTTAAGTATCATTAGACATCCAAGTTAGGTACTGGTAAACTAGGCCCAGTAAAACCTGGCCTAATATACTGGCAACTGCCTCCAGGATGCCTAGCAATGTCTAAGTACGAAAAGGCGCTAGGTGTGATTCTATAAATGGTGCCTAGTGGTTGATTGACAACTGTGCCATGCAGCGCCTATTATGTAAATGCCATTAGGCAGCATTTATAGAATCCAGCCCTAAGTGTCTTTATAAAAACAGTGCCTAAGCTGCTGCCTACTTGCCCTTCTAAACCAGGCATCCTCTTATACAATTACCCTTATGAAATTACATACTTGCAAATGCTGGTATTTTGATCATTTATGTATGTTCTAGTGGCCTATAAATTGCCACCCTCCTTAAAGAATTACCCCTTAAATGCACAGTTGTAATTGAAACTTAGCTGCTGAGCACACCACTCTGAATTTCTCAGATATGCATTCTGTCTGCTTCCCGACAATATCCACTCTTGCAGATCTTATTGCTACATGCAAAAAGACAAACTGATCTTATTAACCCCAGTAACACTTATGAGATACTGAGCAGAACCCTGAGGCATTTCACTAATAAATTCTTGGGTGAATTCCATTCACTACCATCTTCTGTTGTCTATCGCTCAATCAGCTTTAACTCCAGTCCCTTCAGTTTGAGACCTACTTTCAGGCTGCTTAGTCATGAGTCTCCTATATGTAGAGTATGAAAAGTTTAGCTGAAATCCAAGTATACTAGATATCCAGTGCATTCCTCTTCTCCAATCCTCTGGTTAGTCATTGAAATTTATCGGATTTATTTGGCATCACCCCTTTCTGGTAAAATCACATTGCTTTGAAACATAAAGCAGGTATGTTTTCGTGTAGAGACCCACAGGCATGGAATGAAATCCCTCTAAACATCTGGGAACAGGGAAATTTATGCAATTTTAAGAATTTACTGAAAAAGTATTTGTTTTGTAAGATGAAATATGGGAATGGAAGCTTTAATATATTTGTAGGCGCTGATCGCTGAAATGTTTTGTTTGTTGGATTCCTTAATTGTATGTGATGTGATAATATTAAGTATGTACGTACGTTTTGGAACCTGCTTTGTATAAAGCGGGATATACATCAATAAACCATAAAGCTTTAGATTCAAGACAATTTTTTAAAAAATCCTTTCCTTGTCCTTCTACTAAGGCCAGACCAAGTCTATAATTCCTAACCTCTTTCCAACAAAATAAAGAGTGATAGAATTTAAAAAGGTTTTGGATAAGCACAGCGGACCCCTAAATAGAAAGGGATACAGTAACAATACTTCAATGACTGTAGGAACTAAGGCCAGTGCTGGGCTGATGGTCTACAATTTGTATTAGAGAATGACACGGGGACAAATTTATCCCCATTCCCGTGAGTTTTGTCGCTGTTCCTGTCCCTGCCCCATTCCTGTAAACTCTGCCTTAACCACACAAGCCTTGAACACTTATGAGATTAAAGTGTTTTGAGTCTTGTGCAGATGAGGACAGAGCTTGCAGGAATGGGGCAGGAACACGAAAGGAACTCGCGGGGACGGGATGGGAAAAATGAGTCCCTGCGGGGAAGGGGAAAAATTTGTTCCCCGTCTCATTCTCTAGTTTGTATCATGTATAAGCAACGAGAAGTCAAAGGAGAGAATGTTGAACTGAAGGGGAAGAAATGTCCATGTCTAAAAAGAAAAAATGTCCTTCTTTAGACCTATTTCAGGAATTTCCAGGTTATAGAAAGGTGCTCTGATTGACTACCTGTCCACTGGAGAGATTAAAGCATTGACACCTCTTTAATCTCTGAGTGGCTGCTGTCCACATTCCTCTCCCTTGAAAGTAAAACCAGAAGGAGACAGCAGGCTCTATGACAGCTTCAGGTAGTATTGATATTCTTAACAGAACAGAAAGCAGATTTGAGGAGAAGCCTAGTGATTTGTGCAGTAGACTGTAACCTAAGGCCCTCTTTTACAGGCTCAAATTCCCCTTCAACTCTTTTTTTTTTTTTTTTAAATTCTAATCCACCCATAATCAGAAAAAATACATTACGCACTTGCAAGCCTGAAGGCTATTGAAGTGGTATACATTCAGGCCAGAAGGTATTTTTCTGTTCCTGGAGGGCTTGCAATTACAAAAACAAAGAATTAAAGTGGGATTTGAACCTGGGTCTCTCACTAGGCTAACCCTCTGCTCTGCATGGATGTCTGTGTGGCTATTTTCTAAGAATGCTGCTAAACAGATGTCCATGTCTCTTGACGTTTTAGCTTGTAAAATGGAGGTTTATGCTGGAGGTTTCCAGTGTAAGGATGTCCTCTCACATATTTTCAAATAGGCTGCATCCTGTTCAAATATACATGCGAGATGGATGTCCATTTGGGGCATTCTAAAATGCTTAGCACACCTTAATAAAAGAGGGCCTAAGATTTAATTTGCCTAGCTATAAGTTTACCTCATGTATTTTATTCTTACATCTGATCATTTACTATTCTTTCACTAATAATATAGTGTAAGTTGTTTATGTCAAGCTATAACTGCTGTATACTGCCTTGGGTTAATCTCTATATAAAGGTGGCTAATAAATCCCAATAACCCCCCCCCCCCCCCTTTTTAAGTGGCAGGTGTGGCAGTAACAGCTCCAATGCTCACAGAAATTCTATAAGCGTCGGAGCTGTTACCAACACGGCCGGCGCTATAAACACTACGGTTTTGTAAAAGGGGGCGGGGTAAATAAATAAGTTAAAAAATACAATTTTCTTGCATTGTAATGAATATTTTTTTATTTTTATTGACATTCTATCTTGGAATTAATATTTGGAGATCTGATTATTAATGGGGATATGTTATTTTATCTATGTATATCTTTTCCGCTTGGTTTGACACGCATCTGTAAGTAAGCAAGGCTCCACTTTTTTTGTTGTATTTTATTTCAAATCAAATTTAATATATACATTTCTATACTTTTGTTTGTGTATAAATACATAGAAGCACATACAACTACAGATAACATGTTTTTACATTTGCATTTTAATTTGCACTGTGATAAATAATATTTGAATATACTCATTATTAGGTTGCTCTTTGCTAACGCATCTTCCCCTCTTTTACTAAGGTGCGCTATGCTTTTTAGCATGCGGTAAATATTAGCATGCACTGAACATGTGCTAAATGCTAATGCGTGCATGTTATCCTATGGACGCGTTAGCAGTTAGCGCACACGTTGATTTAGCGCACGTTAAAACGCTTAGCGCACCTTAGCAAAAGAGGGCCCTTGTTTTGCGTTTGATATTGCGGGGTTTTATTTGTTATCTGTCGAGATGTTACAAATACTAAAAATGAAACGAAATGTGTTTGTAAGTCAGGCTGCTCTAAATTAATACATACGTTATCATTATGGATAGAATATATGGCCTTTTGATAACCAACATTCATCAGTCTAAGTCACTCCATCTCGGAATGAATCACTGCGCTTGACAATGATACTTTACTATCTCCTGTTTCTCGATATTCTAAGGGAGAGATAAAGAAAAAAACAAAACCTAGTTCCTACATGAATATTGCAACCCAAAAAGTCAATTTCAAGAGAGACATTATAAATAATTAGTTCAAAATGAATTCTCAGTGTGTACCCCATGTTCTGCCATGGAAAATTCAGGTTTGTAGACCATGGGTATGCACTGAGAATTCATTTTGAACTAATTATTTGTAATGTGTTCCCTGAGACAAACCATTCAGGCCAAAATACTTGTGTTGGGATTACTACTGATTCCTTGGTATATGAGAAGCAGTGAGGGATGCCTTCTAATTACCCGAGTGAATGTTATCCAGGAGAATACACTTGTTTGCTGAAGTTCAAGCCAGTCATTTTGAAACTGATGGTTCTATTATACATCAGTTATACCTTAACATAGGCACTATACGATTAGATTACATTAAATTAAAGTAGAATTTGAGGGGGGAGGCACAACAGCAAAAACTAAGGAGACAGGTCAAAATATAAATAGCATTCAGTTATTTGAGAGGCTAACAGTCTACCAATATTAAAATGACTTTAATATGTCAGTGCCTCTTAGTTTAAATGGATCTGAAGTACACTGTAATAGGTCAATCTCAGATTTGGAAAGTCAAATATCCCATTCCAGTTATTTGATATTCTACTGTGCTATATTTATCCTGTGCATGCAACAAATTCAGGTGCAACCAATGGGTTCCTGTCCAAGAAAATTTACAGTCTAAGCTAGATGTGATTCAGTGCAGGGTAAAGATTACCGTGAAAGGGAGCACCGCTGGGAGAAGTGAGATTTGAATACTAGTTTCCCTGGTTCTTAGCCTGCTCCTGTATCCACTTTTCTCAAAGCAATTTCTGTGGGCAGTTTTGCCTGCATTAGTTGACTAAAAATTTTCTACAGATGGAACGTCTGTTTGTTGTGGAATTCCTGAGCTTTTAACAACTACTGAACCAGGATTTCATTTTGGTTTTTCTTTTTTTGTGGGGGAGGGAGAAAGAAGTACATGTATAGATTGAAAACTAGTGCGAAACCTGCAAGTAATATGTTTGCATTTATCCCAGTGAGTGGTATTTGAGAATTGCCCCTATTATTTATTCATTTTTATTATTTATAAACCACTTATATCCTAAGTGGTTTATATTCAGTTACTTTATCATATTTCCCTATCTGTCCCAGTAGGCTCAAACTCTATCTAGTGTACCTGGGGCGATGAGGGGATTAAGTGATTTGCCCAGGGTCACAAGGAGCAGCGAGGGATTTGAACCCACTGCCTTGTGAAATCAAACAATAAGGTGGTATATAAGTTTCAAGTTTATTAGGTTTTTATATAGCGCCTATCAAAATTCTTTTGAAATTTTGCTGTTATCTTCTATTTATCATTTATAAATCATTCCCTGTTTATTTAATTGCTGTAAACCGAGTTGAGCCTTCTCAGAATGACTCAGTATACAAAGTTAAACTTTAGTTTAGTTTAGTTTATCTAAGCGGTTTTACAATCAGGCACTCAAGCATTTTCCCTATCTGTCCCGGTGGGCTCACAATCTATCTAATGTGCCTGGGGCTATGGAGGACTGAGTGACTTTCTCATGGTCACAAGGAGCAGTGCGGGGTTTGAATGCATGACCCCCGGGTGCTGAGGCTGTAGATCCAACCACCGTGCCACAGGGTTTTGTTTACTCACAATCTATCTATTTAAAATTCTTATAAATCATTTACTTCTTTCCATGCATACCAAACTGGTGCACAATTTCTTAATCCCAATAAAAATTGAATGTTATCATGCCCCCACCTTTACCCTCCCCCTTCCTATCAGCTTTTCAGAATCTTACTTCCAGCACTGTAGACCCCTCCCCTCATACAATTTTCTACTTGGGGAAACAACCAGATTTTCAACTTATTGTGAAACCCCCCTCTACACACAATAATTTAATTTCTGGCACATCTCTTATGGCATCTGACTCTAATTTTAGACCACAACCAACACCACTCCTGCTCTCAGACTCACATGGCACAACTGTCTAACTCGGGGGTCGGCAACCTGCGGCTCCAGAGCCGCATGCGGCTCTTTTCCACCTTTGCTGCGGCTCCGGTAGTGTGTCACGCAGGCATGCACCTTACAAGTCCAGCGTCGCGGCGGGAAATAGCCATGCTGAGCAGTGAGCTCAGCACATACACAGATGAAAGCCTTGCTTGCTGATTGGTCCGGCGGCGCCGTGCCGCCGGACCAATCAGCAAGCAAGGCTTTCATCTGTGTAGTGCTGAGCTCACTGCTCAGCATGGCTATTTCCCGCCGCGACGCTGGACTTGTAAGGTGCCTGAAAAAGAAATCATCCTGGCCGGGGTCGGTGTCATGCTCCGGAGATCTACAGCCTTCCTATCTCCCTCTCCCTTCTACCTGCTTCCGGCCACATCCCCTGCTCCGCGGCTCTCTTTGGCAACTCAGCAGCAGCTTCTGACGTCGGGCCCTACCCTCTGCGAGTCCCGCTTGTTTCAACTTCCTTTTTCCACAAAGGCGGGACTCGTAGAGGGAAGGCCTCGATGTCGGTAGCTTGTCTTGATCACCGCTGCTGACAAGTTGCTGAAGAGATCCGCGGAGCAGGGGGGTGTTGCCAGGTGCAGGTAGAATGGAGAGAGCCAGATGCAGGACTCGTGGGTGAGGGAGCAGAAGAGAGAGAGAAAGAGAGAGGGGAGGGAAACAAAAGGAAATCTTTCATACTGGGCTGGGCCGGAGTGGAGGGAGGGTGGAAAGATTCTAGCTACAGGGTGCAGTAACAAAGGAAAAGGGGGGAAAGCTGAAAATGGAGATAGTGACACAAAGAAGAGAAAGGGTAAGCAGGACCTACTGAATAAGGATAGAGATACAGAGGGGACATGAAGAGAAGGTGAAATAGAGACATAGAAGTAATGCTGAAAAAGTGGGGGGGGGGTGAGATAAAGACATTGAAAGGGCAAATGGTGAACATGGCGTAAAGATAAGGACAGAGACAAATGAAGATTCTGAAAAAGTGGTGAGATAGGGATATAGGTGAGATGGACACAAAGAAGGGTGATGCTGGAAAATAGGTGGAATGGTAATTCTGACAGACACAGAAGGGAAATGCTGGATCAGGGAGAGATGGGGCTCAGGCTGGATGGAATGAGGAGAAATGCCTTGTTGGCCCGGAACTTCCTCTCCTACGTCAGAATTGACGTCAGGGAGCGGAATGCTGGTCAGCACGACGCTTATGCAGAGAAAGCTTGGGACAGCGGTGGCTTGGGGGCTATTCCCCGATGGCGGTGGCAGCAAACCGAGTGGCTTGGGGGAGGGCACAGAGAAAGAAAGAAAAGGGGCAGACAGGGAGACAGAAAGAAGGGGGAACAGGGAGACAGAAAGAAAAAGTTGGGGGAGAGAATGAGGTCTGGAGGAGAGGAAACATACAGGAGGCTGAAAGAAAGGAAGAAAGATTGGATGCACAGTCAGAAGAAGAAAGTGCAACCAGAGACTCATGAAATCACCAAATAGCAAAGGTAGGAAAAATGATTTTATTTTCAATTTAGTGATCCTGTATATAGCATTAAGATAAGAAACAATATATGCAGTGTTAGATTTGTTTTATAATGGTTTTGCGGCTCCAAGTTTTTTTTTCTTTTCGAAAACGGGTCCAAGTGGCTCTTTATGTCTTAAAGGTTGCAGACCCCTGGTCTAACTGAAAGCAGCTCCACAAATGCCCTTAACTAGATTGCAGCTGCTACTAGGTGTATGCCAAGCCAATATTCCTGACAGATATCCTGGGCCTGGGCCATGAAGTACTTGCAGTGCCAGCAAAAGTAGTTTAACCTGAATCCTTGGGTATATTGGTAACCAGTATAAATCATGTTGCAAAGGACATGTTGAAACCCCTTTTGGCTGCTTGAAAATCAACCTAGCAGCAGCATTTTGTAATACCTTAATCGATGAGGCAACCAATCTACCAGTTCCACTTATATTCCTTTACGATAAACTAATACCAGGAGCACTGATGCCTGGACCACCAGTTGAAATATATCCAGCTACAAGAATGAACACAGCTTCTGCATCAGCCTCAATTTTCTTTATGCTGTCAGCACGGTACATGTCACCGCTCCCTCAATCTCTGATCCAGGTTAACACCCTAACTTCCTTACTGCAACACAATATAGGTCATAAGAACATAAGAACATAAGAAGTTGCCTCCACCGGGATCAGACCAGAGGTCCATCGCACCCAGCGGTCCGCACCCGCGGCGGCCCATCAGGTCCATGACCTGTCAAGTGTTCCCTGCCCTAAAAAAACCTATCCTTACTTCTATCTGTATCCCTCAATCCCCTTTTCCTTCAAGAATTTATCCAAACCTTCTTTGAATCCCTGTAGTGTCTTCTGCCCCACCACTACCTCCGGGAGTGCGTTCCATGTGTCCACCACTCTCTGGGTGAAGAAGAACTTCCTGGCATTGGTTCTAAACCTATCCCCTTTCAGTTTCTCCGAATGCCCCCTTGTACTTGTTGTTCCCCACAGTCTGAAGAATCTGTCCCTGTCTACCCTATCTATGCCTTTCAGGATCTTGAAAGGCATAGATCTTGAAAGTTTGTATCATGTCTCCTCTAAGTCTCCTCTTTTCCAGGGAGAACAGCCCCAGCTGTTCTAGCCTGTCGGCATATGAAAGGTTTTCCATACCTCTTACCATTTTCATGTCACATCATTCCTTCTCACTAAAAAAATAATCTATTCTTTTGAAAATTCAAACCCAGCTTTTTTTTTTTTTTTAACAGCTAACCAATTCTTCATGCAAATGTACAACCATCTCTTTCAAATTATTCCCCAAGGGGACAAAGAGTTGTGCATCATTCAGATAAAACAACCCTTTAAATCTCAACCATTTTATTATCTCTCTCAGGAGATGTAGGGAAAAAAAGCACCACAGGAAAATGACTTGATGAAATGAGTGGCAAGAGAGAAGATCCTCAAGTACTATGAAATGCAATCTAAGATCAAGAAAATGTGGCAGAAAGATACAAAAATATTTCCCATCATTTTGGGTTGATTTGATTTTAATACTTAATATACCACTAAAAAACAAAGTATTATAGCAGTTTACAATTCTAAAGACAGCTCATTATTACAAGTTAGAAACTTAAAAACATCTCATTGTACAACAACAATTATTAATATACTAATTATACCATCATATCCTTAGGACCCACTTCAAATATAATCATCTATTTGCAACCCTCATTATCAAATCTAGTAATTAACTATAGAAAAGAACCTCAATAAATAGCTGTTATGCCTAGCATTCTGTCTCTCCTTACTATCCATGTTATAATGTTCATTCCACAGTACATTTTCAGTAAAGAGCTACGTTTTCAATAGCTTACGAAAACCCAAGTAACTTTCCATCAATTGCAATTCAATTGGCAGCTTATTCCACAAGTTAGGTCCATTCAATCTCACTTTATTCAATGAAGGTAATTGAAGCAAGTTCTTCTGAGATGAACACAGAACAAGTATTGGAGCATATTTACCCAATTTATCTGACCAATACTCTAGGACATTCAACTTCAAAGCTTTAAACACTAAACATACAATTTTTAAAGTACTTCCAAGAGTATCTGGAGAGACCGAGATCATACTCTATACACACTGGTTTAGGAATAAGGTTCATCCCAGTCACTGTATGTGCAAAACTAATCCATTTGGAGAGATTGCTCCTGAAACCCTGCTAATCAAGCAGACGACTGTTTACTCAGAAACATAGAAACATGATGGCAGATAAAGGCCAAATGGCCCATCTAGCCTGCCCATCCGTAGTAACCATTATCTCTTTTTCTCTCTGAGAGATCCCACGTGTCTATCCCAGGCCATTTTGAATTCAGTCACAGTCTCTGTCTCCACCACATCTTCTGGGAGACTGTTCCATGCATCTACCACCTTTTCTGTAAAAAAGATTTCCTCAGATTACTTCGGAGCTTATTACCTCTAAACTTCATCCTATGCCCTCTCATTCCAGAGCTTCCTTTCAAATGAAAGAGACTTGACTCATATGCCTTTACATTACGTAGGTATTTAAACATCTCTATCATATCTCCCCTCTCCCACCTTTCCTCCAAAGTATACAGATTGAGATCTTTAAGTCTGTACCCATATGCCTTATGATGAAGACCACATACCATTTTAGTAGCCTTCCTCTGGACTGACTCCATTCTTTTTATATCTTTTTGAAGGTGCGGCATCCAGAATAGGCCTAAGTCTGGTGCCTAAATTTTGTCACAGGAATTAGTGCTTTGTGTGATTCAATACAGGGCACATGTAATGTATAGAATCTCTCTTAGTGCTGATTATTTTCCACATTGAATTTTGAGTGCCACTTACTGAATCCAGTCCCTAATGTCTGTTCTAAGCTCATATCTTACTCCTCTGCTAATCTATTCAAAGGCTGATCTCTCTTCTACCAATCTAACTTTACCATCTGATCACAAAAATCATCAGACTTCATTTTTCTTCTTCTCTGCTCTCTTTCCCCTATCTGTACATGCTGTAACCCTTATTATTGTCTACCTGAAAATTGGACACACTGATGCTGACCAGGGCACTGCCTTGTTCGTCCAGAACCTTAAATGCATTTCTTGTAACAATACTCCTGATTCAAAAATCAAATCAATTGTACGACACATCATCCTTTCTTTCCCATCCATGTGTTAGTTCATCTATAATGGGTTAACTTTTCTGGGTCATGACTAGAAAGCTACACCTAAAATATCATTACTAACCTTCCAGTGTTCAAATTCATTGTAGTTTTAGATTGACACATTTGTTCTTTCTCAACCTTTGTTTAACTTCGATTTACAAAATGGGAAAATAAGACGTATTCAGGCTTCTAGAATGTGCAACCCCAAGAAGCCCAATACACAATTGAAGCAATTCAAACCATTAGCTCCAAGGAAGTGCAGCAGACGGTAAGAGGTGTTAGGTGTATTAGCAAGGAAGATAAAAGGATTAGGATTGCCAGCTGTTTCCATGTCAACAGAGACCAGCCAAACTAATCATGAATGTAAAGTCACTTCCTCTTGCATATATAAACAAGTGATTATACTTCTTTCATGGAAACTGAAACTAAAATGTCCTACAAGTAAGGGAACCAGCACTGTCCTGGGCTCCTGATGACCTGGGAGTTGAGCCACATGTATAGGAAAAGGTATTATTAGAAGCCAAATTAACTGCTTAATTTAACAGCTCACTGAGTTGTCCCTCTTACAGACTGCTTGGGTTTTTGTTTTTTTTCTGGAACAGAAAACAAACATTCAGTCCACCTGGTTTTCAGGTTGATTAAAAGAGCACAATGGTCCAACAACCAGAGCTCTGAAAACTTATCCACTAATTTTTTTTTTTTCCATAAGAAATACTATGCTATATCTACAACACCTACCGTAATGGCAACTTGGTATAAAAATGCTTAAGGTGAACCTCTAATGCTCTAAAGATACAAGGGCCCATCTTACAATACGCCAAAATCTTGACACCACCAATGTGTGGTGGTGTCAAGAACTGCAAACAGGATGCTAGGAATTATTAGGAAATGAATGACCAAGATATGATAATGCCTCTGTGTCCCTGTATGGTGTGACCTCACCTTGAGTACTGCATTCAATTCTTGTCACTGTATCTCAAAAAAGATATACACTTCCCCCTCCCTATTCACGGTTTTGGCGATTGTGATTTCGACTATTTGCAATTTTTTGGCCTGGGTTCCCTCCCCCTAGAGAATCGCTTGGAGGCAGCCCACATCGACCAGAACCGGCCTCGGGACTTGGATCGGGACGAAGAGGAGGAGGCAATTGGAGGAAGAGAAGGCGATCGGAGGAGGAGGGGGACAATCGAAGGAGGAGGAGGTGAGCAGCTGCCCCAGGAGCACAGCCCTCAGCCATAGATGCAGCTCCTGTGGCAACTACATGCACGGGCCTTACCTGGTGGTCTAGCAGTGACGTGGGCAGGAGCGATCTTCCTACACTCATGCCCTTTACAGAGCTGTGCTGTGCACCCATGCTGTGGGTTCCAGCAGTAAATTTCCAGGTATATGGAAGCCAGTGCTATATGGATATTCAGCACTTAACTGGCTGTGAAGTTATGTGGTTATCTTAGTCGGTTAAATGCTGAAAATTGACATTTAAATAGCTAAGTGCTGACTGTCTCTTCAGCATGCCCCCCCAATAACTGGTTTCGGCTTGGGCACTAGCTGGGCATCTTCACTGACACTACTCGATTACGTGCTGCTGAAAATGTCTGGTTAGCCCTGGACAAGCTATTTATATGGCAGGAGCCTCATCTCTTAGCCATTTACAGGCCCAATATTCCAAATGATTTAATAGTTATCTTTGCCCTTTGTGAGCTGTGGCCCCCCAAAAATCATTGAAAACTCTTACCATTTGAACAGTCTGTGCCAGTCCAATTAGGATCACAAGTGCAAGTGCCACTTTCCTGAAGATAAGTCCCATGGCCTGAGCACTGGTCTGGGCACGTGGTCTTCAGTATCTCACAATGGGTGCCACCCCATCCTGGGTTACAGTGGCATTCACCGTGGCTACAAACTCCATGGTTAGAACAGGTTGAATCTAGACAATCAGCTACAGAAAAGAAAATAAGAGATTATCAATTTTATTGACATCTAACTAAAATAGACTATTAGAAAGAATTCAGATTTATGATTGATGGATAAAAGTTTGACCACACACAAAAAAAGAAAACCATATGATTTCACAAAATACTAAAAGTGGCAGAAAAACAATGGGAACAACAACAACAAAAAAACACAGACTATCCAGGAATTTCCAAGATAAAAACTTGCATGGGCGGTGTTTCAAACACAATAGCTTTTATCAGGGGGCAACCAACCAACCAATAAAGGTGATAAAAAACAAAGAGGTAATACAAGAAAATCTTCTTTACAGGCCCCCCTCCATATTTGTGGATTTAGGACTTGTAACCTTGGTTATTCGTGAGTTTCTAAACCCGTGTTGACTTTGGCACTTTCTCTGACATCACTTCCGAGAGGAAGTGATGTCAGAGAGAGCTCCGGAGGCGATGCGGGCAGCAAATTCTTCACTGTTCAACTGAAGTTAAAAAGGTACAGGGAAGGGGCACGGTGGCATGTGCGCATGGCAGGGGGGCAGGAAAGAGGGTGGGAGAGGGGCGCCACCGCCCCAGGTACTGGTCGCCCTCGCTACACCACTGAACATGACTTCTGCTTCCTGCCTCCTCAGTTCTGTATGGTACATATAAAAAATGCAAAGTGCAGACAACTGTCCAGGGCAGGGGTGTCAAATGTCAGTCCTTGAGGGCCGCAATCCAGTCGGGTTTTCAGGACTTCCCCAATGAATTTGCATGCACTGCTTTCATTGTATGCTAATAGATCTCATGAATATTCATTGGGGAAATCCTAAAAACCCGACTGGATTGCAGTCCTCGAGGAGGGACTTTGACATCCCTGGACTAGGGGCAGCTACCCTCCTGGAGAGAATTTGCCCTGGCATCATAAATGGCACATTTGCAGGCTCCATCATTATTTTTTCTTTGTAATAGCTAATGACTTGACTTCTACAGGGGACTCCTTAGGCTCAACACAATATGAAATTTCACAGAGTTTCTCCTTGTAGCTGGCCATAGTTGCAGAGAGAGAATGAGGGTCAAGATAAGGAAATTGGGTCATTAGGGCATAGACAGGGGGTGGGTAAGCAGAGTGGGCAGACTTGATGGGCTGTAACCCTTTTCTGCCGTCATCTTCTATGTTTATGTTTCTATGTTTATGTAAGTCTGCCACTGCATTCTCCGCTTTCTGCATCTCATTATTATTACTATTCAGACCCATCTCATTATATAGTACATGCAGAAATACATAAGAAATTCAAAATGAATGAAATGACTAAGGTATAGATTCATAGCCGGAAATGCAAGTCCAGATAAAGGTTGGCTCCCTCAGTTTAAAACAGGGGTGCACAACCTCTGTACTGAGAACCCACAGCCAATCAGAATTTTTACATCAAATATGCATGAAATATATTTGCATGTACTGTATATACAAATCTCATATGTACTCATTATGGAAATCCTGAAAACCTGACTGGGCTGCGCAGTCCTTGAGGATCAAGGTTGTACACCCCTGCTATAAAGCAATTTGGGAGCATGGAAGCAGCAGCTTGAAAAGTATATTAGTGCCAAAAAAGGCCCGTGGGAGCAAAACCAAAAGTGAAAAAAATTACTGACTATAGGATTTTAAAAGTGGGGGACCCTTGGCACACCCTCAGAAACCCTTAGTTTTGCTGAATTCAGACCCACACAGATTTTCCCGTAGACAGAAATGAGCTGTACTTGCAGATCTGCCAAGCAAAGGATGGCTCCAGTAACTTGTCTCTTCAGGCTGTCTTTTATTCAGGTTCCAAAAACCTGAAACCCTCGACCCCTCACTCTTCCACCCAATTCTTCGGGGAGGGGGAGGAGAATGCAGCCAAGCTCCCCCAAGCCTCCCCACCAGTCACGGAGGTCAAATCAGCCTGCGCTCAAGCACCTGACTCCGCATGGACAAGAACTGCTCCCAGAGGACCTGGCTCCGAGCTCTCAAGTGTTATGCAGGCCGGTCAGGCAGGTACTCTTTTAAAAGAGTGGCCCTCCTGGCTATAGATCCCAGAACTACTGGGAACCTCTTAGCACAGGGAAACCTTGATAAAAAATAAAATTGGGTTATTTATTTATTTTAAAAATTTATGCATCGCTTAAATCTAAGCGATGTACAAAACATTTGCATAATTTCAAACACAAACAAACATTATAAAATGCAGTAAACAAATAATTCTTCCCCCACAAATGTCTTCAATACAGAACTCTTTAAAACTAAAACAAATAACCACAGAGTTAAAGAAAGGCGTCCACAAGGCATCCAAAAATAAAAAAAAGCTAGTGCAGAGCAGACAAAAAGACATTTTCTTAACTCATAGAGTTAAACTGAGGAGAGGAGGGTGCTCCCAGAAAGACACGGGAACAAGTTGGGGTGCATAACCCATCCATAAAGAATCATATGCTGTTTGCACAAGAAGCACCTTTTACTACATCTAACATTTATGGTGGCATTGATTTTAACCTTCCCCTCTTCCCTTTCCCCTTGAGGCTGTAGCACGATCTGGTTTATTGTAAAATGGGCAAGTATATTCTGGTAATGATGAATTATAAGAGAGATGGCAATTACATCCAGGGAACTCTAGGTTTCCTCCAGGTGAGAAAAAAAATACAAATGTTTATGGAGGTGAGGTTTATTTTTTTTAAATAAATATTACAATAATTCTTAATGTATATTCTGCTGTTTTTTCGTGTGTTTTTTTAAAAAAAAAATAGAATTCAGCAATAAAACCAAACCTATCTGGTTGTTGAAGCACAGAATTCATAAATGAAAGGGAATAAAGCAAAGCCTTTTCCTGGGATTCAAGTTTATACTGCAGCAATTCTCTTTGAACTCCCTGCATAAATCCACAAAAGCTTTTCACCTTAGATAAAATCCTCTTTTGAACTGCACTAGAAGATTTGTTCTCAGGATCAGCTGAAGATGAAAGACTTCAAGCTTGACAATCATTTAGATAATTGAAAATCTTGCTATCATTTGTAATTATACTGAATTACATCAAGACGGACTTCAGGTTTCAGGTCCTTGCTCTCTGTTCTTCCTAATCACAAGGCAACAAGTATTGAATTTTCTAAAATAACCAGTATCAGCTGAACTAATCCAGTACCTGTGAATTTTAACAGCTATGCACAGGGCCCTCAACCTGTTGTTTGAGAAATAAATGAGTCGAATACTCTCTATCATTCTTAATTCACTTTAATGTGCTTTGGATGATGAGATTTAATTTAGCAATCTGACTCAATAAAACTTTACACTTGTAGGGTCAATGGTCTGAAAATTTAATTCCAGAGGCTTAATTGCATTACTTTGTACATGCAGATCAATAAAATCTATTTGATTGAGGAAGGAAAATGGTACTTTTTCGTACCGGAAAAAAACAAAACAAAAACGGACTGCACTTTACACAGCACCATCATGAATATCTTCATTACATCTCAGAATGTGAAAATGATATATCATCTTTCACTGGCATCTATTTGAATCAGCAATTTCACCTCTACGTAGGTTTTGAAATGCTGCTAGGTGCAATAGACCATTGCTCTCTTCTGCAACTTGGAAAATCATTTGCATCTAATCTCTTTGTTTGAAGACATACTCTTAATTCACTCCCAAATAAAATTATTCCCCTTCACTCCCCTAAAAAAATTAGCAACTAATGAGACTTCCAACTAAGCTATGTACTTTAATTGCTTTAAACCGCCCCACCCCCAAATAATTTGCCTTGGTTAGAAATAAAATTGAAATAATAAAAAATTTTGAAGGCGTGATATCTACATTGCGGCAGAGCATGCAAATATGTGCTGTACCCAAGGAGCTTGTACTCAATTTTCAAAGGAATACAGTGTGGGTAAGCAATCTTTGAAAAATGTACATATATATATTTTTTTAAAATCTGGTTAACTATATAATTCCTTTGAAAACTGTCCTCAGGTAGACTAACTTTCAAAGCTGTTGATAGGGATGGGGCAGGATTGGCAACTACGTACATAGTTTTCAATGCTACATATTTTTATTTGGATTTAGCTCACAGCAAATTACATTTGGGTATATTGGGTACAGGCAGTCCCCGGGTTAAGAACAAGTTACGTTTTTAAAGCTGTTCTTAAATAAGATTTGTATGTAACTCAGAACTTGTACATTTTAAGATTCTTGCTGCTTATCTCTGCTCCCAGCTGACAAAAGGGTCAACTTTCCCTACAGTGTTCCCTCTAAGGTACAGCATGCACAGCCACACACTGTTCGTCATGTGGCAATCCATCGTTCCTGAACCTGCTGCAGGAGAAGTGTAGGAGTCTATGCCACTGGAAATACTGCTCAGTGAAATCAAATGAAGCCGCAAGGGTGCTCTTAATGTATGAGCCATACTTAACTTTGGGCATCTGTAACTCGGGAACTGCCTGTACATCCATGTCCTCAGATGTCTTACAAAACTAAAGCAGCGATGAGCAACCATGGTCCTCAAGGGCCACACTGAGTCAGGTTTTCAAGATTTCCACAAGGAATATTTGCATGTATTACTTCCACTGTATGCAATAGCTCTCATGCTTATTCATTGTGGAAATCTTGAACACTGATTGTGTTGTGTCTCTTGAGGACCGTGGTTGCCCACCCATGATTGAAAGGGTCTGTTTAAGAACATAAGAAAAGCCTTACTGGGTCAGACCAATGGTCCATCAAGCCCAGTAGCCCATTCTCATGGTGGCCAATCCAGGTCCCTAGTACCTGGCCAAAACCCAAGGAGTAGCAACATTCCATGCTACCGATCCAGGGCAAGCAGTGGCTTCCCCCTTGCCTTTCTCAATAACAGACTATGGACTTTTCCTCCAGGAACTTGTTCAAACCTTTCTTAAAACCAGCTATGCTATCTGCTCTTACCACAACCTCTGGCAATGCGTTCCAGAGCTTAACTATTCTCTGAGTGAAAAAATATTTCCTCCTATTGGTTTTAAAAGTATTTCCCTGTAACTTCATCAAGTTTCCCCCTCTTTGTAATTTTTGACGGAGTAAAACATTCAATCCACTTGTACCCGTTGAGGATTTTGTAGACTTCAATCATATCTCCCCTCAGGTGTCTCTTTTCCAAGCTGAAGAGCGCTAACTTTTTTTAGTCTTTCCTCATATGAGAGGAGTTCCATCCCCTTTATAATCTTGGTCACTCTTTCTTGAACCTTTCCTTGCTATAGCTTGAACCTATTCTTGCTCTTCCTTGAACCTTGCTATATCTTTCTTGAGATAAGGAGATCAGAATTGAACACAATACTCAAAGTGAGGTCGCACCATGGAGCAATACAGAGGCATTATAATATTCTTAGTCTTGTTAGCCATCCCACATTCACCACATTCAGAAAAAAAACCTGAAGACCCACCTTTTTGACAATTAACTGTTTCAGCTTCTGTATAGCACCCCTACTTCTAGATCCCTCCTTTTGCTTCTCCATTCCCCCGTCCCCAATTGCTTTCCTCTTTGAACTGTCGCCTTGAGCTTGTAGAGGTTTGTGCGACTCACAAATGGAAGATTAGATTAGATTAGATCCCTTTTTTAATAATTAATAGCATCTTGTTTGCTTTTTTGGGCGCCATACATTGGGCGGAAAGTGTCAGCATATTGTCTACAATGACAGCCAGATCTTTTTCTTGGTGCTGACCCCCAAGATTATTCTTCCCAATGTGCATCACTTTGCATTTGTCCACATTAAATTTCATCTGCCATTTGAATGCTCAGTCTTCTAATTTGTAAGGTCTGCTTGCAATTTTTCACAATCCGTATGTGTTTTAACAACTTTGAACAGTTTAGTGTCATCTGCAAATTTATTCACTTTACTTGTCGTTCCAGATCATTTATAAATAAGTTAAATTAAATAGCATCTACAGCACTTCACTATTTACCCTGCACTATTGAGAAAAATGTTGATTTAACCCTACCCTCTGTTTTCTGCCCAATAACCAAAAACCTAATCCACAACTGAACATTGCTTTCTATCCCATGACTCTAATTTTCTCAGGAGCATCTCATGAGGAACTTTGTCAAAAGCTTTCTGAACATCTAGGTACATTACATCAACCGGTTTACCATTATCCACATGTTTATTCACACTTTCATAGATGTTAATTAAACATATAGGTGAGGCAAGATCTCCCTCAGCTAAACTCATGCTGACTCTGTTCCATTAAATCATGTTTGTCTACATGTTCCACAATTTTATGCTTTATTTTGCCCAGCACTGAAGTCAGGCTTAATGGTCTGTAATTTTCTCGATCTCCACTGGAACCTTTTTTAGAAATCAGCATATCATTGACCACCTTCCAATCTTCAGGTACTACTAATGATTTTAGCGACAGATTACAGATCACTAACAGCAGGTCAGAAATTTCATGTTTGAGTTCTTTCAGTATCCTGGAATGTATACCATCCGGTCCAGGTGATTTATCATTTTTCAACTCATCAATTTGGCTTAGTACATCTTCCCCATATTACCTTTGGTTGCATCACAGAAAAGCTTTATATCAAATGTATGACCCTTTACAATAACTCCCCTCAAAATATCAAATTAATCAACTTCTGAGATACCAGGTAGACACTACAAGATACTTCAAAGCATCTCTCAAGCTGCAAGCTGCCAATCCATTACAAACAAGCAGGATTCCTGCAATGTTCTGTCCCAGATAGAGTGAGCTTGAATACAGTCTTAACAAAAAAACTTTAATAATTGGGTTCAGCTTGTTGAAAGGGTATTCTCAAATCTGTAATATTAGCCTCCAAAGTTCAGAAATGGAAACATCAAGAGGAAAAGAAGGAACAGACCGTTCAGATCAAACAGTGCTCTTGGGAAAACAACTATAGGCAGTTTCCGAGTTACTTGTAGTTAAGAATTCAGCTGTGGCTTTATTGGATTTCAGAGAGCAGTGTATCTAGTGGCATAGACTCCTACACTTCTCCTGTAGCAGATTCAGGAATGATGCATGGACACATTAAGAACAGTGTGTGGTTGTGCATGCTGTACCTTAAAGGGAACACTGGCAGGGACAGTTGGCCCTTTTGTAAGCTGGGAGCAGAGGTAAACAGCATGAATCTTAAAATGTACAAGTTCTGAGTTACACGCAAATCTGACTTAAGAACAGCTTTAAAAACTCATTCTTAACTCGAGGATGGCCTGCACTTTACAAGGCCCTATAGAATCAATACAGCTCCTCTTTGCAATTGAGGTTCCAGCCCTTTCATTCCCCTGAAAAGATAATCACGTGTAATACAATACAAAGTAGGTACCAAGTGTTCTTAGGTTACCTATTTTCATAATTACCTTCTTCACAGTTTTCTCCTTTATATCTAGAGTTGCAAGCACAAGAGCCCATGATGCAGATCCCACGGCCCCCACACTGGGGATCAATACATTGGGTAGTAGGCACATCACACTCTGTACCCTTCCAGCCACTGAAGCAAAGACAACGCCCTTTAGAATATTGACCATTTCCACTACACAGTATTGGGCAGGCTGCTGTGAAATAACACATGGCAGAAGAAAATTAATAACCTTTCCAATCAAATTTAGGAAAGGAGAAAAGTCAATGAAACGAGTTGCATTTTTTGGCACAACAGAATCTTGTGTTCTACAGTTTGCATTTATTTACTGAAGAGCATCTAAAAATCATATACCTCTTGAACAATCAGGGCCCAGGAATCCAGGAAAACAATGGCATGATCCAGAAACGCATTCTCCATTTCCATGACAATTTCGGGGACATTCAACCACAGACTCTAAAGAAAAGTGTAAATATAATGCTTATAATGTTTGACAGCTCCAACATGACTAATAACCTATTTCCATCACTATACTTATATGTTTGGCTGGCATGTTCAGTAATCTGTATTCAGTAAACAACTCCTTATATAGTAATTATTGACTATAGTATCCTCTAAAGAAAGGTGTGTATATTATGCATGCTCTACCCACAGTTCACACTTAAATAGTCTATAGGTCTAACAGGTCTATATTATGATTGTAACTTCTATAGTGGCAAATTCATAAAGTACTTATGTAAACATGTGTTGTGATAATGTAGCAAAAGTAGGGTTGTATATGAAATATAATATGTGGATAACCCTGTTGGGATTCTATCATGATATCATAGACTCTTAATGCAATAACAATTCACTGTTATTCATACAAGAATATTTCCAATCTATGTAAACTGCTTAGGATATAAGCAGTATATAAGAACTAACAATAAATAAATAAGTCCTTCCTGTGTCCTCTCCCTCCTTCACCTTGATTCTATAGGATAGTGTTCCAAATCTTCCTGTTTGCTTTTTCAGGCCCACCCTACGTTCCCCATAGCAACTGGAAAGCACTGTGGAACACATTAGGGGAGAGGCAGGGACTGAGAACTCAAACAGCGGCAGTGAATGGCAGAGATGAGCCTCTGCTCCTTTCTACAGCCCTTGCCATCCTGTCTACTGGGCTCTTCTATGTTGTGCTCTGTTTCCTTGGAGGGACAGTGTCCAGGCACTACATGTTTGGGGAGGAAGGGGGATTTAAGGGGAGAGGAGAGGGCATAGTCATCCAGAGCTCACATGAGCTAATGATTTGTTAGGAAGAAAATGGGGTGAAAGCTGAAAAAGGGTGATGAGAAGTTGTGAATGCTGGTGTCGACAGAAGGGGCAAACGCTTGTAGTAGAGACCTAAGGGCCGCCGCGCGAGCGGACTGCTGGGTACGATGGACCACTGGTCTACCCAGCAGCGGCAATTCTTATGTTCTTATAAGATTACAATGTGGTAATAAGCACTACTACAGTTGTTGCTTGGGAGCACATTGTACGTGGTAACAGTGGCGAACTTACGAATGGGCCCAAGTAGGCCTGAACCCATTCAGCTTGAGCTCAGGCCAACCCCAAATTCAGGCATCTTTGTTATGGCATGAACCTCCATGCTGCTCTCCCCCTCCCCCCATGCATGCTCATTTTTCACGCATGCATGAAAACTGAGCATGTGCAAGAGGAGAGAGGTCGGCACAGCACAGAATGTGTACAGTGCTGTCAATGAGCTGTTGTTTCTGCCTGAGGACCTCTGACAGCTGTCAGGGGTGGGGTTCCTTGCCAGCTCAGGTATTTATTTGTTGGGAGTCACTGGTGCAGGAGCAGGTGTAGGGGCAGAATGTGTGTGTGTGTGTGTGGGGGGGGGGATTGCGTGCCCATCTACATCAGGCTGAGGCCCACCCAAAATATCATGTCTGGCTATGCCTTTGTGTGGGAAGAGAAGACCAAACCTGTCATTGGAAGGAGAGGAAGGAGAAAGTTTAAGGTATGAGGGAGAAACTGGTAAGGGAGATGAAAAGATGGCCAAGAACTTAAGAATAATGACCTGTGATAAGGGGAGGGAGAAAATACTAATAGGGTGATGGAGAAAGAATGGATAATGAAAGCAAGGGGGACAGGTATTAGGAAGAAATAGATAAAAAATAACTAAGGAGTAAGGGGGAGAAATGGGACTGGGGAAGAGGTAGAAAGGGAGATGAAGGGGCAGGAAGAAGGACTGAGAGAAAGAAAACACTGGGAAAGGGACAGAGGAGCCAGAGTGAAGTAAGAGAGGACCTGTGATGGGGAGAGAACATAAGATATGCCATGCTGGGTCAAACCCAATTCCACTGAGCCCAGCATTCTGTCTTCAACAGTGTCCAAAGTAGGTCACAAGAACCTGGTAGGATCCCAGAGGATATATTCACTTCTTGTTACTTCACGCAAATCAATAAGGGGAAGGAGGAAGAAAAGGAGAGGATGATAATGAGGGACAAGATAAAAAATACTGGTTTTTGTTTTTGAGAGGAAAGGGTGGGAAGAGGATGCCTTAAAGATAATGAAGTAAGGATGAGAGAACACAAGAGAAAGATAGAGAAGTCTGATGAAGTCTCAATGCAGGATCTACCGGCTTGAAATATTCAGACTTCAGAGCAAAGACAGTGAGAATGAGGCACACACAGGCAAAAAATGTTTTTCTTCTCTTCCTGACAAGAGGGAAAAGGGGTGAAGGAGGAAAGAAGTGCATAAAATTTGTCAATTTTCCACAGTGTGCTATGAGACCATGAGAAGTGAACAAACTTGAAAGCTTTCCACATAAAAAAGGTGAGCAACACTGCACATTGGTTCTGTATAAGCAAGTACCGTATTTTCGCGGATATAACGCGCACCATTGTAAAACGCGCACAGGGGTATAGCGCGCAGAAATCACGATGATATGTACAAAAACTTTTCTATACCGCGCTCAGGCATATAACGCGCATGCTGCCCGACTCTCCTCTGGCCACCCCGACTCTCCTTTCGCTCTCCCCGACTCTCCTCTGGCCACCCCGACTCTCCTTTCGCCCTCCCCGACTCTCCTCTGGTTGCCCCGACTCACCCTGACTTTCGGTGCACTGCCCCGCCTCTCCGTTCCTGTCCCCCTTGAAGTCCTGTCCCCCCTTGAAGGTCTGCCTGTCCCCCCTTGAAGATCTGCCTGTCCCCCCTTGAAGTCCTGTCCCCATCCTGAAAGCCTGATGCCCCCCCTCGACGTCCGATTCTTCTCCCCCCTCGGCAGGACCACTCGCACCCCCACCCCGAAGGACCGCCGACTCCCCGACAATATTGGGCCAGGAGGGAGCCCAAATCCTCCTGGCCACGGCGACCCCCTAACCCCACCCCGCACTACATTACGGGCAGGAGGGATCCCAGGCCCTCCTGCCCTCGACGCAAACCCCCTCCCCCCAACGACCGCCCCCCCCCCCAAGAACCTCCGCCCGTCCCCCAGCCGACCCGCGACCCCCCTGGCCGACCCCCACGACACCCCCACCCGCCTTCCCCGTACTTTGTGTAGTTGGGCCAGAAGGGAGCCCAAACCCTCCTGGCCACGGCGACCCCCTAACCCCACCCCGCACTACATTACGGGCAGGAGGGATCCCAGGCCCTCCTGCCCTCGACGCAAACCCCCCTCCCTCCAACGACCGCCCCCCCCCAAGAACCTCCGACCGACCCGCGACCCCCCTGGCCGACCCCCCCACCCCCCTTCCCCGTACCTTTGGAAGTTGGCCGGACAGACGGGAGCCAAACCCGCCTGTCCGGCAGGCAGCCAACGAAGGAATGAGGCCGGATTGGCCCATCCGTCCTAAAGCTCCGCCTACTGGTGGGGCCTAAGGCGCGTGGGCCAATCAGAATAGGCCCTGGAGCCTTAGGTCCCACCTGGGGGCGCGGCCTGAGGCACATGGGCCAAACCCGACCATGTGTCTCAGGCCGCGCCCCCAGGTGGGACCTAAGGCTCCAGGGCCTATTCTGATTGGCCCACGCGCCTTAGGCCCCACCAGTAGGCGGAGCTTTAGGACGGATGGGCCAATCCGGCCTCATTCCTTCGTTGGCTGCCTGCCGGACAGGCGGGTTTGGCTCCCGTCTGTCCGGCCAACTTCCAAAGGTACGGGGAAGGGGGGTGGGGGGGTCGGCCAGGGGGGTCGCGGGTCGGTCGGAGGTTCTTGGGGGGGGCGGTCGTTGGAGGGAGGGGGGTTTGCGTCGAGGGCAGGAGGGCCTGGGATCCCTCCTGCCCGTAATGTAGTGCGGGGTGGGGTTAGGGGGTCGCCGTGGCCAGGAGGGTTTGGGCTCCCTTCTGGCCCAACTACACAAAGTACGGGGAAGGCGGGTGGGGGTGTCGTGGGGGTCGGCCAGGGGGGTCGCGGGTCGGCTGGGGGACGGGCGGAGGTTCTTGGGGGGGGGGGCGGGCGGTGGGGGGAGGGGGTTTGCGTCGAGGGCAGGAGGGCCTGGGATCCCTCCTGCCCGTAATGTAGTGCGGGGTGGGGTTAGGGGGTCGCCGTGGCCAGGAGGATTTGGGCTCCCTCCTGGCCCAATATTGTCGGGGAGTCGGCGGTCCTTCGGGGTGGGGGTGCGAGTGGTCCTGCCGAGGGGGGAGAAGAATCGGACGTCGGGGAGTCGGCCGGGCAAGAGGGCTTGGGCTCCCTCTTGCTCCGATCGTGGATGCGGGTGCGGGTGGGAGCGCGTGCGAGCGGTCGTTTGGAGTGGGGGTGCGAGCGGTCCTGCTGGGGGGGTGAATCGGGCGTCGGGCGGGGTGGGAACTATGTTTAAAAACTTTTGTATACCGCGCTCAGGCATATAACGCGCGAGGGGTATGCGCGGTATGTAAAATCACGTATAACGCGCGCGTTATATCCGCGAAAATACGGTAATTTTTATGCAAGTCATTCTTGACATTTCCTATCCTTTCATATTCTGCATCCGAGATGCATCTTGGAATTGTTATGCTGCATTTTTCCTATAAAAATTTGATGATTAGGCTTACCTATAACAATAGTATTAAATGACACCTGCTCGGGATTTTTTCCATCATTATAAAAAGCTAGATGCCAAATTCCAGAGGCCAGATACTGAATAAAACCAGCCTCGTGGACACTGATGGATCTTGTCTGCCTTCCTGCTCTCTCCGGCTCCAGCAAGTCCCACTTTTCTCTTGCGATCAGCCTACTACCATCCAAAAGTTCCACAAAGTCGTACTGCAAACAGCAAAGTTACAAACGCCTGATGAATATGTTTCACATAAAAACAAACATTCCTTAATTATTCTATTTCATTAAAAAAAAAGACGAAGGGGCTCCTTTTACAAAGGTGCGCTAGCGTTTTTAGCGCACGCAGTGGATTAGCACGCGCTGTAGTGCGCGCTAGCTTAAAAACTACCACCTGCTCGAGGAGGCGGTAGCGGCTAGCGCGCACTATTCCGCGCGTTAAAGCCCTAACGCACCTTTGTAAAAGGAGCCCTAAGTAGTAAGAATCTAATTTTAAATAAGATATTCCAGTTCCTTTTAAGCTCATATTTTAAACTTTTGATGATGTTGCGTCATCATTCTTGTAATTAGCACCTATATAAACATTTTCAGGGCAATTCTATGAAGTACACACTAAGGACTCCTTTCACTAAGCTGCAATAGCGTTTTTAGCGCACGCAGGATTTTTAGCGTGTGCTAAACCCACACTACGTGGCTCGAACTAACGCCAGATCAAAGCTGGTGTTAAGGTCTAGCGCGCACGGCAATTCAGCGTGTGAAAGAACCGCTATCGCAGCTTAGTAAAAGGAGCTCTAACAGTTACATACCGATTATATGTATATTTCACT
Source organism: Geotrypetes seraphini (assembly GCF_902459505.1). Lineage (NCBI taxonomy): Eukaryota > Metazoa > Chordata > Amphibia > Gymnophiona > Dermophiidae > Geotrypetes > Geotrypetes seraphini. The sequence continues at coordinate 192,478,305 of NC_047084.1, read as the reverse complement.
AGAAAAAAAAAAATGACACACATGGACATATTACCAAGATTCCACTTCCATACATTCTGTAAATATATGTGTATCGTAAAAGCAAGTATTTGAGAGGTAGGGCAGTACTCACACTTACTTCATAAGGATTATAGAACAGTTAAGTTACATCCATGTGTCTGGAATCTATAGCTGACGTAACAGCTCATGCCTAACTCATGGGCACATAGTTTAATACTTAAGCTAACATTCTATAAAACAGAGGTCTCAAAGTCCCTCCTTGAGAGCCGCAATCCAGTCAGGTTTTCAGGATTTCCCCAATGAATATGAATGAGATCTATGTGCATGCACTGCTTTCAATGCATATTCATTGGGGAAATCCTGAAAACCCGACTGGATTGTGGCCCTCAAGGAGGGACTTTGAGATCCCTGCTATAAAAGGAAAGTAGGCACCTATGTACCTTTATAGAACAGGCTCCCACCCAGGTCTCCCCCATTATATTTGTGCAAAAATGGATATCTCCCACCCATAAACCAATCATACTGAGGTTATCTGGAAGCTAAGTTGTACATTTCATATTACATATGTCCTAATCATTAACTTTCAGGATCGCTGCCTCCTGTACTAAGGAGTAATTCAGTTTCCCTGATTACTGGACATGTTTCACTTCTGTGATGTGCACAGTTACCCAAACTAGATATCAATGAAATGAGAAGTGGATGACGTCAGACAAAAGTTATGTCACTTGAAGACCAAAAATAAAACCAGTGAATGGGGCAGTCTGTTTTGAAATGAGGTGAATTTGTGGTTTGAGTTCTAAAACAGAAAAGCATTAAGATGAGAACAAAATTGAAAATAAGCCATTCCTTTGATTTTTCCCATTTGATTTCCATAGTATTTACATCAAAGGTCCACTCTACATCGATTTTAAAAAAAAACAAACAAACAGGTTTTTAATGCTCTAAAGTGTTTTATCAAGCAGGCACAAAAGAAGAACTCCTTGTCTTGGGATAAAGATGCACAACAGAAGAAAAACAAGGCGGATGTCTCAATCAACTGGAATGGGTCTTTATTTAAATTGTACAAATGTTAAAAGAGTCCCAACAAGGATCCCTGTTTTGGTGCTACTAAATAACGGCTTCTTCACGGGACACTGATGTAACATATAAAGAAACAACATCAATATCATAAAATCAATATCAAGGGATTCTTGTTGGGACTCTTAACATTTGTACAATTTAAATAAAGACCCATTTCGGTTGATTGAGACATCCGCCTTGTTTTTCTTCTGTTGTGCATCTTTATCCCAAGACAAGGGGTTCTTCTTTTGTGCCTGCTTGATAAAATACTTTAGAGCATTAAAAACTTGGTTGTTTTTTTTTAAATCCACCTTGTCTTTCTCCTAAAGTGTTTTATGCCATTTTAATTCTGTAGCTCCTGATGTAGGCACCAGGCTTACCTTTTTGTAACTCATTCAGATGCTAAATATTGGGGATTAGGCAACTTATAAATATAAAGAACAGAGTAAAGAATATGCAGAATTTAATATGCCAGTGACCTCATAATCTAAACTTCTCCGACACCCACATGCATCACAGTAGTGGTGTGATTGTCAAAGATGAAACTCATGCTCAGGAACCCTCTCTCTTTAATGCAAAAGCATAATATACTCATCAATTATATGAGACTTTCATTAGAAAAGAGCTCTTGGCTTCCTCTGACTCAGAAATAACCTGTGTTTGGTTCTGGTGGCTACATCTCAAAAAGGACAAAACAGGCTAGAAATAGATCCACCGACAGTCAACCAAAATTAAGTGAGTTTGCAACAGAAGTCATATGAAATTAGCAAACCCTAGAGAGGAGAAGAAGTGGGGAAATATGAAAGAGATAAAAAAATACCTAAAAGGTATTAATGCTCAAGAAATCTAATCTACTCAGAATTTCTGAATTGCACTTATCCAATACAGGTTCAAGGTAATTTAGAGAGGTGACTAGAAAGGTTAGGGCTCTTCAGCTTGGAAAAGAGATGGCTGAGGGGAGATATGATTGAAGTCTACAAAATCCTGAGTGGTGTAGAAGCGGATCAATTTTTTTACTGCATCAAAATTTACAAAGACTAGGGGACAAGTTACAGAGTAATACCTTTAAAACCAATAGGAGGAAATATTTTTTCACTCAGAGAATAGTTAAGCTCTGGAATGCGTTGCCAGGGATGTGGTAAGAGCAATTAATGTAGTTGGTTTAAAAAAAAAAAAAGTTTGGACAAGTTCCTGGAGGAAAAGTCCATAGTTTGCTGTTGAGACAGACATGGGACTGTAGCATGGAATGCTGCTACTATTTGTTTTTTTTCCAGGCACTTGTAACTTGGATTAACCTCTACGAAGATGGGATACTGGGCTAGATGGACCATTGGGTCTGACCCAGTAAGGCTATTCTTATGTTCTTACAAGGTAAGAGGCCCATGCAGGGACATGACAAAGGTTACTGAAAGAGGTGCTGGGATGTAATACAAGTATAGAAAGCTAACCAGGTAATAAGTATAGAAACCCAACCAGGTCGTGAATGTGCAAGACCGGAGGGTTAGGACTTCGATGGGAAGATAGGACTTCAATGGGAAACCAAGGTGGCAAGGGGGCCCCTTCTGGTGACTCAGACAGGCCGTGACCTGTTCGGGCCGCCGCGGGAGCGGACTGCTGGGCAAGATGGACCTGTGGTCTGACCCAGCGGAGGCACTGCTTATGTTCTTATGTTACATTACATTGTCATAAGGTTACAATACATTGTAGTGTAAAGGGTACATTGTTGTAAGAGGCTGTCCAGAGAGTGCAGGACAGAGTTGTTTTTTTGGAGCCAATATAAAGGACGTTCTGTAACAGAAAATATGTTCTCTTAAGCTTCCACAACTGACATCATGCTTGTTTCAATTTTCTGGGTCTCACTATGTTTGGTCATGTAAAACCGACGTTTCAGCCATAGTGCTGTGGCTTTCTTCAGGGTATGCTGTGAGGTCTGCAGTTTGTCTTTAAATATAGTGGTTCCTCAAACCTGATTGGTTGGGGTTTGAAGTGGATGAGACAGGAAAGTCTGTCGGTCACCAATTTTGGTGGGAAAATCCATTGGTCTCTTTTTCCCAATGAATGGAAAATTCTCTGGTGAGTTTAAAGATGTTCTCCCTGGATTTTCCTGCCAAAATCCAAATTGGTGACCAACACACTTTTCTGCCTTTGGTTTTAAAGGCATACACATTAAACATTTACTAGTTATATTTATTGTACCAAATGGGTTAAGTTGCCTATTTTATTTACCCTGAAAACAAGAGGTTGCCAAGTATTTGGCAATCAGTTTAATATGGATTTGATATCGTTTGGGTATTTTGTTCACCTGAGTAGATATCTTGCACCACTGAAATCCTAGAAGCTGACTCAGAGTTGAGAACCCCAAAACAGTTTCAACCCATGCTCTTACAATGCACCCTTTAAACTTGCAACCCTTCTATTTTTCAGTCACAAATTTTGTATTGTATATAGGCCTTCTCAGGTTAACATCTGTGATTCTCTCTGATCAGCTCCCTTTACTAGTATTTCTTTTTCATACCATATTCTTGACAGTAATTTAAACAATTTAATATTTATCTTGACAAGGCTAAATACTGACATTCTCTTCCCTTTAGTGTATCATACAATACTGTTGACACATATAATTTTGCCTTTCAACTACATTTCAATAGATATTGCAAGGCATATTGATTCTGGCTTCCTGTCCTCAAGGTAATCAAGCATAAAGCCATGTGAGGCTCTAACACATACTGATAACCATCTTTGTGATTCACCGTAAGATCTTGATAGCCTATCAAAATACATTTAAAACATCTTAGAAATATGGAATCTATGCTGTTTTTCACCATCACATGGAGTCCATATAACTTTTCCAAATGAAGCATTGTCTGCCTACATAAAACTAGCTTCCTCACCACATGCTCCTTTTAACGAGTACAAGGAAAAAGTGAGACGTGTCTTCAACTCTCTTTTCTAGTCCTCTAGTCCAAATTTATATTAACATCAAACATGAGTATAGCGAGAGCTACTCTATTTTCTCATAAAATAACCCTTTTTCCGATTCCTAACCTTACTCTTCATTTTCCACAGCTTATCATGTTTTCAAGAACCATTATGACTGCTTTAAACAAGAGATTCCCCAAGATTAATTTCTGTTCTCTTTTGTTCATGTTTTTGAAAAAGAACTTGAAAAACAGAGTAAGAAAAGTAAAATATTTGCAGTAATCATACATCACCTTAAAAATAAAAGGAAGAAGAACAACCAGCACTGCAAATACAAAGCCCACATCAATTCCTGTTTTTCTTTAAAGAAATAAAGGCCAACAACCAGCATATCACAATCTTTTATTCACTGAGAGAAAAATTCTATAACCGGTGCCTAAACCTAGGAGTCGGAAGATGCCCTACTGGTGCCTAAGTTAATTCAGAAATGTCATTTGAAAATGACAATTAACGTTAAATTTAACGCGCCTATTGGTGCCTAACAAAAGATGCCGGAATCGCGCCTCCAGAGGCGCCTCCAGATGCCTAATGCCACTATTGGCGTGGCTAATGCTGGAAGCGGCTAGAGAATGACACGGGGACTAATTTTTCTCTGTCCCCATGGGAACTCATTTTCCTGTCCCGTCCCGGAGAGTTCTTTTCCTGTCCCATTCCTGCAAGCTCTGTCCTCATCTGCGCAAGCCTCAAACACTTTAAAACATAAATGTTCACGGCTTGTGCAGTTAATGCAGAGCTTACAGGAATGGAGCAGGAGCAGGGACAGTGACAAAACTCGTGAGGACGGGGAAATTGAGTTCCTGCTGGGACAGGAAAAAAATTTGGTCCCGTGTCATTTTCTAGAAGTCAACAAACATACAATACTTCACACTATCATGCTAATATATTATGTATTACAATGGGGATTTCTCAGAACGCCAACCTGTCCAAACGGAAACAGCGTAGCAGCACTCTTCACTGATTCTACCCAATTATGTTATATAAATTACCTTTGTACTTTTTTTGTTTATCTAATATAATAAAGCCCTAAGCGTGCATGCGCACTCCCACCTGCGTGCTCCCATTTTCCGTGCGCTGTAGGGCACCGCAGGTAGGAGTGCGCATGCGCGAGAATCCCCCGAGGCGGATGTCTGCTGCGGCAGCTGTTGGCGGCTGCAGGCCGCAGCGGAAGATGGCTGAAGCCTGGATGGAGGAGGACGAGGAGGAGCTGCGAGAGCTCCGCAGAGGCAGGAGGTGAGGAGAGAGAGACAGATGGATGAGAAGGACAGAGGGGCTACTAGGGGGACCAGGAGAGATGGTAGGGAATAGGGAGAGATAGACTTCAGGGAGTGTGGAGGGGGCAGGAGAGAGAGATGGTCTTGGGGAAGAACAGAGGGGACAGGAAAGGGAAAGATGGCAAAAGAGGTGAAACAGGGTCAGAGAGAGATGGTAGAGGGTGTGAAAGGGGGAAAGGGAGAGATGGAAATGATAGGACCACTGCTGCTTTGGGGCACTGAGGGAGGAAAGGTTGGTACATCAGGACTGGTGCTGCCGCCTCGGGTAAGTAAAGACCCTGTCAGGAGGGCCAAAAGGGTACAAAGGAAATGGTGAAAGGTGAGGTGGTGGGATTGGGATCAGTGGGAGGCAGGGTCTGGGCATGATAGAGGCGGGGCATGGGTGGGGTCAGAGTCAGGGTCAGGGTATAGGTGGGGCTATTCTAGCACCCGTTATGTAACGAATGTAGCGGGCTAAAACACCAGTTTTAAATATATTTTTCCCTTGATTCATGTTAAATGCTGAATTCTCCATTTCATTTTGAATTTGCTTAACTCATTTCATTTCCTAATGCTAACAGTATTTAAACTTGGGGACTAGAACAACAACAGCATAAAGCTAAGTTTAAATACTATTAGCATTAGGAAATTAAGGGCGCCTTTTAAGAAGGCGCGATAGGGTTTTTTAGCGAATGCACAAAATTACCGCTCGCCATAGCGTGCGGTAGCCGAAAATCTACCACCTCCTAAAAAGGATGCGGTAGTGGCTAGCGCACTCGGGAATTTAATGCGCGCTATTGTGTGCGTTAAGGCCCAAGCGCACCTTTGTAAAAGGAGCCCTAAATGAGTTAAGAAAATTCAAAATGAAATGAAGAATTCAGCATTTAACATGAAATCAAAAGAAAAATATATTTAAAATAAACAAAAAAAGTACAAAAGTAATTTATATCACATAATTGGGTAGAATCAGTGAAGAGTGCTGCCACGCTGTTCCCGTTTGGACAGGTTGGCGTTTTCAGAAATCCCCACTGTGATACATAAGATATCAGCATGATAGTGTGAAGTATTGTATGTTTGTTGACATTTAGTGAATGCCAAATTAGTGCATGATTTTCTAGATGTGGCATTAGGCACTGTAAAGTGTCTACGTAGGCACAATTCATGGCAAAGATGGGTGCTGTAAATGTAGGCTTTGAAAATCCTTGGCCTACATTTCTGGTGCCTATCTTTCCTGGAGGTGTGATAGTGCCGTGGTGTGATTGACATGTGATTGGTGGCTGCTTTTTAGGCAGCCACTGATATCGGTGCTGTTTAGAGAATCCGGGCCTGACTGAATTCATTCGTGACTAGTTTTCCAAAGTTATGACCCCATTCAATTAGGCTAATGCTAAATAAGCTAGGGATATTGCTGCCTAAATATGCAAAAAAGTTACAGGTCTGGTGTAGGAGCTTAGTTGTGAATGATATGCGAGTTGCAAACCAGGGTTCAAATCCCTCTCTCCCTCTGACACTCCATCAGGTACAACCAACTGTAAGCCTTAGCTTGGATTTGGCAAAGGAAAGCAAAATTCTGATAATAGATCTAAACCAGTGGTCTCAAACTCACGGCCTGGGGGCCACATGCGGCTCACCAGGCACTATTTTGAGGTTCTCGGTATGTTTATCATAATCACAAAAGTAAAATAAAACAGTTTCTTGATTATATGTCTCTCTAGCTATAAATTACAATATTATTATTAAGACTTAGCCAAAAGGAAAGATTTATAAACTATAAAGAGTTTTACCTCATGCAAAATTGTCATTTCTTTAATAAGACATTAATTATGCTTTCTGATGCCCTCCAAGTACCGACAAATCCAAAATGTGGCCCTGCAAAGGGTTTGAGTTTGAGACCACTGATCTAAACCTATTACAGATTTGGGCTGAGGAGGCATGATGTCTTCAAAAGTTAATATGAACTGCAGAATTTACAGCTACTATATAAAGAACTAGGGGGCCTATGTGCTAACACATAGACGAGACCCCCTCCCTGATGTACTAACCCTATACATCTTTCTTTCCTATTCATTGATGTAGTTCTCCCCCCCCCCCTATTCCTTTACCTGTCAAATACGTCTCTTTGTTGTCTAAAATGTATAACCCAGATTTTAAATTTCTGTACCCAGCTTAGAAAATTGATAAGCGGGCTAACAAATTTTGAATAAACCTGAAAACTTGAAACATATGTTAGCTTCAAAATACCATATATTAAGGGCAATTATAGGAGTAATTTGAATGCTCCTTAGGATGGGCTGCTGGTTTTTCAGATCAAGTTTCAAGTTTATTTAAAATTTGATTTGATCACTTATAACAGTTTCTAAGCCAGGGGTGTCAAAGTCCCTCCTCGAGGGCCGCAATCCAGTCGGGTTTTCAGGATTTCCCCAATTAATATGCATGAGATCTATTTGCATGCAAATAGATTTCATGCTTATTCATTGGGGAAATCCTGAAAACCTGACTGGATTGCGGCCCTCGAGGAGGGACTCTGACATCCCTGTTTTGTTTTTTTTCTTCTTTATTTATATTTTGAACATATTATCAAGAATAAACTTCTTGTACAGAATATGATTGAGTCAGCATAATATAAAACAAATGAAGTAACAACTATATGACAAAATTACTATTTACTCATCAAAATTAAAGTCCCAAAATTGAGATCCAAGATGTTCCTGAGTGAGAAACTATTAAAGAAAAAGAATAAATTCAAATTGCAATTAGGCGGTCAGATGAGAATGGACCAAGAGTAAATTTATACATTGAGATTTTCTTTATCCCCTTCAAGGCCCCTCCTGGAGAGAAATCCTGTCAACTGAGAGGGTTCGAAGAAAATATAATTACAAGATTTGTACTTTACAATGCATTTGCAAGGGTATCGTAAAAGAAATGATGCCCCCATTGCAGTGACCCCAGGCTTAAGAAGCAAAAATTCCTTCCTTCGTTTCTGAGACTCCCTTGTCACATCCGGAAATATTTGAACTTTATGTCCAAGAAATTCTTTATGTCTATTCTTAAAATAAAGCTGTAATATCCAATTTTTATCTGGTGATAAAACCACCGTAGCCAATAGGGTAGCTGGAATAGCTACCTCCCTCATTGAAGATTCCAATAATAATGTTATATCCATTTGTTCACCCTGACCTTGTTGTTCTAGTGGACGCTGTTCTTCCGAATTTTTTGATGTTGGCAAATAATATATTTTGGAAAAGGGAGGAAAGGCATCATTAGGAACATTAAGAACTTCACAAAAATACTTTTTCAAAACTTCTTTTGCTGATAAAGAAGGGATCTTTGGGAAGTTCAAAAATCTAAGGTTATTCAATCGCATATTATTTTCCATCATTTCCACCTTTCTCCTAAGGTTAAGATTGTAACATCCCTGTTTTAAGCGATGTACATAATTTTAAAAAGGGGAAAGATGAACAACACATTTTAATATACTGTACAAAGGCACAAACAGGGCAGCAATTATACAATTTAATGATACGAAAGGAAAGTGGGAGGAACTACAATGGCGACAGAAAAAGAGAACAAAGAATGAAAACAATGTCAGAAGAGAAGTAAATCCAGAATTAATGCTTGTGAAAGTCTACACTATCCCTCTAAATGGAGGAAATTATCATCTTTTGTAGTATAAGTTTCCTCCATTAGGAAGATCACAATACTGTTTTGTTTTATTTTATTTATAACCCGCCTTTCCCAAGGCGGCTCATAATATAAAATGGCAATGGGCCTAACATGGGGTCCCCTATTCTCCAAAATAACTTCGGACCTATGGGTCTCCCGATCACCTCTCTCTCAAACTGCACAAGAGAACAGCAAGAGGGAAAAAAAGGAATTTGCCATCCTGCCATAGCAGGTGTAGTTAATCTAGCAGATGGAGGAGTGCCTGCTTGAATTCATAGTGCCACTGTTTTAAACCAATAGAATAACACTTCTTGTCTGACCTTTTCCAGAAGGGGGCGGAAGCTGAGAAAAACTAGAAGAGAAAGGGACAATCAGTGAGAGAACTTGCGGCAGCAGAAACTCCCCCTGACTATAAAGAAGTAACTCAATATTAAACTAAATTAAACTAAACCTTAAGTTTATATACTGTATCCTCTCCATAATTATAGAGCTCGGCACAGTTTACAAGAGGTTAATATTGGAAGGAACAGCGTAAAGGGGTTGGAGGTTGAGTATAGGGGGGGAGAGAAGATTACATTTTTGTGAATAGCCTAGTTTTCAGGTGCTTTCGGAATAGTTGGAAGGAGCCCAGATTCTGTAGTGGGGCAGTAAGATTATTCCAAACCTTTTAATCTGCCCTGGCCTTTGAACAGCTTAATATTAGGAAATTCCTTCTAGCCAATGTATTAGCAATATAGGTGCCAGAAGCAAGAGCCTAAATGCTATCTAATCTAGGATAGCATACTGAAAGGCATAAGGAATGATACTGAAGAACACAGGAGTCAGAACCGCTTAAGTTGCTGTCCAGGTGGGTGCAAGAGGGTTTGGATCTATGCAGATGATATCCTCTTCTTTTTTCTGATTGAAGGTCAGCAGAGAGCAGTTGAGGTGCGATTGAACCACTTTATGACAAACGTATGCGAATGCATGACCCAACATGGTTTAAAGCTGAATGTCAATAAAATAGAATTAATGACTGTAAGGAGAGATAGTGAGTTTGGCTGTGATGACGAGTTTGGCTATTATGGGTGAATTGTTACAGGTAAAGAAGGAAATTAATATTTTGGGAGTTTGCTTAGATATGTCGTTGAATATGGGGCAACAAATTTTGAATATGGTTCAAAAGGGTTATGCTCAACTTATCTACTATATAGACTGAAACCTCTCCTGACAACTTATGATTTTACAACGGTGGTACAATTGCTATTTTTGAGTAGGCTAGACTACTGTAATTCATTGTTTTTGGGGTTGGCCAAAGCTAAGCTGAGAGCTTTACAGGTTATGATGAACTCTGCAGCCAGATTGATTAGTGGGATAATGAGAACATCTCACATTACCCTGTATTAAAAGGTCTACACTGGTTACCGATTGAACAGAGGATTCATTTTAAATTATTATCTTTGGTGCATCAAACTTTGTATCAAATGGTACCATATTGGGTCCAGTATCTCTGAGAGATGTACTGACCTGGGAAAACCCTGCGATCAGTTGCTAGTATGAAACTAGTATTTCAGTCAGCTAAGAATATAAGATATGTACGACTGCTGGGATGTTTTTATGGAGTAACTAATCCGGTCAAATAAGATTATGTGTGGAACATTCTATTTAAAAAAAAACTGCTTAAAACTAAGCTATTTGTTGATACTTATTTATGATACAGTATGACAATCATTCCTCTGAAATTGTTTTGCTTTCCCTTAACTGTAGTTGATGAGTACTTGTTGAAAGTATTGTTAAAGGTCATTTTTCTTATGTCATTAGCCATAGGTATGACGATTTTGGATTACTGTGTTTTGGTGTATGTGTATTTTTATGCTTTTATGTATGCTACTTTGGAAAATGCTGAGACTTTTGGCAGTATAAAATTTTTTAAAATAAATAAATAATTTCAGTTATTTAAGTAACGAACCCCCCCCCCTTTTTTTTTTTTTACAAAACCATGCAAGAGGTTTTTAGTGCTGGTTGACATGCTGAACGCTCTGTGCTGTTCCGATGGAAAGTATCATCAGGAAAGAAAACAATTTATACTAGGGCTGCATTTCTATTAAAAATAATTAATCACAATTAACTGTATGATTAAAGAACTAGCATTTCCCTCCTTCCTGCCCCCAGATCCATCATATCTCCCATCCATCCTCTGGTTGTTCTGCATCTCCTTCTACTTCTCCTCTACTCCCAGGTCCATTATCTTTTTTTTTTCCTCCATCACCCCATCTCTCCCTCTCTTCTCTTCCTTCCTCCCATTGTCCAGCATCTCTCCCTCCATCCCCTTTACCTGCAAGGCCATTATCTGTCTTTCTTCCCTCCCATCCTCCCCACCACCCCCATTGTCCAATATCTCTCTCTCTATCCCTCCCCTCTGGGCTAATATTGCTTTCACACTCCCTTCATGCTCCCCCTCCATTCCATTGTCCAGCAAATCTTTCTCCCTCCCTCTCTCTCTTGGTGGGTAACCAGCACCTCTCACTCAGAAAGGAGAAACAGCAGCAAAATTAATCCCCCCCCCTTTTACGAAGCCATGTTAGACCATCAGCCACAGCAGTATTAGCTCCGATGCTCAAAATAATTATATGAGCATTAGAGCTAATACTGCCGTGGCCAGCAATAAAAAAGCCTAATGCAGCTTCATAAAAGGAGCCTTTTATTAGCTACAATTTTTTTTTAAAAATCACAACTAATAAATAACAATCACTGTGTTAACAGCAATTAGTGTGCAGCCTCAGTTTATTTTGACAATCAGAGCCCTCATGCTGTTGCCTCAGAAATCTTTCTTGTCGTAACAATTTGCATAAGTTTTGCCAGAATAGCTTTCTGATGTGCACAATGGATTGAGTATCTGGGGACTGGATTTGTTTCCTGCAATGGCTCTTTGTGACCCTGGGCATGTCACTAAAATTCTCCACTGTCCCAGGTATAAAACTTAGAGTGCAAGACCGCTAGGGACAGAGAAAATACCTGCCTATAATAAAGTTATCGTCTTTGGTTGTACCACAGAAAGGCAATGCATCAAATCCATGACTCCTTCACCCCTTAATGAAACAAAAAGAAGTAAAGAAGAAGTACTAGTGGAAGGAGTAAAATAAAATTATTTATTATAGACAGGACAATAAAAGGAACATTTCCAAATGCCGATGCTTATGATGGTCTGTGTTCTTGCTTAGCTTGGAAAAGAGACGACTGAGGGGAGATATGATTGAAGTCTACAAAATCCTGAGTGGAGTAGAACAGGTACAAGTGGATCGATTTTTCACTCCATCAAAAGTTACAAAGACTAGGGGACACTCGATGAAGTTACAGGGAAATACCTTTAAAACCAATAGGAGAAAATATTTTTTTCACCGAGAGAATAGTTTCATAGTTTATTTAAATTTTGATTAAATGCTTATCCAAAAGGTACAAAGCGTTGTACATAGTAATTTAAAATAGCTGGGAGATGAACATTTTAGATAATTAAACATAAACCATTTTAGATAATAAAACATTTTAGATAATTAAACATAAACCAACAGAACAAACATACTTATGACATGAAAACATTGTGAAAAAAAACTACAATTTCTTAGAAAGAATACATAAAAGGAAAATGCAATAGGGAAGGGAAACAAATTAAATAGTACCGAAGTAAGTATGTATGTAAAAAAATCAGTTATAGGCATCTTTAAAGAGCTCTGGAATGTGTTTACAGAGGTTGTGTAAGAGCGGATAGCATAACTGGTTTTAAGAAAGTTTTGGACCATTTCCTGGAGGAAAAGTCCATAGTCTGTTATTGAGACAGATATGGGGGAAGCCACTGCTTGCCCTGGAACGGTAGTATGGAATGTTGCTACTCTGGTTTTTTTGCCAAGTACTTGTGACCTTGCTGGACCCATTGATCTGATCCAGTAAGGCTATTCTTATCCATTCATTTAATTTTCTAGCCTGTCCTTCTTACCTGGTAATAGTATACAACATATTTTGCTACTATAATTGTTGTTTGCCCCATTTTCCCACCGATTCTACAGTTTTTTTTTCTGCTGATTCTTTCGTAAGAAGTATTTGATTTGTGTTAGTTTTGTACTTTTGCATAACAGGCATTTCTCTGGTTTTTAGGGTTTCTACAGTGTACTTTAGTTTTTGTCCGTATAATTCTCTTCCTTTCCTAAACTCTGAAAAATACAGTTAGAGTTGACGGGATATCTCACAAAGAGACGATTACTCAGTAGACGTCAATCCCAACCAATTTGATGGACTGGTTTCCTATGAATGAGAGAGATGGGTCTGTCATAATTATTTGAATCGGGGCCTAAATTATGTAATTAACATTCAGAATTATTTATTCAGCTCTAATTGTCAGGCTTTGATTAGAAAGATTGCGCAAGGCTGGCTCATCAGCAGAGAATCATGTCTAATAGATAAATACAAATTAAACACATTTATAATTTAGGAAATAAGGGACTATTCCTTGAACATTTGGATAGACTATATGGAGTGTTAACAATCCCATTATCATTAAGGATTCTACAACTCAAGCACATAAAAATGTATTTTATTAAGTGGCTGATACTCTTGATGTCTTTTTTCTTGGGAAATAAACAGCTTTTCCATGCCAATGAAATAACACTCATTTTTTTTCTAATGAAGATAAATTAATTACTTTGTTCCCCCTCATTTAATTTTGCTTTATGCCATCAAAGCCCTTTGTTATTTCTTAAAGTCTCTTTAAATAAACACATTGATCCTCCTGTGGCAATTAAGCTGACATTTTTAGAAAGTGTCACAAAACACTACCAGCGTAGCATTGATTGGTCTTGAATGGGCAGTGATTGTCAATTATTCCTGCCCTGTTTATTCAAGACCTTTCTTTATTATAATGTCTAAACTTCTTCATGTAGGTCACAAACATCTGCTGTTACAAACATGCCTCCCTCTCACACTTTTTAAACAATATCATTAATGACATTTTAAAAGAAATGGCTTGAAACACATCTAAATAGTATGATGAACTGCCTGTATATTTTACGAGAAGCACAAACACACATATAAAGAGAGAGGTATGCATATTTACATTGGGCTGGTAAGTCAAATCACATGACAATGCTCACTTTCTGAAAAAGTATGAAATAATAACAGGAGGAAGAATGAAGGAGGAGAAAATAGAGAAAGTCTGCAACCTAACCCTCCTTTTACAAAAGTGTAGCGCAGTTCTTAGCGCCGGCCACGGCGGTAACAGCTCTTATATTCATAGGAATTCTATGAGCATCAGAGTTCTTACCGCCTTGGCTGGCACAGCTGTGTACTGGAGGGGGGTAAGTCGGGATGCTCATTTTTCTTAGCTTACTTGTAAAAGTTTCAGTCTCTAGGACTTAAATTAGAGAAAAATTCAATATGAGACTTCAGGGTGAGAGGGGACAAAGAAACACTCAGATCATCAAGATAGAATGGTTTTAATAGCAGCAATGAGTAGCACTGACATGACTGTTTCTACATCATCCTATCAGTTGTATGTGTATTGTGCATTTTCTTACACTAATTAATAGATTTTTCAGCAAATTTCTATAAAGAGGGCAGTCCAATGACTTATCCCCTGTTTTACTAAGGTGCGCTATGTGTTTTAGCACAAGCTAAATATACGTGCACACTAACTGCTAATGCGTCCATAGACTAACATGCACGCGTTAGCATTTAGCGTGTGTGGTTAGCGTGCGCTAATATTTAGCGCACACTAAAACGCTAAGCGCACCTTTCAATCATATATAATAAAACCCTAAGCGCGCATGCGCACTCTTACCGGCGTGTTCCCTGATCTGTATGTCCGTGGCCGGCAAGAATGTGCATGCAAGCTTACAACGGCCCTGCACTCACGGTCTGGCTGGCTCCCTTACTAAAGTTTTTCACGGTGGCGGCTCCTCTTGCATCCGGCCCTGTGTCCAAAGCTTCGCCGAAGGCTGGCTCCCATGAAAATGTTATTTTTCTATTTAAAGCCACGGCGGCAGCTTCTCTCAAGAACTGCACCAGCGTCGCACAACATCAGAGACAAGGCTTCCGACGCTGGTGCGCCTCTTGAGAAGCTGCCGCCGTGGTTTTGAACAGAAAAATAACATTTTCATGGGAGCCAGCCTGGCCGGATGCAAGAGGAGACGCCACCGCGAAAAGCTTTAGTAAGAGAGCCCGCCAGACCGCGAGTGTGGGGCCGTTGTAAGCGCGGATCGGTCGAGGAGCCGCCGCTGCCCGCGGCTTTGAAATTTGGCAAGGGAACCAGCCAGAAAAGAAAATACATGCTGCTGCCCGGCTGCACAGGGAATGGGGTGGGGGACTTCTAAAATGTAAGGAGGCCCGGCCTACCAAAAGTCCCAAGGCTGCATGTTTTGCAGGTAAGGGAGAAGGGTTCCTAATGGACAGTGAGGAAGGTACAAGTAAGGGAAAAGGGCTACTGCTGGACAGGGGGAGCAGGGAATGGGGGGGGGGTGACAAGAAAAAGGAGAAGGGCTTCTGCTGGATAGGAGGAACAGGGAATGGGGGGGGGGGTGCTGCTAGACAGGGAGGAGGTTAAAGTAAGGGAAAAGGGCTGCTAGCACCCGTTAATGTAACGTGCAAAAAACTAGTCCTTTTATATGATGACACCATCATAATTGATCATAATGCAAACAAGCCTGCTGATTTTGCAGGCTTAAAATCTCTCAATGATACCAGTTAACTTCATTCTTTATTTACAGTGACTTTACATATTGTTTGTGTGTTAGATCAATAGCAAAATGGTCTGTTTAAAGTAAAACAAATGCAAGCTGGCACATTTCAAATATGAGATCTTGTTTAGAATGAAAGGAACTTTTACCTGGGTATGCGAAGGTGGTAAGCCTTTCCGGCCATATACTCCAATCAATGCATCTTTCTGAAGGGAGATATTGAATTTTAGAAACTGTGGCTGATCAATGAAGAGTTGTGATCTCCAGAAGACTCCGGGGGGAACCTCTTGTATTGCTCTTCGACCGATATCAAACTCCCCAGAATCTATAGTGTTGTTCTCTTGTAAAAAGCCGCCTGATTTTCCTAGAACGAATTATAATTTAAAAAAAAGAGTCAAAATCTAATGGCACATTTTCCATATGAAGCTTCCTTTGAACATGGCAACTATTTAAACAGGTATATTTCAAACAAAACACCAAACTCATATTTTTCTTTGTGTGTTAAAGAGATCACAAAATGCACTGATAAATGCAAAAAAAAACCCACACAAAAACCTACCCTAGCTCAGCTTTTAGAAAACAAATCCTATGACTGCCCTGAGGCAGGAGACTATATTAGAAACTGTTTTAACACACATACTTCATCTTGATCATTAACAATTAACTTGCTAAGTTCACATTCTATTGTTCTTTAAGAAGGATATCTTCACCTTGTTTATTAATAGCTAACCTATACCAGTGGAATGCAAATTTTTAATTAATAACCACAAAACTTACTTCAAACAAATTTTGGTGTACAGTTATTTAAGCTGTGCAAATTTAACAGTTTTATCAAGATATGGAGACTCATTATATATACAGAATGTAGAGACCCAAATTAAGATGTCCAGGTCAGGACGTTCTCAGTTCCAGTGGTACTGCAGGAAAAGCCCTGCAGCATAATTAGCTAGATAAAATTATTTGAAAAATTATTCTCCCTGTATATGTCTTGCATATTAGGATGCATGTTAATGTCTATTTTTTATCTGTGTACTGAAGCATTAGTTGGTGCCTTGGGCCCAGTTTCTATAAACGGTGCCAGTATCGGCAGGCACCTGAAAATGGCCGCCAATCGCATGTCAATCACGCATCGGCGCTATTTATAGCATTGCTGCTGTTTTTAAAATAGGGGCCTTAAATGTAGGCCAGCATATTATAGGCCTACGTTTAAGGTGACTGTTTTGCATCTGCAGAAGCTCCAAGGGTCGCCAAAGAATACTTAAGGCCACTTCCGGCGTAAACCATGCTCACACCGGCATCAGGCATCCTTAGGCATGCCTAGACACTTCCATGGGTGAGTGAATGGTGCCTTCAACATAGGCTCTGTTCACCGCATTGATTTTTTTTTAAAAAAAGCATCCTGATTGGTTAGTTAGATGGCGGTAGGACACCTACTGCCGCTTAAATTCAGGACGCCGTTACTGGAATCCAGGCTTTACTGTACATTTTTAGGGGCATAGTTAATGGGGGTGTTATCATTAAGATTTATTTACTGGGATTTATTAACCGCCTTTAAGAAGAGATTCACCCAAGGCGGTGTACAGCAGGTACAGTTTAACATAAAACTTACAATTTTGCTAATAGCATCACAATGGTAAAATGTTCACATATAAACAAACACAATAATTGAGGTAAACGTGGAAATGGCAACTTTAAATCTACTAAGGGGACTAATATGAAACAGTATAAAAAATATATATACATTTACGGCACTGCAGTTCGATCACATAGCAGAAATTTGATAAATGGCAGTACAATATAAACATTACCATAATAGACAGCATGGGAGAACTTTCAAACAATATAGATATAATAAGATATCACCATAATACCAATGATTAGAGTATTAAAATAACATAGAAATGATGCTAATACTTTTTCTACCTCCAGTTTACTGTGCAAAATGTATTTTACCACCAATCCTAATTTATGCATTAAGACCAGGTAGCTCATATTGATAATTCCCCCCCCTCAAAATTCTAATGAATACAAATGGTTTTACTAAGGTGCGCGAACCGATTAGCACACGCTAATTGATTTAGCATGTGCTAAACGCTAAAGCGTGCATGTTAGTCTATAGACGCGTTAGTGTTTAGTGTGCGTTAATTGGTTAACGCACCTTAGTAAAAGAGGGGTGGGTGTAAGCCAGTTTAGTATGCACACTGTTAGTGACCTTAAGTGAATTAACAGCTATGTTTATGTATACCTAGTGCTCCTTTTACAAAGGTGTGCTAGGGCCTTAACGTGCGCAATAGTGCACATTAAATTCCCGAGCGCGCTAGCCACTACCGCCCCTAGTCTTTGTTAGAAAATTTACTAAATTATGATCCAGCACAAGCTCCTATCCCGTTTAGGAAGGAGCGAGGCCAAATTGGTCGAAGCTGTTGCTCGAAAGGGGGGGGGCGCGAGAAGAAGGGCTAGGATAGAGAGGGCCGAAATAGGGATAGGGGAGGGCCAATGGAGAAGGCCAATCAGGAAAGAGTAGGGGCTGGAAGGGGGGATAGCTTAGCCAGGGCGGAAGGGAGGTCAGCCCTTTTCGGATCGGCAGGCTGAGGAGGCAGACGCGACTTTTTATTTTAGAAAGATATCAATGTGTAAAATATGGTACTTGCATGTATGTGTTGTATACATGTGCAAATAATGATGTCGGAAAGCCACTATTTACAAGTGAAGATCTGTACTACACAGAGACTTCAAGGTAGTGTGGTTTGGGCAGGACTAAAATCAACCTATTTTATAAGGATGCATGAGGAAATTTTTTACAGCAACTCAAAGCCATCCATAGGTTTGCAAGAGTTCTCGTTTCGGCTAGGACTGTACACAAAGGATTACAGGATTAATCCCATGTAGTTTATATCCACTATGAAACCAAGTTGAAAACTGTGAACACACTACTGAATTGGTGGTGAAACACTCACTCATGTAGATTTACAAAATGGGCCTTTACATAAAGACCAAGGAGAACACAGGCTCCCTTCACCCATCCCCCAGCAAAAGGCTTACCAAGCATAAAACTATATGACGAACTGCTAGCCACCGGAGCAGCGAAAATAGACCGCAACCTCTCCAAGCTACTGACCAAGACAACCAACTACAAAACTTTCAGGAAAGAACTGAAAACTATACTTTTCAAAAAATTTGTCAAATGATCTAACTAAAACCTTATAAACCCTTCCCCAGATCCCATCGCTCATGCCAGTCATCAATTCTTGTAAGCTCATTCTATCAACTTTGTAAGCTCCCTGGGAATGCCCTGACCAATTCTTTTTGTAAACTGCCTACAACTGAAAGGTATTGACGGGATAGAAAACACTAATGTAATGAAATATGTAGAAGTGACACCGCTTACGCAGATCCATACGACACCTCTACATGGGAGCTGCCGATTCATGATGTTCATTTTTATCACGTATCTTTGTAAACTGGTTTCTCCTCACTGCACTTTCCAGCACATACTTAGGCGCTCCTTCATGAATATTAGACAAAGCTCTACAATATGTTGGCAGATCCTTTTCTAAAATACTTCCTGACCTGGACATCTCAATTTCAATTTCTATGTGCTACGTAAAATGGGCTCTAAATCTTTGTTTTAGTAGTACACAGCTAATGTGAAAATTCAGCAAAAGAATTTAAACTAAAGCACTCCTATTTAACAGTCAACCCAAGTCAACATAAAGAGACAGAGAGTTTCAGCTATACACAAAATATTCCTTTACCCTCCCCCACCCTCTTTTATCAAGCTTCGCTAGAGGTTTTTAGTGTGGGCCAGCAAGGTAAGTGCTCTGACTTTTATAGGAATTCTATGAGCATCCGCGCTAACCTCTACTGCAGCTTGATAAAAGGGGCCCTTAGACTTTTCATATTAGCTAGCTGAATCATCTAAAGCGAAAAAAGCCGATTTAGGGCTCCTTTTACAAAGGTGCGTTAAGGCTTTAACGCGCGGTGTGCGCTGAATTTCCGCACACACTAGACCTTAATGTCAGCATTGAGCTGGCATTAGTTCTAGAAGTGTAGCGTGGGTTTAGCGTGCGTTAAAATTCTGCATGCGCTAAAAACGCTAGCGCACCTTAGTAAAAGGAGCCCTTAGTCAGCAGGAAAAAAAATAAATAAATACCAGTTTTAGTACTTAGCAGGAGATGGTGGTTTTTGTTTGCTTTTTCCTTTAAGCAAGGCCAATAATCTCTTTAGTAAGCCAGAATGAAAAGGAAACGCAAGCAGGAAAATATCCTAACATTTAAGAATTTAACCAAAAAGCAAAAGGCATTCACACCAAAGAGGGAAAATGTTAAATAAATGTAATAAAGCCATGAGCACATAACCCGATGTGGCCATATTTTACCTGGGATGTCTGCCTTAGTGGTATACAAGATTTCTCAATTATAGTCTTAAGGAAAGCATACATACTGTGATAGGGAAGCATCTGTCACTGGCTCAGAGCCTGGTCTAATCTCAGCTACTAAATGAAAAGTGCCCATTCCTAAGCCAAGGAACCTGACCATTAACTCTGTTCCTAGTTCTAAGGTCAGACAGGCAGGGAAAACCAGAGAGGGAAAGGCAGAGAACATATTTTTTTTGCTGCAATTCCCTATATTTCCTTTTATAAATCCCCCACTAGCTCTCAGGTTAGACCTCAAGTTATACAATCTGAAACAGCAAGGCTTAAGGAAAGGGGTGGGGCTGGAATGCAGAAGTACTCAGAGCACAACTGAAGATTGCACAGGGGGATAAATCAAGCCCAGCAGAGAACTCACAGAAGCCATCAGGAACTGGGAAGGAAGGAAGATCCTCACAGGGCAGGGAGCTTAGGGCTAGAAGCTCAGCTCAGCCTTCACCTGTCACTAAAATCGTCTGTAGTACCTGAAGATTGGAGGGTGGCCAATGTTACACCAATTTTTACAAAGGGTTCCACTGGAGATCTGGGAAATTATAGACCAGCAAGCTTACTTCATTGCCGGGCAAAATGGTGGAAACAATTATAAAAAATAAAATTGTGGAACACGTAGACAAACATGATTTAATGAAATAGAGTCAGCATGGGTTCAGTCGAGGGATATCTTGCCTCACCAATTTACTTGACTTCTTTGAAGGTGTGAATAAACATGTGGATAAAGGTGAGCTGGTTGATGTAGTGTATCTGGATTTTCAGAGACTTCTGAGAAAATTAAAGAGTCATTGGATAGGTGGCAAAGTTCAGTTGTGGATTAGAAATTGATTATCAGATAGAAAACAGCGGGTAGGGTTAAATGGTCATTTTTCTCAATGGAGGAGAGTAAACAGTAGAGTGCAACAGGAATCTGTACTGGGACGGGTTCTATTTAAGTTATTTATAAATGATCTGAAAATTGGAATGAGTGAGATGATTACATTTGTAGATGACACTAAACTGTTCAAAGTTGTTAAAACACATGCAGATTGTGAAAAATTGCAGACAGACTTTAGGATATTGGAAGACTGGGCATGCAAGTGGCTGATGAAATTTAATGTGGACAAATGCAAAGTGATGCACATTGGGAAGAATAACCAAATCACAGTTACCAGATGCTAGGGTCAAACTTGGGGGTTAGCACCCAAGAAAAGAATCTAGGTGTTATCGTAGACAATACGATGAAACCTTCCGCCCAATGTGCGGCAGTGACCAAAAAAGCAAACAGGATGCTAGGAATTATTTTAAAAGGGATTGTTAACAAGACTAAGAATGTTATAATGCCCCTTTATAACTCCATGATGAGACCTCATCTGGAGTATTGCATTCAATCCTGGTCTCCTTATCTGAAGAAAGATATAGCGGTGCTAGAAAAGGCTCAAAGAAGAGCGACCAAGATGATAAAGGGGATGGAACTAGTGTTGTATGAGGAAAGACTAAAAAGATTAGGGCTCCTCAGCTTGGAAAAGAGACGGCTGAGGAGAGATATGATTGAAGTCTACAAATCCTGAGTGAAGTAGAACAAGTGGATCAGTTTTTCACTCCATCAAAAATTACAAAGACTAGGGGGACACTCGATGAAGTTATAGGGAAATACTTTTAAAACCAATGGGAGGAAATTTTTAATCATATTACACCTTTTCTCCATGAACTGCATTGGCTGCTGGTCGAGGCCCGTGTGAAGTTTAAGTTTGGTTGTTTTTGCTTCAAAGTTTCATCTGGTCTTATACCCAATTATCATATATAAGGCAAGGAAATACGATCACGTCACCCCTTTACTCCGTGAAGTCCATTGGTTACCCATATCGCATCGACAATATACCTATAAATTACTCCTACTTGCCTTGAAGTTCAAACTTACTCCCCAGCATTTCTAGACAAATATCTTATCCCTTATGTTTCACCTCGAGCATTATGATCTAACAATCAGAATTTACTAACTATACCATCCATGAAGGAGCTATTTTATGACACTACACACAATACTATATTCTCCATCAAAACCCTCACCCTATGAAACACTCTCCCATTGAACATCAGACTGGAAGAATCTCTGGATAAATTTAAGAGCAAACTAAAAGCTTTCTTATTTAGGGACGCATTTCTGACATGAGAACAGACCATATACTTAATCTACATGTTTAAAGCACAGTAATGAATAAGAACCATTTTTAATAAACATCATCCCCACGTCTTTGTTTTCTCCTTCCCCTCTTACCTCCCTTTTTATTTATTTTATCTCATTGTATTTTTGCACCCTGCTAACCCCGGATCCTCCTGTTTTGGTATGTTCATGTCTTGTCTATTAAACATATTTCTTTTATGAATTGTTTCCCCTTTTCTTTACTTTTATCCTTATTCTCTTTTAAATTTTAATATTGTCAACCATCTAGGTACACGTTGATAGATGGCATATCAAGTACAGAATAAACTTGGAAACTTTATATTTGTTAATTCAAAACACTCTAGACTAGGGATGTCAAAGTCCCTCCTCGAGGGCCACAATCCAGTTGGGTTTTCAGGATTTCCCCAATGAATATGCTTGAGATCTATTTGCATGCACTGCTTTCAATGTATGCTAATAGATCTCATGCATATTCAATGGGGAAATCTTGAAAACCCGACTGGATTGCGGCCCTCGAGGAGGGACTTTGACACCCCTGCTTAGACGTTCCCCTCTATTTGCTTTTCCATCAGTTAAAGGGTGTTCATCTAAAAGATATCATCAACGTCTCTTGTCTTATCAAGCAGCATCTTGGGATAAGGATTTGAATTGTTTAGTTGCACCTTTCAGTTCTTATCAACAATTTAGGCGACATTTAAAAACATATCTGTCTATTAGATTTTTAGGCAACTGAAGTATTTCATCCAATTGTAATTCATTTTACTTTTGTAAACTGCCTAGAACTTAATGGCATTGCGGTATAGAAGTAAGTTTTTATGTTATGTTATGCCCACATTTGGGTGCAGATTCCAACACTACTCATGCATCTACTGTATAAAGGGCACCCATCATTTTTTTCCATTGCCATATACTGGATCTAGCCCAACGTGACCCCAACAAATCCCCAGAAATCACAACTAAAAAGAAGATTAGGGTGTTGATTCCTGTTCGACAGCAGGAGTAAATATTTGTGTGTATTTTGCACATACACAGTGACACCACAACAGTGACTTTACCGTGCTGCCAAAACTCCACTGCTGCACAGGACTATACCCAAGTCAAGTATAGATTCAGATGTGTATTTTCTTTTTATTTGTTGTAAATTCTGTTATGCGATCTGGTGACTGAGGGCTCCTTTTACTAAGGTGCGCTAGTGTTTTCAGAGCACGCACAAGATTAGCGCTTAAAAGGAGGCGGCAGCGGCTAGCGCAATTTAGTGTGCGCTATTCCTTGCATTAAGGCCTTAACGCAGCTTTGTAAAAGGAGCCCTGAGTGTTTTCTCAATGGTTGCTATAGATGCCAACAACTACAGATGAAGCATACAATTGAGAAGCTGGCCCACATCATCTCACGCTCTTCATCCTACTTAAACTTCAGGAAACTACTAAAAACTAATCTTTTCACCCGATTCATACCCTAAGACCCTTTGCCCACCCTGGCCCTCTATCTCTATATGTCCTTTACGCGGATTGTCTTGACCTTCTTCACTGTACCATTTCATTGCCATAATCGTACCCATCTTTCTTTCTGTTTGTATCATTTTTTTTCTCTCTGTTGTACCATTTTTTTATCTCTATCACCTAATTTTATCTGAATGTAACATTGTACCATTTTCGCTGATTGTCCAGCCCTTCTTCGTTGTAAATTGCCTAAAACTACTGTGGCTTTGGTGGTATATAAGAAATAAAATTATTATTATTATTATAGCTATATCAGTTGTTTTGGAGCATTTACACCCTGTGATTCATCTCTAAAATCCATCCTTTGAAATCTACTGAAAGTGGCACTAATAGTTTTAATACAATATATATTTTTTCATATCAAATGAATGTTTGGGTACTAATTTGATTATGTATGTTAGTATGGAACCCGCTCAGAACTGTGGATGTTGCGGGATATAAATTTTTTAAATAAATAAATACTCCATCCAGATTAGAGAGAGAGACATACACAGGAGTCCTTTTACTAAGGTATATTAACTAATTGACTGAATTTGTGCTCTATCCATATTATAACGGGACGATTAACGATGTTGTCTTGACATGTCTATGTTATATGTGATAATTGGAGGGAAACAAGATTTTATGTATGTGATATGGAAACCGCATAGTTGTATGCAGTATATAGGGCTCCTTTTACTAAGGTGCATTAGAGCCTTAACGCGTGGAATAGCGCGTGCTAAATTGCCGTGCACGCTAGACCTTAACACCAACACTGAGCTGGCGTTATTCTAGAAGCGTACCGCGCGGTAATTTCATGCGTGCGCTAAAAAATGCTAGCGCACCTTAGTAAAAGGAGCCCACAAATTTTTAAATAAATAAACAATTTCACGCATGCTAATTTTTAGTAGTGCTGCTAGGACACCCATATATTCCTAAACACATCTTAGCATTTAGCACATGCTATACTGATTAGTTCACCATGGTAAAAGGACCCCAGAGAGAGATACAGATATGCCGAGGGGTTGTAAAGAATTCCACGAGCTGTACTCTACAAGCTTCTCCCACATGTTCTCCAGTCATTTACTATGTACTACTTACTTGACTTTTCTTATAATAAAAATATTTATGTTCAGTCCTAACGAACTCCTTTGAGAAAGCCATTGTTCTACACTGTGACAAAATTAACAAAATTCCAGAAGACAGAAATACCCTGAGAGCAATTGCAAGAAGAGTATCAAAGGAGTGAACCAGAAATTAACATGGAGTGATAAAAGTAAATTAATTTTTTATCTCTTACCACTGTCACCAGAAGGTAATGATGCAGTTGTTGGCACAACTCCAGAATTTACTTTTCCATTCTCAAATGTGTCATTTTCAGTCTGCTGTAACTGCCAGTTCAGGCCAAATAGATGCATGGCTGGCAGAAAGAAACAAGTGATGTTAGAGAGTTTCCTGCTCTTAAACCAGAACAGATAAACATACACCTCGTAAAAGCCATCGGGTTTGCTTCAGAAATAACTTATTCTTACGGGAAAAATCAATAAAGTGTTACATAAAAGATGTCAGGCCTATAATATAGGTGCACAGTTTATAAAGACAGCCTATGCACCTTCATAAAATTATCCAAGGGAAAGGGACACACAGGCACACACATGCACACAGGTGTAACTGTGTGCATGTATGTGCCGATAAGAACTGGTACTTATATGCATATTTTACAAAATATGCAGACAAGCACTAATGCTGCAGTTGCTCTGCAAATTTTCTGCTCATGTGAACATTTATATGTAGGCTGGTGTAGTGCTTTAGTAAAGGAAGGGGGGTTTGGAGTGCCATGGGTGCCGTCTTGTGGGCGCACCAGCCCCCGTACCTCTTTAAATCGCCAGGGCAAGCAACTACTCTGCCCTGCTGCTCACACGGGCCTGGTTCCCTGTGAAATCACTTCCAGATCACGGGGCCAGGAAGTGACATCAGAAGGGAAAGACAACACCGGGGCGAGCAGCAGGCTGGAGAAACTGCTCGGGCTGGTGAAGATTTAAAGAGGTACGGGTGGGAAGGGAGGGAATGAGTGTGGCGGGAGGTGGGGGAGCAGAAGGAGTGGGGGAGGAGAGGAGAGCACTGAGGGGGGGGGGCCTTCTATCCTTGCTATACCACTAGGCTGGTGGTTCCCAAAACTGTCCTGTGAAAACCCTCAGCCAGTCTTTCAGGATATCCACGATGAATATTCATGAGAGAGATTCGTATGTGTCTCCTCCACTGCATGCAAATCTCATGAATATTCATGGTAGAAATCCTGAAAGCCTGACTTGCTAGAAGGGGGGTTTGAGACCACTGATGTAGGCACTAATGAATTTTAAGGTATATTGTTAGACTGCAGGATGTGAAAACAGAACAAGGGTGTGTTAATTTTTTTTTTAAATGACACTATAATTCTGCCTTTAATTGTAGTTTTATAGATAAATACACATAATTAAGACAGGAAGGAGAACAGAAGCAAAGTGGTGATCATTGTGTAGGGGCAGGCATGTAGTATCTGGTGGGTGTGTGAACTGGAGAAAAGACCTGGACAGGAATTCATCTCTTTCTCATACTGCCATAAGACAACGGATAAGGAAATTTGTCATGTGGGTTAACAGCCAGAAAATGGCAGCCAGCAAAGAACACAGAAGGGTCACAGTAGAGCAAGGAGAGATCACAACTAACATGGGCTGGATGAGAGTATGCTGGGGTTGAGTTGGCGTGGAAAGAATGTTGAGAGAGTCAAATGTCACGTCTCTCCTCTCTCTCCCCCCCCATCTCATGCGCAGCAGCTTTCTACTCTTCATATGCAGCATCTTTTCAGCCCTCCCACCTATCCCTCCCTGCTGCACAGGGGATAGGACAGGTAGAAAGCTGCTGCACATGGGGGGGAGAGAGAGGAGAGACATGACATTTGACTCTCTCAGCATTCTTTCCACTCCAACTCAACCCCAGCATACTCTCATCCAGCCCATGTTAGTTGTGATCTCTCCATGCTCTACTGTGACCCTTCTGTGTTCTTTGCTGGCTGACATTTTCTGGCTGTTAACCCACATGACAAATTTCCTTATCCGCTGTCTTATGGCAGTATGGGAAAGAGATGAATTTCTGTCCAGGTCTTTTCTCCAGTTCACACCCACATCAGATACTACACGCTGCTGCACAGGGGGATGGGAGGAATGGATAGAAAGCTGCTGGGTACAATAGCTTTCTATCCATTCCTCCTATGCCCCTGTGCAGCAGCTTTCCCTCCCTCCTATCTGCTTCTGCAGCAACTTTCCCTCCTTCCTATCCCCCTGTGCAGCACCTCCCGAGTGATTACTATGAGATCTGATATATGGGCATCCAAAAGCAGCGGTAGTGGTGGCTAGCGGTAAGAGGCAGTGCTTGGAGCAGGCTGTTCCTGGCCTGCCCCGCCAGGGCTTCCCTCTGCCACATCATCAATGACATCATCAGTGACGTGACAGAGGGAAGGCCCCGGAAGAGCAGGCCAGGAGCAGCCTATTCCAAGCTCTGCTTTTTTCCGCCGGCCACCACCACCACTGCTGCTGCTTTAGGAGACCTGGAGATGTCAGGACTCACTGATTTTATTTTAGAAAGCAAATCGATTCACCGATGTGAATTGGTGAATCGATTCGAATTGGCGAATTGGGCAGCTCTACTGTTGTAGTGATAAGTATACCTGTTCTAACTATACGTTTGACAGCACTTGCTAGTTACCATGTATTCTATGCTCTCTCTAAGCTGATAATGTCAGAAATTGCCCATACATTCTAGGAGTGTTGCTCACAGATTTTACATGGTCGCTCACAAAAATACTTGCAAATCTGGAAAATTGTTGGCTTTCAGAACTTGTTGCTCACACAAAAGGTTTTTGGTTTTTTTAGATCTTGTCACTCTGATGAGAAAAAAATCTGCATGTGCCTGTCCAATCCTTAGAGGAAGTATTGCATCCCATGCCACACAGTTAATGCAGGAGTTTTAACATACTGTCTGTCTAGGCACAGGCAGCTGATAGCCAGCCACGCACTAACAAATAGCACACACTAAAACCCATGCTGCTTAGTGCACTTTAGCAAATAGGTCTCTAGGGCTATATACTGGAGAAGGAACTCTAAGCAAGGACCAATAATCATCATAATATACTCTGCCCTATTTATTTAATAGCTACTTTTATGGAGATATTCACCCAAGGCTGCAAATATATGTTATAAGTGCTAAATATATAAATGATATTTCCTTTTTTTTTTAATGGCCTTTGAATCGGCACCATTGTTGTTCCAAAACAGAAACTGTGTCAAGCATTTGCAATCAGTGATTTGAGAGTAGAAGCGATGTTTTTGATCCTTCCCGCCTCCAAACATACTCAGTAGTTTTATATTCTAAAGGATTTTAATTTCAAATATTTTAATATCACAGTATCATTTACAGTACATTGAACAAGGATAAGAATAGACTTGGCAAGAAGGGCTAGAACGATCTGTCACATTCTAAATTCTTTTGTTCCTATTACTTTTGTTTATATTTATTGCTGCTTTTTCAAAATGTAAATGTGCTCTACACAAATGAGACTCTGCAGCAAGATTTGGTCCAAAAAAATAGGACAACTTGATAGATATCTCAACATTCCTGAGATGGAATTTTCCAAATATATAAAGGTCAGATATTAAAAGTATTTCATATTATTTATTTGAAATGCAGTTCATACCTTTTAATTGGTAGCTCAAGACAAATTGAATTTGGGTATAGTAGGGCTTACATTTAAGGGTTAGATTTAGTGAAGTCATTGCTGCCTTGGTATGTGCTAATGCCAACAAGTTCAGTTACACAAAATGGGAGTTGTGGTAAATAACATGTACTACTGTATGCTAATAACAGTAGTGGCCTTTAGTAATCTAGCTCTTAGTTTGCATCCGAGGCTGTTGGTGGGGGGTGGGCAGTCACTTACCAAAGGTCACAAAGAACAGTAGTGGATTTTGAAACCTGGCTTCCTTGCTTCTCAGCCCATTGCTCTAAAACAGGGTTGTTCAACATCAGTCCTTGAGAGCTGCAATCTAGTTGGGTTTTCAGGATTTCCCCAATGAATTTGTATGAGATCTATTTGTATGCACTGCTTCCATTGTATGCAAATAGATCTTATGCATATTCATTTGGGAAATCCTGAAAACCCAACTTGGATAGGGATGAGGTTGGACACCCCTGTTCTAAACATTAGGCTACTCCTCCGTGCCATACCAATAAGCGTACTGCTACTTATTTCTATAGCACTGCTAGACGTACATAGTATTGTACATTAAAACATTCAAGAGACAATCCCCTGCTCAACAGAGCTTACAATTTAATCAAACAGACAAACAAGCTTGATATTTACATGTTAATGCTACATTCAAAGAATACTCCTGTACATTTAAACTAAACTAAACCAAAACTTAATTTTATAGACCGGGTCTTCAACCAAAAAGAGCTCGACTCGGTTAACAATAAAGCGAAACATAATACATAAACATAAAAAAAGAATGTAAACTAAAATGGCTTAATTTCCAAAATGTTTGGAAAAAGTTTTCAGAGCTTTCTGGAATACATCAAAGGGGCCTAAATCTCTCAGTGTAAGTGGTAACTCATTTCAGAGCTCACTTTGAAAACGAAAGAATAACTGAATCTCTTGAAAGTTCTGTTTTTGCCCCTAAGGGAAGAAAATGTAAGTTTTAATTTTTGAGAGCTTCTAGCAAGATGAGATCTGTGCATATTCCAGTCTAAAGGGACCAGAGTGATAAAGATGCCGATTAGGATCTTAAATGCAATATAAACGCACTTGAATTGGATTCTTTTTTTTTTTTAATTTTAAATCTTTATTCATTTTTAAACTTATAATAACCATAAATATATCACTTAATAATCAACAATGATACAGCCTTTAAGAAATATTGGAACCAAATATGGATTATATTATCCTGCTTTGATGAAAATTACATATAAAGATAAAGTTCATCAGTTTGAAGATCCGGAATGACTTGAATTGGATTCTAAGGTACATTGTTCGTGGGAAGTGGCGCGGAGCCAGGCAGGCAGCCCTGTGCACCGCTCCACTGCACGGGAAAAGAAGAGGACTCGAGGACATGATCCTAGACGAGGAAAACCTACGTGATCCACACCAGCACGGATTCACCCAGGGCAGATCCTGCCAATCTAACCTGATTGGTTTTTTTGACTGGGTTACTAGGCAGCTAGATGCCGGAAAATCAATGGATGTGGTGTATTTGGACTTCAGTAAAGCTTTTGATAGCGTCCCACACCGAAGATTATTGAACAAACTGAAATCAATAGGGTTAGGGAACACTCTAACTACATGGGTTGAGGATTGGCTGAGTGATAGACTTCAGAGGGTGGTGGTAAACGGTACCCCTTCCAAAACGTCAGGCGTGATCAGTGGAGTGCCGCAGGGCTCGGTCTTGGGACCGATTCTATTCAACTTATTCATAAGAGATATTACCCAAGGACTTAGAGGAAAGGTATCAATGTTCGCCGACGACGCCAAACTTTGCAACATAGTAGGTAAAAGCATTTTACCTGATAATATGACGCAAGATCTACTACTGCTTGAACGGTGGTCGGCAACATGGCAACTAGGCTTCAATGCTAAAAAGTGTAAGGTAATGCACCTGGGTAAGAAAAACCCGCACAGAACTTACGTACTAAATGGTGAGACCTTGGCCAGGACCACGACGGAACGTGACCTAGGGGTGATCATTAGTGATGACATGAAGGTTGCAAATCAAGTGGAGAAAGCTACCTCCAAGGCAAGGCAAATGATGGGTTGTATTCGTAGAGGTTTTGTCAGCAGGAGACCTGAAGTTATGATGCCGCCATACAGGTCCATGGTAAGGCCTCACTTGGAGTATTGCGTTCAATTTCTGGAGACCACACTACCGGAAGGATGTGCAGAGAATCGAGTCAGTTCAGCGAATGGCCACAAAGATGGTCTGGGGGCTCAAGGATCTCACGTATGAAGAAAGACTAAATAAACTGAGGCTGTACTCACTTGAGGAACGAAGAGAGAGGGGTGATATGATTGAAACATTTAAGTACATCACGGGCCGTATCGAGTCGGAAGAAGATATCTTCTACCTCATGGGACCCTCGACCACCAGGGGGCATCCGCTAAAAATCAGGGGAGGGAAGTTCCATAGCGACTCCAGAAAATACTTCTTCACTGAAAGAGTGGTGGATCATTGGAACAAACTCCCACTGCAGGTGATTGAGGCCAACAGCGTGTTGGACTTTAAGAGAAGATGGGATATTCACAGGGGATCCCTAGAGGAGTGAAACCAGAGGACGGGCATTTGGAATGGGCAGACTTGGTGGGCTATAGCCCTTTTCTGCCGTCTTTTTCTATGTTTCTATGTTTCTATGAGCTGCAAGCCGCATCAACCATCACTGCTTGCCAGGACCAGGCAGGCAGCCACGTTTAGTGAGGGAGAGTGACAGAATGAAAAAAAAAGGTAACTGGGGGGGAGGGGGCGGGCCTGCTTGCCTGCCTGCCAAATTAAATATAGGGAGCAGAGAGAAGCTGGGCCTGCCTGTGGGAAGGCCTGAAGGGGGGAAGTCTGCTTGCTTGAAGGTGGGGCTGCCTGGGAGGGATATGCCAGCCTGGGGGACTGACTTAGAGGGGGAAGTACTGCCTGCCTGCCTGGGAGGGGGTGGCCTGCCTGTGTGCCCTGTCCCTATCTGCCTGCTAGCCACTAGGCCTGCCTGCCCTGTCCCTGCTTGCCCTGTGCCCTGTCCCAGCATACCACTAGACCACCAGAGGGGGGACAGGGTACAGAGCCTGGCAGGAAGGGGGGACAGGGTGCAGAGCTTGGCAAGGAGAATTTGGTTCAGAATGTTTTTTTTCTTGTTTTCTTCCTCTAAATTTGGGGTGCGTCTTATGGTGAGGTGCGTCTTATGGAGCGAAAAATACAGTAGCAACTATAGTGGTGGAGAATAAAATGATTGCCGGCTTAACATATTTATATATTGATTCTGAACATATTCATTACCTAATGAAAAGATTCCAAAAACATTAAAATCAAAAGGGTGAAATTTATTTGATGCTCAGTCGGCAAGCTGGGTTTGATTTTTACAGTTTGTGGCATAAAGTCTACATGCATATAATGCAGTCTCTGGGATGAGTATCACAGTGTTTTTAGTTCATGCATTTTACGTTACATAGTATTAAGACTGACAAACTATTATGAACACAACAGGAATTGTGATGTTTGATCAGACATTTTGGAATATTATCAAATCTGGACTGTAAGATGAAAGCATCTGGATGGAAAGATTGCTTAGTGTTACTTGGATTCCTACAGGGTAAAGCTGTGATTAGGAACACATATTTTTCCATAAATTAGTCTTTGTTTTGAATATCCAGCTGAGTTCATATACCAGTTGATTGAATGTGTGAGCCAAGATACAGATTATTTTTTACTCCATTAGTATCTGCTCTTTCCTCTTTCAGTTTGTATTAATTCAGAATCAAAGATCCTAAAATGTGTCCTAAATACCAGTCTGCAGACGAATCTAAGCACTGAAGTTGACATTTTTTAACGGAATATTCTTTTGACAATAGGCAATATTTACCCTTGAGATGTTCACTATTTATTTATTTAAAAAGAAGCAAATAAAATTAAGCTTTTATGTGAAATCATTAAAATAATAACTTATGTATAATTTCTGCATCTATAATTTTTTTAATTGGCCATACAAAAGTACCTCTGAAATCTTGCCTTTTCAAGGTGAATATGAAAATTAGACGTGAAAAAGGAGGTCCGTAAATGGTAAATTCGATTACCAAAAAAAAAAAAAAAGTTTATATTTATTAAAACACTTTATATACCACTTAAACTACAAGTAAGATCAAAGTGGTTTACAAAATAATCCAATGAAAGCAATGAAATGTGATGCTGCAAATTGAGTTACAGCTGTGTGCCATTTTAACTGCCATTTACTAACATAACAGATGACAAATAAGGACTGAAATGGCCCAAGTAACATGTCTATTAAGATGGTTAAGGGTTTTTGTTTTGCACTGCCACTTCAGACAGGTTATTCCCGATATCCTAAGCTGAAGCACTCAGTTTTTGGTTTCCATTCTCTTGCCACTTAAGAATCCTCTACGCAAATTAATGGAAATACTTTTAAAACAGAGAATGGTGAAGTTTCTGGAATCCTGTGGATTACAGGACCGGAGGCAACATGGATTCACTAGAGGTAGATCTTGTCAGACAAATCTGATCAATTTCTTTGACTGGGTAACCAGAGAATTGGATAGAGGGAGTGCACTAGATGTGTATTTAGATTTTAGCAAAGCCTTTGACAGTGTTCCACACAGATGTCTAATAAATATAACTTTAGTGCACTCGGGATGGGTCCCAAAGTAATGGGCTGGGTTAAGAACAGGTTGAGTGGAAGGCAAAAAGGGCAGTGATCAATGGAGATCACTCTGAGGAAAGGGATGTTACCAGTGGTGTGCCTCAAGGTTCTATTCTTGGGCCTGCTGTTTTTAAACATTTTGATAAATTATATTGCTGCAGGGCTTTTGGGTAAGATTTGCTTCTTTGCAGATGATAACATAACATAACATAACATTATGCCAGGGATCTCAAAGTCCCTCCTCGAGGGCCGCAATCCAATCGGGTTTTCCCCAATGAATATGCATTGAACAGTACAGTTTAGGGGTGAAGAACTTATGTGCATGACAGAAGAGTGGGACTTGGGTGTGTGACAAGAAAGCTAGAAGGACTTGGGACTTGGGTGTGACAGCAAAGCTAGAAGGATACTAGGGTGATTAGGGAGAGGTATGGCCAGTATGAAAAAGGAGGCATTGATACCCCTGTATAAGACTTTGGTGAGATCTCATTTAGAATATTGTGTACAGTTCAGGAGGCCGCATCTTCATAAAGATATAAAAAGGATGGAGTCGGTCCAGAGGAACACTACTAAAATGGTACGTGGTCTTCGTCATAAGGCATATTGGGACAGACTTAAAGATCTCAATCTGTATAATTTGGAGGAAAAGTGAGAGAGGGGAGATATGATAGAGTCGTTTAAATACCTACGTGATATAAATGCGCATGAGTCGAGTCTCTTTCATTTGAAAGTAAGCTCTGGAATGAGAGGGCATAGTATGAAGTTAAGAGTGATAGGCTCAGGAGTAATCTAAGTAAATACATTTTTTGCAGAAAGGGTGGTAGATGCATGGAACAGTGTCCCGGAAGAGGTGGTAGAGACGGAGACTGTGTCTGAATTCAAGAAAGCCTGGGATAGGCATGTGGGATCTCTTAGAGCAGGGGTGTCAAAGTCCCTCCTCAAGGGCCGCAATCCAGTCAGGCATTAGGATTTTCCCAATGAATATGCATGAGATCTATTTGCATGCACTGCTTTCATTGTATGCTAATAGATCTCATGCATATTCATTGGGGGAAATCCTGAAAACCCGACTGGATTGCGGCCCTCGAGGAGGGACTTTGAGACCCCTGCATTATGCTTATAGACCGCGTTACCAAAAAGTTCTATGCGGTTTACAAAAGATTATAAACATTAATTATAATCGTATATTTGAATGAGTGAGCTAGTCAGGTATTTGGAGAAAAGATAGGTTTTTAGCTGTTTTCTAAAATGTCTGTAAGAAACAGCTGTGAGCAACAATGATCAAAATTCTTTTTCATGAGAAGCTGCCTGAGATGCTAAAGAGTGATTTAGGAATTTCTTGCAAGGGAAATTGAACAGAGCATGAGTTTTTCTACTGCATTTGTGCGTAGCTATGGAAAAACTATTAGCCAGATACGTAGGGGCTGCACCATATAAAACTTTGTAACAAAAACAGCCCAACTTCAACAATACTCGATCTTCCACAGGCAACCAAGGCAATTCGCAATAAAATAACGTAACATGATCGTATTTCTTCGATTCATAAATCAATCTAACTGCTGTGTTCTGTATCAATGATAATCTCAATAATTCCTTCTTAGTAATTGATAAATAAACAATATTGTAATAGTCAAGGGACTCAACAGTAAATGACTGGACCAATAATTTAAAGGCTGAAAATTCAAAATTGTTCGTAGTCTCCATAAAGTAAAATGACTTTTACGTACAACAACATCTATCTGGGTTTTCATAGTAAGATGTTTATCTAATACGATTCCTAAAATTTTAATTGTTGGATGGATTGTATGATACCAAAATCTGCAATAGAGTAGATACCCAGGAAGGTGTGAATAACATGAAAAAGGCCTGAAATTTGGCAGCTAAAATTAATGCTAAGAAATGCAAGGTCTTGTATTTGGACTGCAAAAATCAGAGGGAACAGTACAGTTTAGGGGTGAAGAACTTATGTGAACGACAGAAGAGTGGGACTTGGGTGTGACAGCAAAGCTAGAAGGACTTGGGTGTGACAGCAAAGCTAGAAGGACACTAGGGTGATTAGGGAGAGGTATGGCCAGTAGGAAAAAGGAGGCATTGATACCCCTGTATAAAACCTTGGTGAGACCTCATTTAGAATATTGTGTACAGCTCAGGAGGCCGCATCTTCATAAAGATATAAAAAGGATGGAGTCGGTCCAAAGGAACACTACTAAAATGGTGCGTGGTCTTCGTCATAAGGCTTATTGGGACAGACTTAAAGATCTCAATCTGTATAATTTGGAGGAAAAGTGAGAGAGGGGAGATATGATAGAGTCATTTAAATACCTACGTGATATAAATGCGCATGAGTCGAGTCTCTTTCATTTGAAAGTAAGCTCTGGAATGAGAGGGCATAGTATGAAGTTAAGAGTGATAGGCTCAGGAGTAATCTAAGTAAATACATTTTTTGCAGAAAGGGTGGTAGATGCATGGAACAGTGTCCCAGAAGAGGTGGTGGAGACGGAGACTGTGTCTGAATTCAAGAAAACCTGGGATAGGCATGTGGGATCTCTTAGAGCAGGGGTGTCAAAGTCCCTCCTCAAGGGCCGCAATCCAGTCAGGCATTAGGATTTTCCCAATGAATATGCATGAGATCTATTTGCATGCACTGCTTTCATTGTATGCTAATAGATCTCATGCATATTCATTGGGGAAATCCTGAAAACCCGACTGGATTGCGGCCCTCGAGGAGGGACTTTGACATCCCTGCTTTAGAGAGAGGAAGAGATTATGGTTACTATAGATGGGCAGACTGGATCGGTCATTTGGCCTTTATCTGCCATCGTGTTTCTATGTTTATCCCACTTCTTTTTGAATTTGATCACTGTTTTTGCCTGAATGTCAAGTTTATTAGCATTTTATGAATCGCCTATCGAAATATCTAGGCGATGTACACTCTAAAAGCCACAGATAGTGGTTTCACACATAATTTTGACAGGTTAGACATAATACAGACAATTTAAAAACAATAAAATTTTTTTTAGGGAACGACCAGTGCAATACATTTGAGGTTAAGGAATAACATGAGTAGGCAGGAAAGAAGGGAAAAGTTACATCATTTTTATCTATTGAAATTTACATAAAAGGGAAAACACAGTGCAGAGCAAGGGGATTTGGAAGGTGTAATATTTGAAGTAAAATGTATAAAAAATTATGTGTGTTATATCATGTGTTCAAATGCATCTTGAAATAAAAAAGTTTTTAAAAGTCTTTTAAACGTATGTAAGTCTTTTTCTATTCTTATGTAGTTTGGTAATGAGTTCCATAATGTGGGTGCCATAACGGAAAATATTTCGTTTCTTCTTATGCCAATAATTTTTAAGGAGGGGATAGATAATAAATTCAAAGTAGATGATCGTAAAGAACGTACGGAGTTATATGGAATGATCATTTTAGAAATAAATTGTGGTTCATTGAAAGTCCTTTGGAGGGGCATTCCGGGCATCTAATATACTTTCTGTGAAAAAAAATTTCTCAACTTTGCTCCATAGTCTACTGTCTTGCAGCTTTATATCACATCCAATAGTTCTTTCAGCTTTTCCTTTGGAAAGGATTTAAATTCAGACTAAGCAACAAAATCCCTGACCTGAAAACTCTGATGGTGAAGTAGATTCAGGTACTGTGACCATTACACAGACTTAGTTCAATGAGCATCATGGCACTTAGCTGCAATTTATTTAGGAGGGAATTGAAAGCAGAAAAGGGGGAGAAATAGTATTAAGACATCAGAAATGAAGCAGGCTTGGGGAAAAGAAGTAGTGCTATGGATGATCTTCAAATAGAAAATAATGGCAGATAAAGGCCATGCCCATCAACATAATCTGCTATGTCCTCGTCTCTCTAAGAGATCCCAAATGCCTGTGCCATGGAGGAGATAGCACTTCTAGTCTCATAGGTATAGGCTACACACTTCTCACTCAAATTTAAGAACTGGATATAGATTTGGTAAATATCATAAAGGTCTGAATGAAGGGGGAGCTGATAAATACTGGGTGACCTGGACCTCATGGATTTGGATTGGACTATCCCATCTGAAACTCTGGAGAGAGTAGAAAGTTATGTTATATTATGCTATGTTAAGTTAATCAGGTTTTCTAGTCTACCTTTATCTATTCAGTTTATGGTCGGATTATATTACAAGAGATTGGGTCAGTTACCCAGGAAGTTTGACATGGACATTCAATGTGGTTGCTAGTACAGATAGATCAGTACAACTATTAATACAGAAAGGTCACAGCTACAAGTACAGAGTTATAAGTACAAGTAAGAAAGGTTATGGATACCTTTCACAGGAACTTTCCTCAAACAAGAAAAGCATTGACACTAGATCTAGTACTTACAAACGGAGAAAGTTTACCTAATGTCTGGGTGGATACCTATTTGGGTAGCTGTGATCATCATATGGTGTGGCTTGATATAAACACCAAGATGAAGTCTAGTCATAACTAACTCAAATTCCTGATTTTCAAACACATTTGACTTCAGTAAAATGGGGAAGTACCTGAAGCAGCAGCTTGCAGAATTGGAGGAGATAGGGAAGTGAGAAGACTGTGGGTTAAGCACTTTGCATGCCATTTCCCCTCATTTGCATGGGCGGATCGGATCGGGTCAGAGACTGGTTAGGGAATTGGGTCTGGAAACGCTCGCAAACACGATCGGTATGCTTAGTGAATCTAGCCCTAAGACATCATGGTATCTGTCTGAACTGGAGGATTCTTCACCATTCTGAAGATGGGATGGGAATACTGAAAATCTCGGTAATTATCTATCTATAATCTGCTCTTTTTTTGGCTACACTTTGAAAAATTGGGCTGCAACTCTGTAAATTAGTGTCTTCTTTTTGGTCCCCTGATGCAATATGGAAAGTGCCACTTCTCTAATGGCATCAGGATGCCCTGATGCCATTACAGAATACTAATACAAACCAATATTGGTGCGGCAAAAACACGGTGCAACCACTTATGCAAAGCTAATTGCTGGAGTAGGAGAGTGCATCTAGATCTGTCAATCAACACAGGTTATCTGATAATATTCAGATATGCACATTGATGGGCAACACTCCTATGTCCTCCATCCATGCTGCCCCCACATGCTTTCTAATTGTGTCAGATTTCAGGAGATCTTTTAATTGTAATTGGGGGATGAGAGGGAGGTCTTATATTTGTGTCAGAGAGTGCAGGGGGAAGGGAGGCGGGCTTGACCACCTGCTGGGGAGCACACGGGATCTTTTAATTGTGATCTGGAGTTGCAGAGTAGAGATCAGATGCAGTGGGAGGGTAATGAGAGGGATTAGGGAAGAGATGCATGAGGGGGGAGAATGCTGTGGCATTTCCAAAGGCAGTGCGCTGTGCCGTCACAGATGGCCACCAATCCACAAATCCATGTCATGCCCATATCCCACCCACTCCTGCATTAGGCAGATACTGTGGGATTTTTACCACAGCTGCCTTGTTAGTGTTACTGTCTACTGCTCAGTGTGTTCAAGTTTATTAGGTTTTTATATACCGCCTATCAAGGTTATCTAAGCGGTTTTACAATCAGGTACTCAAGCATTTTCCCTATCTGTCCTGGTTGGCTCACAATCTATCTGACGTGCCTGGGGCTATGGAGGACAGAGTGACTTGCCCAGGGTCACAAGGAGCAGCGAGGGGGTTTGAACCCACAACCCCAGGGTGCACCATACACTCATTCTGCTGCCCCTCAATCTCTCTCCTCTCTTCTGTTTCCTTATACTCCTCCCAGAGAACTCTGTTCCTCAGATAAGCTGCTCTTAGCTGTACCCTTCTCCTCCACTGCCAATTCCAAACTTTGTTCCTTTCATCTAGCTGCCCCCTATGCCTGGAATATATTACCCGAGTTTGTCCACCAAGTCCGCTCTCTTACCTTGTTTAAAAGCAGACTGAAAACCCACCTTTTTGATATAGCCTTCAATCCTTAACCCTACTCCTCTGCCCTCCATCCCAGCCCGCTGATTGACCGATCCCCTTGACTGTATCCATGACATCCTGTTTGTCTGTCTTGCCTGTTTAGACTGTAAGCTCTTTCTAGCAGGGACTGTTATCTTATTCTTTGTGACTCCATGCAGAGCTGTGTGTGTCTGGTAGAAATAATTAATAGTAGTAGTAGTAGTAGTTAATGCAGCCTAGCAAAAGGGCCCCTAAGTTTGGGAGCCAGTTTGCTACTACAAGCTTGATAAAATTTCACAATAACTCCTTTTAAATCATTGGATAGTGTTAAGCGATTTAATGCCTTTGATAACATCTTCCCTGTAACTGTACAGTCCAATTTACTTTTTTCCCCTCCAGATTTAATTGGGGCCAATCCAATAGATTATAGTTTTTGAGTGATGCAGATTGAAATAGTATTTTATAAATTGCTGGATAATCTCATTACCCTATAATAAATTAACTTAGCATGAGATCATTGTAGCGTTTCAATTTTCTCCCTATCCCTTCTTGCTTTTAACTCGTGCACATATAAATGACTACTTTTATTACTCTTTGAATAGCTAGCTTTCTGTAAGTAAATTAATTTGCTTGCTTGCTGACTACAATTATTATACTGGAATCTCAGCTTATGAAGCTGTTGATATGGTTCTCTGTGTACCTGAATTATTAAGTTTTTTCCCCACTGACACAGAATTTGCTTGGATTTCTCTTTTCAAATTGTGCAGTTCTCACTTCCTTTATCTGATCTCTCCTGCACTAAAGCTTATAAACAGTCTCTTAAGAGGTTGAAAAAGTGCCCCATTTACTACTGAGCAGGACCTCACATGAAAAATATTCATTGCTGCCTCGTAAGCCCGATCTACTAAATTAGGATCCTTAAGAAGCTTAAAGCATTCTATATCAGATTGTAAAAGCTGAAGATATCCCTGAATGATCAAATACGGTACTATAAAACAGATCTCTGCTTTAACTATGGTTATAGTTTATTGTGGCTTAATACATCATTGTTAATATATATGTCAGAAGGGTTTACAAAATCAATAAAACAGGAAGAAAAACTCCATCAAACACATGTACAAATTCAAATGTAAGCACATATATTTATTTTATTTATTTAAAAAAATTATATACCGCCTATAAACAAAGTGGTTTCCATAAAAATAAACATACAAAATTGTAAACACAAGACAGAATTACAATTCTGAAATTAGAACAAAATTACAATTCCATTAATTTCTTTCTACAGTAAATAAAAAAATATATTACCCCTCTCACCCAGCAAACAAACAATACCCAGTCTAAAGTATCCTCCAGACAATTCATAACAGAGGCACTTAATAATCAGTCCACTTAAAGACTTGAAGCACCAGAGCCAAAATAGAAATTACATCTTCCAGGAAGCATATTAAAATGTAGGCTGGTATGGCTCCACAAACAGCTTAGTTTTCAACAGTGTTTTGAAACTAAAGTGCTTAACCTTAGATGTCCCAACAACTTATTCTAAAGTGACATTCCAGCCATTGAAAATATCTTAAATTTTGTAGCTACATATCTCACTTCCTTCAATATTCACTAGTAATCTCATGCCACCTTCTGATCGCAATACTCTGTTTGGTCTATAGACCTTCCAGAGTGATTGAAACCAAAAAGGGGCCGATTGGTACAAGATCTGATATACCAAGGATAACACTTTATAATGAACCCGTTGTTTAATACATAGCCAATGAAGTCGTTTCAAAATAGAGTTAATATGTGCTGTTCTAGTAAAGCCACTAATCAGTCTAGCTGCAGAGTTCATAAGACTTTAGTTAAACCCAAGAAAAGAGAGTTACAGTAATCTAATCTTGACAGAATCAAGCAATGAACCACCATTCTAAAGTCATATGGTTTCAATAGGGGTTTTAGCCTATATAACATACATAATTGAGCATAACCTTTCTGAATAACATTCACGATCTGTTTTCCCATAGTTAATGCTGAATCTGCCCAGATCCCCAAGATGGTAATTTCTTTTTTCACCTCAATCTGTGTCCCCAAAACATCCATACATCCAACCATATTCACCTCTGCATAATCTCCCACTATCAATGCAATCAAACACTGCAGGCAATGACATAGCTATAACCTAAATCAGATAGCCAATCCAATCATTACCGACAAGCAAAATCACAATTACACATACCACTATGCAAGTAATTCTTGTTCAGAAGTCTCCTCTCCCCCAAAGTTCAGTGACTAACATGTAAATATAAGCCTTCAGCAATGTCCCAAACACACTTC
Source organism: Geotrypetes seraphini (assembly GCF_902459505.1). NCBI lineage: Eukaryota > Metazoa > Chordata > Amphibia > Gymnophiona > Dermophiidae > Geotrypetes > Geotrypetes seraphini. The sequence continues at coordinate 192,436,895 of NC_047084.1, read as the reverse complement.
AACCCAAAGGGGTTCAGGATGTGCATCTGTCTTTATCTGTTTTTAACTCCATTATTCTAATTTGTATTTTATCTGTATCCCATGTATTAGCTCACCTTGTTGTGAACGGCTTAGAACTTTTTCGGTATGGCGGTATATTCATATAAGGAACCAAGTATAATATTCTAGTGGGCGTACATAGGACTCCTTTTACGAAGCCACGTTAGCAGTTTAACGTGCATAATAGCGTGCACTAAACTGCCGACCGCGCTAGCCGCTACCGCCTCCTCTTGAGCAGACAGTAGTTTTTCAGCTAGCGTGGGGGTTAGCGCGTGATTAAAAGTCGCTAATGCGGCTTCGTAAAAGGAGCCCATAGTGTAATCATATATAAGTATAAAGGAGTATTAGTATAAAGCGTCTTACGGGCCAAGACTATGGTCTTCAACTAAATACTACATTGGAATGCGAATCAATGATATTGCATGCTTGTTTATTTATTTTGCTTATTATACCACATATACCGACCAAACAGAACTACATGGTTTACAAAATTAATTTATGAAAACTAGAAAGAAACTGCAATTTGATTGCACAGATAACACAATCTCAACTGGGAAGTAACAGGGAGGAAAAGGAGGATAAAATGGAGGTGAATGGAATGACGAGAGAAGAATAGTGTACAGTGGCTGGCATAACCTATAGCAGTAAATAATTTCTGAAAGCTTGTGTAAATAACCAGGTTTTCAATAATTTTTTTAAATTTGCTGAAATAGTTCACTGCATAAATAGGAGTTCTGCTGAATCAAATTGATGGGTACAACAAAGTACCGTATTTTCACGTAGATAACGCGCACCCGTGTAAAACGCGCACACGGGTATAGCGCGCGAAAAACACAAATCTATGTACAGAAATTTTTATATACCGCGCACACCCATATACCGCGCATGCTGCCCGACTCTCCGGTTGCCCGCCCCGACTCTCCTCTGGCCACCCCAACTCTCCTTTCGCCCGCCCTGACTCTCCTCTCCCCCTTGAAGTCCTGTCCCCACCCCGACGTCCGATTCACCCCCCCCCGCAGGACCGTTCGCACCCCCACCGCGAAGGACCGCTCACACGCACCCGCACCCCGAAGGACCACTCGCACGCACTCCCACCCGCACCCGCACCCCCACCCTGAAGGACCGCACGCACCCCCACAGGCTCTCGACCCCCCCCATCATGTAGAAGATCCTACCGGTGTCCTGCTGCTTCCTCTTGGAGGTCCCGACTCCCCAACATGATCGGGGCAAAAGGGAGCTCAAGCCCTCTTGCCCCAGCCAACCGCGGCACCCCCGACACGATCGGGGTAAGAGGGAGCTCAAGCCCTCTTGCCCCAGCCAACCGCGGCACCCCCGACACGATCGGGGCAAGAGGGAGCTCAAGCCCTCTTGCCCCCCCCCGACTCCCTGACACAATCGGGGCAAGAGGGAGCTCAAGCCCTCTTGCCCCAGCCAACCGCGGCACCCCTGACACGATCGGGGCAAGAGGGAGCTCAAGCCCTCTTGCCCCCCCGACTCCCCGACACGATCGGGGCAAAAGGGAGCCCAAGCCCTCTTGCCCCGCCGACTCCCCAACTCCCCGACAATATCGGGCCAGGAGGGAGCCCAAGTCCTCCTGGCCCTGGCGACCCCCCCTCCCCCCGCTAGTTGTTCGAGCCAGGAGGGAGCCCAAACCCTCCTGGCCACGCGACCCCCTACCCCCACCCCGCACTACATTACGGGCAGGAGGGATCCCAGGCCCTCCTGCCCTCGACGCAAACCCCGCTCCCAACGACCGCCCCCCCCAAGTACCTCCGACCGCCCCCCCAGCCGACCCGCGACCCCCCTGGCCAACCCCCACGACACCCCCACCCCCCTTCCCCATACCTTTGTGTAGTTGGCCAGACAGACGGGAGCCAAACCCGCCTGTCCGGCAGGCAGCCAACGACGGAATGAGGCCGGATTGGCCCATCCGTCCCAAAGCTCCGCCTACTGGTGGGGCCTAAGGCACCTGGGCCAATCAGAATAGGCCTGGGAGCCTTAGGTCCCTCCTGGGGGCGGGGCCTTGGGCACATGGTCGGGTTGGGCCCATGTGCCTCAGGCCCCGCCCCCAGGTGGGACCTAAGGCTCCCGGGCCTATTCTGATTGGCCCAGGCGCCTTAGGCCCCACCAGTAGGCGGAGCTTTGGGACGGATGGGCCAATCCGGCCTCATTCCGTCGTTGGCTGCCTGCCGGACAGGCGAGTTTGACTCCCGTCTGTCCGGCCAACTACACAAAGGTACGGGGAAGGGGGGTGGGGGTTTCGTGGGGGGTCGGCCAGGGGGGTCGCGGGTCGGCTGGGGGGGCGGTCGGAGGTTCTTGGGGGGGCGGTCGTTGGGGGGAGGGGGGTTTGCGTCGAGGGCAGGAGGGCCTGGGATCACTCCTGGCCCGAACAACTAGCGGGGGGGGGGGGGTCGCCAGGGCCAGGAGGACTTGGGCTCCCTTCTGGCCCGATATTGTTGGTGAGTTGGGGAGTCGGCGGGGCAAGAGGGCTTGGGCTCCCTTTTGCCCCGATCGTGTCGGGGAGTCGGGGGGGCAAGAGGGCTTGAGCTCCCTCTTGCCCCGATCGTGTCGGGTGTGCCGCGGTTGGCTGGGGCAAGAGGGCTTCAGTTCCCTCTTGCCCCGATCGTGTCGGGTGTCGTGACCGCCAAGAGGAAGCAGCAGGACACCGGTAGGAGCTTCTACATGATGGGGGGGGGGGGTCGGTGAGGCTGTGGGGGTGCGGGTGCGAGTGCGTGCAAGCGGTCCTTCGGGGTGGGGGTGCGAGCGGTCCTGCGGGGGGTGAATCAGACGTCGGGGGGGGGTGAACTATGTAAAAAAAATTTTGTACATCGCGCTCACGCGTATAACGTGCGAGGGTATGCGCGGTACGTAAAAACCACATATAACACGCGCGTTATATGCGAGAAAATACGGTAATCTAAGCTGTATTAAGAACATAATAATAGCCTTACTGGGTCAGACCAATGGCCTATCAAGCCCAGTAACCCGTTCTAATGGTGGCCAATCCAGGTCACTAGTACCTGGCCAAAATCCAAAGAATAGCAACATCCCATGCTACCAATCCAGGGCAAGCAGTGGCTTCTCCTATGACTTTCTCAATAACAGACTATGGACTTTTCCTCAAGGAACTTGTCCAAACCTTTCTTAAAACCAGCTACGCTATCTGCTCTTACTCCAACCTCTGGCAATGCATTTCAGAGCTTAACTATTCTCCGAGTGAAAAAAATATTTCCGCCTATTGGTTTTAAAAGTATTTCCCTTTAATTTCATCGAGTGTCCCCTAGTCTTTGTAATTTTTGATGGCATGAAAAATCGATCCACTTGTACCCATTCTACTCCACTCTGTAGTGTTTGAAGTCATCACTGATAACAGGATGAGGTGATGAGTGAGGAACTGCTAAGGTGAAGAAAAACTCCAATGAAATCTCTTACTTGCTGGCATTCAAACTTGGTAAAAGGTAAACCTGGGCTTCAGTATGTTATTTCATTGTCCTCCTTTACTTTTTTTTTTTTGTTCAATACTCTACTTTTTCAAAGTCATTTTAGGTAATAATGCTTAACAAACATTTCTGTTCTGTGTTCAGAGCTGAAGTGCCGAAAGAGGGACTGCAGAAGACAAAGACAAATAGGGATGGAGGTGTGGTAGATCCTGTTTGATTTACAGAGGACTGTGTCTGTGAGAAGCTAGCTAAACTAAAGGTGGACAAAGCAATGGGGCTGGATGGTGTACATCTGAGGGTACTGAAGGAACTTAGGGAAGTTCAGGCCACTCCGCTGGCTGACCTTTTAAATTCTTCTCTAGGATTGGAAGGACTGGAGGACTGGAGAAGGGTGAATGTGGTCCCTCTCCACAAAAGTGCAAGTAAGGAAGAAGTAATAATAATAACAGTTTATATACCGCAGGACCGTGAAGTTCTATGCAGTTTACAATGATTAGAAATGTTACAGATTAAATGGAATAAACAAAGTACAGACTTAGTGATTGATAGTTCTAGTGATCGTTTGTTGAGGACTATGATTGTATAGGTTGGTTTCCCAAGTATTTCAGGAACAGATGTGTTTTTAGGCGTTTCCTGAATTCCCCATAGGTAGTAGGCACGAGCAATTGTTCAAGGTCTTTACCCCATAATGCTGCTTGATCTGCGAAAAGATGTTGGTGATGACTTTTAAATTTACAACCTCTAACTGGTGGAGAAGTAGGGAACTACTGACCAGAAAGCCTGACTTCGGTGGTAAGTAAACTAATAGAAACACTTTTAAAAACAGACAATAGTGAAGTTTCTGGAATCAAGTGAATTACAGGACCAGAGGCAACATGGTTTGATTAGAGGCAGGTCTTGTCAGACAAATCTGATCAATTATTTGACAGTGTGACCAGAGAATTAGATAGAAGGAGTACACTAGATGTGGTGTATTTAGATTTGAGCAAAACCTTTGACTGTGTTCCACACAGGTATCTAATAAATAAACCGAGTGCCCTCAGTATGGGCCTCAAAGTGACAGAGGGTACTTGTCAATGGAGATCACTCTGAGGAAAGGGATGTTACCAGTGGTGTGTCTCACAAGGTTAGGTTCTTGGGCCTGTTCTTTTTAATGTTTTGTAAGCGACATTGTTGAATTACTGACTATTAAGATTTGCGTCTTTGCTAATGATTCCAAAATCTGCAAAAGAGTAGACACCCCTGATGGTGAATAACATGAGGAAGGACCTAGCGAAGCTTGAAGAATGGTTTGAAATTTGGCAGCTAAAATTTAATACTAAGAAATGCAAGGTCATGCATTTGGGCTACAAAAACCTGAAAGAACAGTACAGTTTAGGGGGTGAAAAACTTTTGTGCATAAAAGAAGAGTGGGACTTGGGTGTGATACTATGTGATGATCTTAAGGTGGCCAAACAGATTGAAAAGGCAATGGCGAAAACTAGGATGATTGGGTACATAGGGAGAGGAATGGCCAATAGGGAAAATGAGGTATTAATGCCTCTGTATAAGACTCTGGCGAGACCTCATCTAGAATATTGTGTAAAATTCTAGAGATCACACTTTCAAAAAGATAATAACAGGATGGAGTCGGACCAGAGGAAGGCAACTTGATGGTTGATGGTCTATGTCAAAAGGTGTACGGGGACAGACTTAAAGTTCTCAATATGTATATTTTGCAGGAAAGGCAGGAGAGGGGAGATATGATAGAGATGTTTAAATACCTATGTGGCATAAATATACATGAGGCAAGTCTCTGTCAATTGAAAAGAAACTCCAGAATGAGAGGGCATAGAATGAGGTTAAAAGGTGATAGGCTCAGGAGTAATCTAAGAAAATACTTTTATACAGAAAGGGTGGTAGATGTATGGAATAGTCTCTCGGTAGAGATGGTGGAGACTGTCTGCATTCAAGAAAGCATGGGACAGGCACATGGAATCTTTTAGGTTAGAGAAGATAGTGGATGCTGCGAATAGGTAAACTGAATGGGCTTCTGACTTCATGTTTCTATGTTTCTATATTTATATTTGCACAGGCAGTCTTGCAGTATCAATGTTCTTTCAGGGTTTCCACAGCTGGCATCATGCTTGTTGTAAGTTTCCAGGTCTTGCCGCATCTTGTCAGGTAGAAACCCTGAGAGAATATATAACCCAGAGAACAACTTTAAACTCACCAGAGACTTTTCCATTCTATGGGAAAAAGAAACCAACTGATTTTCCCACCAGTATTCAAATTTGTGACCAACTGACTTTTCCACCAAAATTCCAATTGGTGACCAGTAGTGTTGTACATGTTCAACTGGCCACTTCATCCAGGCAGTGTTGGAGTGGTTCATTTCAGGATTAATATAATTTGTGTAATGAACCAATAGAACATCATCTGCTTAACAGAAGCACTTAAACTAAGATCTTGTGTTACAGTTACCAGAGGACTTAGGTACAAGTTAAATAACTGAGATAGAGCCATGGGGCACGATCACAATTGCAAAGATCATGCTGCAGCAAATGACATCACTGAAGACACTGTAAAACTGTGATCTTGCAAGAAAGACTTGAACCATCTGCTCATGTTAAACCGCGGGCAGTCAAAAGAAGATCATAGTTCACTAATCAAAAACAGATAACTTTTTCTTTATTAGTGTTTGTCGATCTATGAAAAAAATTGTTCTTAAGAAAGAAACAAAACAATTCTTCATTTGTACCACAGAAGATACCCAAGTTGTTGGAACATCGTCTCCTTCCAGGGTATTTTTTTGCACCTAGAGACACAACACCTCTAACCCACCTCTCATCAATATTTAACACCTGAAAAAATATATTTAAAGTTTTAAACAAAGTATTTACTTTCATATTTGACAGAGTGTCCTTCACAAAGCATCATCAGGGCAGAATAGAAAGACAAAAGGCCCAATTCTATATAGGCCACCTAAAAAAAATCAGTGCCAACTAATACAGCGCTAAACGTGATTCTATAAAAGTTATTCAAACTGTCCTAACTTTACGAGCACCCAATTTATGCCAGAGCTTTCTTCGCCTAAATACATGCACCTAATTCACAAAGAGGTGCCTAACTCAAAAACACCCCACAATCCTCCCCTAACTATGCCCACTTTTAAGTAGGTGCTTTGGACTACATGACTACTTTTTATAGAATTGTATTCTTTGAGTTAGGTGCCAAACTTTCAAAAAGCCAATTATGAGGTGTTACGTGCCAATTATCAGCACAGAGTAAGCATAGTAATCAATTAAATTAGCACCCACATCAGCTAGGTGTGCCAATGCAGGCACCTAACTTTAGGCAGACCATATAAAATTTGCCATAAAGGGCTAGATTCACTAAGCCCACCGATCAAGTTCCGACCACTTAGCGACCCAATTTCCCTCCGGCCCAATTCACTAAGCTCTGTCATGATCATCCTCCGATCCGCGCATGCATATGAGGGGGAATGGCATTCAAATGTAGGCAGGCAGTGATTCACTAACAAAAAACCTGCAACACCGACTTTGCTGGCCAATCACAAACATGCGACTGCTGGGGACCAGTCGTTCACTGTTTTCCGACTGCATCTTCAGGTCTCTTCCTGCTTTCTGCCCCAACTTTCCAGCTCTCTGCCCCTCCAACTCTCCTGCTCTCTCTGCTGCAATTTTCTCCTGCCGCCCTGATCTGCCCTGCCCCAAATCTCCTGCTCCCTGCCCCGACTTTCTGCCGCAATTTTCTCCTGCTGCCCTGCTCTGCCCCAAATCTCCTGCCTCTCTGCCTTTTACCAAACTTAAAAGAGGTGCAGACTGTGGTAAGAATGTGATGTGTTGATCCAGATCCAATTGCTCAGAGAGCTCCCAACTCTCCTGCTCCCTGCCCCATGCGCTGCCCGGCCTTCCCTCCACAGTGTGAGCCCATGGTTTTAACCCACAGGTTTAAAGCTGGTTACAACCACGGGCTCACTGGGCTAGTTAAAAATTTTTCTAAAAGTCGTTGCTCTTCGACGCATGCACAGACCATCTTCAGATGGTCTGCGCATGTGTCAGGATCACTACAGAGCGATCCTGGTGGTTGGTTGGGGCGTGATTACGATCACCCTTATTTGCATCAGGGCGATTCGTGAATCAGCCCCACGGACACGGATCAGATCGGATCCCTCACGGATAGGATCCGATCCGTGCCCTTAGTGAATCTAGCCCAAAGTGTCTATTGTAACTCAGAGGACAGATACAAAATGTAAATTGCACAAGAAAAATTAACCAGTAGGAAAAACAAATATGAGTAGCTTCACCATTTTTAATATCCATTACTGTTGAAAATACACACTTATCCTGACTCATACCCTTTCAACTTGAGAGATACATTATAAGATGTTGTTGTTTTATTATTTTTTTTATTAGGATTTTATATATCGCCTTTTCAAGGTTATCTAAGCGGTTTATAATACTACTGCTCAGGATTCTCCTTAATAGTCACTTTTCCATAACCATGAAGCTTTTTTTTTTGTTGTTGCATGATTCATCCTACTCACGGACATGTAGCTTTTAATTTAGATGCATGCATCATTTCCACGTAAACCTCTAGTTTTTCATTTTCCATGAATCCATATTTAAATATTTTTCCCTGGGTTGGCAAAATTTTTCACACATCATTGCTGGTTTATATACCATAAAAAGCCTGCTATGCATATAATTAGCTAATTCCTAAAGCACATGCAATGCAGCTAAGTGTATACTTGTAGAATAAGTGTATTCAACAGAAGAGTTTGTGTGGAGCATGGTTGGAACCACAATGTCAGCATGTATTTTATAAAGCAATCAAATATACTAGAGCAATGTTTCTCAACTTCTTCAAGCCAAGTACCCACTAGATCAAAAATTTCCAACTGCGTACCACTGAGCTCTGAGCAGCAGAGATTTTGAAATAGACATATTATTGTTAAATAGTAACTAACTAGGCAACATACATAACAAATACAGGTCAGTGAAACTGGCATACAGACCAAGGCATACTTGGCTTGATCTGTTATATTTAATTCTCACATAAACTGGCCCCCTTGATTCTTACAAAATGAGTGAAAATAAAAATGACACTTAGACAGGGCCTATTTATAAGAACAGGAGACCTCAACAAAAGTTGCCATTAGTGACCAATACAATTTCATCTTTTCTCTGGGAAAATGAAACATTATTGGTCACTGTGGGCAAGTTCTCACACACACATCCCATCTGCCTTTAGATACTCTGCACTTCTCTCTCTCAGGCATCCTCCATGTGTCCTCTGCCCATCTCTCTCTCAGATACCCCCATGTACCCGCTGCCTTTCTCTCTCATATACCCCCAATGTACCCGCTATCCTTCTCTCTGACACCCCTAAATGTATTCTCTGCCCTTCTCTTTCTCAGTAGTGCTGCCCAATTCAGGGAAAAATTTTTGATTTGGCTTATTGAATCAGTTTTTTCGATTCAATTTTCTTTTCCTGCCCAATCAGGCATTTTTCCAAAAGTCCTGGCAGGTTTATTTTGTAGTCTTTTCACCCACCCACCTCACCCCCATTTACCCTCTCCAACCCCATGTTGGTGATGTGGTGTATACAAAATAAACAAAAAATACTTTTCCTCTCTCTGCTAGGTCCTAACTCATGCTCACTGTCTAACACCAGCTCTGGCAGAATACATATTTCAAATATAACTTATTGTAATTACAAAATAGAAAATAAAATTATTTTTTTCTACCTCCCACTGTCATATCAAACTTTTGTTTCTTTCTTACTGTCTACCATCTTTCTCTCTCTCTTTTTTGCCTTGTACCCTGGGTCAAACCTCTCTATTCTCCTCCATGTAGCATCTCTTCTTTCCTCCCCTCCCCTATCCCTTTGCACCATCTGTCCCTTGCCTTCCATCCTACGTTCAAAATTTCTCCCTCTCTCTTCATGCAGGTTTCCCCTCCCTCCACCATATGCAGGATTTTTCCATCTCACGCCTTTCTACCTCTTTGTTTCATCTCTCCCTTCCTCTCCTTCACCACAATTCTTCCTCTCACCTCTCTCCCCCATGTACAGCATCTTTCCATCCCTCCCTCACATCCACCTGTGCAGCAGCACCCCACCGACCCTCCCACCATGAGACCTGACATACCTCTGAGGCTTCCTAAAGCAGCGGCAGTGATCTGAATGGGCTGTTTCACGACATGCCCTGCTAGGGCTTCCCTCTGCCACGTCACTGATGACACAATCAGTGATGCAGCAGAGGGCCTGCCCTGGCAGGATGGGCTTTAAAGCAGTGCATTCAGATCACTACTGCTGCTTTAGGCGGCCTCAGAGGTATGTCAGGTCTCATGGTGGGAGGGTCGGTGGGGGTGTTGGTCACAATTGGTGAGTCCGATTTTCTTGGACAACTAATTGATTTGAATCGATTCACTGAAGTGAACTGGTTAATCGATTCAAATCGGTGAATTGGACAGCACTATCTTTTAGACACACCCACACCCTATGTGTTCTCTGTCCTTCTCTCTCTTACACACATACCCCATGTGCCCTCTGCCCTTCTCGCAGACACATCCCACCTGCCCTCAGCCACACTTTTCTTCTCTCTCTCAGACATGTCCCACCTGCCCTCAGCCACTCTGCCCTTTTCTCTTTGAGAGTTTGTTGATTTTTCTGTCTCATGAGATCGGGATCAACAGGTTATTCTCGCATCTCAACACATATCAGTTACTTCAAAAAGTGTAAAGCCCTGTCTGATGTTATGGCAAACTAAAACTATATTTAAAAGTTTTGATATCACCTCAGTAAGGTTATTACACAAACACAGGACCTTACCATATCATAGCAGCACTAACTTTCAGAATTCAAAAAGCAACAACCTTATGCACTATAAATATTACACCATATCCCAAAATATTAATACAGCAGCTAGTGAGAAAACAGAACAATGGGAATTGCGGCAAGATCTGTACACAGAAACTACATACTAGCAGAATACCACACTCTGGTCACACACATAAGACACATGAAACAAGGGTCCACAGATCAGTAGAAGAGATATGAAGGCAAAAATCTTAACTGAAAACCTCAAGAAGTCAGACTAAGCATATATAACAATACTAGAGAAACAGACATAGAGTATCAGAGTTGTGTATTTCCAATGACTGGCATATTCCAATAAATAAATTCAGAATGAAATACTTTTTTCTATCTTTGTTGTCTGAGTAGCAGGCTATGGATTTTTCTTCCAGGAACAAAGGTCCACACCTTTTTTAAACCCAGCTATGCTAACCGCTGTTACAACATCCTTTGGAACTCGTTTCATGTGAAACATTCAAAATAAAATACTTGTTTTGCATCTTTGTTGTCTGAACATTTTACATTTCCATCATGTTGGTTCCACTTTCTCTTTTCTGCTGTTCTGTTGTCTGCTAATTATTCTTCAAGCAACTGATGTCCATTTGTCTTTTCTCCTCTCACGTATCTACTCATATTCCCTCACTACACCTGCCTCTGACATATTTATCAGTCCTTTTTAGCTCTTTTCTGCCTCTTTCTCACCCTTCTCTTTACTTTTCAGCTGCCTATCAAATTTCCATCTTCTTTCACCCATTCCCCATCTCACTCCTTCATCAACCCTCCATTCCCTTTCATCTTTACTTTACTCCCCATTACCACATTTCTACCCTCTGTAATCACTGTCCTCTCATTCATTTACTTGCCACCCCTCTCTTCCCTCTCCTGGCCTCTCCAATAGGGTTCATCTTTTTCCAAAATCTTCTGCCCTCTCTGCCCTCCTAACCTGGCATCTCTCTGCCCCTTCTTTCTTCCCTCTCCCATCCCTCACTCCCACTGTCTGACATCCATTCATCACTCCCTTCTGCTCGCTCTTTCTCCTTTCTCCATCTGCTGTGTATCTCTCTCTCTCCCCCTCCCTTGGTCCAACATCTCTTTTCCTCCCTTAGACGGAAACAGCTCCTAGTCAGCTAGTACTGCTAAGATGGCTAACCACTGATATTCGGCAGGAGAAAGACAGCTATCTCTTGTTTAATATCCCATTCAATAGACTGGCTGGAGACAGGCTATGTCGCATTACATAGCAAGTCACTGACAATATTCATCCGCTTGCCAGTTAGGTTCAGTGGTTAAACAGACCTGCCTAAAAATCAGGTCTATCTTTGGTTGCTAAGCCATAGCCAGCCAGCTCATGAATGTCGGCTTGATCAGCTAAGACCGCAGCGCCAAAACTTAACCTGGAAATTCAATGCCAGTGGCACTGAATATTAGAGTTTGTGGCCAACTGCAGGAGGTAACCGTGCTGTTTCCCATAGTCTGAATATTGGCTCCATTGCTTTATGAGGAGGAAAAAAGTCTCAGAATCCAAAATAGGCACGTCACACTTTTGTGCCTGCTCATTCATTCATTGACAGAAAAAAAATCCGCTCCTCGCAATAATTAGTCCCTTATTATCTCAAATAAATTTCTGCTATTCTTTTACATTTACTGTAGAGCAGGGGTGCCAAAGTCCCCTCCTTGAGGGCCGCAATCCAGTCGGGTTTTCAGGATTTCCCCAATGAATATGCATGAGATCTATTTGCATGCACTGCTTTCATTGTATGCTAATAGATCTCATGCATATTCATTGGGGAAATCCTGAAAACCTGACTGGATTGCGGCCCTCGAGGAGGGACTTTGACACCCCTGCTATAGAGTGTATATATACATATATTAGCAAATGTTCCCTTTCTTTCTCCTCTATCCCTGGATGTTTGTGTTTACTCTTTCCTGTTGATAATGGAATTTTTTTCGATTATTTCTGCATTGATTATAGTTGTTTTGTAAATTGCCTTGACTTGGCAAGTCCAAAATTGTGCAATCAGTCAAATGTATTAAATAAACAAACATATACAAAAGAACTTAGCTGCTCAATAACATCTCCAGTAGAGAGCTGCACGGGAATGGGGACGACGGAGATCCCGCGGGTTCCGCCTTCTGGTCATGGGGATCCCATGGGGATGCCCCCTAAGGTCACGGGGATCCCGTGGGGACGCCTCCGAGGGTCGCAGGGTTCCTGCAGGGTTGGATGCGAGGCTCGTCTTCTCCCTACCTGCCCTGCTGCACCACACAGCCGATGGGAACGGAAGTCTTCCACGATGTCAGCGCTGACGTCGGAGGGAGGGCTTAAGCAAAGCTCTCCCTCCCTCTGACGTCAGCGCTGACATTGGATAGACTTCCATTCCGATTGGCTGTGTGCTGCGATCAGCAGTGGCGTACCAAGGGGGGGCGGAGAGGGAGGTCCGCCCCGGGTGCAGCCATAGGGGGGGGTGCACAGCCGGCCAGGTCCCCTTACCTTTGTGGCGCTTCCTCCGACCGACCGACAGACAACAGGCCCGGTCCGACAAACCTCCCTGTCCTGTAGCCGTGAATCTAAATTACTTTCTTACAGCAGCTTCAATACTTCAGCTGCTGTAAGAAGGTAATTTAGATTCCCGGCTACAGGGCAGGGAGGTTTGTCGGACCGGGCCTGTTCTGTTGTCAGTCGGATGTGTGTGTGAGTGTGGGTATAGGGAGGGGGCCGAGGTTTGCATTGAGAGGGTGATGTCAGGCTTGAAAAATAAAATCCCCTCTTTCAAACTACTTTTAAAAGTGCTCTTATTTCTTCAGAGATTAACTTCTTAAACCCTCTGAATTTCCCTTATTAAACAAAATCCATCACTGTAGTTAGCACAGCATAAAAGCCCTGATTCTGTAAGTGGCGCCTGGCTAATAAAAATTAGACAACAATCTAAGATAAGTGTTCTAAATGTGGTTTTGAAAAAAAAAAATTGATGAAAAATTTGAATGGGGACATTGAGCCGATGAGGAAGTTAGTGGCTGAAAAAAAAAAGTCTCAGCAGTAAAAAATGTTAGCCGCTTGAGTGCCTCTTCTGAAGGCTCTTCAAATGAAGTGTTTTTGACTAAGTAAATTGAAAAGATTTTTAGTGCTGGTTAGTAGATGTAATATCTGATATTGATATAAACCAGTTTAATAAATTGTGATGATCAAGTTTATAGGTGTGGCAATCACTAACATGTGCTACTTCCAGAATCGAGGCTTCCAAGTACCCTTGGCATCAGGGTTTTACAGGTCTATGTTTCCAGTGCCAAGGTTCCTTCCTGAATTGCAGCCAGTGGCACATAATAATCAGTGACACCCCTTAATCATGCCCATTTCCAGGCTTTGGTGTCACTATGCGCCAGTCCAAGAGGCCGTGTAGTGGTGGCTATTTTTTTTTTTTTTAACAAGGGTTTAATTGGGTTTTACTGGTGTGATCAATTATTACACCACTTAAACCCAAACTAATTAAGGCCCCCTTTTATCAAACCACATTAAGATTTTTTTAAAATCACCGGCCGCTGCGGTAAAAGCAACCGTTGCCTAACTTTCGGTGGCTTTTGTAGAATCTGGCCCAAAGTGTCATGTTCTCAACAGTGAAATAGAAATCTTGCATAAAAAAATCCTTTGTGTCAAAGCATTTTATATGGCAGTAAATACTACAACAAACAAGTTATACTTTAATGCTCATTCTAAAAAATAGTATTGCAGAATAAAATTAAAGCAAATTTCCAATTATAATATACAAGAAAATTAGGCAATTTGTAGAGGTTTTTTTTTTCTTTTTTTGTCAAAGAGAAAGGAATGGACACATATTGATTTTCTGCTGTGTACCTAATCTAAATTAATGCAATAATCAATTAGAGAGCATAAAAAGAGTGATGAATTTGTAAAATGCAAAAAGGCACAGATGCATGACAGATAAGTACTGAAAATTTTTAATTGCATAGAAGGGAGATTAAACAGGTCATGTTCTTCAGCAATCCGAGAACCTTTCATGGTGCTGCAAGCTATTTATCAGACTTGACATATCTATGTCATTATGCAGTCATTCAGTATAACATCCTAAAGCAAACTAGCTGCCGAGCATGGTAAATAAGAAACTAGCATGCATTTTCAGCAAAGGGCTAACCCCCTCTTTTACGAAGCCGTGTTAGGCTTTTATATCGCCTGTCGCAGCGGTATTAGCTCTGGCACTCATAGGAATTCTATAAGCTTCGGAGCTAATACCACCAAGGCCAGTGATAAAAAAGCCTAATGTGACTTCGTAAAAAGGGGGTGGAGTAAATGCACTAAGGGGAATGTTATCAATGTGTGTAATGTAATTTATTTCTTATATACCACTACATTCGTTAGGTTCTAAGCGGTTTGAAGAAAATATACATTAAGATTATAAATGAGAAGTAAGAAGGTACTTAAAAAATTCCCTTACTGTGTGCTACTGTTAAGACAGGCTATTTTACCACAAATCATTATATTTGAGCATAGTTTATTGCATAAAATGCCCATGTTGATATGTTTTCCCCTAAAGTATGCTAATGCTGGTGAAGTGCATTATTAGCCCAACAAATACAAGCAAATAGAAAATTATGTATGATTACAATAAAACACTTCTACTAAAAATAACCCAAAGTACCGGTGTCGAACACAATCCTTGGAATGTAAGGCAAAAACAGAGTTGACATAAATAAATAGTTCACCCCATTAAACAAACTACCATATTAAACTACCACATTGAACAAATATACCCCCCTCTTTTACGAACGCATAGCGTGGGTTTTAGCGCTGGCAGCAACGGTAACTGCTCCGACGCTCATAGGAATTCTATGAGCATCAGAGCAGTTACCGCCGCTGCCAGCGCTAAAACCCTCGCTATACGTTCGTAGAAGAGGGGGATAGTAAGCTATAATCCCACTAAACTTAAAGTGAGGAGGAAAAAGCCTCAGAACACCCCCACCCCACCCTACTAAGGCTTTCTTTTATGAAATTCTAATAGCAGTTTCTAGTGTGGGGAGCTGCGCTGAATGGCCTACGCTGCTCCCGACGCTCATTGAGTTCCTATGAGTGTCGGGAGCAGCGCGGGCCATTCAGCGTGGTCTCTGCGCTAGAAACTGCTATCGCAGTTTTGCAAGAGGGGGTAAGATTAGGTGAGAGGTATATATAGGATAGCAAACCACAATGACATTAAAAACCCTTCTTCATTAAAATAACTTTGATGGCTCTGTGCAATGCAAAAACAGTGCTTATCTGCTATGGGAGATCAATCACTCTGACGATGGCCAGCGTTTCGCAATCTTAGCTGCCTCGGGGTGTGGGTACAAAGAACCACCCTGCATTCCCAAGCATCAATAACTGCTATCTTCTCCCTTCAGAAAGAATGCATTATAAGTACATGGGTTCCTCGAACATTTGCAACAGAGTGGATACCCCAGAAAGAGTGGACAACATAAGAAGTTATCTAAACAGATTAGACGAATGGTCTAATGTTTGGCAGTTAAAATTTCATGCAAAGAAATGTAAAGTGATGCACAAGGAATGTAGAAATCTAAGAGTTGCAGTTGCTAGGGAATGAGAGGCTGATAAACAGAGACCAGAAGAGGGACCTTGGAGTGATAGTGTCAAAGGAACTTAATTCAATGAAACAATGTGATAAGGCAGTGGCTGTAGCCAGAAGGACGCCAGACTGCATTGAAATAGGCATATCCAGTAAAAATACCAATGGTCCATCTAGTCTAATAGCCTATCCTCACGGTGGCCAATTCACTAATATCTGGCAAAAACTCAAATAGTAGCAACATTCCATGCTACCGATCCAGGGCAAGCAGTGGCTTTCCCCATATCTTTGTCAATAACAGACTATGGACTTTTACTCCAGGAAATTGTCCAAACCTTTCTTAAAACCAGCTACGCTATCCGCTCTTACCACAACTTCTAGCAACACATTCAAGAGCTTAACTATTCTGAGTGAAAAAATATTTCCTCCTATTGGTTTTAAAAATATTTCCCTGTAACTTCATTGAGTGTCCCCTAGTCTTTGTAATTTTTAATGGAGTAAAAAAATGGATCCTCTTGTACCCGTTTTACACCACTCAGGATTTTGTAGACTTCAATGATATTTTCTTTGCACAAATCAAGTTTATTATTAAGTTTCAAGTATCAAGTTTATTAGCATTTTATGAATCGCCTATCGAAATATCTAGGCGATGTACACTCTAAAAGCCACAGATAGTGGTTTCACATATAATTTTGACAGATTAGACATATTACAGACAATTTAAAACAGTATAAAAATTTTAAGGAACAGTCAATATAATACATTTAAGGTCAAAGAATAACATGACTAGGCAGGAAAGAAGGGAAAAGTTACATCATTTTTATCTATTGAAATTTACATGAAAGGGAAAACACAATACGGGGCGAGGGGATTTGAAAAGTCCAATATTTGTAATAAAAAGTATAAAAATTATGTGTGTTATATCATGTGTTCAAATGCATCTTGAAATAAAAATGTTTTTAAAGGTCTTTTAAATGTTTGTAAGTCTTTTTCTATTCTTATGTAATTTGGTAATGAGTTCCATAACGTGGGTGCCATAACGGAAAATATGTCGTTTCTTCTTATGCCAATAATTTTCAAGGAGGGGATAGATAATAAGTTCGAAGCCGATGATCGTAAAGAACGTACAGAGTTGTATGGAATGATCATTTTAGAAATAAATTGCGGTTCATTGAAAGTCAGAGTTTTATGTACTAAAAGTATAATTTTGAAAGTAATACGGTGGGAAATGGGTAGCCAATGTGATTTAATCAGTAGTGGAGTGACGTGATCATATTTTTTAGCTTTGTGAATTAATTTTATTGCGGTATTTTGAATTATCTGAAGTCGTCTTTTTTCTTTCTGGGTTATATTAATGAAGAGGGAGTTACAATAATCTAATTTAGATATGATAAGAGAATGAATCAAAATATTGATAGATTTGGAGTCAAGAAAGGTGGAAATTGATCGAATCATTGGTAAGGCCCCATTAGGAGTATTTATTCAATTTTGGAGGCCATATTTTGCAAAGGAACATAAGAACATAAGAACATAAGAACTGCCATCTCCGGATCAGACCCATGGTCCATCAAGTCCGGCGATCCGCACACGCGGAGGCCCAGTCAGGTATACACCTGATGTAGTTTTTAGTCACCATATCCCTCTATGCCTCTCATAAGGAGATGTGCATCTAATTTGCCTTTGAATCCCAGCACAGTGGATTCCTTGATAACCTCCTTTGGGAGAGCATTCCAGGCGTCTACCACTCGCTGCGTAAAACAGAACTTCCTGACATTTGTCCTGGACTTGTCCCCCCTTAGCTTCAAACCATGTCCTCTTGTCCGTGTCGCGTTGGACAATGTAAATAATTTATTTTCCTGCTCTATTTTATCGATGCCTTTCAGCATTTTGAACGTCTCGATCATGTCCCCTCGCAGCCTTCTCTTCTCAAGGGAGAACAGTCCTAGTTTCTTGAGTCGTTCCTCATATTCCAAGTTCTCCATACCTCTTATTAACTTCGTTGCTCGTCTTTGCACCCTCTCTAACAGTTTTATATCCTTCTTTAGGTTGGGAGACCAATGTTGGACACAGTATTCCAAGTGTGGTCTGACCATTGCTCTATAAAGCGGTATTATGACTTTCTCCGATCTACTCGTGATTCCTTTCTTTATCATGCCTAACATTCTGTTTGCTTTCTTTGCCGCTGCCGCGCATTGTGCCAACGGCTTCAGGGTCCTATCTATCAGTACACCCAGGTCCTTTTCTTGTTCGCTCTTACCCAGAGTTGCGCCTGACATTCTATACTCGTATTCCTTATTCTTACTACCTAAATGCATTACTTTGCATTTCTCCACGTTGAACTTCATCTGCCATTGATCTGCCCATTTCTCTAACTGATACAAGTCGCTCTGGAGTTCCTCGCTATCCTCCTGCGATCTGATTGCCCGGCATAGCTTTGTGTCGTCTGCAAACTTAATGATCTCACTGGATATTCCGTCTTCCAGGTCATTGATATAAATATTAAATAGGATCGGCCCAAGCACGGAGCCCTGGGGCACACCACTAGTCACTTTCTCCCAGTCTGAGAACTTTCCATTTATGCCCACTCTCTGCTTTCTGTTTTCCAACCATTTGCCTATCCACCTTTGTATATCTCCCTCTATTCCATGGCTTTGTAGTTTCCTGAGAAGCCTTTCATGTGGAACTTTGTCGAATGCTTTCTGGAAGTCCAAATATATTATGTCCACCGGCATTCCACTATCAATTTGCTTGTTCACAGTCTCGAAAAATTGAAGTAAATTCGTCAAACATGATTTCCCTTTCCTGAACCCATGTTGACTGGGTTTCATCAAGTCGTGTGTATCTAGGTGCCGGACTATGCTATCCTTGATCAGTGCTTCAACCATCTTTCCAGGGACAGACGTAAGACTCACAGGTCTGTAGTTGCCCGGTTCCCCTCTCGATCCTTTTTTGAAAATTGGCGTGACATTCGCTATCTTCCAGTCTTCTGGTATCTGTCCAGTTCTGATTGTCAGATTGGCAAGTTTCTGCAATAGCTCTCCGATTTCAACCTTCAATTCCTTTAAAACTCTCGGGTGAATTTCCATCCGGTCCAGGGGATTTGTCACTTTTAAGTTTGTCTATCTGGTAGTATATCTGGTCCAACTCCACTTCAACTGTGGTGAGGCTGTCTTCTATTACTCCACTAAACACTTTCACTGCTTCTGGTATTTTAGCGGTATCCTCCTCCGTAAAGACGGACGCAAAGAAGGAATTTAGTTTGTCAGCAATTTGTTTATCTTCCTTGATGTACCCTTTCCTTCCCTGGTCGTCCAGGGGTCCCACCGCCTCTTTTGCGGGTTTTTTCCCTTTCACGTATCTAAAGACTTGAGGTGGTTCAGAGGAAGGTGACAAAAATTATATGGGTTCTTTGCCAAAAGATGTTTCAAAAGAGATTTGAAGGCATCAGAAAGGGTGGGGGAGAAGCAAGATCCAGTCTAATGTAATTTAATATAGGAATTTACAGCCCCCTTAACCAAAAGTTCTGGATTACACATGCAATACAAATGCACAAAATTATGATCATATCCCTAAAGAATTCAAATCATGAACATTGAAGAAAAATATCCAGTAACATATACAAAACAATCCTAATAAATAAGAGAAAATAACCTCTACTGTAAATAGCAAACACAGAGTGGTGAGCTCTGCAAAAGTATAGAGGGACTTAATCAAAAGAAATGTCTAAGTCCGTATTGGCCTAAGTCGCTAGTCGCCCAAGTAAAATGTCCATTCCCAAAAAATGTCCAGAATATTTTTTTTTCCAAAAATCATCTAGTTGGACGACCAGCCGTTTGATTGTCCAGACCGCTAAGTCCATCTATCGTTATATCCCATTCTCATCCAAAATTTCATCCAAATCAAAAATCCCCAGAACAAGATCTTTTGGACGTGAGTGGGGTCAGCAAAGTGCTGGGCTGGACACCCAAATATTGCACCAGAGTAGTGGGGTACCTTACAGGGCACTGCTGTGAACTTCACAAAAAGGGGGCCACATACACATTTCACCACAACAACTTTATAGGTCATGGTGAGCCCCCTCCAAACACCCCCCCAGAACCTACTAGACTCATCTGTCTACCACCCCAATAGCTGCAATGGCCACCCCAATGGCTGCAGGTGCCACTTATATGGCAGTACATAAGGGATTTGGGGGTGCACATGTTTCACCATGTATACAGTAGTTAGAGTGGCTTATGGGCCTGGGTCTTCCTCTCTATGGTTCACTAGCCTACCCCCCAGACCACTTAAGCCACCTCTTTGCAGCTCTACTAGGCAGGCTGCCAGGTGCTGATGTTCTGGAGGCAGATATGTGATGTTTTTATTACAAATTTTATGGCGGGAGGGGGGGGGGGGGTGGCAGCAGGGATCACTGGGGGAGTGTGTAGCAGGCAGTACTTTGTCCCTGTAGTGGTTATCTGGTCACTTTGGATAACTTCTTGTGACTTAGACCTGGTTTTAGATGGCCTAAGTCACAACGTCCAAGTTCTGTCTAGGCAGTGTTGTTAAACTTTCAGTACATGCCGTAAGACTAAGTCTAAGACGGCCCATGTCCCGCCCAAATCCCACCCTCACCACTCCTCCTACAACATCCCTTTTAGCTTTGGGTGTACTGCAGCACTGTGAAGGGCTAAGTCGTTTTTAGATACGTCTAAAACCCGGTTCGATAATTGGTTCTTGGATGACTTGTCTTACTGATCGTCCAAGTACCGATTTAGGCCAGTTTTCACATGTATTTCCGTTTCGATTATGAGCCCCATAGTTTCACTATGGGGAAGCCCAAGGGCAAAGTATACATTTACCCACCAAAGAGCACCTCGGCCCCTGATTCCCAGCATACTGGATTGGATTTGATATACCACCATTTATATAAGTATTAAGTGGTATATGACAAGTATGCATAAATTCACAGCAATATAAAAAATCATAAAATCATAAATTAAGAAGTAACGGTTGCATAAATTACTCCAGCAAAATATTTAGTCTTCCCCACAAGCTATCTGATAATTAGTCCTTCAGTTATTAATCATAATACTGTTGAAATAGTACTGTCTTTGTTAATTTCTGGAAAGCAGAATAAGAAAGATTAGTTTGAAATTATCCAGCCAAGAGTTCCAAAGTGCTAGACCTGTATATGAAAAAGTTGTATTTCTTAGAAAGAGTCTTACTTCCTCTAAACTAGGTAGCTGAAGTAAGGTCTTTTGAGAAGAATGCAATGGTCTTGGAGGAATGTACTTGGATAGTTTCTTAGATGGATACTCAGATTGACCCAAATGCAATACCTTAAAAACAAGGCATAATAGCTTAAAGCAAACACGTCTAGAAATTCGTAACTAGTGCAACTGATGTAAACTGGAGTAATATGCTCAGTTTTCTTGGTTCCAACTACCGTATTTTCACGCAAATAACACGCACCCGTATAAAACGCGCACACGAATATAGCGCGCAGAAATCACGATGATTTGCACAAAAACTTTGATATACCGCGCTCACGGGTATACCGCGCATGCTGCCCGACGCTCCTTTTGCCCGCCCTGACTTTCCGTGCGCTGTCCCGACTCTCCGTTCACCCCCCCTGACTTCCGTGCACTGTCCCCCCTTGAAGGTCTGTCCCCATCCTGAAAGCCTGATGCCCCCCCCGACGTCCGATTACATCCCTCCCCCCATCCCCCCCGAAGGGACCGCCGACTCCCCAACAATATCGGGCCAGGAGGGAGCCCAAATCCTCCTGGCCACGGCGACCCCATAACCCCACCCCGCACTACATTACGGGCAGGAGGGATCCCAGGCCCTCCTGCCCTCGACGCAACCCCCTCCCCCCCAAGAACCTCCGACCGCCCCCCAGCCGACCCGCGATCCCCCTGGCGACCCCCACGACCCCCCACCCCCCTTCCCCGTACCTTTGGTAGTTGGGCCAGAAGGGAGCCCAAACCTCCTGGCCACGGCGACCCCCTAACCCCGGCAGGAGGGATCCCAGGCCCTCCTGCCCTCGACGCAAACCCCCCTCCCCCCCAAGAACCTCCGACCGCCCCCCCAGCCGACCCGCGATCCCCCTGGCGACCCCCACGACCCCCCCCACCCCCCTTCCCCGTACCTTTAGTAGTTGGCCGGACAGACGGAGCCAAACCCGCCTGTCCGGCAGGCAGCCAACGAAGGAAATGAGGCCGGATTGGCCCATCCATCTAAAGCTCCGCCTACTGGTGGGGCCTAAGGCGCGTGGGCCAATCATGAATAGGCCCTGGAGCCTTAGGTCCCACCTGGGGGCGCGGCCTGAGGCACATGGTCGGGTTGGGCCCATGTGCCTCAGGCCGCGCCCCCAGGTGGGACCTAAGGCTCCAGGGCCTATTCTGATTGGCCCACGCGCCTTAGGCCCCACCAGTAGGCGGAGCTTTAGGATGGATGGGCCAATCCGGCCTCATTCCTTCGTTGGCTGCCTGCCGGACAGGCGGGTTGGCTCCCGTCTGTCCGGCCAACTACTAAAGGTACGGGGAAGGGGGGTGGGGGGTCGTGGGGGTCGCCAGGGGGATCGCGGGTCGGCTGGGGGGCGGGTCGGAGGTTCTTGGGGGGGAGGGGGGTTTGCGTCGAGGGCAGGAGGGCCTGGGATCCCTCCTGCCCGTAATGTAGTGCGGGGTGGGGTTAGGGGGTCGCCGTGGCCAGGAGGGTTTGGGCTCCCTTCTGGCCAACTACCAAAGGTACGGGGAAGGGGGGTGGGGGGGTCGTGGGGGTCGCCAGGGGGATCGCGGGTCGGCTGGGGGGCGGTCGGAGGTTCTTGGGGGGGAGGGGGGTTTGCGTCGAGGGCAGGAGGGCCTGGGATCCCTCCTGCCCGTAATGTAGTGTGGGGTGGGGTTAGGGGGTCGCCGTGGCCAGGAGGGTTTGGGCTCCCTTCTGGCCCGATATTGTCGGGAAGTCGGCGGTCGTTCGGGGTGGGGGTGCGAGTGGTCCTGCCGGGGGGGGGGATGTATCGGACGTCGGGGAGTCGGCCGGGCAAGAGGGCTTGGGCTCCCTCTTGCTCCGATCGTGGATGCGGGTGCGGGTGGGAGCGCGTGCGAGCGGTCGTTCGGGGTGGGGGTGCGAGCGGTCCTGTGGGGGGGGTGAAGCGGGCGTCGGGCGGGGGGGGAACGATGTTTAAAAACTTTGGTATACCGCGCTCACGCATATAACGCGCGAGGGGTATGCGCGGTAGGTAAAAACGCGTATAACGCGCGCGTTATATGCGTGAAAATACGGTAATAAGTCTAGCAGCAGTATTCTGTATAAGCTGCAAATATTGCAAACTTGCCTTACTAGATCCTAACAAGAGGGAGTTACTGTAATCCAATTTACTGGTGGTAAAAATATATACTAATTTTGTTAAATTGTCCTTAGTTAGTGTAGGTTTTAACTGTTGTAACATGCACAAATAATCGTAAAGGTATTTGCCTGCATAACCTGTCTGAGGTTTAAACTTAAGGCATTGTCACAGCAAACTCTTAGGGTTGTAAAGTTCTGAATAAATGGTAATATATGACTACAAATCCTTGGCAAGGTTTTCAGGCCCTTGTGTTTTCACAAGAGCCATAGGGCCAAGGATTTTTCAACATTTAAAATAAAATTATGCTTAAGCATCCAGCCAGCCAAAATCTGTAGTTTTTCATTAAGATCAGACAATTTCTTCTTAGTTATCTTTCATAAAAGTAATTAACTGTATGTCTTTGCCAAAAAAGTGGAAATCAATATCCCAAGTGTTTGATATCTTCACCACAGGTTCAAGACACAAATGAAAATAGTTTGGTGATAAAAGCGAACCCTAAGGGTCATCAGACTTCAATGTCTTTTTTTGAAGACAGCTCACTATTTCAACAAACAATATATGTTCAGTGAGTAAAATAAGAGCTAAACCATTTTAACACTGTAGATCTTGTGCCAATGTTCCTAAGATATGGTATTAACTAAGCAATTTTTGCAACAGTAGGGCATTGTGACTGGAGCGCTTACCGTCAGCGTTTCAGAAATTTTGCCGAGTCTGAACCACCGTGAGACTCCTCAGTGACCTGGCCTAGGTGAAACCAGCACAGTTCCACAGCTGGGATCAGATGTGCATGTTGCTGCCGCTCAAGGCTGTTTCAGGAGGGTACTTGCGATGACTCCCTTGGATTCCACCCCCCATGCATCAAGAGGAAACAGAGCAAAGAGGATGCCAAGGATGACTGTGAGATTTTGGGAAATGTAACCCAGCAGGTTCTATTTGAAGCTGAGAAACAGGCTGCTTTAAATCAAGGAGTTATGAAGGTGGAAGATGTTACTCTAGGTCACAGGTGTCAAAGTCGGTCCTCGAGGGCCGGAATCCAGTTGGGTTTTCAGGATTTCCCCAATGAATATGCATGAGATCTATGTGCATGCACTGCTTTCAATGCATATTCATTGGGGAAATCCTGAAAACCCGACTGGATTACGGCCCTCGAGGAGGGACTTTGACACCCCTGCTCTAGGTGATTTGTGGGTAGCATTTGGTGGCTTGGAACATTCTGTGTAACTAAAGTGGATAGGTTTATAGAATTATTTACTTCAAGTCTGACTCTTGCTAAAAAGAATGAGGAATCATTAAAGACCCACAATAATAACTAAAAAAAATTAGAGATACTGGAGAAAATGATGAGAGAAATTAAGGAATGTCAGACTATGTTAATTAAAAATAAAAATATGGCTCATAAAAATCTGGCAATGATGGAGAATTATAATAGGAGTTTGAATTTGTGGTTTATCAACTTTCCTAATCTCATTTAATGTCACCCATGGATATGGGTTCTTCAGATTACTAAGGAAATGTTACTGCCTTTGACTAGGGTTTCTTACGTCTCTATGGGAAGATCAGAAACTGAAAGTGTCAATCAGAAAAAAAAGAGTTCATGGGCTTAACAGGTTTGGTTTTTTGGGGTTTTTTTAGAACAATGTTTCACAAAGTCAGTTCCAGAGTACCCTCTTGTGAAACAGATATTCAGGATATCCATAATGAATATGTATGAATGAAATGTGCATATAATTAAGGTAGCATATGCAAATCAACTTCATAGAAACATAGAACATAGAAATAGACGGCAGATAAGGGCCAAGGCCCATCCAGTCTGCCCACCCTAATGTCCCTCCCCTACCATTGCCCTGTGAATAGATCCCTCCTCTTCCTTTGCCCTGTGAATAGATCCCATGTGACGATCCCATCTGGCCTTAAAATCAGGCACGCTGCTGGCCTCGATCACATGTAGTGGAAGACTATTCCAGCGATCAACCACCCTTTCTGTGAAAAAGAATTTCCTGGTGTCAGCTCGTAGTTTCCCTCCCCTAATTTTCCACGGATGCCCTCTTGTTGTCGTGGGACCCTTGAAGAGGAAGATATCTTCCTCCGTCTCTATGCGGAGACTGTCTTCATGCATATTCATTGTAGATATCCTGAAAATCTGACTGGCAAGGGGATACTGCAGAACTGACTTGGGAAATACTCTTTTAGAAAACTCTCAGTCTGTTTTGTTTGTGAAACCTACCTCGATAATAACATTTGTGCTAGAGCCAGACAGAAACTGGATACAATGACTGTATTTTTATTTTAAATCAGTTTCTTTTTGCGATTGTAATGTGATGGTATTTCCTGATTTGGAAGAAGTCTGCTAAGATTTGTCTAGCCTTTTAGCAAAACATTTGCAAATGCTAGCTCTAAGAGCAATATTTTTCCTACAGTTTCTTTGAAAGTGTTTTGTTAAATTTCAAAAAGCCATAAACAAACCAAAATATGCCAGAACTACTAAAGTACAAACAAAACAAAAATTTGGCAAAAACTTTCAAGTCCCCTTTCAAGACAAGCACAGCAATGATTAAAAATAAAGGTACAAATCAGTACGGGCCAAAAAGTTACATAAATAATTAGTAAATACTTTTAAAGCCCCAGGCAGGAGACTTAAAGGTGACCAGCATCAGGTTAATAACCTAAATAAGTCCTGCCCCGTACATCATCTAGTCCAGGGCAAAAATACAATCAAAAGCTGCCAGTGAAGCAACCATTCAGTGTGAGTGGGATGGAGGCAAGAGTATTCTTGACATTTAAGATGGTAGTTGGCGGTGGTGAAGAAGCTAGTTAAAGAGTTTCGTTAGCCATTCTATGATGTGGTCAGAAGCTTCTGCAGGTAGGCAACTGGGACATTGGTCGAGTATTCTGCTGCAAGTGGGCAGTTTGTTCAAGAGAGGTAATATTGGTTGTTTGAGATAAAGGCTGGAAGGTACTCCAGATTTGATTTGGTTCCAGAAGTGTGTGATTTGGTTGGAGAGAGATAAGGGCAGCGATGGTAGATTTTTTGACTTCTGATTGTACTTTTTAAATCTTGTTTTGGAAGAAGTCTGCTAAGATTTGCACATTAGGTTGGGAGTCAATGTTTAATTGACCTAAAACCAGGGGTGAAGTTGTGGTATGCAGAATAACATTATGATGTCAAAGTTTTTGCTCTCAATTTCAAGTGTGTAGTGGTTTTTTATGGCCTCAACAATATGGAATTTGTATTTGTTGTCATTCTCTAGCATGGAACAATCTCATGGAGGAGGTGGTAGAGACAGAGACTGTGTCTGAATTCAAGAAAACATGGGATAGGCACGTGGGATCTCTTACAGAGAGGAAGAGCTAATGGTTACTGTGGATGGGCAGACTGGATAGGCCATTTGGCCTTTATCTGCCATCATGTTTCTATGATCTCCACACTTATTTGTGTTCTGGGAGATTGCTGTGTTGCCATAGTCTTTTCAGTCTTCTACAAGGCTGTTTTTCCGCTATCAATCATTTGGTAATGATTGATAGCGGCGGCCTTAATTAGTGTTGGTTGCATTTGTGAACACCAATTGTTATGGGTGATTGATGGGTGTGTAAGTGAAATGTAAGTCTAGGGATGGGTGGGATAAGGGACAGGATGGGAGGGTATAGGCCTCAGGTCTGTGAGAACAATCTGTGAGCACAATGTAGCTGCGGAATCTACATCTAAAGGTGTCCAAGAAGTCAATCTATATTTTTCAGAAATATATGTCTCAAGATAGAGGCAGGAGTAGAAATTAGTCTCAGAAGCAGAAAAGCAGATAGCTCTGTGTTTCGAGGAAAGGACAGTAGGGTTTAATGAATGAATGTGGATTATCAGATAGAATGCTGGTGTGAAAAGCCCCAACAGTCTGTTTCAAAGGATAGGAGACTATCACTGGAGCCTGGAAAGATAATGGTTATATAAGTAGTGAATGAGAAATTGCAGGAAGAGCAAACTATAATACAATTTACAATTAATACTTGCATAGCATTATACAGTTCACAGAAAGATAATTTCACATACTTTTCCAGAAATATATGTCTCAAGACAGAGGCAGGAGTAGTCTCAGAAGCAGGAAAGCAAGTAGCTGTTCAAAGTTGTTAAAACACATGCAGACTAAAAAATTGCAGGTAGACCTTAGGAAATTGGAAGACTGAGCATCCAAATGACAGATGAAATTTAATGTGGACAAATGCAAAGTGATGCATATTGGGAATAATACCCAAATCATAGTTACCAGATGCTAGGATTCATTTTAGAGGCCAGCGCCTAAGAAATAGATTTAGGTGTCATTGTAGATAATATGTTGAAACCTTCTGCCCAATGTGCGACAGCGGTCAAAAAAGCAAAAAAGATGCAAGGAGTTATTAGAAAAGGAGATGTTAGGAAGTATTAGAAAAGGGATGTTAAATAAGAGTATTATAAAGCCTCTATCGCTCCATGGTGCAACCTTACCTTGAGTATTATATTCAATTATGGTCACTGTATCTCAAACAAGATACCGTGGAATTAGAATGGGTTCGAAGAAGAGGATGGAATACCTCTCACATGAAGAAGGACTAAAAAGATTGGGGCTCTTCAGCTTGGAAAAGAGATAGCTGAGAGGAGATATGATTGAAGTCTACAAAATCTTGAATGATATAGAACAGGTATGAGTAAATCCATTTTTTACTCCATCAAAAATTACAAAGACTAGGGGACATAGGAACATAAGAATTGCTATACTGGTACTGACCAAAGGTCCATCAAGCCCGGTATCCTGTTTCCAACAGTGGCCAACCCAGGTCACAAGAACCTGCTAAGATCCTGAGAAGAAAAACAGATTTTGTGCTGCTTATCCTAGGAATAAGCAGTGGCTTTCTCCAAGCAATATATTTCCCCAATTAATATATAAAGGTGATATATAGGTTATATATATAGGTAATTTATATATATATATATATATATATATATATATACACACACATATATAGGTACTTATTAATATATATATGGGTACTTATTAATATATATATAGGTATATATTGGTACTTATTAACATACATATAGGTATTAATATATATATATATATTAATATATAGGTATTAATATATATATAGATAGATATATAGGTACTTATTTTGTCACTTGGACAATGGAGGGTTGTGATTTGCCCAGAGACACATAGCACTGCAGTGAGAAACAAACTAATAAATAAATAACTTTTAATTGTGCAATTAATTGTAACTTAACACCCCCCCCCATTTTATGAAGCCGCATTAGGCTTTTTTATTGCCACAATGGCAAAAGCTCTGACACTCATAGAATTCCTATGAGTGTCGGAGCCAATACCGCCATGGATGGCAATAAAAGAAGCCTAACGCAGCTTCATAAAAGGGGGCTTTAATGATGCACTTTACAAAAATTAATTTTAATCGAAATGCAACCCTAGTTTTATTCTGTATATGATGAAGAAAATGACTCTTGTTTAATTTTATTTTAACCATTTATAGCCTGCTTTTCATAAGCAATTCTAGGAGGCTCACACAATTACACACACAATCAAGTGGAAGAGAACAGACAATAAAATGAAATTACTGTTAGCATTATTAATACCATGAAGTAAATTATTCATTAAAAAGTTACATCTTCCATTTAAGGAATCTAAGTAGCATGATTTTTTCATAACACACTTATCTCTCTCTCTTTTCTTTTCTTTTTTTGGCATGGCAGTTTCCTCCTGCACCTTTGAGTTTCAAGTTGAATGGGAACAAAAGCTGGGTTCTAGCACCATGAGCCATCATTTGCAATTACCTAGAGATTTTTCGTTCTCATATCAATTCCCAACTTACTTTAGTCCAGTGATGCTTGTCAGTCAGGGGCCATGCCACCAGCCACCTGCCCCAATCTTTCCAGGGGCTGTGAATGTTTACAGCATTCCTAACCACTACCAATCCAGGGAGAAAAAAGTCTAAACAAGGATTCAAACTCTGGTTCTCTGCATGGCAAGACATAGAACTGTCACTGATGGCATGCTTTTTTTTATGTACAGTAAGCATACAAGGTCATTTCATAAATAATGCACACTATTTTTTTTTATTTACATGTTTTAATTTTTTTTTTTCAACTATTTCTTTACAATCCTTCAATATAGTCTCCCTGCTTTGCAATGACCGAGTCTCAACGTCCAGGAAGCTTCATTATTCCATCCAAGACACCATTTTTGTTCAGTTGCCGAATGGCTCTGGTAATGGCGGAAGAAAGCTCTTCCAGAGATGCAAAACAATGCCCATGCATAGGTTGTTTCAACTTTGGAAAAAGGTCAACGTCTGGTGGTCTCATGTCTGGACTGTAGGGAGTATGAAGTAACACCTCCCAGCCAAATTTGCGTAGTTTTTCAATGACAACATTCTATATGTGCGGGCGAGCATTGCTGTGAAGAATAAGTGGCCCAGCCAAGAACAACTGAGGTTGGGTTTTGTGCATTTTTTGCAAAAAATCATGATAATACACTGCTGTGACACTTCTTCCACATGGAACTTTGTCTGTGATGACGATGCCTTCATGATCATAAGCAAAAATCATCATTTGTTTGGCTTTTGATTGAGCTCATCAAAATTTTTTGGTCATGGGGAAGATGGAGCTCTCCACTCATTGGACTGTGATTTCAGCTCCGGTTCAAAGTCTCTGACCCATGTTTCATCAATAGTAACAATGTGATTCAAGAATGCCTGACCTTCAATGTCGAATCTTGGTTTCAGCACGGTTGCATTGTCCAGGTGATTCTGCTGCTGTTCAGCAGTCAAGAAGTGGAGGACCAATCGTGCAGAAATTTTTCTCTTTTTTAAATCATTTGTCAGAATTTGGTATACTGATGTCGGTGGACTCCCTGTGGTTTCAGAAAGTTCCTCGTATGTCGCAAAACGATCTTGTACAAGAGCATCAGCCACGAGTTTCACACATCGTTCAATGCTTGTTGATTTTGGCCTTCCTGGTCTTGCATCATCATCTATGCTCACATAACTACTCCGAAAATGAGTTGCCCACTGAGAAACTGTACTACAGTTTACTGTTAACTCACCACAAACTTCATGTGGATTTTTGTCGGGTTTTTGCCAAGTAGAGTTTCAATCTTAATGTCAACAGACACAGTACCCGAGACACCTGCAGCCTCCATTTCCCACACTTGTCACAGCCACACTATGTACACTACAGAGCTCCTACGCACACGTCCTGCTGTGAAAGTGAAAGTGAGACAAGGTTTATTGCAATTGCATCATCCACTCCTCAATGTTGCCAACCTGTGCATTATTTATGAAATGACCCTCATATATTACAAAGTTCAGTCTGAGTTGTTAAGTAAAGTATTCCATTATTGAAGAGCACCCAAAGTAAGATGAGCAAAGCAAAATTTTTTTCAGCCTGCAATATTCATTCTTGTGACCAGTTCTAGCATGTGAATGCAAATTTTTCTCTTTCTTTCAAAGATGATGGTGATATGGCAGAAATGTTAACGGGGCTTTTTAGATCCTACAGCCCCACGGTGGAGAGCCAATGTATGATCTCTAAGATGACGTGCCATACCCTTATGAACACTGGCACCTGCCTTCTCACTGTCTAAACACTTCAAATGATCAGACATATGAGTAGAACAGACATATTAAAAAGAGTGCAAAGATTCCAATGTGGGACCCTCAACCCATAGCTCTCTTGGGCGTTCTTTTACAAAGATGCCTTGCTCAGCAGGGCATGCTAAATGCCAAGCTTCCCATAGGAATAGAATGGACAGCTCAATATTTACATTGTGCTGCTCAGTGGCGTACCTTTGTAAAAGGACCCATTGGTAAACTGATATTTCCTAATTGGCTCTCCACTTTTGAAAAGTTTGGGAACGCCTGCTTTGTGAATGGAAATCATGGGGACAAGAGATTCAAGCATCTTACACCTGGATGGGTTTTTTACTTTGAAGACTTTCTATGAGTTAGAGGGAAGAAAGACTCAAAAAAATTACTGTTATGGTTTGTAAACAGAAGACAGACGGTACTATTTTGCTTTCCAAAGAACTGAGAATACATAAAAATTCAAAGCTCTAGAATATCTGAAAAACTAAAATTTAACTGAGCCCCAGACACAGTTGCTCCAGTTTTACTTTAGCAAGATGGGTTTCCACTTATTTTATTAAAGTTAGGCATTTTTATGAAGTAAAACAGAAATTTTTGACATTGCTGAGGTTTTTTGAATACTGTATATCTTGAAGAGTAGCATGTTTTAATGTTATATCTATGCTATGCATTTATGTTGTAAACCACTTACATTTGTAGATTTACAGTATAGAAATTTTAAATTAAAAAAAAAAAATGCTGATGGAAAATGTCATTGATCAGTATGGTTGCTCAAAATAACTTCATATATTGTGAAACCTTACTGACAAATTTCATCAGACCCTTAGGAAGTACACCCATTTCTGACTAGATGAAACAATTACCAAGACATCTGCGTCTTGATGAAAATTTTAATAGTTTTAAGAGTCTTTGAACAGGCATTTGAAGTAGATCTCTTACAGAATATACATATTTACCGATACATAAGATCAAAGATTGATGGTTCAGGTTTTACAGCAATGGTTCTTCAGAGTGATTGATTAGTTCTTAATATTCTTTTATGTCTGGTTGTACGATGGAATATAAAAATCTGTCCTATTTTTCTTTTTTTATGGAGTTCATTTTTCATGTATTCTGGTTTTATTGCAATCGCTTTGATCTTTTGTTAGCATTAGTGGAATATTACATTTTTAATAAACAAACATATTCCTGAACCTATTTGCACATTTGGAAGCTCTGTCATGGCCCAACCATCTATCTTCATATTTACAGCAGAGTGATGGGATCGTTCTGTTCAGTGGTTTTCCTTCCTGCCTTTCCACTGTCAAAACAAGTATTGCAAAGGAACACTGTTCCCGCAGCAGGGCCATAAAATGTCCACATGTAAGTGTGGATATAAAACATGAAAAGGGAAAGATGTCAGACTTAAAAGAGGTGTTATTTGGTGGCTGGAAGGTGTTGAAACAGCTTTGATTCAGGGCTGCCTCGCCTTCTAGCTGTTAAGGCAAAACGGGGTACAATTTAGATACATAATATAGTAGGTGACAGCAGCTACTGAACCAACTTGCCCATCCAACTAGTGTGTATGTGCATACGTATGAACAAGATGAGGCAAAAAAAAGTTACCCCTAGAGAATTTTGCTGTTTTCTCAGAAACCACTTTGAATTTCTACAGGAAATTTTTACATACTTAGGGCTCCTTTTACTAAGGTGCGCTAGCGTTTTTAGCGCACGCACGATATTACCGTGCGCTACACAGCTAGAACTAACGCCAGCTCAATGCTGGCGTTAAGGTCTAGTGCACGCTATTCCGCGCATTAATGCCCTACTGCAGCTTAGTAAAAGGAACCCCTAGTCATTAAAACTTGCATATTACTATTAAGCAACATTTACCCCCCCTTTACAAAACCACAAAAAGTGGTTTTTAGCACACACTAGCATGCTGAATGCTCTGCACTGCTCCTGACACTCAGAGTTCTTATGAGCATCAGGAGAGCATTCAGTATGCCAGCGCAGAGCATTCAGCATGCCAGCCTGCGCTAAGGGAGGGGAGGGGGGTTAATTATCTTAAGCTACCTGTATGTCAATGTTACTGACATTTTAGCAATACAACCAAGAGATTTTTTCACATTATAAATGTTTGCCTCTGCCAAGCCACACAGCTGAGAAGGAAGGCTATGTTAGCTCTCAAGTCTTGGTACTGGGAGGGACTTTTACCTCCAATTTCCATGCAAGTGTTTCATAAAAATTTTAGATAAAACTTATGTTTTCCTGGACCCAGAACATTTGAAAATTTTTCTCTTAACAAGGCAACCTCCTTTTCCTTAAGTTATATCTACTTTTTCTGATGCATTAATATAATTTATAAGATTGTAGTAATGTGGTTATAGGCTCTTCTTATCGGTTGTGAGATTTTTCTTCTTCAATAAACGTTTGAGTATGATATTTCCTTAATAGATAACCACTAATACTTGTTTTTCTTTCCCATCTCCCTTGAATTCTATTTTTCTTTCAAGTTGGGGTTAATGGTAATAGATTCTACTTATATATCTAAGTTGCTTACCTTGAATTTTTCTCCAAGATATATCTATTTATCTGTTCAAGTTTTATTGTTTCTAATATTATAAAAGTTCAATAAATTAATAAAAAGAAAAATGTTGTGCTAAAACATAATACAATAACATTATTCAAATGATACAATTACCGTATATACTCAAATATAAACCGAAATTCTGGGGTAAAAAAATGGCCCAAAAATGGGGGTCTCAGTTTATATTTGGATCTTCAAGTCTGTGCGCTTCCGCCCCAATGTGGATCCATTGCAGACCTCCCATAGAATTGTAGGATATGCAGAATATAAATTATTATATTATATACAGTATAGCCTTATTGGGTCAGACCAATGGTCCATCAAGCCCAGAAGCCCGTTCTCACAGTGGCCAATCCAGGTCTCTAGTACCTGGCCAAAACTCAAGGAGTAGCGATATTCCATGCTACCGACTCAAAAGGGGGGTGTAGACTGAGAAAAGAAAAGAAAAGGACGGACATCATACAACAAATGGATAAGATCATAAGATCTCTTACCCACAGTTATTCCAGATCCCCATCCTGAGGTTAAACTTCTAATCATTTGTCCAACCGCTCCATCCTCAACAACTTGCAAACAAGAACACCACTGATAACAGTAAAGTCTATAAATGTAATGCAAATCACCTAGAAATGGTAGTGCTTATCTTAAATGTCCCAGCTGGACTCCAGCGCTGGCTTGGCTTTGAGTTGTTTTGAGATAAATACATCTTTTGAAATATTTTTTTTGAGATAGATTGCATTTGATTTGTGATATTACACCCTTCTCTCTCTAGTGTCTCAGAACAGTGTGAGTAATATTTATTTTATGACCCTTTCTCTTTTGTTTTTTGGACCTAAGATTGACATGCACTAAGTGCCGTGTTCCTAGGCACCTATGGTTTAGATGCCAATTATAGAATCAGACCCCATGTGCATCCATACTATTTAGGTGGCAGTAAGTGCATGATCTAACTACAAGGAGTAGTCCATACCTATTTCCTTTCCATTTCCCGCCCCACTCCGTGATATGTAGCTAGCATATGAAAAGCGTGCACTAACAAACTGCAGTCATGCGCCAACAGTTACCACATGATACTAAATGGTTGATGGTCTTCGTCATAAGGCGTATGGGGACAGATTTAAAGATCTCAATATATATATATATATATATATATATATATATATATATATATATATATATATATATATATATATATATGGAACGTTATTGCATATTAAACCCCCATGGACCACTATAAATGCTGGCTTTTCCTAATTATGACCGGGATAGCCATGCAAATGATTACTTGCAATTGGAAGAATTGGGATCACCTTAGTTTTCCTTTCTGGTGGGCAAGCTTATGCTTAACTTATAAGTATGAGAAAATGAATGCTGACTTGCTGGGGCATAATAAGATATTCAAATTAGTTTGGGGTCCACTGAAATCTTTTGTAGATTTGTTATACTGTATTTTTCGGACCACAAGATGCACTTTTGCCACCTCCAAAAAGGGGGTGGAAAAGGGGGTGCTTGGTAAGTACCGAATACAATTTTTATAAACAGCTGCCCCCATACCGGTACCTTTTTGTAAATACCAGTGGTCCAGCTCAGTTTTGGCAGGAGCTTTCCATGCTCCTTGCCCCTCCCTCGCGGATGACTGCCCTTTCTTGATGTAGAGTGTGCCACCTGCCTGGTTCCACGCTGTTTTCTATGGCAGCAGCTTAACACATACTGCTTCCTTGCGCATCGTAACCACGCCCCTTCCTCAGCCAGGATCCACACAGCCCTGCCTCTCCTATCTAGTACCCCGCCCCAACGTGTGCTTCTTTGTGCGCGCTCCCCGTTCTTCCTGCTCCACCATTAGTCTTTGGTCCAGAGCTCCCCTCCTTATCTGTTCCCGCTCTCCACTGCCGACTCTTTGCTCCTCCGCCGGCTCCATGGCATACAGTCAGGGCGGAGGGAAGGAAAAGGTCTACTCCTACTACAACGGTGAGTGATGGGGACGCCGCGGCCTCCCTCTCCCCGAAGCAAGTCCGGGACTCTAGACTCTGCAGCAACAAGGAGGATGGGCTGCTTCACTGGGCCTGATGGGGGGAGTGTCATGGTGCTCATAGCATGGGGGAGGGGGGAGGAGATCTAAGGCCCTGAAGCACAGGGACCTTCTTTATAGAGAGAAGGCAGCAGCAACTAACAAAGGCTGCAGAAAACCCTTCACTCTCTTGAGATGCTCAACTCCAGAGCCACAAACTCCTGCACTTCAAACGCTGCCCTGATGCATGCTCCTACATCACCCACATATCCCTAAAGCATCTCATACACAGCCCCCTACATCTCTCCCCCTCATGTCCCTAAAGCATCCTCATACCACCAGATACACCTACATGTAGAGGAGGAAAAACCAAGAAATAAAATTCTGAAACAAATTTTTTTTTTCTTTGTTTTTTCCTCCTCCACAGGTGGGTGCATCTTATGGTCCGAAAAATACGGTAGTTGCCCTTTATCTTTATTTTCCGTTGTATTGCACCCACACATCCAGGGGGGATGAGAGCGGGAGGGGGGTATATCTTTTGTTTTGGTATTATTCCTGATGGTAATGATGGATGGGGGAGGGAATTTTTTTTCTTTTGTATAGATTCTGATTGTTTATAAGTGCTTATTTGATTATTATTATTTGTATGTAAATTGTATTGCGCTTTTTGTTGGCATTAAAAACTAAATAAAGTTTTCTTTTTAAAGATCTCAATGTGTATACTTCGGAAGAAAGGCAAGAGAGAGGAGATATGATACAGACGTGTAAATACCTACTCGGCATAAATTTGAAAGGAAACTCCAGAATGAGAGGACATAGGATGAAGCTAAGATAAGTGATAGGCTCTGGAGCAAGGATATAATTTTTATACAGAAAGGGTGATAGATGCATGGAATAGTCTCTCGGTAGAGGTGGTGGAAACAAAGACTGTGTCTGACTTCATGAAGCGTGGGGCAGGCACATGGGATCTCTTAGGGAGAGGAGGAGAGAGTGGATGCTAAGGATGGGCCATTTGGCCTTTATCTGCCATCATGTTTCTATGTTTCTATAAAGTAATACACCCAGTAATTGCTTACCATATCTTAGTAAAAGGCCCTTTGCTAAAGCCACACATTTTATGGTTTGTGTTGGAGGTCCTGCACCATTTTAATAACCCTTCTCTGAACTGTTTCCATTTTCTCAAGGGTCTCGTAAAGGTATAGCATTCTCCACTGAACAGATAACTCTGGCAAGATCTTAACATTGACCTAAAGGCAATATGACCTTTTCTTTCCAGCTCAGGATATTTCTTTTATGCATTCAAGCATATTGCTACCTATCACAGCTGCTGCATTATGCTCACTGCCAGCTTTCAAGTTACTGGAGATGATTTCTTCTAGGCCTCTTCATTCTCTCTTTACTGTTTTGCAATTCCTGTTCTTTTAATGGAGAAGTGGCTAAGGTATTTTTCAATCCCAATGAATGATTTTACAGTTTCACATTTTTAACCAGTTTTCAGCTATTTTAGGTCTGCTTTCACTTTTTATACCTGCTGGTGTTAAGTACCATATTATAGATTTTTCTTTTACCCAAAAGCAAACATTCTTCCTCAGATCCCTGTGCAATATTAGTTATAATGATGTCAAAGAGAACTGGTCCTAGAATTAAGACGAGAGGCACCCGTACAGGTCACGTAACCTTCAACAAGATATTTTTTTGCACAGTTTTTCACCAAATTTGCAGCACAGAAACCTTATTAAAACCTAAATCGGTTGACCCTGGTCCACTGCTAGACACTATTGGACCCATAAAAAAAGGAATAAAGTTTCATGGCACTGATTTCAACAAGAGTAGATGGCCCTCAATGGTATGCACTCTTATCTACAGGGTCATGCATAATTAAACAGACAGAACCCACTTGAGATACAGTGGTAAATTCAAAAGTGTACACATTATTACTCAAAGTACTAATGGAGCAATTTTATAAATTGATGTCACTTGCTTAGCAACAATTCTATAACAGCTCCTTGGTGTCAAGATTCTTTTATAGAACACTGGCTTGATGATGACAATGGATCACCCATGTTTAGGTGTGCCTCTTATGACATACCAATGGCGGGAGAAAGTTGGCTTGCCTAACTGATCCAAGCGATGTGTGTAATTTATTGTGTTCTGTAAGTTATGGGGCCTATATTCAGCCAGTGGGAGGCAGTCTGCATATGTGCTGTAGTTGGTGCTGACCCCAAATATTTAATGTTGGGCCATTTCCAGTGACAAGCACTGAATATCTGTGCCTTTTTTTTGCTGCTTCTAACTTAATCAACTAGGCGAATATTCAGCTAAGTTAAGTTAAAAGAGGGGCAAAGACAGGCTTGCTATTTATGTGGCCCGATTTGCCCACTGAACTTAGCCGGTCAGTGTTGAAGGTTACTGGTTATCATGCGATATAGTTGGTTAGCTTTTTGGTGCCAACTGCAAATATTCAGTGGAGATAACCAGTTATCTTTATCTAGTTATTTGGTTATATATTCCATCCTCCCAGAAGAGCTTAGAATGGGTGACAAATTTTTATACATAACAAAGCATATTTATACAAGTGATGGCAAACATAGCATGACAGAACATAGTCTGACAAAAATGGCAAACATAGTTAAAGCATGGTAAAGCATAATATGACAAATTATGGTATGGTAAGATATAGCATGGCAAACATAGTATTACAAGCATGGCTAACCTAATATGACGCGACATAGGAAAATAGTCAGGCGCGTGTAACATGATAAATCTAGCATGGTAGATTTGGAACAGCAAACTCTGTGTGGCAGACATAGCATTAGAAATTGTAGCCTAGTCGACTTAACATAGGTCCTGCGGTATAAAAATAAAGATTTATTATTATTATTAATATGGAAAACTGTGGTATAGTGTGACAGAAATGGTGACAGTATGACAAAGTATGGTAAAACATTGTATGACAAAACATAGCATGGTCAGACATAGTATGGTGGGGCCATGCATAGGAGCGGAGACTATACATTATACCACTGGAAGGGACTTGGTACAATAGGGCATTATGGGGGTCTTTCACTAAGGTGCACTAGCCAATTTAGCATGCACTAAAGATTAGCGCGTGCTAAATGCTAACACGCCCATTATATTCTATGGATGCATTAGCATTTAGTGCACGCTAAATCGCCTAGCACGCCTTAAGGACCCCCATATGATGGGCAATACAATGTACGACAGTACATGGCATAATAGGACAAAACACATCAGCGTTTGAGATTCGAGGCAGTGGAGGGAAATTTGGGTTGGGGCACTCTCGTAGAGGGTCAAGGGAAGAGGTGAGTTTTGATTGCCTTCCTGAAGTTCAGTAGACCTTCTAATGATCTTATGTTGGTAGGTAGCTTACTCCAGAGGCGTGGTAGGTATTGTAAGATCTTGTGCTGAATATTCACCATTAGGTGCTGAAATGCTATTTAACCAGTCAGTGGCTGTTTCTGGCCAGTTAAATAGATTTGAATATCAGGGGGTGGAGACTTGACCAAAACTTGCCCTTGCTCTGCCCATGTATACCCCCCCCTTTGCAGTTACGTGCTGTGGCACTTAGATATTCATCAATTAATGGAGCCTTTGATGTGCATAAATGGTGCTTACCTCTAGGCACCAGTTTATAGAATTGCCCCCTATATCTCTTATTTCCAAAGACAAAACCATCCAAATCAAGCCATTAAATATGTTCCTTACCTATAAAATAGGATAGTAGGATTGCCAGCAGCACTGAAACCCCTACAGCACAAAGAGCAGTACACTTCCAGGTACAGTACTTTGAGGACTTCTTAAATTTAAAAGCACTTCTTGATAAGGTGTTTCTAGGCAATGGCCGGGTAGGTGGGGAATAAACAGCGCCAGATGCCATTGTGTATCCTGGTGTTGCAGTACTGAACAGTGGAGTTGTCCCCGTTCCTGTTTTGAAGAGGAAATGCCTGCAAAATGGAAGGAAAAAAGATCATGTCAACAAGCAGCACACAAGAACACATGAATAGCCTTACTGGGTCAGACCAATGCCCCATCAAGCTCAGTAGCCCAATCGGTTAACATAGCTTTATCATCGTGCGTCGATTACAGCAGTAGCCCTTACGGCCTAGAAAGCAGGTGGTAGTTAAGAACTCATGCGCTAATGGCCACATCCTAATTTGGAAATTAGCCCGGAAAATGCACCAATTGCGCAGCTGCACTAAAAGTGGGCTTGGTGCTTGGGAAACCCACACACTAATAATAATGCAGGCCAGTTTTTAGCACAGCTTAGTAAAAAGACCCCATGGTGACCTAGTAGGTGGCAAGTAGATCTTATTGCTCAGATGTTTGGTGTTTTTTTGGGGGGGAGGGAGATTTAAAAAAAAAAGAATTATTTCTGATTATTACTTGATTTTCACATAAGCTATGAAGAAACCTTCTACACCAGGAGGCTCAACATTTCATAGGATTAAATTAAGTAGAGAAAGGAGCTTTGCACATATACATATCAGGAAGCCATGTGCACTCAAAGCATATAAACAATTATAGGGCAATTTTTAAAGACAACTGACTGCCCAGGAAACATCATCATGTAATTATAGCAAGGAACTTATGTAGCAGAAGTCAGGGCATAAAAACAAAGAACATGTGTAATGTATTAGAAAGGCAAATCATGCTGATCATTCATTATGTTGGATGCTAATGCTAATGGTGTCTTATATACCACTATATCTCCAATTGGATTCAATGTGGTTTACAAAAAACCCCCCCAAAAACAACAACAACAAAAAGCCTCTAGCTCCTCTCTGCAGCTTGAGTTCTCGATCAAGGTCTTGAGAATCATCATTGATTCCACATTGTCCTTCAATGACCACCTCCAATCCTTGGTAAAAAAAAAAAATGCTTTTTCAGCCTTCACATGCTGAGGAAAGTTAGATCCTGCTTCCATCAAAAACATTTTACCCTCCTTGTCCAATCCATCATCTTCTCCAGATTGGACTATTGCAACTCTATCTACTTAGGCCTAACTAAGAAAAACCTCCACAGACTCCAACGGATTCAGAATGCTGCGGCCAAGCTCATCTTCGCTAAAAGTAAATTTGACCATGTCTCCCCGCTCCTGGCCAAGCTCCACTGGCTTCCGATAATCGCCAGGGTCCACTCACTCGGAGACATCCAACTTGAAGATGAGAGCATCATATCATACATGGATGACATCTTACTTCTCGTACCAGAGGCAGAAAATCAAGCTAACACTCCCAAGAAAATCTCTGATAATATAGAAAAAAATCCAAGCATGGGCAACAGCTCAAAAACTAAAACTAAACGCCGCCAAAACCAAGGTCCTGTTTCCACAATGCCCAACAAACTGCACAAACAAACATCACGCTCCAATCAGACAGCATATTTACTGTAGGAAAAACCTCAAAAATTCTAGGCTGAATACTAGACGAAAACAAAAACTCCACAAGTTGTTTTCTTCTATAATGTCACATCATAATATCTTAGCATTAGTATGTGCCAAGAATGTATACCAATATGTAATAATAAATAGTGCTCAGTCACCAACCAAAAGTGTCATAAAAATGCCAGCATTGGTTGCAAGAAAGGGACCATCATAGCACTAAGAAGTCCCTTTTTCCATCCTCCAAATAGATCAAATGTTCATACTTATGCAAAAGTATATCAAATAAGTAAACAATACTTATCTGAAAGCAGTGTGAACTGGCTGTTAGCAGTGTAAACTTGCTGGAGGCAGGACACCGACAGTCATGCTGGACATGAAAAATTTATCTAAACCAAGTGCTGTGTCTTGTGTAACCCCACATTCTTAAATCAACTGGCCTCCCTTCGACTCGAGTTTCGCTCAAGGCGTCATCAGGAAGGGGGCAATATTACGACCAGCAGGTTAGCTGTAGTTCAAAGAGGGGAACACAAGCTGAAAATGGAACTAAAGCTTTCATTGAGTAGATAAACAGCAGCTGGGATCAAAACATCACTGAGACGTTCACTGTCAGTGTCCTGCCTCCAGCAAGTTTACACTGCTTTCAGATAAGTATTGTTTACTTATTTGATATACTTTTGCATAAGTATGAACATTTGATCTATTCTTAAAGGCTTTGCAGACCGGGCCTCTTCTAGATCCAGCACAGTGAAGGGGAAGGGAGATCGAGTCGTCCCCCTTCACTGCACCGGAGGAGCCTGAGATCGGCGGTTTGCCCCACCCCCAGCAGCCACTTCAGCACCGGGCTGCCGTTACAGCCCTCTTAAGGGCTTTGCAGACCGGGCTTCTTCTAGATCCAGCACAGTGAAGGGGAAGGGAGATCGAGTCGTCCCCCTTCACTGCACCGGAGGAGCCTGAGATCGGCGGTTTGCCCCGCCCCCAGCAGCCACTTCGGCACCGGCCTGCCTTTACAGCCCTCTTAAGCCCTCTTACAGTCCCTCCTTCCTCCGCCCGACGCCACTCGAGCAGGAGAGATCTGCCCTGCACTGCTCATTTGTGAGCCTTGCTCTCCCCAACCCATCCGAGGGCTGCTAAAGACCAATCTTCCAGCCTGACCCG
The DNA here is from genome assembly GCF_902459505.1 of Geotrypetes seraphini. NCBI lineage: Eukaryota > Metazoa > Chordata > Amphibia > Gymnophiona > Dermophiidae > Geotrypetes > Geotrypetes seraphini. The sequence goes on along the minus strand of NC_047084.1, from coordinate 192,394,902 downwards.
GCTTCTCTTCAGCCCACTGCGGGCCGCCAAAAGTTTTTCTGTTCCTCTTCAGCGACTTCAAGGCAGAGGAAGGAGGAAGCTTCCTCCATCCTGTCCCTCCTTCCTCCGCCCGACACCACTCGAACAGGAGTTAGCCCTGCTCCTGCTTTTCACCTGAACTCCGCTGTCCATAGCCCACCCAGGAACTGCCGAAGTCGAGGGGGCGTGGCCTGATCGCCACGGAGAACACACGGATGGCGTAACGGCTCCTCCTGTACACGCCTAATTCAAATAAAACTGTGCTTTTATATTTAATTTTTTTTACATAGTCTGTTAAATTTTTGCTGCCGGAACACTCAACTCCATTCAGACGGGTGACCCAAACAACCGTTATCCCGGATGAAGGTGTCGCTCAAATCTTGAGTCACGCCAAGGTCGTGGGTGCGCCAGTGATACGAGACCTTCGTTTGAATTCGGGCGAAACCGACACAAAACAAGGAGAAGAAGAGAAAGGAAAAAAGACAGGCACAGATTGGAAAAGAAAAAAAAAGAGGAGGAAGAGTCTCTCCAGCGCTGCTCAGCAGTAGATGGCCTGAGATCAGCCTGCACGCATGATCATTAATCATCTGCTTTAAAACTGTGATTATCCAAATCGCCTATATTTTTCTTGATACTGAAGTGACTACCAGAGATCTCTCTCCCCTACATGGAGCTTGCTGCATCCTTTTGAACCTGTATATCCCTAGCGGCTATGGGTAGAAGAGAGTCTGCCTAACAAATATATCTTTTTCAAACTACTTCTGCCTCACCTACAGAGCTTTCTTGTATATGTGTAGCTGTTTAAAAGTGCGCATCAGATAGGAATGCCGATAAGATCGGCAAAAACGCCTAAACATAAATCATCCTGCTCAATACTTATAATGGCGACGTCACCAACTCCAACTATAACCTCGGCACAATGGGGTGATTGGGCCCAAGAAATTTCGAAAATGGTCACCACGGCCCTGGAAGATAAATTTCTTAAATTACAATTGGCTGTAGACTGTATTAACGATCGTTTTGAAGCACATGCTGGGCGTATTGCAGCAGTGGAGCAAAGGGTGTCTGAAAATGAAGATGCAACATTGCAAGATCGCGAAAAAGTGATTCCCTTGCAAAATCAAGTGACAACATTGACAATACGTTTGGATGACCAAGAGAACCGTCAACGCCGCAATAACCTACGAGTTGTAGGACTACCTGATCTCCGTGCTGATCAAGATCTCTACCGCTTTTTTCAGATTTGGCTCCCAAAACAACTTGGTCTGGTGACCCCTGAGACTGGTTTTCTATGCGAGCGGGCACACCGCTTGGGCCAACGCATGGAGAATAACAACCGCTCGCGAGCAGTAATCGCTAGATATATTAACTGGAAAGACAAAGAACTCATCATGCAAGCCTATCGGAAATATGGTCGTCTTGAATACGAAGGTCAAAAACTACTATTATTTAACGACTACTCCTTACATGTATCCACCCTTCGCAAGGCGATGGTGCCGCTATGTTCCACGCTTCATCGTCGAGGAGTGAAGTTTGCACTTGTGTACCCGGCGTCTCTACGCATATGGAGAGATGGGAAACCACATACATTCACAGACAAAGTAGCCGCACAACTATTTATAGACTCAATGCCTGAGACTATGATCAATAATACCCCAACGATCTAATTCTACTTGACATCAGCTGTGCAGGTCTTTGTTTGATCAAATCAATTCCAGTTTTGATATTTTAGACTGTGCCAATAAGCTCTTATCTCAATGTTCTATGTAATGAAATACATAATTTTTATAGTTTGCTAAGTTAAGCACACTAATCTCACATTTTATATTACTGATTAGGTGTGAATTCTGTTAGTTACTTCACATGTGTTATTCTTCTGTGCTCATAAGAGCACCCTTAAAATATTTTAAGATATGCATGATAATATGGTTTATTTCTTTTCTGACCATATATTACGCTGACATTACTGACTTCTTCTTTCTTATTTTAATGCTCTTTCTATTTTTCTTCTTAGACAGGAGTGTCTACCTAACCTTACAAATATATCAGTTATTTTTTTTGACAAAAGGGATATACCTCATATTTCACCACTGCATTTCATATATTATGGCTGACCTACATGTCTTTTCCTTTAATGTGAATGGCCTGAATCATCCCATCAAAAGAAAAAAGATATCTAATTATGTGTTTAACAAACATCCAGATATAATTTTCCTACAAGAAACCCACCTCCCACCCGCTGCCGCCACGAAATTTCAACTAAAGGGATATTCCGCTCACTTATACTCCCCTGCAACCCATCAAAAGAAAAATGGTGTTTCAATATTTCTTAAAGATAAACTATCTCCCACTATTCATTCAATTAAAACAGACACGGAGGGAAGATGGTGTCTGGTACATGCTGCGCTGCACTCAGTGGATTTCGTTCTTCTAAATATATATGGCCCGGTTAAAGATCACCCGGATTTTTTTAGAGATATTCAGCTTGCGCTAATTGAATTCAGTTCTTGTTCTCTAATATTGGGAGGAGACTTTAATCAAATCCAAGACTTATATATTGATAGATCTTCTTCTTGTAAACCCTCCAAATCCAAGTCATTCACAGCTCTTCAGGCTCTAAATGATGTCTTCTCCCTTGTGGATCCTTGGCGATTACTTCACCCGAAAGGTAGAGAATACTCACATTTTTCACCACCTCATAATTCCTACTCGAGAATTGATTTCTTTCTCATATCCTCTTCTCTCATTCAGGATCTTACAAATGCTATTATACATCCAATCTCTCTTACAGACCATGCTGCCATTTCTTTATATATTTCTATCTTGGCTCCACGTAAAGAATCTCCTTCTTGGTGCTTAAACAACACCCTACTCTTAGATGAAGAAACTGTTGAAAAAATCAACTCGTTCACAGTGGAATTTTTTGAAAATAACTCTAAAGATCCTGAAATTTGTCCTTCCATAGTCTGGGAAGCTTACAAAGCAACCCTTAGAGGTGAATTGATAAAAATTGCTTTTTGGAAAAAAAACAGTCCATGATAAAAGAAAAAGAATTAGAAAACTCTATTAAAACATTAGAACTATAACATATGTCTAATCACTTACAAGGCCCAATTATTCTCCAAAATATCCAAAAACTTAAATATGAATATAATACTTTAGTTTCAAGCACAGCCAGATGTGATATCTTCATCTCCAATTCTGGCCATTATATGGGAAATAATTTTATGGGTCGCCCATTGGCCAGATACCTTAAAATTAAATCCAAAAGACTACATATCACATCTATCCAAAACCCAGCAGGACAATTAGTCAAAACCAGATCTTTAATTTCTTCAGAATTCGAAAATTTTTATGCTTCATTATACCAATCTGATTTTGCGGCTCCTGATTCAGATATAGACTCCTTTCTTTCCTCCTTATCTCTTCCGACCATATCGGACTCTGTTAAATTGGAACTAGATTCTCCGATAACTATAACAGAAATAGAAGCTGCCATATCTTCTCTACCGACTGGAAAAGCCCCTGGCCGGACGGTTTTATTAACGAATTTTTTAAACAATTCCGAAACATCTTAACTCCTCATCTCCTTACATACTATGATTTCCTTCATTCCACTCCAGATAAACAATTTAATTTCACTGAAGCCACCATTGTAGTAATTCCTAAACCTGACAGGGACGCCACCTTGGTTAAAAACTTCCGTCCTATCTCTCTCCTTAATTTAGATTACAAAATAATGGCAAAACTACTGGCACTTAGACTTACCAAAGTGATTCCACATCTTATACATAAAGATCAAATGGGGTTTATTAAACAAAGATATATAGGAGATAACCTGCGCCTCTTTCACCATATTAATGCTCACGCTAAAACATTGACAGACCCAATAATAGGCCTAGCTATAGACGCTGAAAAAGCCTTTGATCGAGTGGAGTGGCCTTTTCTTTTTTGTGTCCTGAAAGGGTATAATTTTGGCTCATTTTTCACAAAATGGATAGAAACATTATATTACAGTCCATCCGCTCGTATTCTAATTAACAATTCTCTATCCAATAAATTTCCCCTTCATAGAGGCACTAGACAGGGCTGTCCTCTCTCACCATTATTGTTCAATTTAGTGTTAGAGCCTCTTCTCTCTGCTATTCGACAAAGCCCCTTAATTAATGGTATTCCCTCCTCTGATCGAGAATTTAAATTAGCAGCCTATGCTGATGATGTCTTAATTTTTCTTAGGAACCCTCAATCTTCTCTTCCTCATCTTATACATATCATCAAACAATACTCTCGCTTTTCCGGATATTCTGTCAATTGGGAGAAATCAGAAATCTTTCCTCTGAATAATAACATTCTTCAATCAGATTTGGCTAAATTTCCATTCACATGGTCAAATGAAGCTGTGAAATACTTGGGGATTCTAATACACAAGGATCCGGTCCTTGCTCAAGATCTTAATATATCTAAAATCAAAAATTTAGTTCTTAACACTACATCTAGATGGTCTCCACTTTATTTGTCTTGGTGGGGTAGGATAGCATCCATCAAAATGACTCTAGCACCTCAAATTAATTACATTCTCTCTATGCTTCCTCTTCTATGCCGAAAATCATTCTTCTATTGGCTAAATAGGAAGCTATCTGAATTCATATGGAACAAGAAAAAACCTCGAATTGCTCTAGCCAAGCTGAAGGCCTCTAAAATTAACGGTGGTCTTAACATTCCGGATTTCTATCATTATTATATAGCTTCATTAACTAAATATGGAGCTTACTGGGTTAATGATTCCTTTTATCAAGACCCTCCTACTTGGTTTGAAATGGAATGTTTTCTATGCAAACCTTTACACATCTCCTGCTTACTAACGATATCAATACCCAGACATTCGAGAAAGTATTCTCTGTTGAGTTCAACGCAGCATGCTCTCCATTATTTAGATAATATAGCTGAGATCTCAATTAGTGTTAGCCCACTCATGTCTCTTTGGAATAATCCCAAAATCCAAAACCAAGGCAAATCCCTTTCATGGAAATGGTGGCAGCGGGCAGGTATATGATTTGCTCATCAACTGTCTACTCTCACTACGTCAATTCCTTTTGATATACTTTGTTCCACATATATGTTGCCTTCTTCTGCTTATTCACAGTGGATCTCACTCATTGAAGTGCTGTCTTCTGTGCACATACAATATGACTTCATGTCTTCCAAAAATACTATCTGCCATTGGTTTTTATGGTCTCTAGCAAAAGGAAAAGCTATATCTTTTTTTTATACTATTCTGAGAGATCATTTCTTCACTTTTTCATACCATTCTATGAAACACTGGGATAATATACTCATCACTCCGCTTTCTGACATTGACTGGGAACTCTTTTGGTCTTCAACAAACCGCCCACTTTTATCTGCTAGAGTTTCACAATCAATGTTCTTTATTATGTGGAACGCAATATGGACCCCATTTCGCATGTGGAAAGCCAAATTAAAACAAGACTCTGTTTGCTGGAATTGTTTGAAAGAGGAGGGAACTCTTGATCACATGTTTTTTCATTGTACTTTGGTCCGCTCTTTTTGGACCCAAATTTGGAACACCATACAATCTATCACTAACTGCTCAGAAGCGATTTCTATGGACATTATAATCCTTCGATCTCAACATCCCTGCTTTGCGCAATCAAATTGTCCTCCTAAACTCATTGATACCATGTTGGTAATTGCCCTCATGCACATTCTGAAAAATTGGAAATCATCTTCGTTATTAGATTATACGTTTTGGTGGAACTCTTTATGTATGTATCATAGATTTGAATCATATGCATATGAGAATAAAATTACACACCGAATCTCTAAGAATTTTAAAAGCAAAAAATCACCCTGGTCATTCTTAGATTCATATGTACGCTCTGACTTGTAGACACTCCTGTCTCCCTTTCCTTTTCTTCACTTTTCCTCTTTCTTTCCTTTTTCCTTAACTTTTATTCTGTTCTATCTCATCTTTTTCTCATACAGTCTTCACAAATAACTCCATTACTCTGAGCTTTTCTTAATATTATGATCCTTTATAGTTTATTCTATATTTATAGACCCTATATATACAAAATGTTATATTATTTTTTATGTATTTGAATTGCTCTCTGTATTTTTCAAAATACTCAATAAAAAAAAAATTATTGAAAGAATGCTTTGGACTAAAAAGCTATGTTTTAAAATTTGTTTTAACTTTACCAGCAGTTATTTTCATGGAGTATACCTTAGTCTTACTGGAAAGTCAAATATAACTTGTATAAAGTAAAGCAAGATAGGAATAGCCTAATAGTTCGTGTTAAGGACCTGGGAGACAGGGTTTGGTTCCTACTGCAGCCCTTTGTGATCCTGAGCAAATCTCTTAACCCTCTAATGGCCCAAATCCCAAAACCCAGACTGTAAGCTCACTAGGGGCAAAGAATGTACCTGCAAACAATAAAAATGTAAACCACTTTGGTTGTACCAAAGAAAGGCCTTATATCAAATCCACGACCCCTTTAAATGAACAGAAACTTTCCTGCATGCTACGCTTATTTCTAACGTGTTCATAAAAAGGGGACCTTTTTTATTTTTAAGGTCCTGTGCTAATTTTTCCATTCATGCATGAGACCTGCAAAAATATTAACAGAAGAGCTTTTCTGCTTCCTATTTAGGAGGTGCTAAGTGCTACTTAACTTCTTCCACATAAGTCCATGTTAGGGAATGCTAAGGCAAACATGATAGTTGGGTGATATGCTCCCTCCTAAAAAAATAGATAGTAAGAGATTAGAACAGGGGTGTCCAACCTTTTGGCTTCCCTGGGCCTCATTGGCCGAAAAAAATGTTTCTGGGGCCGCGAAATGCTGCAGCAAGACAGAGGAGGGAGCCGGCAAGAAGGTAAACACTCAGGGACATCAGAGGAAAACACTGCATCGCCCTCGACCGGGGCCGCACAAAATACTTCACGGGGCCGCATGTGGCCCTCAAGCCGCAGGTTGGACACCCCTGGATTAGAACATGCCGAAAGGCAAATTACTGCAAAATGCTTTAATGTGTTTGGTGGTATGCCTTACCCCCCAAGATAAGTGCACATTAGTAGTTAATGTGGTTTAGTAAAAGAGCTCCTAAACTTTTGTTTTCAGTTTTCACTAAAGAAGCAGCTCACAAGAACTGCCAATAGCAGGGCACATATGGCAGTGAAGACAGAACACGATCAAAACAAAATATTACTTGAACGTATGAAAGGAGTAACATTTACACAAGCACATTTTTAAGTTGGTTTTTAAAAAAATTATTTTATGCTTATATTTAAGTGAGACAACATTTTGGAAGCAATAACAAAGGCAGAAGCATCAGAGCCATTTTTTTGTTGTTTTGTAATCACTAATCAAAAAACAGCCCACAAAGGAGTGAGTTTGTTAAGATTTTCTGTCTTGATGCCATTTTGAATGGTGTAGCAGTATTTTGTTGGATTAACTGATTGAGCCCTGACATAGACACTTGCCGAAACATGGCTGCCTCGTGTCAACAATACAGGGCTTCTTTTACTAAGCTGCGTTAGGGCTTTAACACGTGGAATAGCGCGCGCTACAATGCCGCGCACGCTAGATGCTAACGCCAGCACTGAGCTGGCGTTAGTTCTAGCTGTGTAGTGTGGGATTAGCGTGCGCTAATCTGCTGCATGCGCTAAAAACGCTAGCACACCTTAGTAAAAGGAGCCCTCAGTCACTGGATGTCACTGGAGTGTGGCTCCAGTGACTTCAAAAAACAGTTTACTATTTTGTTTTCTTATCAAGCTGCTTCCATCTAGTCTACTTTTTCAAATGAATTAAGATCTATATCAAACCTTGGTGCATTTAATCAGGCACTTAAACCAACCTTGTTTCAGAAATACAATTGGACAAATGGACAATGTCCATTCATTATCTTATTGTGTTAAATTGATTACAATATATAAATCTTAGATTTCACTAGTCTAGCTTATTGTTCTGTAACTAATTATTGGCTATAGTGGAATATATACAAATGATGTAACTATAACAGTACAAGCAAAGAAAAAACTCCAAAAAAAGAGCACTGCCAGAGGAACTTGCAAAAGAAACAAACAAAAAGACAGTAAAGTCAACAGGTTCTAAGAGTGGCATCTTGGCGGGAGAGTGTGAAAATTGGTGCAATAGTGCAGTGAATGATAAATAAATCACACAACTAATACAAGCCAAAATACCACTCTAAGAACCCTTCCCCCAGCCATCTCCAAAAGAAAACCTCAACTTAGCTTGAATTGGAGAGTGAGCAAGATCCTTCCAATGACAAAAAGTCCAGGAAATGACAAATTCAGAAAATTATTCTTCAAGCTGAGTTCAACCAAGCCCGATTTCGGTGACAAGGTGTCACTTCGTCAGGAACCCATTCAAACAGAAGCACTGAAGGTATCAGAGACTTGAAGGAAAACAATCAGTGCTTCTTTTAGAATGGGTTCCTGACAAAGGGACATCTTGTCACCGAAACCGGGCTTGGTTGAACCCAGCTTGAAGAATAACTTTTTGAATTTGTCATTTCCTGGGCTTTTTGTCATTGGAAGGATCATGTTCACTCTCCAATTCAAGCTAAGTTGAGGTTTTCTTTTGGAGTTGGCTGGGGGGGGGGGTTCTTAGAGTGGTATTTTAGCTTGTATTAGTTGTGTGATTTATTTATCATTCACTGCACTACTTTGCACCAATGTTGGTTAGGCACACGTGAGATATCCAGTGATGGTGTACAGGTAGGGTCTTTTTGCCTCTGCCTTAGTGTGTTAAGCATTGGAGGTTCTCCTCCCTTCGCTTATTCCTCACACTGAGGATATCCCGTCTCACTATTATAACATTGGGTTCAGATTTGTATTTTAATTGAGGGTTTGTCACCCTTTTCACACTCTCCCGCCAAGATACCACTCTTAGAACCTGTTGACGTAACTATAACAGTATCATTATCCCCCCTGGCTGTCTCTACTTTTTCCTGTTTCTGTTTTCTGTGGAAGTTTTTTGTTCTCCTGTTTTTCTTCATACATGCCACGCTGACCCTATTCTGTGAAAGGGCAGTGACATGCCACATTGGCACTGATATGAAAATCAGCTGCTCAACAAATTCATCATGACTCCTTGGGTGGGTTTGATTTTCTTTTGGCTTTCATGGATTAAACAGGATATGGGCATAAAGCAAGGATGCTCTATCACGTATGCAACATGAGGGACTCAGGAGAAAGGAAGCACAATGAGGAACACGCAGTAACTTGCTTTGTAATCAAGTACACATTTTGGGGAGAATTATGTAAACAGTGTCTAGGTTAGGTGGCGCTAGGCACCTAGCCCAGTTTCCGCACACAACTTACCCCCCTTTTACTATGCTGCGGTAGAGGTTTCTACGTGGCCCAGAGCGCTAAATGCTCTGACACTTCCCCGACGCTTGTAGCTCCTATGGGCTCCTTTTACAAAGGTGTACTAGCGGTTTTAGCGCGCGCTAGCCGCTACCGCCTCCTTTTGAGCAGACGGCAATTTTTCGGCTAGCGCGCGCTAATCTTGTGCGTGCGCTACAAACGCTAGCGCACCTTTGTAAAAGGAGCCCTGTGTGTCGGAGTAACGTCGAAGCATTAGCACCCCGGGCTGCTGTAGAAACATCTACCACGGCTTAGTAAAAGAGGGCCTAAATATTTTAAATTAGGTTAATTAGCATTTTAATTTAAAACACCTTTAAAACCTCATTTTTAAAAAATAAAAAAAATAATCATTTAAGTTGCATACAGATATCAGCGCAGTGCAGGGTGATGCCTTCACCAAGTCATCTACCCGCAGAGTAGGCATGGTTAGGGGTGGAGCATAGTTGTGTTATGTATTAGGAGCTGGAATTTTAGGTCAGGAAAACCCTGGCCTAATATTTATTTATTTATTCAATTTTCTATACCGTTCTCCCAAGGGAGCTCAGAACGGTTTACATTAATTTATTCAGGTACTCAAACATTTTCCCTTTCTGTCCCGGTGCGCTCACAATCTATCTAATGTACCTGGGGCAATGGGGAGATTAAGTGACTTGCCCAGGGTCACAAAACCTCAGGGTGCTGAGGCTGTAGTTTTAACCACTGCGCCACCCACCAGTAGTTACCTCACATGCACCTACCGGCACCTACATCTGACATGCTAGGCGCCTGCCGACGTAGGTACCATTTACATAATTCCCTCTTTTGCCTTGATAAAGAAAAACAGTTCAGATGAGAATCATAATAATTCTTTATTGGTGACAGGTCAAAAGCGCGCGCTTTTGTCTATGAACATTATTGGTGACAGGTCATAAGCGCACGACGAGAAAGGTACACCGACAACGCAGCGCAGACAACTGAGTGCAAGGCGGCAGCGCGCCAAAGAAAAACAGTATTTTAAAAGGCTCCGACGGGGGTGTGTGTGGGGGGAACCCCCCCACTTTACTTAACAGAGATCGCGCCGGCATTGTGGGGGGTTTGGGGGGTTGTAACCCCCTACATTATACTGAAAACTTCACTTTTTCCCTAAAAAAGAGGGAAAAAGTTAAGTTTCCAGTAAATGAGGGGGGTTACAACCCCCCAAACCCCCCACAACGCCAGCACAATCTCTGTTAAGTAAAGTGGGGGGGGGGGTTTCCCCACCAACACCCCCTGTCGGAGCCCCTTAAAATACTGTTTTTCTTCGGCACGCTTCCGCCTTGCGCTCAGTTGTCTGCGCTGGGTTGTCGTCGCGCCTTTGTCGCCGCGCGCTTTTGTCTATGAACCTTCTTTATTTATAGACCCCTACAGCCAATAAGTTCAAAGCAGTTTGCAATAAGAACAAACTTAATATAAGATTAGAAATTTACAATTCTAGAATTAAAAAAGAAGTCTAAAACATGCATAAAAACTACACCAATTATATAAGCTATTAAAAAAATAAATAAATAAATAAATATGCTTTGTTTTGATGCCTAAAGGATAAATAAGAATGAACAGGAATGCAATAGTTCAATATTTCTCCCAAACAAGCACAGCTTGAAATACCAGCAATTTCTCAATGGTTTTATAGTAGGATTGACCACAAATTGGAGGAAATGCAAAATAGTTAATACCGAGGAATGCCCTTGGATGACATGTTACTAGAAGGCACTCAGCTACATATGTTGGCACCGATCTCTACAAAACCTTAAAAAGCACACATGCAAATTTAAATAATATTCTAGCTCCAATTTAAACAATATTCTAGCCAACGTAGTTGTATATAGTTTTCAGTTACATGATTGGTTAAACTTTTCTTTTCTGTGTTCTATGCAGTCTGTAATTGTTTAAATACTGAGGACATCCCAGATATATTAAATTACATTAGTCAAGGGTATTAAGTACCAGTGCCTGAACAATCATTCTGAATTGTGTCTCAGAAAAATAATTTTGAATTGCATGCAACTTTCGTAATGTTAAAAACATTTTTCTTAGAACAATAGATATATGAGAGAATAATGTTAATCCTTCATCTACATGAACTCCTAATATTCTTATTGTAGGAAAAAAAGAATAAACTTGATGAACCATTATACCATATATTAGAGGCTGCATGAGTAGCCACAAAAAATTTAGCTTGATCTGAATTTAGTTTTAATCGGTATTTCAATATCTAATTCTCCATCAGTAGAACAAGAGACTCTACACTAGCAGAAATCAGTGACACCGAGGAAAAAAAAGGAAATATAGCTGTTATGTAATCAGCAAAATTAAAACTTATGAAGCCTTTTCTGTGAACCCAAAGATGCTAAAAATATATTGAAAAGGGTGGGAGATAGTGGTGAACTCTGTGGCACACTGCAGGGATTTTTCCACCCCCTAGACCAGGGGTGCCTACACTTTCTTGGCTTGCGAGCTACTTTTAAAATGGCCAAGTCAAAATGATCTACCAACAATAAAATTTTAAAAAACGCAAAGCACCCTATACGCAGATAAAATGTTAATTATCATTTATATTCAGGATTTTTCTCGAAGAGGTCAGGCAGAGATGACTTTAAAATATGCAATGTCACCTCAGTAATAACTATACAAAAATAGACATATATACCCCTTCCCTTTTATTAAACTGCGTTAGCGGTTTTTAGCACAGGGAGCTGCGCTGAATGCCCTGCGCTGCTCCCAATGCTAAAAACTGTATCGCGGTTTAGTAAAAGGGGTCACATTTTGATCACTAAATTTAAAATAAGATTATTTTTCCTACCTTTACTGCAGATGATTTCATGAGTCTCTGGTTGTACTTCCAACTTCTGATAATAAATCCCAATATTTCTTTCTTTCTGCCTCCTAAATACCGTATTTTCACGCAAATAACACGCACCCGTATAAAACGCGCACACGTGTATAGCGCGCAGAAATCACGATGATAAGCACAAAAACTTTGGTATAACGCGCTCACGATTATACCGCGCATGCTGCCCGACTCTCCGTTCACCCCCCTGACTTCCGTGCACTGCCCCGCCTCTCCGTGCGCTGTCCCGACTCTCCGTTCACCCCCCCTGACTTCCGTGCACTGCCCCGCCTCTCCGTGCGCTGTCCCGACTCTCCGTTCACCCCCCCCTGACTTCCATGCACTGCCCTGACTTTCCGTGCGCTGTCCCGACTCTCCGTTCACCCCCCCCTGACTTCCATGCACTGCCCTGACTTTCCGTGCGCTGTCCCGACTCTCCGTTCACCCCCCCCTGACTTCCATGCACTGCCCTGACTTTCCGTGCGCTGTCCCGACTCTCCGTTCACCCCCCCTGACTTCCGTGCACTGCCCTGACTTTCCGTGCGCTGTCCCGACTCTCCGTTCACCCCCCCTGACTTCCGTGCACTGCCCTGACTTTCCGTGCGCTGTCCCGACTCTCCGTTCACCCCCCTGACTTCCGTGCACTGCCCCGCCTCTCCGTGCGCTGTCCCGACTCTCCGTTCACCCCCCCCCCCCGACGTCCGATTCATCCCCCCCCCCCGGCAGGACCATTCGCACCCCCACCCCGAAGGACCGCCGACTCCCCGACAATATCGGGCCAGGAGGGAGCCCAAACCCTCCTGGCCACGGCGACCCCCTACCCCCGCCCCGCACTACATTACGGGCAGGAGGGATCCCAGGCCCTCCTGCCCTCGACGCAAACCCCCCTCCCCCCCAACGACCGCCCCCCCCAAGAACCTCCGACCGCCCCCCCAGCCGACCCGCGCCCCCCCCCTGGCGACCCCCACGACCCCCCCACCCCCCTTCCCCGTACCTTTGGTAGTTGGGCCAGAAGGGAGCCCAAACCCTCCTGGCCACGGCGACCCCCTAACCCCACCCCGCACTACATTACGGGCAGGAGGGATCCCAGGCCCTCCTGCCCTCGACGCAAACCCCCCTCCCCACCAACGACCGCCCCCCCCCAAGAACCTCCGACCGCTCCCCCAGCCGACCCGCGACCCCCCTGGCGACCCCCACGACCCCCCCACCCCCCTTCCCCGTACCTTTGGTAGTTGGCCGGACAGACGGGAGCCAAACCCGCCTGTCCGGCAGGCAGCCAACGAAGGAATGAGGCCGGATTGGCCCATCCGTCCTAAAGCTCCGCCTACTGGTGGGGCCTAAGGCGCGTGGGCCAATCAGAATAGGCCCTGGAGCCTTAGGTCCCACCTGGGGGCGCGGCCTGAGACACATGGTCGGGTTTGGCCCATGTGCCTCAGGCCGCGCCCCCAGGTGGGACCTAAGGCTCCAGGGCCTATTCTGATTGGCCCACGCGCCTTAGGCCCCACCAGTAGGCGGAGCTTTAGGACGGATGGGCCAATCCGGCCTCATTCCTTCGTTGGCTGCCTGCCGGACAGGCGGGTTTGGCTCCCGTCTGTCCGGCCAACTTCCAAAGGTACGGGGAAGGGGGGTGGGGGGGTCGTGGGGGTCGGCCAGGGGGGTCGCGGGTCGGCTGGGGGGGCGGTCGGAGGTTCTTGGGGGGGGGGACGGTCGTTGGGGGGGAGGGGGGTTTGCGTCGAGGGCAGGAGGGCCTGGGATCCCTCCTGCCCGTAATGTAGTGCGGGGTGGGGTTAGGGGGTCGCCGTGGCCAGGAGGGTTTGGGCTCCCTTCTGGCCCGATATTGTCGGGAAGTCGGCGGTCCTTCGGGGTGGGGGTGCGAGTGGTCCTGCCGGGGGGGGGGGATGTATCGGACATCGGGGAGTCGGCCGGGCAAGAGGGCTTGGGCTCCCTCTTGCTCCGATCGTGGATGCGGGTGCGGGTGGGAGCGCGTGCGAGTGGTCGTTCGGGGTGGGGGTGCGAGTGGTCCTGCTGGGGGGGTGAATCGGGCGTCGGGCGGGGTGGGAACTATGTTTTAAAACTTTCGTATACCGCGCTCACGCATATAACGCGCGAGGGGTATGCGCGGTAGGTAAAAACGCGTATAACGCGCGCGTTATATGCGTGAAAATACGGTACTTCCTCTCCTCCAGACCTCATTCCATTCCCCAACCAACATCTCTCTCTGTCCCTCCATGAGTCCAACTTTTTCTTTCTCTCTCCCTGCCCCCTCCCTTTCTTTCTCTCTGCCCCCTTTCTTTCTTTATCCCTGCCCCCAATCTTTCTCTCTCTCCCTACCCCCCTTTTTTTCTTTTTTCCTCTCTCCCTGCCCACTCCCCTTTCTTTCTTTTTTTTATTTTATCAAGTTTTAGTGAATTTTCACAGTGGCAAATATACCAGATAGCCAAATCCCCACACCAAAACATAAACAGTCATACTGGTACTCTTCAATATAAGACAATACTATCGAACCCCAAATTTCCTTCCTCCTTCTCTTTCTTTCTCTTTCCCTGGCCCCTCTTTCTTTCTTTTTCTCTGTCTTTCTTTCTCCCTGCCCCCTCCCAAACCACTTCAGCCGATTTCTCCCTGCTTCCTCGATGCCAGGACAGGCGCGTACTAGCACCAGGTCCACAAGCCTCCCCCTTCCCCACCCTAACGTCAATTCTGATGTCGGAGAGGAAGTTCCGGGCCAGCCAGGTAGCGATTGGCTGGCCCAGAACTTCCTTTCCAATGTCAGAATTATCATCAGGGGAAGAGGCTGGGGGGGGGGAGGCTGTGGGCCCATGCTTGTACACACCTGGCCTGATGTCAGGGAACCAGGGAGAACAGAACGCAAAGGCAACGCGATCAACCTTTTGGGCACCCCTGTCCTACACAGTCGATCACTGGGCTGATATTCCCCCTATTTTATAACTGCATAGTGCATAGGAATTCTATGAGCATCGGAGCAGTTACCACCACTGCCGGTGCTAAAACCCGCGCTATGCTTTTGTAAAAAAGGGGGCTTATGATTGCTTGCTGTATGCTTAATAGCACCATAGTGAGGTATTATATTTCAACCAAGATTAATACAGACTTGGAAAA
Organism: Geotrypetes seraphini; assembly: GCF_902459505.1. NCBI lineage: Eukaryota > Metazoa > Chordata > Amphibia > Gymnophiona > Dermophiidae > Geotrypetes > Geotrypetes seraphini. The sequence goes on along the minus strand of NC_047084.1, from coordinate 192,379,513 downwards.
TCGCCTGTGCCAGCCTACTAGAATATAGGGAAGGTAAAGTTCATGCTACTTTGATTTCATTTCATTTACTTTGAATCTAGCCAGTCTTCCCAAAAAATGTTCAGGGCAAGCTGGTTAAAATCATATATTTTAACAAAACAACAAAAACATTTAAACCTGAATCACTGGGAAACAGCATGAGGGTCTCCAATGCCATCTCAGAGAGGTCCTAGCCTGCTCAAATTTCCTCAAATTACCAATTAAGCATATTAGCGATGGTAATTTATTCCATAAATTGTAGACTAAAACAAGAAAAAAGCACATTCTCAAGCTTAAATTAATCAAGTTGTAGATGGGGACTAAAACTAGGCCAGGGTACACCTGGTGGGGCCTCCGCGTGTGCGGATCACCGGACTTGATGGACCCAGGGTCTGATCCGGAGATGGCAATTCTTATGTTCTTATGGGAATGAAAAGAAGTTGGAATCTACAGAAACTGGACTTTAGGTTTCAACCAGAGAAATTGTGAACAACTTCTGCAATAACAGTTTTAACTATCTTCCAAAAAATAAGTGGTAGGAAAGACCCAATGTTATTAAGGTTTGACTGGATTTTCTTCCTTCACAGAGAACTACTCCTGGTGTACTCGTTTCCTCCTGACAGAAGTTGTTCCCGTCTGTCTTCCTGACGTTCTCAGCCTACTGGCAGGAAAATTTATAAGGTGAGTGAAATCATAATTTGATATTAGCAAGTGAAGGCATGCTTCATGAAGGGCCAAATGTTCCATAGTTTTATGAGGAAAAGGGATGTCAAATAATCACAGAAAGCCCAAACCTGCTGAATTGCATGAAAACAACTGAACAGATGGCCTTACACAAATATTTCTTTACTGCTCAAGATAAAGATAAAACAGTGACAATAATAAGAAGACATGAAAAGTACTTTATATTCTGGAGCCAGGGGCTGTGGAGTCGGTATATCAAATTTTCGACTCTGACTCTTGCTTATTTTTCCACTGTCCAACTTTGACATCTACTGATATTAAGCTTTAAATTTTTTGCTGTGAACCTAAAGTACTGCTAAATTTAACATATTTACCAATACTTTAGATTAAAGACAAAAAAATATATATACAGTGATACCTTGGAATCCGAACTTAATCCGTTCCAGAACCCCGTTTGAGTTCCAAGACAATTTTTCCCATTGAAAATAATAGAAAACTGGATTAATCTGTTCCTGGGTCCCACAAACTCAAATTTTAACAGTAAATACACTGGGTTTTAAGGTAAAATATTAATAAATATTCCAAAGCAGCATTCAGATTCTGGGGCACAAACACACACATACAATGTGCAGGGTGTTTGGATTCCAAAGCAGACTTTGGATTCTGGGGCAAAATTTGCTTGAATTTTTAGTTTGGATTCCAAGTTGCTCGAGTCTGCAAAATACTGTACAAAGTGTAGGAAAAAATGTTGTGGTCTATTATACAGAACTGCAACTACCAAATAAATATCATATATGTTTAAACAGACAAATAGCAATACAAACCATCTTTCAAGTTAAAGTTCCTGCAATGCTGGAAAATAGAAAATAGGTATGACCTGATATACATACTAGTCTATGCAGACAATTATTAATTCCATTACATACAATTATTGTTTGAGAAAAGTAATCCAAACCAGGATTAAGTTACACAGTTAATCTTCCTTTTCACAAATACTTAGACTGAGCTTGACAAGTTCAGTCCTTAAGGCAGAGTCTTGCCAACTTTCTCAAGCCGCGGCACACTAAACGTAGTGGCCGTGGCTCGAGGCATCCAGAAGTGCTTGGACATCACTGTGATGATGTCACATGTGATGTCAACACATCGATGTTCGCGCATGCGTGAAGGCTCTCCAGACGGATCCTGAGACGTCAGTGGGGGATGCCAGCAGTGTAGATGGCCAGAAATGAGTGGCACTGGCTGGTCACCTACAGGATATGCCTCTCACCTCTCCTCCTCCCCAGTGTGCCAAGGCACACCTGAAATCTCAGGAGGCACAATAGTGTGCCGTGGCACACAGTTTTCAATACGCTGCCTTAAGGGCAGATCAGATTTTCTGTACATATATCCAAAATGAACCAGGTGCATTTGCAGACCTCGAGAACCAAACTTGGATAAACCTGACAGATATTCAAAGTGGTTAAAACAAATGCGGACTGTGAAAAATTACTACTACTAATCATTTCTATAGCGCTACTAGATATACACAGTGCAAGAAGACATTAGGAAATTGGAAAACTGGACATCCAAAGGACAGATGAACTTCAGTATAGAAAAATGCAAAGTGATGCACACTGTGGGGGGGGGGGGAATCAAAATCATAGTTACCAGATGCTAGGGTCCACCTTAGGAGTCAGCACCCAAGAAAAATATCTAGGTGTCATTGTAGACAATATGCTGAAATCTGTTCAGTGTGCAGCAGCAGCCAAAAAAGCAAACAGGATGCTAGGAACTATTAGGAAAGGGATGGTAAATAAGACCAAAATATTATAATGCCTTTATATTGCTTCATGGTGCAACCTCGCCTTGAATTTTGTATTCAATTCTGGTTGCCGTATCTCAAAAAAAGTTATAGCAGAATTAGAAATGGTTCAAAGAAGAGCAGTCAAAATGAAGAAGGGGATGGAAACCTTTTCATATGAGGAAAGGCAAAAGAGGGCAAGGCTCTTCAGCTTGGAAAAGAGCTGAGGGGGATAAGATTGAGGTCTACAAAATCCTGAGTGGCATAGAGCAGGTGAAAAAGAACTGATGTTTCACTTTTTCAAAAACTACAAAGACTAGGGGACACACAGTGAAGTTAAATGGAACTACCTTTAAAATAAATAGGAGGAAATAGATTTTCACTGAAGTCTTGATTCTCAAAACGGTGCTGGAATTGGCCTGAAAAAATGGCACTGGTTGTACGTCACTCAAACTACGGCACCGTTTTGAGAATCATGGTCCGCGTCTAAGATAGGTGCAGGAAATGCAGGCCAGGGTCTCCAACATAGAATCACGCTTAGTATTGACAAATGTCAACCCCGCTCATAACCACACTTCTTTTGATGTTTGGTGCCGGAAAGTCATTTAGGTCCTACTTTTTTTTCTTAGCTTTTAATTAGTTTTTAATGGTGTGGTCAATTACTCGTTGTCAGAGGATGTTGTAACAGCAGTTAGCATAACTGGGTAAAGATTTGGTCAAGTTCCTGGAGGAAAAGTCCAGACAGACATAGAGAAAGACACTGCGTGCCCTGGGATTGGTAGCATAGAATGTTGCTACTAATTAAGCTTTTGTCAAGTACTTGTGACCTATATTGGTTGGATATAAATCTAAATATTTTGAGAACTGGGATATTCAGTATAAAACTTTTGTTGCTTCTAGAACATAGAACATAGAAATAGACGGCAGATAAGGGCCACGGCCCATCTAGTCTGCCCACCCCAAAGACCCTCCCCTACCTTTCTCTGTGAATAGATCTCACGTGTCTGTCCTATTTGGCCTTAAAATCAGGCACGCTGCTGGCCTCAATAACCTGAAGTGGAAGACTATTCCAGCGATCAACCACCCTTTCAGTAAAAAAGAATTTCCTGGTGTCCCCGTGCAGTTTCCCGCCCCTGATTTTCCACGGATGCCCCCTTGTTGCCGCTGGACCCTTGAAAAAGAAGATATCTTCTTCCACCTCGATGCGGCCCGTGAGATACTTGAATGTCTCGATCATATCACCCCCTCTCTCTGCATTCCTCGAGTGAGTATAGCTTTAATTTATCCAAATTGTCTGATCACAATCTTGTTTTCAATATACAAAAATCTTCCGCAATGTAGATCTCTCATAAGCAAAGGGAGATGAAAATTTTGACTGCTCTCAACAGTCATCAGTTGCCTCTTTCCTCACGCTTAACCACCTTAGGAGTGTGCTGTGATAATAATTTGAGTTTTAAGCCTCAAATAAGCCATGTGCTAAAATCCTGTTAGTACATGTTGCGTCAATTAAAATCTTTGCCGACTAAAGAAAATTTAACTAAACGAATCCACGCCTGTATAACAAGTTGCTTGGATTACTGTAATAAGTCTTTTTCTTGGATCTAACAAAACAAATTTGCAACTCTTACGCGTTATTCAGAACACCACAACTAAATTACTCACGGATGCAAGAAAAAAAAAGAGCATATTACTCCAGTCCTGTATAATTTGCATTGGTTACTTATCAGTAAACCTATAGAATGCAAACTGCTTTGCTTAATGTTTAAAGATTGGAATATTGGTCAGCCAGAATACTTGCTGAACAAATTGTTAAGATATTTCCCATCCAGGTCTTTGCACTCTTCTCAGAAAGATCAAATTCAATTGCCAGGTCTTAAAACAATTAAATTGTCATCAACAAGAAGCAAAGCCTTCTCCTATGCTGGTCCTGCCCTTTGAAATTCATTGCTGGACAATTTCTATAGTGATCTTTCTGATTCAGCTTTTCAAAAGGTGATTAAGTCAACACTATTTTAGCAGTATTTTGGATAAACTATCATTACCTGTAGGCTATTTGACCCTAATTTAATCTGTAGGTCATGCACTGTATTATTAATTATTGACTGATTCTGTTGGCAAAGGCCATTATTTTGTTGGTAATATGTTGTGTTTGACTTTAAACTGTTAATAATATCAGTAGCTGCTAATGGCATGTCAATCACGCAACAGCACCCTACAGAGAAATTCGCCTTTGTGAAAAGCAACTGCCAGAAATGTAGTCCAGGTTTTTCCAGGCCTACATTTCCAGTTACTATCTTTGCCGTGAATTGCACCTACATAGGCGTTTTAGGCCTGTTAACGCCACTTCCAGCATTAGCCACGCCCATAGTGGCATTACGTGGCCTAAAGCGCCTATGTAGGTGCGATTCCGGTGCAAATTTTTTAGGTGCCATTAATTACCTTGAAACGCATTTAAAAACATAATTTGAACAATGTTTTTAACTGAGTTTGGGCGCCTACTAGTGCCTAAAAAATCAGCACCGGTTAAAGAATCCAGGCTTCAGGGCCAGAATCTACAAAAGCTGCTGAAAGATAGGCGGCGGTAGCCGCCCTACTGCCACCTAACTTAATTGGGATTAAGTGGCACGATAATTGATCACCATTAAAAACCAATCAAGCCTTCATTAAGAAAAAAAAAAAAGCTGCCACTATGTGGTTTCCGGGACCATCGCCTAGGTCTCTGGTGGTTAGCAGCACATAGTGATGCTGAAGCCTGGAAGTGAGCATGGTTAGGTGCAGCAACGGACTTCGGCATCACTATGCACCACTGGCCACGGTTCAGGAAGGACCCCGGGCACCGGAAATGCAAGCCTGTAAAACCCTGGCCAATATTTCCGATTCCTAGCGTCCTTGGGAGTCACGATCTAGAAGTGGTGGCTGTCGGTGATTGACACACAGCAGGCATCCATTTTTTAAGTGCCTGCCATGGCAGGTGGCACTATATAATCAAGGCCTCATTGTTACACTGGTGCTACTCACCCAATTATACTACTATGAATAGGTTAGAGGGAGGAAAGGAAGAATACGCTAGATATCTGGGGTGGTTAAGGAAGGAAAGAGGCTGAACCTCTTGGAGATGGATAGGAAAGAGGAGATGCTGGATATCTTATGGGGTACGGGAGAATGAAGAGATGGGAACATGCTGAACATTTGGGGGTAGGGAATGAGAGATTTCTGACATGACGGGTAAGGGCCTTGGGCAGTGTGGCCCTGATTCTACAAAGTGCATCCTGATTTTAGGCAGCTGTAGGCGTCCTACAGCTGTCTATTCAGCCAATCGAGATGCAAGTTTAAAAAAAAAAAATGCTCCCCAGGCAGTCCTCCTATATTGAAGGCGCCTCCGGGAGCCTAGGGAGGCCCGCAAGACGCCTAGGCTCGCCTAAGGCGAACCTAAGCGGCCCTACGCGTCTCCCTAGTAGAGGAAGAGACGCTTACAATGTAGGCCAGCAAAATGCTGGTCTACATTGTAAGTAGACGCGGCCACTATACTTATCGCGGCAAGGGATCTCTCTGACGTTATAAGTATAGCGGCCGCCTGTCCGATTGCCGGCAGGAGGATGCCCAAACCCTCCTGCCCGAAAATGCCCCCCCCGACATTACTGATCGCCGGCAGGAGGGTGCCCAACCCCTCCTGCCGGAAGACGCCTCCCTCCGCACCCCCCTGCGCTAACAGCCCCCAAACCTCCCCCCCACCAAACTAACCTTTAATTGTTGGCCAGATGGGTATTGCCCGGCCAGCCGGCAGGCCCGCCTCGTCGAAATGGGCGGGCCCGCCCCTTCCCGGCCCATCCCGCGAAGCCTAAGGCCTGATTGGCCCAGACTCTAGAAGCCTGGACCAATCAGGCCTTAGGCATAGTGGGTTCACTCATCCCCACTAAGCCTAAGGCCTGATTGGCCCAAGCTCTAGGCGCCTGGGCCAATCAGGCTTAGTGGGGATGGGCGGACCCGCGGGCCCACCTCATTTCGACGAGACAGGCCTGCCGGCTAGACGGGAAAGACCCATCTGGCCAACAATTAAAGGTTAGTTTGGTGGGGGGGAGTTTTGGGGGCTGTTAGCACTGGGGGGGTGCGGAGGGGAGGCGTCTTCTGGCAGGAGGGATTGGGCACCCTCCTGCCGGTGATCAGTAGTGTCGGGGGGAGGGGGGCATCTTCCGGCAGGAGGGTTTGGGCACCCTCCTGCCGGTGATCGGTAGTGTCGGGGGGGGGGGGGGCATCTTCCGGCAGGAAGGTTTGGGCACCCTCCTGCCGGCAATCGGACAGGCGGCTGCGGCCGCTATACTTATAACGGCAGAGAGATCCCTTGCCGCAATAAGTATAGCGGCTGCGTCTACTCTAACCTGATTCTGTAACCAACGTCTGTAACATGGACGCCGGTTACAGAATCGGGGTTTAGTGTAGGCCAGATTCTGTATAGGACGCCTCTCCTGAGCCGTCCTATACAGAATCCGGGCCTGCATGTCTTAAAGGTCACCTACGGTGTTAGATACTCTCGAGCTGGCAATGAGAGTCTAAAGGTCTTTTTCTAGAAGTGAAGTCCCAAAACAAATGAAGAATAGAAGCAAATTTTTTTATCTGCCAGTAAAGATTATGTGCATAAAGCCATGCAATGGGTTTAGGTTCTTAACTTTTAAAGCTAGGCTTGTACATTATTCTTCTTACAAAAGTAAGGGGCATTTTAATGAAAAATGTGAAGTTTAACTATAGATTATTGATGATTCACCTTAAAATGGATGGTTTTATATCAACTTTACACAAGAAATGTCAGCTGTATGGAAACAAAGCAAGAAAGAAGAAAATGACTAATAAATCCTGATGCAGTGACATTTAGTAGCTGGATAATGACCACAACTGGAGCTGAGATATAAACATACAATTTGCCAAGGTCACTAGGCATTTCTAGACTGTCTCACTGGGATTATGAAACTGTCTGATTTCTTCATTAATCACAAATTAAACTCCATAGTCACATAAGCATCACAGACCAATAGAAATCTTGCAAGGACTTAAAAGAATTCTTGAGCCAATCAAAAACTGTTTTCTCAAATTACAAAATTCTGTAAGTAGAGGACTACCTAATGAAGAACAGATGTGTTACAAAAATAGGTACTTTGGAATCTATAACAATATACTGTAGGGTAGCTATAACATACATTCTTTGCCCCTTATTACACATTGGCTTTGACTATATTTTTAATGATCCTAATTTGACTTGGAGTTAAAAAAAATTATAATTGGTTATTGTATTTCTGTTGCATGTAAATCATTTTTAAGCCCAGTTCAGCAGTCCTTTTCATTATCCTTATGATGTACCGACTGGAAGACAAAAAAAAACAAAACACAATACCAGTTAGCAGAAACTGAAGCAAAAAAATTCTTCAAAATGCCTCTTCAAAATCTACAACTCACTAATCTCCATAAAAGATATAACGGAAGGTATAGCATCACAGCAACCAGATGTAGACAATCTAGCACATTATTTTCAAAGGTTGCCCCAACTATCTTCTTCTGTCAGATTTTATGAGATGAGGGGAGGGGCAGTTTGAAGCATTGTGTCACATGTGAGTGAAGAAGGAACGTGGGACTTTAATATTAGATGTTAGCCCCCTCTGAGTTTTCTCCATAGATTGCTTTGTGAACCATGCAGCTATCTTGAAATGGATTCTCTTGTTCATCGGTAGTCAATGCAGTTGTTCTAATAGTGGACTTGCCCTTTCGTATCAATTCTTTTTGAGAATTAGTCTTGTGGCCGTGTTTTGTAGTAGTTTTAATCTTTTTCTGTATTTCCACTGCATAGTGAGTTGTAGTAGTCCAGGTGGAGTATTAGGCCAGATTGTGCTACTGTCCTGAAACTGGTCTCTGTTAGGATAGGTCTAATTGCCCTCAGTTGTCTCATGTTAAAGAATTTTTTCACTAGAGGTGATATGAATGTTAGGTAGTCAGGGAAATTCCCTCTTAGGATTTTAAAGACAGTTTTGCCTAATTTAAACTTGATCTTTGTGGTTATGGGCAGCCAATGTAGTTTCATATAGTAGGGCTGTAGGTGCTCTGATTTCCATAGTCCTTATATGAGTCTTACTGCTGCGTTTTGAACTAGTTGTAGCGACGCTTTAGAGCAAAGAACTAGTGTTACATTCCAGTAGTCCAGTCGACATAGTAACATAATAACATAGTAAATGACGCAGATAAAGATCCGAATGGTCCACCCATACACGCTCTATAAATTAATAATAATTCAATTTAAATGGTTCTTTTTTCTTAGATATTTCTGGGCTATAAACCCAGAGCTCTGCCTGGTAGAGTGCTTAGGTACTATATTTTGGAGTCTCCATGAAAGCTCACAAGCATTCCAGCCCATTCTAGCCATCAAAGCCCTCCACAGCCCATCCTCAACTGAATGGCCATATAAGGGACACAGACCTTGCAAGTCTGCACAGTAATGGCCTTAGTTTCTTCAATAGATACCCATTATTTTCTCATTAGAGATCCTCTGTGTTCATCCCATGCTTGTTGTAACTCTGTCACTGTTTTCCTGCCCACCAGCTCCCTCGGGAGCGCATTCCAGGCATCAACCACCCTTTCTGTAAAGAAGAATTTCCTAACATTACTCTTGAGTCTACCACCCCTCATCCTCAAATTATGCCCTCTGGTTTTACTATTTTCCTTTCTCTGGAAAAGATTTTGTTCTACGTTAATGTCTGAATCATATCTCCCCTGTCCCTCCTTTCCTCTAGGGCAGGGGTGGGCAACTCCGGTCCTTGAAAGCCGGAATCCAGTCGGGTTTTCAAGATTTCCCCAATGAATATGCATTGAAAGCAGTGCATGCAAATAGATCTCATGCATGTTCATTGGAGAAATCCTGAAAACCTGACTGGATTCTGGCCCTTGAGGACCGGAGTTGCCCACCCCTGCTCTAGGGTATACCTATCCAGTCTCTCGTCATACGTCTTTTGGTGCAAACCTCCTACCATTTTCATTGCTTTTCTCTGGACTGATTCAAGACTTTTTATGTCCTTTGCTAGATACAGTCTCCAAAATTGAACACAATATTCCCAAGTGGAGCCTCACCAACAATCTGTACAGGGACATCAACACCTTCTATCTTCTACTGGTTTCACCTCTCTCTATACAGCGTAGCATCTGTCTGGCAAAAACCACCACCTTCTCACACTGTTTCTTTGCCTTTAAATCTTTGGACACTATCACCCCAAGGCCCCTCTCCCCATCTGTGCATATCAGTCTCTCACTTCCCAGCACATACGGCTCTTTCCAATTTCTAATTCCCAAATGCATTACTCTGCAGTTCTTTGCATTGAATTTTAGTTACCAGATATCAGACCATTCCTCCAACTTTTGCAGATCATTTTTCATGTTTTCCATTCCCTCCTTGGTGTCTACTCTGTTTCAAATTTTTGTATCATCCGCAAAAAGGCAAACCTTTCCTTCTAATCCTTCAGCAATGTCGCTCACAATATATTAAACAGTATTGGCGCCAGCACCAATCCTTGAGGGACTCCACTACTCACCTTTCCTTCCTCCAAGTGAATTCCATTAATCGCCACCCTCTTGCATCGGCCAATCAACCAGTTTCTAATCCAGTTTGGGTCAACAAACAACAGTGCAGCCACCCATCTGGCTGCTAATGCAAAAAAAAAAAAAAAAAATGCAATCAAATTTCATTCTGCAAGTTTCTTCTTCAGATTCTTCATTAAATGAAGAAAAAAATAAAAACCATAGCCATGGATCTCAGCTTGTGGAAATGCTTCACTGGCAGAAGCAATTGTCACTTGTTCATTATTATATTCTTTATTTAAGTTTTAACTACAATTCACAAGAGTAATCTTGTTCCATGCAAGACAGAGAAAGAAACAATCTTCGCCAATTATTGGAAAAACAAAAACATATTCGAATAAAACATTTATCCCTTCCTTAGACCACAATAAAGAGGGGGTGTGATAATCAAATAATATTGGAGACATAAATTAAGAATTAATTTCAAAGGAAAAGGCTTAGTGAAGCACAGCTACCTTCTAATTATATTCCATTCTAAATCAATCCTTGGTGATCTTTTTGACTCTTAGGAACTCCTTCAAATGGTCTGGAGAGAAAAAAACATACCTGGTTCCCAAATACCTCACCAAACATTTACAGGGATAAGCTAATAGGTATGTAGCACCCAATTTAAGAGTTTCTTGACGTAAGGAAAGAAAATCTTTCCTTCGCTCTTGAGTCACTTTGGAAACATCTGGATAAATCCAGATACGTTGTGCTCCAAATAGTTTTTGAGAATTTTTAAAATATAATCTTAAGATCATGTTCAAATCTTGCTCAAAAACAAAAGATATTAGAAGCGTAGTTCTCTCAGTATCTGGATTCAAAGTTTGTTCTAGAAGAGCAGTAACATTAGCAAAATCAATCTGTTCCTCTTGTCCATTGTTTTTCTCGATATTCTTTTGAGGAGTCTTTTTATTCGGCATATAGTAAATCTTATTCAAAGGAGGAATATTGTCAGAAGAAATTCTCAAATTCTCAATCAAATATCTTTTGAAGAAATCAATAGGCGGAATACCAGGTGAAATTGGGAAATTCAAAATACGAAGATTCAATCTCCTATTATAATTTTCAAATTGCTCTAGTTTTCTATGTATAGAGGAATTATCTTTAATTATTACTGTTTTAAACATTTGAAGCTGCTGTATATCTTCCTGTATCTGTTTGTTTTGGCTTGAGAAATCCAATTTAACTGAGTCAATAGTTTTAGTTAAAGCATCAATCTTAGAATTAATGTTTGTTACCTCCTCAGTATTTTTGACCATAGAAGTCTCCAGCCGTTGTAGGAGCAACCAAATATCTCCTAAGAAAGCCTCCGTCGGTGTAGGTGTTGATGTTAATTCCTTCAGCTTTCCTGCGCTTGCTGGTTCAGGTTCAGTGCCCTCACCAGGCAGCCCCATAGATTCCCTTCCGGGGTCATGGTTCTCCCGCAGCTGATCCCCGGCAGTAGCTGGACACAGGGGGGGTAGATGGATCCGGAGGGGACAAAGATATTTCAATTCCCGAAAAGGGAAAAGGCTCTCCACCGCCTTCCCCCAAAGCCGGGTCGCTTCCTCCGGGAACTCAGGTTGCCATCGATTGAGCCGCACAGAAGCGGTCAACGGTTTGCTGAATGGTTTGCTGAATGGGTGTCGAAGAAAGGGCTGGCGAAGGAACGGCCCTTATCACCCCCTTCCTCTTCGGCGGCATCTGAGCAACAGGAAAAAATTGTCAGGTAAAGAAGGCGTCTGCAATCATTCAGGTTCTTCCTGCTCCGCTTCGCTGCGACTCTCACACCCTTGTCACTTGTTCATAATCCACATATATCGTAATGGGTTGGAAGTATGTTTACATCTCCTTTTTGTTATCTAAACAATTAGTTGTAAGAAGTTCTTGTCTTATTTGGTGAAAGAACATAGAATATTAGTAACATAAAGCCTCCATGATCAGCCCAAACTACATAGATTTGGTTGAAAAAAATAGAAGGGGCTTGACAAAATGTTTCATCCATAAAAACTGAAGTTAAATAATGGCTCCATCACTTATTACTTTCTCTTCCAAAAATTAAAATTTGCTCTGGATCATCTGCTCTGGAATCTGAAGAAACTGCTTTATTTATCTAGACAAATTAAAGCTCAAAGCCCAAACCAGCAGAATTTATCTGTTGATAGTTTGGACTTATCTAATTTCCTGGAGAAGTTGGATGTGGAGGTCAAGACCTCAGCTACATTATTGGTACGATTTGCTATAGATTCAGATAGGGATTGTATGCTTAAGCTGTTTTCCAAATATAAGGATGTTCCCTTTTTGTATAATGTTATAAGAATGTATCCAGATGTGTCTCATCCTACCCAAAAGCGAAGGAAATAATTTTTTTTTATTTTGAGACCGAAGGTTATTCAGTTGGGAGCAACCTTTGTTTTGAGATATCCCTGCAAGTGTGTTATGGTATTTAATGGAAACAGATATGTATTTTATGAGGCGCAACAATTATCCAAATTTATTTCCGCTAAAGTACAACTTATAGAAGCTTCCTGAGTTATTCCAGTATGTTAGCTCGGAAAGAAAGAAATGTTTAGGATCTGTATCGCCACATCTTTAGTTTTCCTTTAACATTTCTTCATGTTAATTTTAGCTCCTTCTCCATATATATGGTGGACTAACTACAATCTGTATTATTTTTCATTATTTCCTGTAATATGAAATATTTTGCAGTGATATTCTTTAGATATACAGTCTGTTATTGCTCTTTTGACTTCTACAGATTGTCAATTGTTAAAATTATAAATAAAAAAAAGAAGTAACTGCTTTTTTTGATCCAGTAAAAACCTATAGATTTTATAATTATCCAGAATCTTGAGGGCCCCTAAATTAGAGAGGTTGCCAAGAATGGAGCCACCTGGCTTCTTCCATTTTCTTACTGCATCTTTATTGGGCATTTTCCCAAGAGCTGCAGGACCAGCATCAACCAGAGCATTATTGAGAATTTGGAGTGGTGTTTCAGTAGTCTTCTCGACTCTTCTTTTTTTTATGGCACTCTTGAACTTGCAATCTTCTACTAATGTTAGATCAAGCATCATGGTCATGCTGCAGTGCCTTACAGTAAGGATATTTTCCTTTCACCGATTTGATGTGGATTTGCTCTACACAACCATAATTTTTTATGACAGATCTCCAGAATTTCTTGGCATCGCCTTTGCTACTCCTGTTTAACATATACTTGTACTCCTGATGACATAGTGTCTCTTTACTATGTGCTCTTAGAGTCTTTCCCATCGCTGTAAATGTAAAAGTCTAGAAAATCATGACATACACAACCACTCCATACCACTATAAATAGACTATGTATTAAGAATTAGTTTCATAAAATGCAGGAAGCCATGGACAGATTGTAAATTAGGGGCCAATGCACCATGCTCCAACACCACGGTAAAACAAAATCATGCTGGAAGCTATTTTTGTTTTCCAGTGATGCTCTGTATGAATGGCATGCAAATTATATGCATGCTATTCATGTGTAGCAGTCCCGGTGAAAGGGGGAGAACTGTGCCTGGCTCTTGCTTGGAAGATCAATCACTAGCACAGCTCCTCACACCCATCCCTCCTGTCAAAAGTTTCTTTTTTTTTAAAGCTGCCACTGCTGCTCTCACTGCTAGCTGAGCTGATAGTGACAGGAGATTTCTCCCCAAAGCTTATATACTCAATATATACTCCTTATATAGTATTTAATAATAATAATAATTTTATTTCTTATATACCGCTATACTATAAGTTCAAAGTGGTTTACAACAAGAATCGTGCAATGAGAGTATGCGATGTTTACAGCAAGAAACATAAGTTTACAACAAGATACATAAGTTTGGAACAGGATACATAAGTTCAGGGCGGCCTGTGAAAAGATACATGCAATGAGAAAACGAGATGTTTGCAGCAAGAAACAAATGTTTAGATCAGGATACTGAAGTACAAAGTGGTTTACAACAGAATACAAGAGTTCAAAGCGGTTTACAGGAAGATACTTGCAATGAGAATAAGAGAGGTTTACAGCAATATACATGTAATGGGGAGGGGTGGGGGGAGAGAAAGGGCTTTCAGGGATATAAAATTGGTAGATGAAGAGAACTCAGATTGCGTTAAAGAGACGGGTCTTCAGTGATTTTCTGAAGTCAGCATATGATGTGGCCTCGAGTATTGGTTTTGCTAGCCATGTGTTCAGTTTGGCTGCCTGGAATGATAGCATTCTGACTAGGAACTTCTTGTAGTGACATGATTTCAGAGATGGGTAATTAAAGAGGTTTGTTCTGCGAGAGGTCTTATTCGGGCAGTTGGTGAAGAATTGGTTGGCGAGGTAAGTTGGTAGCATCCCAAAGACCGCTTTGTAGCTGATGCAGGCAAACTTGAAGAGTATTCTGGATTCTACCGGCAACCAGTGGAGTGTTTGGAAGTATGGGGTGATATGTTCCCATTTTTTTAATCCTAAAATGAGTCGTACTGCAGTGTTTTGGATTAATCTTAGTTTGTGAAGTGTCTTTTTATAAGCTCCCAGATATATGATGCTGCAGTAGTCCAGTGCACTCAAGATGGATGCTTGTACGAGTAGTCGAAAGGATGATTCATCGAAGAATTTTTTGACGGTGCGGAGCTTCCATAGTTTTGAAATACTTTTTTTGAACATTAGATCTGTATGCTTTTCCAGGGTTAGATGTCTGTCAAGAATAACTCCTAGTATTTTTATAGATTGGTCAATTTCGTAATCTCGGCCATTCACGTGAATCTTGTTGTCTTTTATCTGTTCATTGGGAGAAGCCAGGAAAAATTTAGTTTTTTCTGTGTTCAGTTTTAATTTTTTCTGTGTTCAGTTTTAGTTTGAAGGCCTTCATCCAAAGTTCTATTTGATTTAGAGTATTGGATAGGAGATTAATGAAGTCCGGCAACAGATAGGATAGTGATAGCACAACAGTGATATCGTCAGCGTAAACGTGGAAGTTGAGATTTAAGCTCTGAGGTAGATGTTGAAAAGGTCAGTGACAACGGGGAACCCTGAGGTAGTCCACAGTTGTTATTCCAGCTGAAGGAAAATTTGTCTTCTTTGAATTGATTTAAGACAGTTCAACAAGATGGAGTGGTCAACTAGGTCGAAGGCACAGCTTAGGTCCAGCTTAGGGCCCTCCCAGTGCATTCCAAAATGTACTGGGCAGGGACAGGACTACCATTTTGAAGAGGTGGGCACTTGAGGTAGGAGGAAGTGGCCCTACTTCCTGCCGATCCTTCAACAAAAAGGTACAGGGTGTCAGGGTTATAGCCTATATGGTGAGGTGGGGAGAGGGGAGAACCTTTGAGCTGGGCAAGTGGGGCTCAGCAGGAGGGAGATAGGGGGGTGTCACTTCCTGCATCCAAATTGATTGCAGCAGGGGAATTCCCAATCAGCTGAGCCAGCAGGACTCCCCCAAGCTGCCAATCCCTTACTGCTCAGCTGTTTGGGCTTCCCCTGCTGGCTCAGCTGATAGCGTTTGAGTCAGCAGGAGAAGCCATGGTCACAGATTGGCGACTTTGGGAAATTCTGCCGGCTCAGCTGATCAGGGATTCCCCTGCCGCGATCAGCTCAGACAGCAGGGCGGCAGACTTCTTTTTATTTTTTAATGGGCACAGCTGTTGTAACACACGCACAAGAACTGCACCCATTAAAATTGTGCCTCTGGAGCGGCCAGTAATTAATGACTGTAGATGAGGGAGCATTCCCTTTTGTGCATCGCAAGTAGAGCTCATTAGAATACTAATGAGCTCCTTGCAATGCAGTAACAGCCATGGAGAACCCTTTTGGACATCAGGAGGAGGGTTTCCATGCCAGTAAAGACTGCTTTAAAGAGTCTTATTGGCATGGAAGCCATTTCAAATCAAGTAGCCACTTTGTTGTCTCTAGAGATCCTTTCCATTTTTTTAAGCAGCACAGAGTGCAAATTGTGAGTCAGGCAGGATGCAGTTTCCTTTTTAAAGCAGGAAGCAGCGACCGGGCTCCTCCATAAAGGGAGACGAGCCAACGGGCGCTGCCACTGCTTTAACCACCACCACCGCTTCTACAAGAGGCCAGGGAGAGGGAGAGCAGAGACAGAGGCAAGCTGTGTGAGGCGCTGGGAGAGAGGGAAGCGCCGCACAGCATCGGAGACCTCGGGGCTGCGGCGTGAGTAGCTCCGCCCACCCCATTACATCAGCAGCTAGCGACCGGGTTCCTCCATAAAGGGAGACGAGCCAACGGGCGCTGCCACTGCTTTAACCACCACCACCGCTTCTACAAGAGGCCAGGGAGAGGGAGAGCAGAGACAGAGGCAAGCTGTGTGAGGCGCTGGGAGAGAGGGAAGCGCCGCACAGCATCGGAGACCTTGGGGCTGCGGTGTGAGTAGCTCCGCCCACCCCATTACATCAGCAGCCAGCGACCGGGCTCCTCCATAAAGGGAGACGAGCCAACGGCGCGCAGCCATTTGGCGCGCGGCAAAGGCGCTCGCCTTAGCGAGAGCGCCTTTGCGAAGAGCCTAATTGCAGAAGCGTCAAACTTCTCTGTTAGGACAGAGTTTTATGTTAGGACAGAGTTACTAATCTAATCTTCTCTATTGTCTAATCTTTTACAGACAGGCAGCCCCCACGCAGCACAACTTGAACATGGCAGAGAGGACGAGAAACACCAAGACAACTATCAAACCCAGCATTCCAGCCACCGAGAGGACTCAGGAGGTGGTTACGACCAGCGCGCTGCAGGACGAGGACCCAAGACGGTGGATAGAGGCCTCTGTGCAGACCGAGGCCATCTCCTAGCAGTACACTTCAGTCTCCACGCAGACAGATGGAGAGGACATGCCGGACGGAGACATTTTCCAGGAATTAAGGAACCTAAGGGAGGAGGTAAAACACTTCAGGAGCATCCGTGAGGACGAGACCTTCATAGACGGAGTCATCCAGGAGCTATCCCTCATCACCGAGCAGACACAGGACATATCTACCCTAGAAATGCCTGAATTTTCAGCTGCAAAACCAACATTTGGGGTATAGGAAATGGCTGTGGACACCGATTCCTGACAGCTGGTCACCTCCTCCACAGGTAAACGCAGGCGACCCCTCCCCATTTTCTCAAATTCTTCACCTTCTTCTCTTTCTCACCAACAGGGCAGCTTTACAACAACTCCTCATCTCACCCTGAAGAACAGATTCCAAATCCTACAGGAAGAGACTGCCGACGAGGAGGAGAATGAGGTCCAACCCACGGCTCCAGCCCCAGGGACAGCTGATCGACTCCCTCCACTGAGGCGAAGGGTAGTGGTCATTGGGGATTCCATGCTGAGGGGCACCGAGGGACCAATCTGCAGACCGGACATGCAGTCAAGGGAAGTTTGCTGCCTACCTGGAGCCAGAATCCGTGATGTCACCGCCTGTCTAGATAGATTCCTCAAGCCCCAGGACCACTTCCCTATGCTTCTCATCCACATCGGAACAAACGACACTGCCAAGAACACCTCGGAGAACATACCTAGGGACTTTGGAGCCCTGGGTGAGAAGCTGAAGCATGCCGGAGCTCAGGTGGTCTTCTCCTCGATCCTCCCAGTCAGAGGCAAGAGAAGAGCCAGGGATGAGCGTATTCAGAGGACCAACGAGTGGCTACGCAGCTGGTGCAGGGAGATGAACTTCGGATTCCTAAACCACGGAGAGTCACTTCAGGGACTTCAGGGATCAGACGGACTCCATCTAACCAGCAGAGGTAAGAACGTCTTCGGACACCGATTGGCTCGACTGCTAAATAGGGCTTTAAACTAGGTAAGTTGGGGGAGGGTACCAGTATAGTAAGTAACTATCCAGAGGAGGGGAGACACTACTCCAATTCCACACCCAAGGTATGTAGTCACCTTGCAAACAATTCTTTAGGTACCACATTAGTTCAGTTGGGAAACTCCCCTCGGGAGCCTAGCAAACACAGGGTATGGAAGGCTATGTATGTTAATGCACACAGTCTAGGCAACAAAATTCTGGAATTAGAGACTGAAATAATGTCTGCTGACCTGGATGTGGTAGCAATTTCTGAGACTTGGTTCACGGACTCTCATGGGTGGGATATGGCTATACCGGGTTACAACTTGCTTCGTCAAGACAGAGAGGGAAGGGTAGGGGGAGGGGTAGCACTATACACCAGAGAAGGCATCAAACTTACGAGAATCACAGATGTCAAGTACACCGGGGAATCCCTCTGGGTTAACCTAGCCAGAAGCAACGAAAAATCCCTATACCTTGGTGTAATATACAGACCTCCAAGACAGCTGGAAGACAAAGACACAGAACTAATCAAGGACATTGAGAATATCACTTTACGGGAGGATACGGTACTACTAGGGGACTTCAATATGCCCGATGCAGACTGGAACACACTTTCAGCATCTACCAGCGGAAGTAAAAGGCTATTGTCCTCCATAAGGGGAGCACAACTCAAACAATTGGTGTTGGAGCCTACCAGGGCCCAGGCGATACTAGATCTGGTACTCACCAACGGAGGAAGTGTCTCGGAGGTATCAGTGGGCGACAAGCTAGCCTCCAGCGACCACAACATGATATGGTTCGACCTCAAGAAAGGGTTCACTAGATCTAACACGACAACAAAAGTTCTCAGCTTTCGAGGTACTGACTTTAAAGGCATGGGAGATTTTGTCCATCAAGCACTGCGTCACAAAGCAGTGACCAACGATGTGGAGGCTATGTGGTCAACCTTGAAATCAACCCTACACGCAGCAACAGACCGTTACATAAAATCCGTGAGTAAACGGCGAAGAAAAAACAGACCTCAATGGTTCACCTCAGAGATATCTGACCTCGTTAAAGACAAGAAACGAGCATTCATTCACTACAAATGCACGAAGGGTAAAGAGGCTAAAATAAAATATATGACTAAGTAGTCAGCGGTCAAACTGGCAGTCAAAGAAGCCAAGCTCCGAGTAGAAGAAAACTTAGCGAATAACATTAAAAAGGGGGACAAATCTTTCTTCAGGTATATTAGTGATAGAAAAAGAAACACAGATGGAATAGTACGCCTCAGAAAACCTGATGGAAATTATGCAGAATCGAACACAGATAAAGCCGAACTACTAAATAAGTACTTCTGCTCAGTCTTCACCTGCGAGGCGCCAGGGTCAGGTCCAAAGTTAAAGGTGAAGCATAACTCGGGAGACCCATTTCAGAACCACGAGTTTACACCCAGTGACATATACGACGAACTATCAAAACTCAAGGTGAACAAAGCCATGGGACCGGACAATCTGCACCCAAGGGTGCTCAGAGAGCTATGTGACGTCCTGGTGGAACCGTTAGCCGTACTCTCCAATCTCTCTCTCAGTACGGGAAAAGTCCCATTGGACTGGAAAACAGCTAACGTCGTTCCTCTGCACAAAAAGGGTTGCAAGGCAGAAGCTGCAAATTACAGACCGGTGAGTCTCACTTCGATTGTGAGTAAGCTCATGGAAACACTTGTCAAACACAAACTAGACACGATCCTTGATTAGGAGAACCTACGCAACCCCCCACCAACACGGTTTCACCAAGGGTAGGTCATGCCAATCCAATCTTATCAGCTTCTTTGACTGGGTAACTAGGAGGCTGGACCTGGGAGAGTCCCTAGACGTCGTGTACTTGGACTTCAGCAAAGCTTTTGACAGCGTACCCCACCGTAGATTACTGAGCAAGATGAAATCAATGGGATTAGGTGATACACTAACTGCATGGGTCAGCGACTGGCTAAGCGGGAGACTTCAGAGGGTGTTGGTTAACGGTACCCTCTCTGAAACGTTGAGGGTGACCAGTGGAGTGCCGCAGGGATCAGTCTTGGGCCCGATCCTTTTCAACATATTTATAGGAGACATGACTCAGGGGCTTCAAGGTAAAATAGCATTATTCGCCGACAATGCCAAATTATGTAACACTGTGAGTGACACCGCAAGTAAAAATGATTTGTCCGACAGCATGAGGCAGGACCTGCTTTTACTGGAACATTGGTCCACAACCTGGCAGCTGGGCTTTAATGCGAAAAAATGCAAGGTCATGCACCTTGGTAACAATAATCCGTGTAAGACATACACACTGAATGGTGAAACCTTGTCCAGGACTACAGCAGAGCGGGATTTGGGGTAATCATTAGTGGAGACATGAAATCAGCCAATCAAGTGGAGAAGGCTTCATCTAAGGCTAGACAAATGCTGGGATGTATTCGTAGAGGCTTTGTTAGCCGGAAGCCAGAGGTCATTATGCCGTTGTACAGAAGCATGGTGAGACCTCATCTGGAGTACTGTGTGCAATTCTGGAGGCTGCACTACCGTAAGGATGTGCTGAGAGTTGAGTCGGTTCAGCGAATGGCCACCAGGATGATCCTGGGGCTCAAGGATCTCTCGTATGAAGACAGGCTGCACAAGTTGCGGCTATACTCTCTCGAGGAACGTAGGGAGAGGGGAGATATGATAGAGACGTTTAAGTACATCACTGGTCGAATAGAGGTGGAAGACGACATTTTCCTTCTAAAAGGACCCTCGTCTACAAGGGGACATCTGTTGAAAATCAGGGGGGGGGGGAAATTTCATGGGGATACCAGGAAGTACTTCTTCACTGAAAGAGTGGTGGACCATTGGAACGAGCTCCCGGAGCAGGTGATCATGGCCAGCAGCATACATGATTTTAAGAATAAATGGGATGCCCACGTCGGATCCCTACGAGGGTAGCATAGAGGAGGGCAGCTTGGGGACGAGTGATAGAGTGTAGACTAGGGGAGGGTTGTTGGAGTGGGCAGACTTGATGGGCTATGGCCCTTTTCTGCCGTCATTTTCTATGTTTTCTATCTATGTTTCTATGAAGCAACTTTATTGTCATTGATTGAGTGTCACTTTGCAACTTTTTTAACTAGGTGAGAATTAGTTTTAGTTCAATGCAAAAAGACAATTTGAACTTTCCATTTCAAAGCAGGTAATGACTTTGTTGTAACCAGAAATCTTTCCATTTCTCATGCAGCACAGATAGTGAATTATGAGTCATGCAGCAAAACAGTTTCCATATCCCAGGAAACATGATCTGTATCAAAATTTTCTGTAACTGGGTCAGAGTTAGTTTCAGTTCAACTCAGGTAGGCATTTTGTTGTCACCAGAAATACATTCCCCAAAAATTGGGTAGTGAAATGACAGCAAATACTTTCAATTTTTTTAAATGTATTTATTTATAAACATTTAGGATTCAAATAGGCACTGATAGAAGTTAGCACTAAGGGCTCCTTTTACGAAGCCGCGTTAGCAGCTTTATCGCACGCACATTTTTTAACCCCCGTGCTAGCCGTAAACTACTGCCTGCTCAAGAGGAGGCGGTAGCGGCTATCGCAGCCGGCAAATTAGTGCGCGCTATTACGCGCATTAAACCGCTAACGTGGCTTCGTAAAAGGAGCCCTAAGTGCTGTTCTATAAATGGAAGATGTTTACAGAATAATATTTGACACAGGGATCCACATCCAATTTTGGGTGTGAGGATTAACACCAACTGAAAGCTGGTGTAAATTCTTGTGCTTAAATTAGGCACAGAGGGCCAGATTAGGCGCCACTAGATGATTTAGTGGCAGCCGCCAAATGATACTTAACTTTGGGATCTGCACACAATTTAATTGGCATAATTGACGGTGCCAGTTTCAGCCAATAAAAATACCAATTAAATGTTTGTTGCCGAACTCTTAGGATGCCTAGTGATGCCTAAGTGGAGGTGCCCTCTGATGGCTAACAACACCTACCTGAAAAGCAGACATGGTTAAGGGCAGAAAGTGTGGTTGACTTAGGCATCGCTAGGCATCCCAGGTAGGTGCCAGTAAACTAGGCCTGATAAAACCTGGCCTAATATACAGGCATGTACCTCTAGGCCACCTAGTGATGCCTAAGTACACCTAGGTGCTGCTAGGCGGGATTATATAAGTGGCATCTAGCGGCTGATTGACAACCGCACCGAGTGGTATCTACAATGTAAGCACACTTAGGCACCATTTATAGAATCTGACCCAGATTTTCCTTATTCTGTCACACTGTGCACAAACTCTAGTAACATCCCTGATCCTCACATGCCCTTCTTATGGCCGTGCCTCCTTTACTGATCTGCACATAACCTGGCGTCTAAATTTGTATTGAGAAACCTATGGCAAATTGCAGCCTGAAAACTGTATATTATATATATTGGTATTAGATCCCAAATAAGTGTTGAGTTGAGACAAAAACTTGTACTGTAACTATCGCAAATTGTATGTAACCTGTTAACTGTATATTATGTATGTTAGCCTGTAACCCGTTCTGAGCTCTTTGGGGAGGACGGGAGAGCATTTATTTATTTATTTCACTTTCTAATTAGCACAGATAATTATTAGCACCAAATTACTGGCACCATTAAATTGCACATGCAAATTGTGTGCATGTGTAAATTTGCATGCATAATTTAAAGTGCCATATATAGAATTTGAAGTCCATGTCCCATCTCATTTCAAGTCCCTTATAATAATCCAATATGATGAGTCAAAGAATAATTGACTAATAATCATATTTAGGAAAAAGGCAAAAGATCATCTAACAAGATATGGCCAAAATATAAATTGAACTAGATAATAAATTAAGCTTGTTATGTTGCACAAAATTTCCATTTTTAAAGCATGCAAACAATTTGTCATCAGTGGACAGCACACAGCAGAGGGTCATGCAACAAATACTTTCCATTTCTCAGGCAGCATGTCGTAATTTGGTAAGAAGCAATGGTAGCAAATACTTTCGATTTCACTACCAGGACAAATTGCAGCAAATTGCTAAAATTCAGTGGGGGAATGGCTGCAAATACTATTCTGCTGGCGAAATTAAATTGTGCCAAAGTGCCAGGGTCGTCCTAATTGGTGCGATGGTGAAAGGACAGCACCAAAATGTGGGTCAAAATGCTTGTGCTGAAAGGGCAGCGTCTTGAAGTCCAGCATCTGTAACATTATACAGATCAAACTCCTGAATATATTTATGTATTTATTTAATTAGGTTTCTATCCTGTCCTCTCCAAAGAGCCTCCAGATAATGCTGGAAAAGTCGGTGGGCGTGTTTGGGCATTCTAGAACGTTACATGCACTGTTATAGAATAATGGGTCAAAGCGCCCAACTTGAGCATTTACACTAGGTTTCAGCTGGCATCATCTGGCATTCAAAATTAGGGTGGAGAAATTAGCCCTAAGAGTGATTCCCTAAAGGGCTTGCATTTTTATAGAACTATGCTTAGCGTGAATCTTTTCTGCTTGCAGGGAGAACACACACTTAACACAACTGTTAAATGGCTACTGGGAAACTGTACTCAAACAAAAACCACAAAATCCCAGATATGACCATAATATTTAAATAATGTCTCTTTGAATGATGTTTAAATATAATATTATGCTCAGAGACCCGGAGACCTTTGGAGACCCAATCATAGCAAATATTTTTTTCTCTCCTCTGGTGGTCACTTCTTAACATGTAATTCAAAAAATTCCACTATATGAAAATTTGTAAAACAAAAACTTATCTTCCAAATTTTCCTGGCTCCCTTATGGACCATATTTTGTCTACTGCTTCAGGGAACCCAACTGCAAAATTGAAAAGATATTCAAATTGTGGGTCTCTATAAATAATTTAAAAAAAACCAGTTCACAACATTTATAAATAGATAAAACAGTTCTTCAGTAATACATTTTAAATCCTTACAGCTAGAATGGAGGGTCTCTTAATATTTCAGACATGCCTTCTTCTTCAGCACTTTACTCAAATAACCGCCAAAAAAATGTCGCAGTATCACACTGTTTAAAACAAAACGTAATCACCTGTTTTTGAGTGGCATTTATAGGTTTTTTGCCAGTGAGGTGAACGCTCGACCACCTCTTTGAGCCGTTTTGGTGAGGTGGGAGGGTCCTTTCTGAGGCTTTTTCCTTCATTTTTTGGATTGAGTTAGGTCTATGCTGTTCCTGTCTTACATGTTTGGACATCTTCACACTCAGTGTTTACTCTATTATTTATAGAAACTGACCCACTTTGTCCTTTATCACTGAATGAGATTTAGAATGTTCCATATAGCATATTTCTTGGATTCTATATATGGCACCCAGACTTGCATGCCCAAATTTGGGCACACAGCCAAGATGTTTATGCAAATTGAGTAACAAGTCAGCTAACATCAACAAATGGGTGCTAACAACCAACTATTGATGTTAATAGACACTCATTAAAATTTGCTATTCAATAACGCTTGGTGCCTAACTCTACTAGCATGTAACTCAATAGGGGGCATGGCCTTTGGGGGTGTCAGGAGCATTCCAAAAGATTGTGTGCAGAATTATGAAATACGGTTTCAGCGCACCTAACTGGGGGACTGACATTTATACCAGATTTCAGCAGGCGTAACTCTGGTGCCTAAAGGAATCAGCACTAAGCTGATTTTAAATGGCATAGGGCTCCTTTTACTAGGGTGCGTTAGGGCCTTAACGCGCGGAATAGCGCGTGCTAAATTGCCGCATGCATTAGACCTTAACGCCAGCATTGAGCTGGCATTATTCTAGAAGCGTACCGCGCGGTTTAGTGTGCGGTAATTTTGTGCGTGTGCTAAAAACGCTAGCGCACCTTAGTAAAAGGAGCCCAAAGTCGTTACTTTTGTATTAATTTTGTTTTGGGAGCATAATGTTTTATTTTGGGCATACAGCTCTCTAGAGTGTAGTTGCTGTGTGAAGCTATTCCAGTGGCTTTTTGGTTGGTTAGCTGTTTAATACTCCCACCTGGCTGAGGCACTTCCGATAAGAAAGTGTGTATACTTGTCATTGATTTTTTTTTTTTCCTCCTTAAGGTCACCTATGAGGTGTGCTTCCAAGCTTCATTTCAATTGTGTTAAAACCAGAGAGGCAACCCACAGAAATTTATCTCCATGATTGGCTCAATTTCTGTAAATCAATTTAGGTAATGCCTGTCTTCAGCTTTCTTTCTGCTTCACTCAATACCATAATTTGTCCTTATTTATCTTTTATTGGGTCAAGCAGAACAAACGTGAATAGCACTTGTGTTGAGACCAGAGCCAGTGCAAGGTTTCTGTCTGTCCTTCGTGACTTCTGAATATGGTACACTTCTTTCTGCCGACACCACTAGTGTTAATGCTTCCCCCCCACGCTTCTGATTGTACCTACTCTCTACGTCCCACTGGTGCTGCTTGTCAGGCCTCCGCTCCTGCTGTCCTAGTGCTTCCACTCTGAATGCAAACATAATGTACCTGCATAGCTTAAGTGACAACAGATTAGGATCAGGAGCTTTATATCAGCCCAGGCTCCATTTCCCTTGTGGTTTTTTGTTTTTCCCCTCCCTAATGTCCTTCTCCCTATATGTCTTCTTTACTATTCATAACTTGTATTTCTTATCCTTTTTCCCTTCTACTTTCCTGTCTTGTAA
Source organism: Geotrypetes seraphini (assembly GCF_902459505.1). NCBI lineage: Eukaryota > Metazoa > Chordata > Amphibia > Gymnophiona > Dermophiidae > Geotrypetes > Geotrypetes seraphini. Next base: position 192,353,997 of record NC_047084.1, on the reverse strand, counting down.
GTCATATTTATATAATTTTGTCTCCCTTTGATTATGTAACTCAATATTTTTATTTTCTGTACATCGCTTAGAAATTGATATAAGCGATTAATCAAATATCCAATAAACTTGAAACTTTTGGACTTCAGACCACCACATGGCCCACTACTTTCTTCCTCCAAAAAAGTGTACCCAGGAGGGAAAGAGATGATGCTATACCATTTCAGAAGGTATGAGTATCCTTTAACCTGCTTCCAGTCTCCCTTCAAGCTTGTTTTGAGATCCTCTGTGTTACTTTTAAAATCTGTGTGAGCTAAATAGGCAGTGCTTTTCAATATTTTTTTAAGTTTAGTTCTTGTTTTTAAGGTAATAGGACGAAGTGACCCATGATATCTGCAGGATAAATTAAGTCAGTATATCCCCTGTGTTAACTGAGATCATTCCAGGAAGCATTTGTTGAATGTACCTTCTCTGAAAGAGGTACTTAAATCAGGGTTTCAGCCAAGATCTTTTTCAGTAGTTGGTTTCACTTAATGGAATAAATTGCCCCTGGATCTTCAATTCAAATTGAATTATTGCGGCACTCAAAAAGAAATGTCTATTTTGAGCTGTGGCTGTTGCCGGTTGCTGCGGCTAAAGAAAAATCTGAATATTTAGGACTAATACCCACCAGCTATTCCTCTGATCTGATTCCTACCCACCTACTCAGAACTATCGCTCCCACTGTCACATCCTCAATCTTTCGCTCTCCACTGCTACAGTTCCTGATGTCTTCAAACATGCTGTAGTTATACCTCTCCTTTAAAAAAACCTAATTAGACCCTACATCCCCCTCCAACTATTGCCCCATCACCCTCCTCCCCTTCCTCCCCAAACTACTTTAACATGCTGTTCACCACCATTGTCTTGACTTCCATTCTTCTCTTGATATTCTTGACCCACTTCAATCGGGCTTTCGCCCTCTCCATTTTATAGAAACTGCCCTTGCTAAGGTCTCTAATGACTTGTTCCTGGCCAAATCCAATGTTTTCTACTCTATCCTCATCCTTCTCAATCAGTCTGCTGCCTTCAGCATTGTTGATCACCACCTCCTCCTTGACACGCTGTGTTCGCTGGTATTCCAGGATTCTGTTCTCTCTTGGTTTTCTTCCTATCTCTCCTATCATATGAAGAAAGACTAAAAAGGTTAGGGCTCTTCAGCTTGGAAAAGAGATGGCTGAAGGGAGATATGATTGAAGTCTACAAAATACTGAGTGGAGTAGAACAGGTACAAGTGGATCGATTTTTCAATCCATCAAAAATTATAAAGACTAGGGGACACGCAATGAAGTTACAGGGAAATACTTTTAAAACCAATAGGAGAAAATATTTTTTCACTTGGGGAATAGTTAAGCTCTGTAACACATTGCCAGAGGTTGTGATAAGAGCGGATATCTTAGCTGGTTTTAAGAAAGGCTTGGACAATTTCCTGGAGGAAATGTCCATAGTCTATTATTGAGAAAGACATGGAGGAAGCCACTGCTTGCCCTGGATCGGTAGCTTGGAATGTTGCTACTCTTTCGGTTTTGGTCAGGTACTAGTGAACTGGATTGGTCACCATTAAAACGGACTACTGGGCTTGACGGACCATTGGTGTGACCCAGTAAGGCTATTCCTATGTTCCATTGTATCATTTCTTCTACCAGAATTTCCCCAACCTTGAAATGTCCTGTCGGTCTGTCCAAATTACATTGTAAGATCTTATAAGCAGGAACTGTCTAATGCAGAGTTGCACAAACGGTTGATCGCGATCGACCAGTAGGTCGCAAAGGCAACACAAGTCGATCACATTGCCTTTGTGATCTTGTTCTTCCTGACTCCCCGAGCCAGGCCAGGCTCGTACAAGCGCCGGACCCACAAGCCTTCATCTTCGATGTCAATTCTGACGTCGGAGAAGAAGTTCTGGGCCTGCCAACTGCTGCCTGGCTGGCCTGGAACTTCCTCTCTGATGTCAGAATTGATGTCGGGTGGGGGTGGGGGGGGGTGGGGAAGGCTTGTAGGCCCGGTGCTTGTAGTAGTGCCTTCGATTTAGTCAATCATGCCATCCTAACTGACTGCTTGGACACAATTGGACTCACCGGTAATGTATTGAAATGGTTCCAAGGTTTCCTGACTAAACGATCGTACCAAGTCCATAGCGATAACAATCAATCCTCCAGCTGGGTAAACCCATGCAGAGTCCCACAGGGTTCCCCCCATCCCCGACTCTGTTCAATATTTACCTAGCCTCATTGGCGAATCTACTGCAAAAATTAAAAATCAAATTTTAAATCTATGCTGATGACATCACTATAGTCCATCCTCTAACAAACCTGACTCCTGAAACAAAGAATCATCAACATTAAAGCAAATTGAGTCATGGATGACCGAGTTCAAAATGAAACTCAACTCTGAAAAAACCAAATTCTTCCTGGCGAGCCCGAATGAGAAAATCAAAGATACTTCAATTTCCCTGAACGGACAGGACTTTCCTATCGCCGATTCCATAAAAATCCTGGGAGTGACGCTAGACCATTACTTCATTCTAGATATTCACAGAGTCACTGATCAAAAAAGGCTTCTCGACACTATGGAAACTTAGAACCATCAGAAAGTACTTCGACGCAGCATCCTTTCACCTACTGATACAATCCTCCATCTTAAGCCTGCTTGACTATTGTAACATCATCTATCTGGGGTCCCTCAAGAAAACCATTCAAAGACTCCGAATCATACAAAATTCAACAGTGCGACTGATTTTTGACATTAAAAAATGGTATCATATAACCCCCTACTATCAAAAACTTCATTGGCTGCCCCTAGAAGCAAGAGTGCTGTTCAAATTTGCCTGCCTTTGTTTCAAATCTATTCTTGGGATGGCCCTCCTATACCTGGTCTCACATTTTAAATTGGATTGTTCCACCAGGCCTACATGCAGAATACATATGTTCAGCCACCCTATAATAAAAACCTAATGATACAAAAGATTCTGGAGACAGGGACGAAATGTGAGGTTATCAAATTTGCAGATGACACCAAACTCTGCAGCAGGGTTAGAACCACGGAAGACTGTGAAAACCTGCAAAGGGACCTAACGAAGCTGGAAGAGTGGGCCAAAAAGTGGCAGATGCGTTTTAATATAGAGAAATGCAAGGTCATGCATGTTGGGAAAAAGAACCCGATGTTCAGCTATACAATGGGGGGAATATTGCTAGATGTAAGTACCCTTGAAAGAGACCTGGGTGTGCTGGTGGATACAACAATGAAAGCATCAGCACAATGCGCGACAGCCTCAAAGAAAGCAAACAGAATGCTGGGTATCATCAAGAAGGGTATCACGACCAGGACAAAGGAAGTCATCATGCCACTGTACCGTGCAATGGTGCGCCCGCATCTGGAGTACTGTGTCCAGTATTGGTCGTCGTACCTCAAGAAGGACATAGCATTGCTTGAGGGGATCCAGAGAAGAGCGACGAAAATGGTAAGAGGTATGGAAAACCTTTCGTATGCCGACAGGATAGAACAGCTGGGGCTGTTCTCCCTGGAAAAGAGGAGACTTAGAGGAGACATAATACAAACTTTCAAGATCCTGAAAGGCATAGATAAGGTAGACAGGGACAGATTCTTCAGACTGTGGGGAACAACAAGTACAAGGTGGCACTCGGAGAAACTGAAAGGGGATAGGTTTAGAACCAATGCCAGGAAGTTCTTCTTCATCCAAAGAGTGGTGGACACATGGAACGCACTCCCAGAGGTTGTGGTGGGGCAGAAGACACTACAGGGATTCAAAGAAGGTTTGGATAAATTCCTGAAGGAAAAGGGGATTGAGGGATACGGATAGAAGTAAGGATAGGTTTTTTTAGGGCAGGGAACACTTGACAGGTCATGGACCTGATGGGCCGCCGCGGGTGCGGACCGCTGGGCGCGATGGACCTCTGGTCTGATCCCGGTGGAGGCAACTTCTTATGTTCTTATGTTCTTATTCCTTGAAAGAACTCTAGCCTTTCAAGCAAGTCAACAGAACAGCTGGTTAGGCAACATCATCAAGCATTCCTCATCCTATCTTAACTTCAGAAAACTAGTTAAAACCAACCTGTTTAACCGATTTGTAACAAGAACTCTTAAACCTTCCCCGGTACTCGATATCCCTACATTGTGACTTTATGTAAGCAAAGACTTCATTGTTATTTTTTTGCTGACTGTCCAGCTCTTCTTGTTGTAAACTGCCTCGAACTACTAAGGCTTTGGTGGTATATAAAAATAAAATTATTATTATTGTATGCACCAGGCCTGGCTTGGGGAAGCAGGGAGAAATCGGCGTGGTGGCTTGGGTTGGGGTCAGGGAGAGCGAAAGAATCAGGGAAGTGGAGAAATTGACGCGATGGCTTTGGGAGGGGCAGGGGAAGAGAGAAAGAAAGAAAGAAAGACAGGCAGGCAGGGGGAGAGTGAAAAAGACAGAAATAAAGAGGGAGGAAGGGGGGGAGAGAAAGAAAGACAGGCAGGCAGGGGGAGAGAGAAATACAGACATAAAGAGGGGGAAGAGAGAGAGAGAAAGAAAGACAGAAATAAAGATAGGCAGGGGGAGAGATACAGAAAGAAAAGGGGAGGGGGAAGAAAGAAAGGCAGAAAGAAATATTGGATTTACAGGAGAAGGAAGTGCAACCAGAGACTCATGAAATCACCAGACTAAAAGGTAGGAAAAATGATTTTATTTTCAATTTAGTGATCAAAATGTGTCCGCTTTGAGAATTAATATCTGCTGTTTATATTTTGCACTATGGCCCCCTTCTACTAAACTATGATAGTGGTTTTTAGCACAGGGAGTCTATGAGCGTCGGAAGCAGCGCGGGGCATTCAGTGCAGCTCCCTGCCCAAAAAAACGCTATCACGGAGTATATTTGTCTATTTTTGTATAGTTGTTACTGAAGTGACATCTCATATTTTAAAGTCATCTGTCTTGACCTCTGAAAAAAACACCTAAATACAAATGATAATTAACATTTTCTCTGCGTACAGTGTGCTTTGTGTTTTTTTTAAATTTTATTGTTAGTAGATGATTTTGACTTGGTCATTTTAAAAGTAGCTCGCATGCCAAAAAAGTGTGGTCTAATGAATGTTAAATGTACAGCGCTGTGCATGCCTTTCAGCATTATAGAAATGATAAATACTAGTAGTAGTAGTAGTAGTGGTATAGTACGTAGTGATGAATATCTGAATCAGGGCAGTCGTTGGCAGCACTGTCTAAATAGTGGTGATATTAAGCCTGCTAACCAGATAAAGTGTGGACAGCTTTTTTGCTTTCCTAACTTTTGTCCAGGCTGCTATCTGGTTAGCAGACTGAATATCATTGTTAAACAGTTAAATGTGAGGACTGCCATCTATCCACTAGAGAGTTGCATGAAGACAGAAATTCTACCCATCCCCGCCTGTCCCTGCCAGGATCCTCTCCGTCCCCACCAGGATCCTCTCTGTCCCCATCCATCTCCGCAAGGAATTACCTCCATCCCCACCCATCCCCATAAAAAGCTGCAATTACTTTTGACAGGATCATCAATTCCACAGTTTCTTTTGTGTTTACGCTGCTGTTTTCCTTGTGGAATCTCTTTGGTGGAACCCTTTTTTTGTTTTCTGTTTAGGTAATTAACTTATAAACTCCCTCTTTTACTAAGGCTGACGTGTCCATTTTATTATATGGACGAACCCTGCTTCCAAAGCCTTCCATCCCCGTGGGAGTCCTGTTGGCTAGAGGGGAGTCCCCGTGGGAGTCCTGTGGCTTAGGGGGGATTCCCGTGGGACCCCTGCGGGACCCGCGGGATTCCTGCGATCGCCGTTCCCGAGCAGACCTCTACTCTCCACCCACAGACTTTTCCAGCATTATCTGGAGGCTCTTTGGAGAGGACAGGATAGAAACCTAATTAAATAAATACATAAATATATGCAGGAGTTTGATCTGTATAATGTTACAGGTGGACTTCAAGAAACTGCCCTTTCAGCGCAAGCATTTTGATCCCCATTTTGGTGTTGTCCTTTCACCATCGCATCAATTAAGACGACCCTGGCACTTTCGCTGGCAGAATGAAAGTATTTGCAGCCATTCCCCCACTGAATTTTAGCAATTTGCTGCAATTTGTCCTGGCAGTGAAATCGAAAGTATTTGCTACCATTGCTTCTTACCAAACTACGACATGCTGCCTAAGAAATAATAATAATAATATTATTATTATTATTATTATGTTGCTGCAGGTTTCAGAGGTTTCTCCTAGATCCCCATGCTCTCCCTCTTCTATCTCAGTGTTCAATACCCAACCTCCTCTCTAGCATTTGCCCCTTGCTTTCACCCCCCCAGAAGGCTCAACTTTCCTCAGCTCTCCAAACCCAGTAGCAACCTCAACTTTCCCAGCCCATTCCTTCCGCTATTACCTGCCTTAGACCTCAATCTCTACCTTCCCTCATTGAATTCTGCTCATCTCTTAAGACATCCTCTTTTCTTCCACTGGCTTCCTTCCCTCTCTCCCATTTCCTTAGGGTCCCCAGTTCTCCACTCCACAACGTTCCTCCTTAATTAAAGTATATCTTTCCTCTAGTGCTAGATTAATACCCTCCAGGTTCTCCACACACTTAAAACTTTAGTGGCCTTCCACAGAAGAGCTAGGGCTGTGTAGGCTATAGGCCAATATATAGGGCCTGATTCTCTAAAGGACGTCGATATCAGCAGCCAGTGACAGCGTGTTAATCATGCAATGGCATCCTATAGAGAATTGCATCTACTTTTACTAAGAGATGCTTTAAATGTAGGCCAGCATTTACAAGCCTATATTTAAGGCGTCTGTCTCATGCCTACAGAAGTGCATAGAGACGCTTACGGCTGCCCAAGGCCACTTCTGGTGGAGACCATGCCACGCCTTGAGCAGCCATAAGTGTCCCTTCGTGTCTCCATAGGTACACAACATACACCTACAATGTAGGTGTACTTCCCCACCTGCATTTAAAAAAAAAAAGGTGAATCCTGATTGGCTGTGAGACGGCAGTAGGACACTTACTTCCGCCTAATAATGTGTATGTAAAGAAATATATACCATGCATCAGCCATCAGGAACCAGGGATTTCAAAAGAAGACATAGGCATTAAGAGAACGTATGGATCAATGAACCACACCATAATATACAGCCTAGGGACACAGTCAACTTATGGGGCCAGGAAGCCTGAGACTTGAGGACTTTTCATCACATGCTAAACATGCCTATTCAGCAATCTGGCACAGCCCTCCTCCCTTAGGACACCTTTCTTTTCTTCCATTAAGATAGGTGCCTGTGTCATTAAAAAATATACCCAATTCAGGTGTGTACTCACACTTCAACCTAGGAAGCTAATTGTACAGTAGAATATCTATATTTAGGTACTTAAAGGGCACCTACTTTCATTTCTACAATGCTAGCATAAAGGTAAAATATGTGCCTATGATTTAGGCTTGAGCTTTCTACCCCAGCACTAGAGTCTAAACTTAAGAAACACACTTGGAAATTTTAGAATTCCATATTTCACATAAATAAGAATGCACTTTGTTAAGACACCACTTGTGCATACCTCCACCTTCAAACTAAATTCCATCAATTTAGGTAAATTTTTATAGAATTGCATGCAGCTAGAATATTGCCATTTATTCACATATGTACACATATAAGCACATAAGCAATGCCTCTGCCGGGTCAGACCTGAGGTCCATCGTGCCCAGCAGTCCGCTCACGCGGCGGCCCAACAGGTCCAGAACCTGCGTAATAATCCTCTATCTATACCCCTCTATCCCCTTTTCCAACAGGAAATTGTCCAATCCTTTCTTAAACCCCAGTACCGTACTCTGCCCTATTACATCCTCTGGAAGCGCATTCCAGGTGTCCACCACCCGCTGAGTAAAGAAAAACTTCCTAGCATTTGTTTTGAATCTATCCCCTTCCAATTTTTCCGAATGCCCTCTTGTTCTTTTATGTTTTGAAAGTTTGAAGAATCTGTCCCTCTCCACTCTCTCTGTGCCCTTCATGATCTTGTAGGTCTCTATCATGTCTCCTCTGAGTCTCCGCTTTTCCAGGGAGAAGAGCTCCAGCTTCTCCAATCTTTCAGTGTATGAAAGGTTTTCCATGCCCTTAATCATTCGTGTCGCTCTCCTCTGGACCCTCTCAAGTATTGCCATATCCTTCTTAAGATGCGGTGACCAATACTGAACACAGTACTCCAGGTGCGGGCGCACCATTGCCCGATACAACGGCAGGATGACTTCTTTCGTTCTGGTCGTAATACCATTTTTACACATATACAAGTGTACACATATACAAGTGTATATGCCAATCCTCTGATCATTTATGGTGTACTTGACATCCACTTTATAGAATTAATCCTTATGCGCATAGAATTGGAGAAGTGGCCTAATGTTTAGTGCAGTAGATTAACATCCTGTGGAACTGGGTCCAGTTCTCACTGCAGCTCCTTGTGACCCTGGGCAAGTCACCTAAACCTCCATTGCCCCAGATACAAAACTTTAGATTGTGACTGGAATGGGACAATGCATTGTGGCTGTTTCATCACGGGATGTTTCAGCGCACCTGCAATGAAATGGCTATGATGAATCATCTCTTTCTGATAGGAGTGCTTCAGGGAGAGGTGCAAGATTGAATTGTCCCCTTGAATTAAGGCCTGAATAAGCCGCTTTAAGGAGGGGTGATGAACTGAATCAGAGGAGCAGAATGGAAAAATTATTGATGATCGGCCCTTTCTGTAAGTAAAAAAAACAAAAAATAAAAGCTGTGGCAACTTCACAGACAGGGAGGAGGGGGAGGGTATAATTTTTTTGGGGGGAGGGGCATTGCCCCCCCCCAATACTGAATCAAACTTGACTTGATTCATCACAGCCAGTTCATCGCGCTGAAATGGCCATGATGGACTCACTACTATGAATCAGCCTAGACCCCTAGAGTCAGAGAACGTACTTGCATATAACATTTATATCTTAGTAGTGCTATAGAAATAATTATTATTAATAACTATAATTGTACGCAATTAGGGGCTGATTCTCTATAGGACACTGGTCTCAGTGGCCACCTAAGAAACGGCTGAGAATTGTGTACCGGCGTCCTCTACAGATCACGTTTGTCTTAAAAAAACAGAAACTTACTCCCCGATTCTCTAACCAGCACCAGTTACAGAATTGTACCTCAAATGTTAAAAGTAGACGTGACTGGTTGAGCTGATCGCAGCAAGGGAATCTCCGATCAGCTGAGCCGGAGGACTCCCCGAACTGCTGTCTGAGCTGATCAGGGGGAAAATACCCCTGCCGTGATTAGCTGAGTTGGCTGTGGCAGGGGTTTCCCCAACAAGTACCCCCAAAATTGCCAGGAGGGATGTCTACTCTTTCCTGTTGCTGACCCTCCCAAACAGCTGTCATCCAAGAATGGCAAGAGACTTGACAACTCCCTCCTGCCGCCAGCCCCTTCGATCCCCTGAACCCCCTACATTGAAGACTGGCATGAGGGATGCCCACTCCCTCCTGCCAACACCCCTCAGAACCCCAACACTCCCATGAAACCCCCAAACCCTACACTCGTTGGACTGGCAGGAGGGATGCCCACCCCATCCTGCCCCCAGACACCCCTCCTAACCTCAAGACCCCCCTTCCAACACCTCACCAAACCTTCAGACCCCCCATCCCGGCATATACCCAAACCTCCACCCCACAACCCTAAGTCCATTCCAACATCCAGTACTTTTGTCGAAGAAAGGTTGGCCGGAGGGATGCTTACTTCCTCTGGCCAGCAGGCTGTTCTATTCAAAATGGTGGGCCTTCCATTTCCCAGTGCATCCTGGGATGCATTTGGGAGGGGCCTAGTGTGCTGATTGGCTCAGATGATTAAAGTCGCTCCCATAGGAGAGGCCTTAGGTATCTGGCCAATTGGAGTCTTAGGCCATGCCCACTGCATCCCTGTACTGTGAAGGAGGCCTAAGGCCCTGATTGGCCCAGGTGACTAAGGCCCCTCCTATGGGAGGGGGTTTAGGCATCTGAGCCAATCAGAGCCTTAAGACCCTCCCCAGTGCATCCTGAGATGCACCGGGAAGGGGAAGGTTCACAATTTTGAAGAGGCAGGCCTGTCAGCTGAAGAGAATAAGTATCCCTCCAGCCGGCCTTTATTTGACAAAGATATGGGGGTATCTGGGTGGGCTTAGGGGTGCAGGGTGGGAGTCTTGAGGTTTGGGGAGGTTTCAGCAGTCTGGGGTGTGCCAGAGGTTCCAGGGGAGTGTTGACAGAAGGGAGTGGGTATCCCTCCTACCAGTCTTCAACGGGGAGGTTTGGGGGAAGGAAGGAACAGGCGGAAGGAGGGAGTGGGCATCCTCCTGCCATTAGCTCTAATGGTCCAAAGTTTCCCAAGCAAGAAGTAACATCTTTTGACTAAAGAATTGATTTGAACCTCAAATGATAAATCATGTTATAAATGTACCCCCAAGATTTTAATAGTTTGACGAATAGGATATGATGTCCCATTCAAATCTAATGTATTCTCCTTAAGCTTATTAGATGGAGGTGTTAGAAATAGTTTGGTTTTATCAGGGTTAAGTTTTAACTTGAAGTCTTTCATTGAGGACTCTATTGAGTGGAAGACTGAAGATATGAATTGTAAAGTGTTTATAGTTATGCAGATGATATTAAAATTGTTATATTGGACTCTGAATTTTCAACAGAGTTTAATTCTGAAAAAAGATAGTCTAGTTTCCAGTGAGGTTAAATAAAGATTAAAAAGTGTATGAGAACGAGGGGAACCCGGAGGCACCACACTTGGATTTTTCCATTTTACTAAATACTGCTCTTCAAATCGTATTTGATATGTACAGCATTTCAGAAAACCTCTAAACCAATTCAAAACCTGCCCCGATATTCCCATTGCGTCAAGAAATCCAAGCAAAATTTCATGATTGGCAAGATCAAATGCACTACTTAAATCTATTTGCATGATCAAAGCACTCATACCTACACTGATTTGCACAATCAAAGTAGTTTACTATACATGGGGCAATGAAACATTGAAATATAGAAACATGATGGCAGATAAAAGGACATATGGCCCATCTAGTCTGCCCATCCGCACTAACCATTCTAACTTTCTCTCTCCTAGAGATCCCACATGCCTATCCCAGGCCCTTTTGAAATCAGACACAGTCTCTGTCTCCACCACCTCTTCCAGGAGACTGCTCCATGCACCTACCACCCTTTCTGTAAAAAAGTATTTCCTTAGATTACTCCGGAGCCTATTACCTCTTAACTTCATCCTATGCCCTCTCATTGCAGAGTTTCCTTGACTCATGCGCATTTACATCACGCAGGTATTTAAACGTCTCTATCATATCTCCCCTCTCCCACCTTTCCTCCAAAGTATACAGATTGAGATCTTTAAGTCTGTCCCCATACGCCTCATAAAAAAGACCACACACCATTTCAGTAGCCTTCCTCTGGACTGACTCCATCCTTTTTATATCTTTTTGAAGGCGTGGCCTCCAGAATTGTACACAATATTCTAAATGAGGTCTCACCAAAGTCTTAAGTGATTTGCCCAGAATCATAAGGAGCTGCAGTGGGAATCAAACTCACAACCTCAGGATGCTGCTCTAGTCACTAGGCCACTTCTCCTCTCCACAGTATATCACTCTTTCAAGCTTGCATAGGAGTGGTGAAATGAATGGTTTATGAAAAATGTTACCTGCTCTCCAGTGGCACATTACTGCCAAGGACCCAGCTGTCCTGCAGCTGGACGGACTCGGGTGTGGTTTGCAGCTCGGCGGGCAAAGCAGCCGGCGGGGCCGGACTCTGATTCCTCCTACTCGTTAGCGAGTTGCGGTTGAGAGATGTGACGGAGGGATGATGCTGTGCAGAATGTTGCTTGAGAGAAGGTGGCAAAGGTTGCAAGGTTGACTGACCTTGGCTGTTTGGAGGTTGCTCTAAACGAGAGAAAGAGAACAAATGCCTGTTTATTTTCTGTGCTTGCCAACATTCAACTTCATATGATTACGTTCACGTGTTATTCTATTAGTGGACCTTTGTGATATTCTGCAGGCATGAGTTTACCCTTGACGTGCAAACTTGTAATTAATATAGAACAGATGGTAAAAGTCATTCTCAGTTTTAATTAGGTTGTTGTTGGTTTGTTTTTCTTTTTCTTTCACATTTGGTTTACAGTAACACCTATAGAAAACAGCATTTGACAGATCCCTAAAGTGCCTTTACATTTTACCCTTTTATTTTTAACCCTGAAATTAAACGGGCAGACTCAACAGAACACAAAGGAATTTAAAATGCATATAATCCCTGTAATTATTTAATGGAGTTTTTCAAAAGCCTTATGTAACTGCAATACATTATTACAAGCCTGGTAATAAACAGCAGTAGACTACTCCAGTTTAGTGCATTTCAAATAAGGCAGATCTGCTCTATGATCTGCTAATAGATACTAAGTATTCTTTAGCAGAAGGTCACTCTGTGAAAGCAGATGTTGCTTCATGGATATTTAACAGACTGCTTCGCATCTGATTGCAACGTCAGAAGGCCCATATACCTAATGACCGTTACATCCATTAGTACACAGAAAGACCAGATTTTCCAATTTCACACCACTGTATTCGGTATAACTACGTTTTAACACAAGTCATAGGCAATGACAGTGATCACAGATTAATAAATAAAAATAAAGCAATAGGCAGAAAATAAGGCAATACCTTCTATTTGGACTAAATATATTCTTCTGCTAGATTCTGGAAGCCAAAGCCCCTTCTTCAGGTCAGGACAGTAGCTATCTGACGGTTCATAGACAGTAACGCGGAAGACAAAGGCGCGCGCCAACAACTGAGCGCAAGAAGGAGGCGCGCGCCGAAGAAAAAGACTGTTTTTAGGGGCTGTGACGGGGGATTTTGTTGGGGCACCCCCCCCCCACTTTACTTAATACATATCGCGGCGGCGTTGTGGGGGGTTTGGGGGGTTGAAACCCCCCACATTTGAGTGAAAATGTAACTTTTTCCCTAAAAACAGGGAAAAAGTTAAGTTTTCAGTAAAATGTGGGGGGTTACAACCAGTGTTCCCTCTAAGCGGGCGGGTGTTGTGAGCAAACTTTTTTCACCGTGAGCCAAAAATATCGGGCGCCAGCAAGTTATGAGCCAACTCGCCCGATTCTCCTCTCGCCGCCCTGCCATCTGCCGTACGCCTCTTCCGATCGTGCGCTGTGACGAGAAACGTGTGCGCTGCGATGTAATATTTTGTGCGCCAGCGCACGCCAGCGCAGCTTAGCGGGAACACTGGTTCAAATGGTTTTATTTATTTCCCCAAATTTATTTTTGTTATACGCATTGAAAATATTTGATATTGCGTTTAAATCAAAATCTCAATAAACTTGAAACGAGTGCCCGTGAGATTGTGGGAGGGTTAAATACTCAAAACTTAGAAGTTTTTGCTACGCCAGCTTTCTGGTATCTTTACATACAGTGGCGTACCTAGCATATGTAACATCCGGGGCCCATCATTTTTTGGCACCCCCCCCCATCTGTAAGAAAAACATGATTTTTAGTAACAAACCACACGTCACACATGAGTACCTAGGAAAAGGCAGCATCTTACATATTGCAGTGAGCAGTACATCAATACACCCATTGTAAAACTAAACAAGCCAGACCAGCACAGATCAATCCTACACCGTCAATCCTAACAGAAAACCATGTCTTTCGAACACACAGAACACAGAAAACACCTTCGCCTAGTAAGGAATATGTAATCACAAACTAACCCCTCCCTCTTTTACAAAACTGTAGTGTGGATTTTAGCTACGGAGGTAACAGCTCTGATGCTCATAAAATTCTGAGCATCAGAGCTGCTACCACCAAGGCTGGTGCTAAAAACGCTTCACAGTTTTGTAAAAGGGGGGATAAAATAAAAATACATAGACAAAGGTTAAATTGAACCAGCAAGAAGCTGGACTCTGCATACAATGCTTCACAGAAACAGTGACACATGTCTCCTAAAGCAATAAATAAATAGAAATTTTTTTCTACCTTTGTCTTCTGTGGTTTCTCCTTTCCTCATCTTCTTGTAACTCTCTTCCTTCCATCCACTGTCTGCCGTCTCTCTTCCCCTATATGGCATCTTCTCTCCTTCTATGCCCCTTCCAGAAACTGTATGCCTCCCCCTTCCATCTCTCCTTTCACCCCATTGGTCTGGCATCTCTCTCCTCGCCTTCCCTCTCCCACACCTCTCCTCATAGTCTGGTATCTCCCCTTCCCTGATTCTCTGGCATCTCTCTCCTTTCCTTTTCTTCCATCTTTCGCTCCCCCTCCATGCTCTCACATCTCCCCCTTCCTTTTCCCTTAGACTGGCATACCTTCCTCCTACGCTCCAAGCCCTGGCATCTCCTTTAATTCCCTCCCTCATCTTCCTTCTCCCTCCAGCTGGGTACCGCAACACTCTTCCCTGCAGCTCTGCACTTCCCCACAATTGCCATGCTTCGGTTCCTCTTCTTCCTTCCTTCCTCCCCCCCCCCCCCGCGGGACCCTGCGGCACCATCAACTCTTACTCCCTCTAATGTCGGCCCTGCAGCTCCAGACTTCCTCGCACCTTCTCCCCTCCCCCTTTGGATCGCTATTATTTTAAATGTTATAGCCGCGGAGCTGTATCCATCAGTGGAGATGTCTAACCTCGGCCTGCCCCGGAACTCTTACTGCAACAGTGACTTCCTGTTCCTGCCTAGACGGGCGTCTGCTGCAGTAAGAGTTCCGGGGCAGGCCGAGGTTAGACATCTCCACTGATGGATACAGCTCCGCGGCTATAACATTTAAAATAATAGCGATCCAAAGGGGGAGGGGAGAAGGTGCGAGGAAGTCTGGAGCTGCAGGGCCGACATTAGAGGGAGTAAGAGTTGATGGTGCCGCAGGGTCCCGCGGGGGGGGGGGGGGGGGGGGAAGGAAGGAAGAAGAGGAACCGAAGCATGGCAATTGTGGGGAAGTGCAATCCCCCCAATGCGTCCCCTTACCTTACCGACGCGTGTGTGCGCTGTGAAGAGAAACTTTGCGCTGCGATGTAATATTTTGTGCGCGAGCGCAGGCCAACGCAGCTTAGCGGGAACACTGGTTACAACCCCCCAAACCCTCCACAACGCCCCCACAATGCTGCGCGATCTGTATTAAGTAAAGTGGGGGGGTTTCCCCACCCCCCATCGTAGCCCCTAAAAACAGTCTTTTTCTTTGGCGCGCGCCTCCGCGCTGCGCTCAGTTGTCTGCTCGCGCCTTTGTCCCGGCGCGCTTTTGACCTGACACCCTATCTGACCTGTGGAAAGAAGTTTTGGCTTCTGAATGCTAATAATAATAATAATTAAAAAAAAAAAAATCAAGTTGATCTAATTTTAAAAGTATCACTTTATTTTCCAGTTTTTGCTTATACTGTGTTATTATTTATTAATCTTTAAAGTAGACTAACACAGCTACTGCACTGCTTTTGATCACCAAGTCATATGAGGGAAACAGTTTGTGAAAAAAGCATTACCTTTTTCCTAGCTATCCTCAACCACCCAGTCACATAAAGCTGTATTAACATTTTAGCAAACTTTTCTGGTTTTGTTACAATGCATCCTTTTCTTGTCCTAGAGTTCAAGATGTGAGATGCTCAAGGCTGAGGAAGGGCTAACAATGGTTCTGTTAAGCAGGTAATTATCCCTTTGAAAGTTCCTGCGTTTGGTTACTTTGAAGGGTCAGTTCAGAACCGGTATTTCAGGTTTATGTTTTTCCTATATAATGAGGGGTGGGAGACTGAAGCCTCAATCTAGTAAGAAGCATATTTTTGGGAGGACTTTTGTTCAGTAGATAGTGTAGCTGATAAGGCCATATGGAGATATTTCTTTGGGTTTCGAGATACATGAATGCTTCTTAATATTTATACAATAGTGTTTCTCCAACTATTCCTTCAGTATCTCCTAGCCAGTTTGGTTTTCGGTATATGTGGCGGCAGTGGTTAAAGCTACAGCCTCAGCACCCTGGGGTTGTGGGTTCAAACCCCGCGCTGCTCCTTGTGACCCTGGGCAAGCCACTTAATCCCCCATTGCCCCAGGTACGTTAGATAGATTGTGAGCCCACCGGGACAGAGAGGGAAAATGCTTGAGTACCTGATTGTAAAAAACCGCTTAGATAACCTTGATAGGCGGTATATAAAATCCTAATAAACTTGAAACTTGAAAAATGCTTGAGTACCTGAATAAATTAATGTAAACCGTTCTGAGCTCCCCTGGGAGAACGGTATAGAAAATTGAATAAATAAATAAAATAAAAATATTCATAAGAGGTTTGCATATACTACCGTCATTGTGTACAAATCTGTCT
The DNA here is from genome assembly GCF_902459505.1 of Geotrypetes seraphini. Taxonomy (NCBI): domain Eukaryota; kingdom Metazoa; phylum Chordata; class Amphibia; order Gymnophiona; family Dermophiidae; genus Geotrypetes; species Geotrypetes seraphini. The sequence goes on along the minus strand of NC_047084.1, from coordinate 192,337,617 downwards.
TAAGCATATTCAGGATGGATGTCTTGAAGCACAAACAACTGGTGAATAGCCTGAGCAGCACTGCTGTGTCATTTACTCTCTCTTCTCCCTTAAATTCTGACACTATTTCTTTTTCCACCAGGCATGAAAGATTTATACGTTCACCTGTAATTTTTCCCAATAGACCCCCATGGAGTTGGGCCATATAAGCACTTTCACAGATACCGTCCTGACGAATGTATAGACAAGTGCATTTGATGCCTTTCCCTTTCCTTACAGGGCGGTCAGATGAGACTGAGAGTCCTGCAGGATGCAATGCACAGGGAGGTACATAAGGAGCCAAATTATTACTTATAATGACTGGGGTTGCCATTCAACAAATTACATATAATTGGAAAAATTGGAGTAGATTAAATTATAATTTCTGGTGGAATTCCTTATGTCATGTTTATAAAATGGAAAGATTTATTGCAATACAGCGCGGTTTTTTTTCAGGAAATTTCAGAATGTGTGGGAGGCATTTACAAAGTATTGTACCGATTAGATGACATTTTATTTTATTTTTTTTCCCCCTTAAATTTACAAGTTTGATTGTGAGGGGGTGAGGGGAGGGTAAATTTATTGTTACATATTGTACAAGGTATTGGATTATATGATAAGAAAGGGTGGGAAGGGTGGGAGATCAGAACATATTATTATCATTGATGATCATTAAGTGTTATATTTATTGTTAATTTGTTTGGATATATTGTTACACTTATTGTAAATTTGAAAATGAATAAAGAATTAAAAAAAAAAAAAAAAAATACTTAGGAGCCAGTTGATTGGGTTCTGCATTAGTTTAATAGACCTGTACTAACCAGAGACTGTGTAGTACTCAATTTCTTTAAAATCAGTGCTGGCACAGGAGGTGATAAAGGAACACTGGCAGTAGCCTGCAAGCGAGGAGGGAAAGGGTTTGGGGAATGCTGGATGCAGGGTAGGGGCAGGGAAGATTAGCGGGAGCACAGAGGGAAAGGGAAGATGCTGGACATGGGAAGAGGGATGTAGAAAGGGAAAGTAGAGATGCTGGTCTTGAGAGAGGGGCAGAAAGATATAGAAGGGGAGATACTTGCAACCAGAATGATACAGGAAGGAGAAGGGGGACAGGAAAGAGAGATGCTGAAACTACAGAGGATAAGGGATAAGGCGTTGACCTTCTCCTGGAGTGACATACAGCTGAAGGTTTACCTAGGGCAGGGGTAGGCAATTCCGGTCCTCAAGAGCCGGATCAGGTCAGGTTTTCAGGATATCCACAATAAATATGCATGAGATAGATTTGCATCTCAAGGACGCAGTGCATGCAAATCCATCTCATACATATTCATTGTGGATATCCTGAAAAACTGACCTGGCTCCGGATCTCGAGGACCAAAATTGCCTACCCCTGCCCTAGGGCATCCAATATCTTTGGGCAGACCATGACTCTTTGTCTCAATCCTTTTCAGTCCTGCTTGAGACACTTCCCATGCTTCTGAGCTTCTTTCCAATTCCTCCACAATTCTTCCCTGCTTTTCATCCCCATGTTCCTCCAGATCCATCTTACCCTTGCCTCACATCTTCTAGAAATTCTCCTCTTCTTTCTTTCTCCCTCTCTAGATATTTGTCCCTTCACTCTTTCCAATCCTCTTCCTATGAATTTGACACTGGGAGCTTAAGTTGTTCATAGCTTCACAATTACCTGCTCTTACAATGCCCACCTGCCTCCCTCTCTGTGTGCACCCCACCAGAAACAATGGAAGCATTTAATTGAAAATTTTCTCTTGCTGCCATGGTATCCATGGGATCAGCCCCACAGAAAAAGAAATGACATCCAAACAGATACTTCTCCTGCTAGCTATTGGGTGAATAGATGGGGGAGAGAGGTAGGCAAGAGGGAGAATGAAACATATTGAGGAACAGGATTAGAAGCAGATAGATTGGCTCTATATCAAGTTTAAAGTTTAATATAAATTTGATATACTGCCTATCAGTCTTCTAAGCAGTTTGTACATAATAAAAATAGTAAAATAGGGTAACAAGTTTATTACAGGACCTACTGGAATGATAGGATTAAGGCAAAGAAGTACATTATAAAATAGGAAAGCGAGCCATATAGTGGAAATGTCTCAAACTAGAGTGACATGCCATTTGTCTAGGTGGTGTATGCCAGCCTATAACAACAGAAGGGGATGGAAGGGGAGAACCCTATTAAAGGATTAGTTGTAGCAAAACATTTGAGAAAGAAAAGCACATTCATGTATATCTCATACAAAAATAGACTAAGGGAATTCAAGGAAGTTACAGTAAAAGTACAGAATTGTGTATGCCTTTCACCGATATAGAAATGATATAGTAGCAGTAGCAGTAAGTAGTTACAAAGAGACTTCTTATATGCTTAGAAAAAACTATTGGTTTGCTGTAGAGATCTATCCATTGTCAACACCATGGGATGACATCACCAAACTTTGTGGCTAATTCATCTTGTCTGTCAACAAATTTCAGATAATGGAAAGGTCATGCTGACTTGGATGTGAATAATTTTCTGAAGAGGGAGTTTTATGATCAATATAAGGGACTCAGGCCCAGATTCTCAAAAATAAAATCAGCATTTAGCACAGTCGCTAAACTGGTTTCCGACGGTTTACCCTGCATGCATTTTAGCAGCAGATTATCAAAACGGCTTATGTGGTCTTTGGCGAGCTTTCTAGCAGTTTCTGACACTGCCATGCAAATGGGCTCTTCAGTATTCAAACGAGCACCCCGGTGGGTTCTTAAACATAGCCAAGACATTCTCCAAGAGCGACATCGGCTTTTGGCGACAAAAATCAGCGACTGGTCCGGGAGTGCCCGTACAGTGACAGCACTGTGAAAAACACAGCTCTGGCATGTGTTTTGAAAAAAAGAAAAATCCCAAATTGAAGTTCAGCAGGAGAGATGCTCTCTCTCTCCTGCCATGTCACCACCAATCAACACTCCCACCAACTCCCCTCAGCAGCAGGAGAGTTGTCCATGCTCTCCCGCCCCACCCCCAACTCCCCTCCAGAAACAGCAGGGGAATGATGCCATACTTGCTGGTGTTGTCCTCCAGATTGATTCATATGTGGTGCTTTCTTCCAGCCCATGGAATCTTTTGCTTGAATGGACCCCAGGCATATGCTAGTACTCTCATACTGACCATGACTCTTCCCCCGCCACTCAGTCCATATCTTAGCATACCCCGAAAAGAAGATATGTAGTGTGATATGCTAATAAGAACATAAGAATTTGCTTCTGCTGGGTCAGACCAGAGGTCCATCGCGCCCAGCAGTCCGCTCTGTGACCTGTAAGTGATCCTTTATATCCTTCAATCCCTTTTATCCTTCCTTATCTATATCCTTCTAACTGTACCCTTTCTTTATCCTATATCTTCCCTATCTATATCCTTCAATAACTTTTTCTTTCAAGAATTTATCCAATTTCTCTTTGAAATCCTGAAAAGTACTCTGTCCTATCACACCCTCTGGAAGTGCATTCCAGGTATCCACCACCCTCTGAGTGAAGAAGTACTTCCTAGCATTGGTTCTAAACCTGTCCCCTTTTAGTTTCTCCGTGCCCTCTTGTTCTAGTAGTTCCCCATAGGCTGAAGAATCTGTCCCTCTCCACATTCTCAATGCCCTTCATGATCTTATATGTCTCTATCATGTCTCCTCTGAGTCTCCGCTTCTCCAGGGAGAAGAGCCCCAGTTTCTCTAGTATGAAAGGTTTTCCATACCCTTTATCATACGTGTAGCTCTTCTCTGGACCCTCTCAAGTATCGGCCTATCCTTCTTCAGGTACGGCGACCATTACTGGACACAGTACTCCAGATGCGGGCGCACCATCACTCGATACAGCGGCAGGATAACTTCCTTCGTTCTGGTTGTAATACCCTTCTTGATAATACCCAACATTCTGCTTGCTTTCCTTGAGGCCGCTGCGCATTGTGTAGTTGGCTTCATTGTGGTGTCCACTAGCACTCCCAAGTCCTTTTCAAGGTTACTTTCCCCCAGTACTAACCCCCCCATTTTGTAGCTGAACCTAGGGTTCTTTTTCCCTACATGCATGACCTTATATTTCTTCACATTGAAGCTCATCTCCCATTTATTTGCCCGCTCCTCCAGCTTGTTTATGTTCCTTTGTAATTCTTCGTGTTCCTCTACTGTTCTAACCCTACTACAGAGTTTAGTGTCATCCGCAAATTTTATAACTTCACACTTCGTCCCTGTTTTTAGGTCATTAATAAATACATTGAACATCAGCGGTCCGAGTACTGACCCCTGCGGAACACCGCTCGTGACCTCTCTCCAGTCTGAGTAGAGGCCCTTCACTCCCACCCTCTGAAGTGATATTGAGACTCAATACAATACAAACATTCTTGTATTTCACAATCACCATTGCAGTTCTATGCGGACTACACTTATAAAGAGACTTACAGTATGTATTATATATAAATAATTACACAGTCAAATATTTCTTAAACTTGAATTAGATGGGGAAGCTCATCTTAAACATGCTTAATTGAAGATGATAGGGGATATAAATTGTTTTGTAGTAAAGTTAGAATTATATGATTTTTTTTTGTTGTTGAGGGTGTTCTGGAAAATAATATGATTTTATACTTCCTTGGAAACTAAGATATGCGTAGAATAGTCTCCCGGTAGAGGAGGTAGAGACAAAGACAGTGTTTTGAATTCAAGAAAGTATGAGACAGGCATGTGGGATCTCTTGGTGAGAGAGGGAGATAGTGAATGTTGTGGATGGGCAGACAGGAAGGGCCATTTGGACTTTCTCTGCCTTCATGTTTCTATGTTTCTAATCATCCTACTTTCAATATCTACGCCATGAAATAGAGAGAGACTATGGTTGTGAATGCAATAATCTGCTGTTTTCTTGAGTTAATAGAGTTGGATGAATTCCCAAATGTAATGGCAGAGAGCCACTGTTAATGAAAGAAGCAGATGAAACCATATTAGTCTGGGCCAATAAGGTTCTACTTGAATAACATGCACTTTGTCTCAAACTACTTTTCTGGAGGACTTGAGAAAAGAGAGGAAAACGTGGAAGAGCACAGAAGAGCCCTTGCTGCTCCCGATATGGAAAGGCATCATTGTGTCAGGCATTTGACTACTGGCCTCCTGGAGCAGACAACAGGGTATTTAAGAACCTAAAAACTTAACCACCATACTGTGTCAGACCATCTAGCCCAGGATCCTGTTTCCAACAGTGGCCTATCCAGGTCACAAGTACCTGGCAGAATCCCAAAAGTAGCAAGATGCTGTCCTACCTAACCCCAGGGACAAGCAGTGTCTTTCCCCATGTATTTCTTAATAGTGGACTATAGACTTTTCTAAATACAGATATGCCTCATCCTCCAGCAACGAGTTCCAAAGTTTAACAATTTATTGAATTAAAAAAAAAAAAAATTCCTCTTATTTGCTTCAAAAGTATTACCATATAATGTTCATTGAGCATCTCCTAGTGTTTGTACTTTATGAAAAAGAGTTAAAATAATTGATTCAGATTTACTCAGGATTTTGTAGACCTCTGTCATATACCCCCAGCCATCTCTTTTCAAGTTAGAGTCCTAACCTCTTCAGCCTTTCTTCATTTAAGAGGAGAAGTTCCATCCCCTTAAACATTTTGGTCATTATTCTTTGAACCTTTACTAATTCTGCTATATCTATTTTGAAATGTGGTAACCAGAATTGCACACAATACTCAAGATGAGGTCACATCTTGGAGCAATACACTAGCATTATAATATTTTTAGTCTTATTTCCTTTCCCTTCCCTGATAATTCCTAGCATTCTGTTTGATTTTATGGCTGTTGCCTCAAACTAGGTGTTCACAATGACACCTAGGATTATTATTTCCAATGTGCATCTCTCTGCATTTATCCTCAAATTTCATCTGCCATTTGGATGCCCAGTCTTCAAATTTCCTAAGGTCTTACTGCAATTTTTTATTTATTTATTTTTTTTTTTTACAGTCCTCATGTGTTTTGACAACTTTGAATAGTTTTGTGTCATTTGCTAATTTAATCACCTCTCTCATTGTTCCCATTTTCAAATAATTTATAAATATGTTAAATAGCACCAGTCCTAGTACAGATCTCTGGGGCACTCCACTATTAACCTTATTCTTTGTTTTCTAGCCATTAACCTGTTCCTAATAGAGAACACGGCTATTGAAGGGGTCCCCCAAGTTTGGAACAGAGATTGAGTGATGGACTTGTCTAAGGCTATTCATGCAGGTTGAGAGAATGACTGAGGGAGTCTGCAAAATTATTGCTATTTCCTGGAATGCAAGGGGCTTGAAGGTTGGTCTGAATAGATACAGTAAATTTCCATATTATCATCACTTCTTGACAGATAAGGAGTGAGCCTGACCCCATCTTGTTTGTTAACCCTTGTTTGTTATAGTAAAATATGGTAGCCTGATTTCCACTTGTAAAGAAGCCATTTCTTAAAAGATCTCATTGCATTGAAAATAACATATCTCAACAATGTTGAAGTGAAGACTTCTCTCTCTAGTGGACCAAGATCCTTGACTGCAAAAATTAGAGGAGGTTAAAGCAGCTGGGACTAAAAGGGACAACTTTCCTGTAGGAGCAAAAAGGGCATTCAGGGAGGATAAGGCCCTAGCAGAGAGACTGAATTAATTTTTTTGCTTCTGTCTTTATGGAAGAAGATATGAGAGATCTATCTGAACCGGAAATGGTTTTCAAGGGTCATGATGCGGAGGAAATGAAAGAACTTGGAAGACATACTGAGCCAAATCAACAAGTGAGTGATAAATCACATGGTCTGGATGGTGTACATTCCAGGACATTAATTTTTCATTCTTATGTCTTCCCTTAGATACTTTATAGATTTCTGTGCTTAATCTTATACTCTAATACAGTGATTCCCAACCCTGTCCTGGAGGAACACCAGGCCAATCGGGTTTTCAGGCTAGCCCTAATGAATATGCATGAGAGAGATTTGCATATGATGGAAGTGATAGGCATGCAAATTTGCTTCATGCATATTCATTAGGGCTAGCCTGAAAACCCAATTGGCCTGGTGCTCCTCCAGGACAGGGTTGGGAACCACTGCTCTAATACACACTATGGCACTTTTTCTTCTCGGCCTTTTTTGGGCACAATTTTTCCTCTCATGTCTCTTGTCGATGTTTCAAGCCTCTGTATATATATAGCATGATCACACTTGGCTCATTTGCTTTATCTTGCAGTCGAGTATAGACACTAATATGCATGCTCCAGATTGTCATCACAGTCACTTCTTATCTAATCTTTCTATCTTTGTACCTTTTCATCTTTCTCTATCATTATTCATCATTATCTCTTCCTTTTAGGATCCCTGAGGAAGGCGTGTTCACCGAAACACGGATCGTATAGGGTCCGTTTGGATTTTTATCACAATATTTTTTAGCATTGTACTTTTTTAATTGAATTTTTATGATTTTATATGTCAGTGTTTAATAAATTATCTCCAGAACATCTGTATCCACAGTTTTTGTTTTCATCGGTGGATTGTTTTCACTGTGGATCATCGGGTCTCCCCATTTTTCTTTATTGAAATAAATCAAAAATGAAATTGCTAATATGCTGTTAATGATCTCTAACCTTTCTCTAAAATTGTTCATAGTATACGAAGATTGGAGGGAGGCCAATGTTATTCCAGTTTTTAAAATGGGTTCCAGGGATGATCTCAGATATTACAGACCAGTAAGCTTGACTTCAGTGTCAGACAAAATAGTAGACACTTTTATAAAAAAAATAAAATTACAGAACATGTAGATAAAGATGGTTTAATGCGACTGAGTCAGCATGGGTTCAGCCATGAGAGGTCTTGCCTTACCAATTTGCTTTATTTATTTCAAGGTATAAATAAAGATATAGATAAAGGTGAGACAGCTGACATAGTGTTATCTAAATTTTCAGAAAGCTTTCAACAAAGTTCCTCATTAGAGACTCCTAAGAAAATTAAAGCGTCATAGGAGATAATGTTCTGTTGTATATAAGGAATTGGTTATTGGACAGAAAAACAGAGTATAAGGTTAAATGGCCATTTTTCTCAATGGAAAAGGGTAAATAGTGGAGTGCCACAAGGATCTGTACTGGGACTGCTGCTATTTAACATATTTATAAATGTTCTGGAAATTGGAACAAGTGAAGTAATTAAATTTGCAGATGACTCATAGTTGTCAAAACAGATGAGGTTTATGAAAAATTGCACAAAGACCTTAGGAAATTTTAATACTGAGCATCAAAATGGCAGATGAAATTTAATGTGGACAAATGCAAAGTGAAACATATCAGGAAGAATAATCCAAATAATAAAGTAATATCTTATGCTAGGATCCACCTTAGGAGCCAGCACCCATGAAAAAGATATAAGGGACATTGTAGATACTACACTGAAATCTTCTGCCCAGTATGCAGCTGCAGGAAAAAAAGGAAACAGGATGCTAGGAATTATTAGGAAAGGGATGATAAATAAGACCAATAATATTATAATGCCTCTGTATCCTTCATGATGCAGTTCTGGCCGCCATAAAAAAGATATAGCAGAATTAGAAAAGGTCCAAAGAAGAGCAGCCAAAATGATAAAGGGGATGGAATGTCTCTCATATGAGGAAAGACTAAGGAAGTTGGGGCTCTTCAGCTTAGAAAAGAGATGGCTGAAGGGGTATATGATTGAGGTCTACAACATCCTGAGTGGTGTGGAATGGCTAAAAGTGAATCATAAGAACATAAGAATAGCCTTACTGGGTCCTAGCCAAAACCCAAGGAGTAGCAACATTCCATGCTATCGATTTAGGGCAAGCAGTGGCTTCCCCCATGTCTTTCTCAATAACAGATTATGGACGTTTCTTCCTCCAGGAACTTTTTTCAAAACCTTTCTTAAAACCAGCTTATCCGCTCTTACCACAAACTCTGGCAATGCGTTCCAGAGCTTAACTCTTCTCTGAGTGTAAAAAAAATTTCCTCCTATTGGTTTTAAAAGTATTTCTCTGTAACTTCGAGTCCCCTCATCTTTGTACAAAACCCAGGATCTACTCAATGAAATTAGATGGAAATACTTTTAAAAACCAATAGGAGGAAACATTTTTTTACTCAAAAATAGTTAAGCTCTGAAACTCGTTGCCAGAGGTTGTGGTTTACAGTGGTTAGCATAGCTAGGTTTAAGAAAGATTTGGACATGCTCCTGGAGGAAAAGTCCATAGTCTGCTATTGAGACAGATATGGGGAAAACTACTGCTTGCCCTGGGATCTGTAGCCTGGAATGTTGCTATTTGGATTTCTGTCAGGTACAGTGAAATGGCTTGGCTACTTTTGGTCATACGAACAACACGGATCACTTCAACAAATATCCAACCCACAAAAATCACATCATCAGAAAAAGGTGGTTTTTTTTGTTAGGATAATAGATAAATTATTCAGATCACTATTTTTGCACATATAGGGCCTGTTTTACAAAGTTGCGTTAGCAGCTGCAGCGCGGTAACGGCCATGAAGCCCATAGAGATTTAAAGGGCTTCGGGGCTGTTGCCAGGCAGCAGCCGCTAGCGCGGCTTTATAAAACAGGTCCATAGTGTCACAATCTCTATATGTCTAAATAACAGCATCCCAACCTCTCATATCACCTTTCCGAAGTAAAAAAAATAAACTAGGAGGATGAAGTATCATACAGGGGCCTCAGGCTCAGTGTATAGAAGCTCTTATAAAATATTTGTTATTTCAGGTCCTCATTCTGAATTAATGCAATGCCATATAATCATCAACTTCAGACACGTGTGTTGAACTTAGGGGTTGAACTTGTAAGTTTCATGGCTCCATGTCATTTCCTTCTTGGTTGAGTTGAGAGTATTTCAGCACCCCCTTGTAGAGCCACAAGAGAGAAAACAACTACAGATTCTCAGCTCCCACAGATACCTGAAGCATGCGAGTTTGAGTATCTTGCATTCCTTTTCCGTATTTTTAAAAATAGATTTCTGCCTGAAAAGAGAGGAGTAGTGACACATCTGAACAGCCAAGTGGAGAGAAGGAGACTATGGGCTCCTTTTACTAAGCTGCGCTATGGTTTTAGTGCACGCTGAATTGCCATGCGCCCTAGATGCTAATGCCACCATTGAGCTGGCGTGCGTTAGTTCTTGGCGCGTAGCATGGGAAGCAGCGCGCGCTAATCTGCAGCGCGCGCTAAAAACGCTACCGTAGCTTAGTAAAAGGAGCCCTAAGTGGCAGGGCAAGGAGTCACTATTAGTGCTTGGGGTTTCCCGAGTTGGAGAACAGCACCACAGACAAATCTGTATGGAGGACATCATCAGCAAAAGTGCCTCCATCGCCCCTGCTCATCAATGAAGAAATATGTTCATCTGTAAATGAAGGAAAAGAGGAGATACAATTGCAAAAAGGGAAATTTAATTTTAAGGAAAAACTTAATGACTGTTGTATTTTTCAGAGAAAATACAACAATTTTATGAGCATAAGGCATGTTAATGAATGATACAAGTGATATATAGCATCCTTGAGTAACATTAGTTGCTATAGACAACCAGAAAGAGGATGAACGTAAACTAATTATTTGCTGCAGTCTGTTTAGAATGACAATTAAAAATTATGTTGAAGATATTACAACTAATGATATGCTGTCTTTCCATCGGTCTTTAAAAATTAAACTTTATACTAGTTTTGCATGTGTGTTAATTTACATAGTCAATATTAAAGAAAGGTAAAAATCCTTTTGAATTATTTTACTAGTGGAAATGGTTGTGACCTCCATGGTGGTCTGGCACAGGCATTGAGGGTGATGATAGGAACAAATTTGAAAACCTGAGTAAAAACATTCGGAGATCTGACAGACAAGAAAAAGACAGCTGGGAGATAAATGAATGCTTTTCCATTCATGGCTCTGACCCTGTATCTTACTCACTCTTGCCATTTTGTATAAGGAATAGGAACAATGGCATGAAACATGGCACTGTTATGCTTGGCTCTGTGTGGCTCTTAGAAGTTTGACTAACGAATACAAGATAGCCAGAAAAGCCATTTTAGAGAATCAGTATTGATTTGAATGTACATTCAGAGAGTGTTGTTTGAGATCTCTAGCCCATGAGACAGTTTCTCAATGAAACCTGTAGTGTCGGGTGTCTTAATGAAACCCATGGTACTGGGCACTTCTGAAGTAGGTGGTATACAATAGTACCATTGCAAAGCGGACTATTCAACATGTGTTTACGGTTGTAATTTTTATATTTAAATATTTATATTCTGCCTATCAAAATTCTAGGTGGATCACAAAAATACATTCATTCATAAGAACATAAGAATAGCCTTACTGGGTCAGACCGATGATCCATCAAGCCCAGTAGCCCGTTCTCACGATAGCCAATCCAGGTCACTAGTACCTGGCCAAAATCCAAGGAATAGCAATATTCCATGCTACCGATCCAGGGCAAGCAGTGGCTTCCCCCATGTCTTTCTCAATAACAGACTATGGACTTTTCCTCCAGGAACTTATCCAAACCTTTCTTAAAACCAGCTACACTACCCACTCTTACCACAACATCTGGCAACGTGTTCCAGAGCTTAACTATTCCTCCTTTTGGTTTTAAAAGTATTTCCCTGTAACTTCATCAAGTGTCCCCTAGTCTTTGTAATTTTTAACGGAGTGAAAAATCGATCCACTTGTACCCGTTCTACTCCACTCAGGATTTTGTAGACTTCAGTCATATCTCCCCTCAGCCATCTCTTTTCCAAGCTGAAGAGCCTTAACTGTTTTAGTTTTTCCTCATATGAGAGGAGTTCCATCTCCTTTATCATCTTGGTTGCTCTTCTTTGAACCTTTTCTAGCATCACTATATCTTTCTTGAGATAAGGAGACCAGAATTGAACACAATACTACAGATGAGGTAGGACACCTATTCGGACAACACAAACACGCTCAGCATCCAATAGTCCATAGTCTGCTATTAAGAATAGCCTTACTGGGTCAGACCAATGGTCCATCAAGCCCAGTAGCCCGTTCTCACGGTGGCCAATCCAGGTCAATAGTACCTGGCCAAAACCCAAGGAGTAGCAACATTCCATGCTACCGATCCAGAGCAAGCAGTGGCTTTCCCCATGTCTTAATACCAGACTGTGTACTTTTCCTCCAGGAATTTATCTAAACCTTTCTTAAAAATCAGTTACTCTATCCACTTTTATAAGAAACTGCAAAGATTGGAAGTGGGATAGGTAGCATGGAATGTTGCTACTATTTGGGCCTCTACCAGGTACTTGTAACCTGGATTGGCCCTTGTTGGAAGCGGGATACTGGACTAGATGGACTATTGGCCAGACCCAGTATGGCTATTCTTATGTTCAATTTTTTACACAATGATTTACACCAACTGAAACCATAGTGACATAGTAAATGACCGCAGATAAAGTCCTGAATGATCCATCCAGTCTGCCCGTTAGTTATACCCATTAAAAATACATGATTAAATTAACTTGTCTCTTCTTCTGGGTCATAGACTGTAAAGTCCACCTGGTGTTGTCATAGGTTCCAAATGCTGAAGTTGCTATCCAAGCTCACTCCAGCCTATCCAACCATCCTGTTTGCAGGATATCTACCACGTATATCCTCACACCTAAATTAAGTGTGGATCTACATACTCTAACACTGTGTGTAAACTCTAGGAATGCCCCTAACCTGCCCATGGCCCTCTCATGGCAATGCCTCCTTTTCAGATCCTTGCTTAAAAGTTTATGTGCACATCTTTATTGAATACAGACTAGGAAGACGTGTGTCTAAATGCAATTAACATCAATAACTGTTTGTTAGTGGCCAATGTTTGGTATTGATTGGCTCATTATTCAATTAATTTGCTCGTACAAACTGGGTGCATGCCAAACTTTGCATGCACATTTTTAAACACTATTTATAGAATTTGAGAGTAAGAAGATGATTAAGAATTCTGAAGGCATCCACTTTATTCACGTTAATAAATATTTTTTTGGAACTATATATAACCATACTTTAAAAAGACTTTTTCTGTTTAGTGGTTTAGTGCTATGGTTGGCTTTTATACTAGCCCCCCTCTCCGATATTCTTAGAAGTTTGAGTCATACAATATCCATAATCCAGGGCTGGTAAAGAGCAATGGAGTACTGGTACTGCATGGCTCAAAAGTGCTCGAGAGCCAAGTATGCCAGCCAGAGGTCAAACACAGGCAGAAACTGTGAGTGGTGAGGAGGCTGAGAAATGTATGAATGAGAAAAGACGGGCTTAATCATTGTATTATTATTATTTTTTTTTTTTTTAATCTGTCTTGATTTTTACACAAATAGTTACCCAGAAAAATAATAATAATTTTTCCCTACTGGTTTCTCTCACTTTTGTTCTTGCTGTGAAAAACACTGTGGTAGAACTCTTTATGCCATATCTATAAAATGGAAAGATTTATTGCATTACAAAGGGGATATTTCAAGAAATTTCAGGATGTGTGGAAACCATTAAGAAAATATTGTACGGATTAGTATAAAATATTTTCCTTAAATTTATCAGTTCAATTGAGTAGGGTGGGGGATAATTTATTAACATGTATTTATATGATAATGGAATATATGGTAGGGTGGGGTGGGAGGAGGGAGGGTTAAGAATTTATGTATTGTACAAATAGTAGACTGAAAGTGATGTATTTATGGTTAATGTGATTGAATATATTTATACACTTAATGTAGTTTTGAAAATGAATAAAGAATTTAAAAAAAAAAAGAAAAACACTGTCAAATTCCTAGTACAAATAAAATAACAACTGAAAATAAGATCCTATTAGTTTTACACCGACATAAAGGGAACGTCTATTTTTTTAAAATTACATTTCAAGAGCTAGCATTTACACCAACTTTGTTTTATTCTTTAGAATCTTCTGACCTGGGTTGGCCACTTTTGGAAACAGGATACTGGGCTCGATGGACCTTTGGTCTGTCCCAGTATGGCTGGCAACAGTTATATTCTTATGTTTTTGTGGACCTTTGCTTGTATGTATGCATTTGACATGGCCACCACACAAGATTGCATAGTAATATAGCAGAAGGGGGCAGATAAATATCAAAAGGGCCATCTAGTTTGCCAAATCTGCAGTGTCTACCCCTTGAAAGCGGACATCTGTTCTCAGCCTACATCACTGGGTTTGCCACACCTAATTCTCTTCCCTACCCTCATTTCAGAAGTCTATTTATGAGCTCTGCTACTGCAAGGAGCATGCAAGGGTGTTGTTTATATTCTGACAGACTAATATAATCGTGCTTGAAAGTATAAAATGGACAGGGGCATAGAGAAGTATAGCACTAACACAAAGATACCTCTACCAAAGATAAATGGGGTCTAACAAATGCATCTAGTTGGGCAAATTAGATGGAATAAAGATTAGTGTGAATAATGAGTTAGTCTGTGATAAGGTACTGCATATATAAGATAATATGAACACAGTCAGGAAGAAAAACACACCAAAACTAAACAAATTACATTTTTCCCCACTATCTAAAGCAATAAAAAATTAGAGCTAAAAAAATGAAAAGAACAGGCATATTGGGAAAATCTGTTTCACTGCCAGTCTTTCTAGTTCTTTGAAAGATATATGTCCATGAAGAGATACTTCCTATTGAAGTTCCTTTTATTTGTTTAATATATCTCCCCAAATTTAAGAAGTTTTTATCCTGTCTAGCTTAATGAAAAAATGATGAAAAAAGCTGCTTATAAAGTCTCAGCTGTTCAGCCTCGCGGTGTCAAAGAACAAACACAGATGAACCTACACATCAATGGCAGACAACTCTCTAGGCTGAGCAAGCAGACTTTTTTTTTTTTTTTTTTACTACCATAATAATTTCTAAATAGATGAGCCATCTATATTTAAGTAGATGATCCATCAGGACATGGTGCCATTCTGTCTTCAAATTAAACATTTACTAAATTAAAAAATCAATTATATTTTCATCTAATCAAGTTATTCCACCTTTAATAATTCATTCATCCCAGGAAGTGTAGCACTTAAACTAACCCTCCAAAGTTAACCTTAACATACAAAGAATATTTTGCAAAACAATTTTACATATTCATTTTCCATACTAATTACCAAGCTCAACTGTATTTCTCAGTCATGTAACATCAATTATAATTTAAAACAATTACTAAGAGCTACATAATTTATAAAGCTAATAAAAGCCATCTTTTCCATCAATATCCCACTTGCTATCTGAAAAAAAAATCAGTCTATGAATTCAACAAACTAATATTTAATTTGATTTTAATTAACTTTGCAATCTGTCTCAATGAAGCGTTAGCTCTTCCTAGTCCTAGACTTTATGTACATAGGGGCTGATTCTATACATGAGCATCCTGATTGTAGGCAGTGGTACGCGTCCTAACACTGGAAGGCCGAGGCAGGCTGTCTACACTGTAAGCATTTGTCGCGAGTGCAGGGAGATGCCTAGGGACATCTAAGCTTGCCAAAGGTTGGATATGGGCATGGTTTCACCAGGATGTGGCTTTGAGTAAGCTTAAGCGGCCCTAGGCATCTCCCTAGGGTTGTGAAAGACACCTGAAATGTAGGTCAACAAAATGCTGGACTACATTTCTACAACTAAAACTAGACACGGCCAGCCAAACTGAACACTACAAAGGAATCCCTGATCAGCTTAGCCGGCAGTTTTGTTGGCTCAGCTTATCGTGGGGAAGGGGGAAGTAACCCTGCCGCAATCAGCTGAGCGGCTATGGTAAGGGACCCCCTTGAAGTCCCCCAGAAGAAGGGATGCCTACTCCCTCATGACGGAATCCCCAACCATCCCGCAAAGTCCCCCGGCAGGAGGGATAGCCACTCCCTTCTGCCAGACCTCCCCCCCAGAACTTCAACACCCAACCAGCAACAAACCCTGCTGTAGAACCCCCACCAAACACTCCCCCAAACCTCTAGACCACCAAGACCACACCCCAAAGCCCCCCGACACCTCCACTCCCCCCCGTACTTTTGTAGGTAAAAGTCTGGCCAGAGAGACACTTACTCACTACAGCCGGTAGGCCTGCCTCTTCAAAATGGCAGACCTTCCTCTTCCCAGTGCATCCTGGGATGCACCAGAAAGGGCCCTAAGTCTCTGATTGGCTCAGATGCCTAAGGCTCTTCCCATAGGAAGGGCCTTAGGCACCTAGGCTAATCAGGTCCTTAGGCATCCTTTCCGGTGCATCTTGGGATGCATTGGGCATGGACTAAGACGCCGATTGGCCCAATGGACCACTGGTCAGACCCAGTATGGCTGTTCTTATACAAATTTTTTATAGATCATCATCATATGCAATAAATTATCATCCTGAAATACTGCAGAAGAATACTATACAGGAAGCTTTTAACTTATATTTATATGTTATACAAATCTGAAGGTTAATAAACATTTATAACATTAGTAAATATTCCTTACAGATAAAATATCCTGTAAGAATAGAAATATGCATGGTAATGAAGAATTACTATAAAATTCAATATTCAGGTATTATTCATTAAACTGTACTGTAAACAATATAGTACAGAAGTAAGTAACATTAATTAACATTCTATATGAACTACAGAGAATAATTTTCACTTTGCCACACTAGAGCCTTATGAGTGGGGAGAATAAATGTTACAGTCACCGAAAGAGCAGGAGACATAAGGAGAAAAAGAGCTATGTAAACTGCGAGGAGGAAAAAGAGGAGAAGAATAATACCTAAGGTTTTCAGAAGAGGAAAGGCCTCAGATGCTATAATGATCTTGTCGGAGAATTTGAAGGGAGACATTAGGTCTCTAAGTGGGAAGAAGGGATAGTAGATGATATGAATGGACAGACTGGATTAGGCCACATAGTCTTTACCTGACTTCATTTTTCTTTGTCAGTCATGGGTCATGAAATACCTGGTCAAGCAGTTGAGCTCATATTTCCAGCCTCTGATTTTTTTCAATCTATTATAGCTTGCTTTATTTTTAGGAACAACTAGTCTACCTGCCAGGGGGTAGAAGCCAGAAACACAAATCAAATCCAGAAGTACTGCAAGCAGAGTTTCCATCTTTTATCAGATGAGAGAAAGTAGGGCTACTTATAAAGGACTGTGATGCCAGAAAGATATGTGAGATATAGTAGAACGCCGATTATCTGGACTAACTTCAGCAGAGAGCAGTCCGGGTAATCAAAAATCTGGATGATTGGATTATTGTTTTGTTTATAATAATAATTGTTAATAAATACCGTCAGCGTACCCCCCCCCCCCACTCCCGACAAGAAAAGGCAGCATTTCCCCTCCCAGAACAGACACCACCAACCTCCTCCCGGACCCAGGCCTACCTTGCTTCCCTGGTGGTCTAGTGGCACACTGGGGAAGGAGAGATTTCCATTTGCTCCTGCCCATGCTCTCTCGGTGACAAAAATAGCTGTCGAGACCTGCAGCAGGAGTCTCGTGAGGCTATGAGTGGCCTCGCGAGAATTTTTCTCCAGAAAATTGTCCAAACCTTTCTTCAAACCAGGTACACTATACGCTCTTACCACAACCTCTGGTAATGCGTACCAGAACTTAACTAGTCTTTGAGTGGAAAAATATTTTCCCCTATTGGTTTTAAAAGTATTTCCCTGTAACTTCATTGAGTGCCCCCTAATCCAGTGTTTCTCAACACACGGTACGCAAACCCTTGGGGGTACGTGGGCCGCTTGTTGGGGGTATGAGGCCTGGCCGTCAATTCCCGCCCCTCTGTAGAGGCAGCCACCACTGCTGTGGATCCAACATTCCTGCCCCCTCCCCCGCTGCTGAAGCCACTTCCAGCGGTTTCTGCCTGCACGACTGCCCCCAAAGCCCACAGTTACCATCTTGTTCAAGCCACACAAACTCCTTCGATCTTTAGCAGTACTGCTTTCATGGATGGCGTACGCGATTCACACGTTGCACATATATAGATGACCCAGAAACCTTCTCTCCGATGTCACAGTTGACGTCGGAGGAAAGGCTTATGGGTCAGCCACATGCAACATGTGAAATGCTGCTTGTGCTGTCCCCATTGCAGACAGAAAGAGCAAGTACAGCTAGTACAAAACCTGGATCAGTTGTTGTTTTTTTTGGGAGGCGGACAGGGAGGGAGCGATCCCTACAGCAGCAGGGGGCAGGCAGGAAGGCAGGATACCGGAGGCAGTGCCGGCTTCTACAGATGGGCAGCTACTTACGTGCAGGGAAGGGAGGGGGAAGGGGCACAAGATGGAAGGGAGGGGGGATGAACATGGGAAACAGAAGAAAGGGAGGAAGGGGGCACTAACTTGGGACATAGAAAGGAGGGAATAGAAAGGGAAAATTATTGGGTATGAGGGAAAGATGGTGGCACGTGGGGAAAGGAAGAAAGGAAAATTGGTCATAGAGAGACAAGAGGGAGATGCATGTGGGAGAGAAGGATGAGAGGGAGAAATGTTGGATATGGTGGTAGAGAGGGAACAGAGGGAAAGATTGAAAAGGATTGCAAGGGGGAGGAATGTTAGCACCTACATCAACATGTTTCTTGTAAGTTTATCTGCATCAAAGCAGTTCTTCTGCAAAACCCATCCAGCTCAGTTTACCTGCATGATTTGTCAAACTTAAAGTTCATTAAATTCAGACTTCTACACTGCTAAACTCCCCACAATAATCTCGAGAAACTTAATTGCATAGACAGACAATTCAGTAGCAGTGAGAAATCTTTTTTCTAGCCAATCAGTTCAAGTTCAAGTGCCTTACTGGGTCAGACCAATGGTCCATCAAGCCCAGTAGCTCATTCCCACGGTGGCCAATCCAGGTCCCTAGTACCTTTAGTGCTGCTATATTTTTCTTGAGATAAGGAGACCAGAATTGAACACAACAGTCCAGGTGAGATTACACCATGGAGCAATGCAGGGGCATTATAACATTCTTAGTCTTGTTAACCATCCCTTTTTGAATAGTACCTAGCACCCAGTTTGCTTTTATGTCTACGATAACACCCAGATCAGGTTATTCTTCCCAATGTGTATCACTTTGCATTTGTCCACATTAAATTTCATCTGCCACTTGGATGCCCAGTCTTTCAATTTTCTATGGTCTGACTGCAATTTTTCACAATCCACATGCGTTCTAACAACTTTGAACAGTTTAGTGTCATCTGCAAATTTAATCAGCTCATTCGTCATTCCAGTTTCCAGATCATTTATAAATAAGTTAAATAACACTGGTCCCAGTACAGGTCTTGTGGCACTCCACTGTTAACTGTCCTCCATTGAGAAAGATGACCATTTAACTCTACCCTCTGTTTTCTATCCGATAACCAATTCCTAATTCACAGCTGAACTTTGCCACCTATCTCATGACTCTTTTTTTTAAAAATATCTTTATTAATTTTAAAAACAAACAGAAAGTGGCATAGACTATACAAACAATTGGTACAATATACAGCACTTCTATCTAACAAATAATAATATAAGTACATATCACCCCCCTTCCCTGCCTCCCACCCTCCCTGAATGTGTGTGAAACTCATTCTGAAATTAAAGGCTTATTCTATTGATTAATTTTTACAAATTTCACTAATGGATCCCAAGTCTCATTAAATTTTTTATAGTGTCTCAATTGTTCCTTGTTCATTTGCTCATTAGAGAATGGCACGGTGGTTGTTACCCGCGAGTAGCTGCGGGTAACCTGACGAAACGGGGAAGAAAAAATAGTGGCCTCTGCGGGGACGGGGACAAGGTCATTCACTGCCCCATGGAGCGGTGAATGGACTTGTCTCCACAGTGAGGTAATCAAGGATCCCGCTGTCCCCACCCGCCCGATCGCAGCGTTCCGCCATCTCCCTCCCTCCACCTCACCTTAGATGTAGAGCACTGTTCTTCAACCGCCGGACCGCAGGAAATTTCTGCCAGTCCGCGCAGGGACGGCAAGATTAAGGGACAGGTGCAAAAAAAAAAAAAAGCCTCCCTCCTTTTCCCCTGCTCTTACCGCCCTGCTTCAGTTGCTAAAGCTGAAAGGATCTCTTTCGGACGTCAATTCTGACGTTGAAGAGGATGTTCTGGGCCAGCCAATCACTGCCTGGCTGGCCCAGAACGTCCTCTCCGACTTCAGAATTCACGTTGGAAAGACTTCCTGTCGGCTTTGGCAGCTGCATCATGGCGGTAAGAGCAGGGGAAAGGAAGGAGGGAGGCTTTTTTTTTTTTTGAGCAGCAGGGAGGCAGCAGGCTGGCTATTGCTAGGGAGGGAGGGAGAGAGGTAGACAGGCAGGCAGGCAAGCTTCGGGGGTGGGGGTGGGACAAAGTGTAGAAGGCAGTGAGAGGGATATAAGATGGATGCACTGGGGGCACTAAAGACAGGAAGGGGCACCAAGGATATGGGAAGGAGGCACTGGGGGCACTAAAGACATGGGAAGGAGGCACCGGGGGCATTAAGGACATAGGAAGGAAAGAGGAAGGGAATAGAAAGGGACAATTCTTGGGCCTGAGTGCAAAAAAAAGAAATGAAAGAAAGGATACACAGACAGAAGGAAACGCAACCAGAGACTCATGAAATCACCAGACAGCAAAGGTAGGAAAAATGATTTTATTTTCAATTTAGTGATCAAAACATGTCAGTTTTGAGAATTTATATCTGCTATCTATATTTTGCACTATATTTGTCTATTTTTCTATAGTTACTGAGGTGACCAAGCTAGCGGAGATGGGGCGGAAACAGGGTTTTTAAATTTTAGTCCTAGTAGTTTGCCGGTCCACAAAATAATTCTTTTATTTCTGCCGGTCCATGGGTGTAAAAAGGTTGAAAAACACTGATGTAGAGTATGACGGCTTTCTTTTTCGCCCAGCCGCACGCTTGGCTGCTCGAGTTGATCAATCTTCTCCTCTCCTGCAACTTCCTGTTTCTGGTTGCGTCAGAGGAGAATATTGAACAAATGAGCAGCCGCGCGTGCGGCTGGGCGAAAAAGAAAGCCAGCATACTCTACATCTAAGGTGAGCTGGAGGGAGGGAGATGGCGGAACGCTGCAATCAGTCGGGTTTCTGCTGTTTTTGTATCACTGCCTGCCTGCGCTCATGTTCCAGATCCTACTGTTGCTCATTGTACTGCAGCATCTGCATGATTATGTGCTCAGGTGGGCATATTTGTGTGCACAATTGACCTGATTCGACCTATAGGTGAACATAGGGAACACGTCATTGCAAGGGAGGACAAGTCAATTGATTTATTTTATGTTCTACAGGGCAGAGGCACTGAATCAGATTCTCAGTGCAGTAGTAGTAGTGGCAGGACTCTCTTCTGTCTTCATGGTGTTTTGCAGTACGGAGGCTTATATGGATGCTGCGGGGATGGGGACGGGGCGGTGAATGGGATGGTAGTGACGGTGACAGGGCGGTGAAGGGGATGACGGTGACGGGGCGGTGAAGGGAATGGCGGTGAGGGGCGGTGAAGGGGACGGTGAGCCAGTGATGGGGACAGATTTTTTCCCCGTGTCATTCTCTATTGCTCATATCTATAAAATTGGCACAGGGTTTCCCACCAAAAGATATAATTTAGTCTGTCCCAGTTTTTCCAATTTTTTGTAATTAGCTGAATAGCAACTCCTGTCATAACAAGAAATAATCTATTCTTGCTTGCATTAATTGGACTCTTAGGTTTTAATAAAGTCCCAAATAACACTATGTCATAAGACAATGGAATCGAAGTTCCAATATCGTGTTGATTTTACCCCATATAGACTTTAAAAAATTGAGTATCAAGGGACAATAGAACAACAGATGATCCAGTGTCTCCTATTTCAAGATGACAGTGTCCCAGCATCTATTAGATTTTGAACTATCTAACTTTTGCAAACGAACAGGGGTTCAAAAAATTCTATACAACAGAAAAAAACAAGTTTGTCTCATAGATGCTGACGCTGTACATCTCATCCTCCAAGTCCAAATCCGTGGCCACTGAGTAACAGAAATCTGCTGCTTTATCTCAATGCTCCAAATGTCTTTTAAACTTGTTTTTCGTTTCCTATTCAAATATTCAGATATTAATTTGTACCACTTGGCAGCCTGATGCCCTTGGAAATCTGTTTGGAAACATAGAGCCCGCAAGCTATACTGATTTTGTAAGTTGCGCCAATCAGGGAATCCTTTCTGAATGGCCTGTTTCAACTGCAACCATTTATAATGCTGATTTTTAAAAAGGGTTCCAGGGGAGATCTGGGAAATTACAAACCAGTAAGCCTGACTTCAGTACCGGGAAAAATGATGGAAACAATTATAGAAAAAAAATTGCAGAATACGTAGACAAACATGATTTAATGAGATACGGTCAACATGGGTTCATCCGAGGGAGATCTTGCCTCACCAATTTGATTGACTTCTTTGAAGGTGTGAATAAACATGTGGATAAAGGTGAGACAGTTGATGTAGTATATCTAGATTTTCAGAAAGCTTTTTGACAAAGTACCTCATGAGAGGCTTCTGAGAAAATTAAAGAGTCATGGGAGTCTAAAATCCTCTGGAAACATTGGCTGCAGGCAGGCATACATACTTTAGATGATGTGATCTCAAATGGGAAAATGTCAAAGTCTCAAGCTTATAACATTGACCACCCTCCAATCTTCAAGTACTATAGACGATTTTAATGACAGGTTACAAATCACTAACAGCAGGTCAGCAATTTCATGTTTGAGTTCTTTTAGTACCCTGGGATGTATACCATCCGGTCCAGGCGATTTATCACTTTTTAACTTGTAAATTTGGCTTAGTACATCTTCCAGATTCACCGAGATTTCTTTCAGTTCCTCCAAATCATCACCCTTGAAAATCATTTCCAGTTCAGGTAGATCTCTTACATTTCTTCCGTAAAGACTGAAGCAAAGAATTCATTCAGTCTCTCTTCTATGGCCTTATCCTCCCTGAGCACCCCTTTTTCTCCTTGATCATCCAGCAGTCCCACAGATTCCCTCACAGGTTTTCTGCTTCTGATGTACCTAAAAAAATTGTTATGAGTTTTTGCCTCTTTTACAAGTTTCTTTTCATATTTTTTCTTAGCTTTCTTTATCAATGCTTTGCTAGCGATTTTTACTATTTGCAGAGACTCTCGGCGTGACACATCATCTGTTTGGTTTTATATTATCTTTTTCAATTTTTGTTGTGACATATGTTTTTTCCTTTATCTACCATGGACCCCTGATGAAGGTTGTCCGAAACACGGACCGTGTTGGGTCCCCCGTTTGGTAAAAAGGTTTTAATATATAGTTTGCTTGTCACAATAAAATTCGCCTACATCGTTGTACATATCTGCAGTTTTGGTTTGTTTGTTCCTTGCATCTAACTTGCCAATGCTTGTGTCTCTTCTTATTTTCTTCATTCAAACCCTCTCTTTCACTTCATCTTTTAACCATGCCAGCTCTCATTTACTCTTCTTTCCACCTTTGCTGATACGTGGAATACATCAAGTCTGGGCTTCCACGATGGTATTTTTAAATAACAACCACACCTTGTTTACAGTCCTAACCTTTGAAACTGATCCTTTTATCTTCTTTTTAACCATTTTCCTCATTTTATCATAGTCACCCTTTCAAAAATTAAATGCCTTTATAGTAAATTTCTTTTGCGACATCACTCCCGGTATCAGCTCAAATTTGATCATGTTATGATCACTGCTTCCCAGCAGACCCAACACAGTTAACTCTTGTACTATGCCTTGCATTCCACTAAGGCCCAAATCTAAAATAGCTCCCCCTCTTGTCGGTTCCTGGACCAGTTGCTTCAAGAAGCAGTCATTAATAATGTCTAGGAATTTTACCTCCCTATCATTCCCCGATATAACATTTAACCAGTCAATGTTGGGGTACACTTCCCCCTCCCCATTCGCGGTTTCTGCACTCGCAGTTTCACATAATTGCAATTTTTTTCTGGGGAGGGGGAAAATTTAAAACAACATATTTTTGACCTCCCTGCCGCCTTCCCGGCCTTACCTGGTGGTCTAGTGGGCTTTTGGGGCAGGAGCGATCTTCCTACGCTCCTGCCCCGTGCAGATCGCCATTAGGAAATGGCTGTGGGAGTTCCCGTCATAGTCTTGAGAGACTAAGGGAACTCACAGCAGCCATTTCCTAATGGCGATCTGGACGGGGCAGGAGCGTAGGAAGATTGCTCCTGCCCCGAAAGCCCTCTAGACCACCAGGTAAGGCCGGGAAGGTGGCAGGGAGGTGGGGGTGGGTCAGAGCCAGATATTCACAGTTTTTAACCATTTGCGGTCCGGCTCTGCCCGTATCCCCCGCGAATGAGGGAGAAGTGTAATTGAAATCACCCATTGTTATACTGTTGCCCAATTCTCCAGCTTTCCTAATCAAGTGCCTACACCTGCTGCTTACCAATTTCCTATATAAGATACTAGGGACATTTAAAAACTCAGGCTTTATTATGTTATATTGCTTAGCTAATTATTAGTGAATGCAAAACAAGAAATTATATATATATATATATATATATATATATATATATTTATTTATTTATTTTTTTCTCTTTCCATGTAATTCAGCTCAAATTATGACAAAGATGACTGGGGTCACTACAGAGCTGTTTATATTGTACAATATATTTCTAGCTATTTACCATGCAGTGATTTGTGTCTCTATGAGAAAAAGGGGAAAAATAATTCATAAAGTTCCTACTGAGTTAAAAATATTTATTTTCTACTAAATTCATAAAAGACCTATCAGTCAGGTAGGCAGCATAGCAATTAATCAGTTTTGCTTTTATTCACACCAGTGGGTGTCATTGTATTTGATTACAATCACTAAAGAGGGCTTCCAGGCACATCTCAACAAGATAGCAACAAGGTAATTTAACCAGTCAAAACAAGCCTACAAAAATATTTCCTTGTATATCTTGGTGATATATATTAAAATAATTAAAAACCAAAAACAAGCATACAAAAGAAAAATGGCTTTTGACTTCACCATTATAGCTGGGCACATTTGTTGTAAATATAACTTGTTAACACAGTACAATTTAACAATCATGACCTCTTTCATGCACTTGTTATACCAGAGGTGGACAACCTCAGTTCTCGAGGGCCACAGCCCAGTCAGAGGGCCACAGCCCCCCAGTCAGAGGGCCACAGTCCAGTGAATATGCATGAGCTCTATTTGCATGCACTGCCAACATCGTATGTAAAGAAATCTCATGCATATTCACTTGGGAAATCCTGAAAACCTGAGTTGCAGCCCTAAAGAACCAATATTGCCCACCCCCTGTGCTATACCATTCTGCAGTAAGACGTGTGCATACAGGAGCAGCCTTTTTCTTTTATAAATTATCCTGTTTCTGTCCAGTTTATTTGGCATCCAAATTCTGCAAAGTCACAATCTTTCCCATAAAGAGCTTCAATTAGAGCACCCTCTACTAATTCTATTTTCCTTAAGTTTGCTTGATACAGTTCTCAGTTTCTTTCTTACTGAATACTCCTTACTTGAATGCTCATTTTTCCAAAATTAGGAAAAAAAAATTATCCCAAGAAAATACTTTTAAACTTAAATTGGGGGGGAGGGGGAGGATGGAGAGAGACAGCTGATAAAAAGTACAAATTCTAGAATTGGAAGAGTAGAAAGTGGGTAAAAAACAGTGGGGGAATAAGGGGGAAGAATAAGATAAAGGGGTTCTTCATGGAACCATGAGAGGAAATAAAGGCCAAATGGCCCGTTCAGTTTGTCTATCCACAGCATCCACTATCTCCTCCTCTCCCTAAGAGATCCCACATGCCTGTTCCACGCTTTCTTGAATTCAGACACGCTTTGGGGCTGATTTTGTATAGGACGCCTGGTCTCAGCAGACACCTAAGCGGCTTTTGAGAATCGCACATGGGCATCCTATACAGGATCGCATCTGTCCTGATGGACAGACGCCTAACCCCACCCAAAAACTCCAATTCTCTAACCCAATGGTTCCCAACCCTGTCCTGGAGGACCACCAGGCCAGTTGGGTTTTCAGGATAGCCCTAATGAATATGCATGGAGCAGATTTGCATGCCTGGCACCTCCATTATATGCAGATCTCTCTCATACATATTCATTAGGGCTATTCTGAAAACCCGACTGGTCTGGTGGTCCTCCAAGACAGGGTTGGGAACCACTGCTCTAACCAAGTCACAGGTGCCGGTTAAAGAATCACATTGCCACTGAGCTGATCGCAGCAAGGGCTCCCCAGCCACAATCAGTTCAATGGCAGAGATAGAAACTCTCCACCCCCTGACACCTTCCATAGCAGGAGGAGTGCCCAATTCCACCTGCCGCCACCCCTGAACTCCCCCTCGATGTTCCCTGGCAGGAGGTATGCCCACTATCTCCTGCCAGCAGGTCACCCCACCCCCCAGAGCAGAACCCCATGCTGGCACTGCCTAAAGAACAGATCCTCCACCCTGTCACCTCAACCCCCCCGTACCTTTTAGAGTACCGCCGGCTGGAGGGATGCCTACACCTCCAGCTTGCAGGCCTGCTTCATCAGAATGGTAGACCTTTCTCTTCCCAGTTCATCCTTGGAGGGGCCTAAAGCCACTCCCATAGGAGGGGCTTTAAGCACCTGGGTCAACTGGAGTCTTAGGCTTCCTCCCTGTGCATTCTGGCTTTAGGTATCTGACCAATTGAAGTCTTAGGCCACTCCCAGTGCATCTCAGAATGCACTGGGAAGGAGGCCTAAGGCTCCGGTTGGCCCTGGTGCCTGAAGCCCCTCCTATGGAAGGGGGGGCTTAGGAAGGCACCATTCAGTGCCTTAGGCCCCTCCCCAGTGCATCCCAGGATGCACCGGGAAGGGGAAAGCCTGACATTTTGAAGAGGCAGGCCTGCCAACAGGAGGTGTAGGCATCCCTCCAGCCGGCGGTACTCCAAAAGGTACAGGGGGTTTGAGGTGACAGGGTGGGGGATCTGTTCTGGGGGATGCAGGTGTGGGGGTTGTGCTCTGTGGGGGTGTTAGGGTGGAAGTTCTGCTCTGCGAGGCTGGCTTGTTCACATAAGGGATTGGGCATCCCTCCTGCCTATCACAGTTGGGAAGGAGTTTGGGGGTTCCAGTAGGAGGGAGTGGGCATGCCTCCTGCCTATCGCAGTTGGGGGGGGGGGGTTGGGGTTCCGGCAGGAGGAAGTAGACATCCCTCCTGCCAGTGGACTTCGAGGGGAGGTTCAGGGGGTGGCAGCAGGAGAAACTGGCATTCCTCCTGTTGGGTGTTGTTTCAGAGTTTGTGGCAGGAGGGTGTGTGTGTGCGGTGGGGGGGGGGGGGTTTGACAGTGGGAAGGAGTGGACATCCATCCTGCCAGGGAGTGCCATCCTCCACAATTTCCTTGCCACAATCAATTTAGTGGCCACGTCTATTTGAAGTGTAAGCCAGCATTTCAATGGCCTACATTTCAGGCGCCTATCACAGCCCAAGGGAGATACCTAGGGCTGCTTAAGTTCACCTAAGGCCACTTCCGAGTGAAAACACATCCATGCCCAGCCTTGGGTGAGCTTAAGCTCTCTAGATACCTCCCTGCAGTGTAGGCGGCCTGCCTCAGGTTTGTTTGTTTTTTTTAAATAAAATGTGTTTACCGATTGGCTGGTTAGATAGCGGTAGGATTTCTATTGCTGCCTACATTCGGGACACCATTTATAGAATTTGGTCCTTTGACACTACCACCTCTACCAGGAGACTATTCCATGCATGTACCACTCTTTCTGTAAAGAAGTATTTCCTTAGATTAACTTCAACTTATACCCTTTCCTGAGAAAATTAAAAGTCATGGGACGGGGCCAATGTCCTGTTATGGATTGGGAATTGGTTATTGGACAGAAAACAATCTCAGTGAGAGGGAGAATTAGAAGGGCTTGAGCATGCGCAGATGCATGCTCAAAGCCGGCAGAGACTGGGAAGAAGATCTTCAAGCGGCACCGGCACTTGTGGGCTGCGTGCTGGTGCCAAAGAGGGGGTGAGTTAAAGTTGGTCGGGCGGGGGGTTTCTGTTCTCGCGGGGGGGGGGAGGTGCCAATTCGAACGGGAGGGGACCCTTTGCGAGTGGGGGGAGCGATGCCGGTTATCGGGGGGTGCTCGCAAATCGAGTCAACACTCGGTTTGCGAGACACGTTTTGCGAGAATGTTTTGCTCGTCTTGCAAACCGGGTTACTCGCAAACTGAGGTTTGACTGTATTTGTTTTTGTTAATCATTTTGTTTGTTATGGATTTTATGCATATTTCTTGTTAATTGCTTAGAATGGTAGTGCAGAACAGAAATATTTTAAATAAATAAATACATTTAAAAATAATCTGAAAATCAGAATGACAAGTGAGGTAATTAAATTTGCAGATAAGTATCAAGTATAAATAACTTTCATAAAACTATTTAGCATGTTTTGACAAGTGGCCATGCCCACTCCTAGTCATGTCAGCCAATCAGAAGAGAGGAACTGCCGAAGCCACACCTACTCTCTGACCATCCCTGCCCCATATGATGACATCACCAGATATGACATTGTGGCATTGCCCAAGCCCTGCACCTTTGTACAACCCGACTCTGCTCCCTTTTTTGAATAAGCTGACACCCAAAATCTACCCTTTTTGGTGGTCTCAAAGTGATGTCATAATTCTGCCCAGGCCACATCCCCTTTTCAAGATGGCAACATGCACTAGAGGTCTTTACATCACATCCTGTTTTACAGTACTTGCTGCCATCTTGGATGGGTCATGTGAAAGGAAGTGACTTTTATCACCCAACACCGCCTCCTGCAGTCCTGGAGGTGCACATGCAGTTTTTTACCCCTCCCAGATTTATTTTTCAGCCCTTTTTTTATCACCATATAAAGTGTTCACTGGCCACACCTTCCTTTCAAAAAAAAAAAAAAAATTAAATTCAACCTTTTTTTACACACAGCTCCTGTTTCTCTGTGTAAAAAAATCCAGCAAAGCAGCAAAATAATCTCTCTCTTTCTCTATGCACACTGACACAAAAAGCAGTTTTTTTCTCTTTATAGCCTGATAAATTATTCTCTCTTTCTCTCTCACAATATTTCAGTAGCCAACCTCTGTCTGTGCACTGCTATCAGGTTTGTCTTTCAGACAACAGACATAAAACTGTTTTAAAGATAACTTTCACAAACCTACCAGAAGCTGATATCCTCTCAAATCATGCTAGTTTTAATAAGGAAGAAGTTGTTACAGCTATATCTCCTCTTCCTCCCAGTTTACACTATTAATGGTGAAACAGAGACCAATACTAGAATGACATGGGGGAAAAATTTCTTCACGTACATTCAAACTGTCTGATCCCATCCGCACAAGCCTCGAATATTTATGATTTTATATTGAACTTATTTATTAAAGTATAAAAATAAACAATATTCTGTACAATTGTCATTCATAAACACAAATAATATAGAGCAAGGATAAACAAAACCCCTGTCTCCCTTCCCCTCCACAAATATCCCCTCCACTATCGAGAAAACTGAACAAGCCAAATTACTACAGAATGTTACATAGAAAAATTCAGTCACACATGGCAAGAATAGTGTTAGGGAATTGCAACTAGGGCAGGGGTAGGCAAGTCCTCGAGAGCCGGAGCCAGGTCAGGTTTTCAGGATCTCCATCATGGATATGTATGAGACGGATTTGCGTTCACTGCCTCCTTGAGATGCAAATCTATCTCATGCATATTTATTGTGAAGATCCTGAAAACCTGACATGGCTCCAGCTCTCGAGGACCAGAATTGCCTACCCCTGAATTAGGGCAACTTCCCCCTTGTCAGAAAGAGCCCTAAACCAGCTGGAAGCTAAAGAAGCACAGCCTGGGCTTTGTGGTCTTCATTATGTCTAGTACCTGCTCTAGCAGGATACATATTTCAAATCTGATATATTGTTATCACAAAATAGAAAATAAAATTATTTTTTTCTATCTTTTGTTGTCTCATCATTTTATTCTTCAAATCATGTTGGTCTTAGGCGCTAGTCTCTGTTTTCTTTTGTTTTGTAACTCACTTGCCAGGGTCTCCTGACCATTTGACATTTCTTCTTTCTCCATGCTCACTATCCATCTTCTATCTCTGGAAGTTGCATCAGAAGTAAGGACTCAGCTGGAGGAAGATCTATAAGCAGGCCTGCAATGTTGCCTCTTCTTCGATGAAGCTTCTAAGAGGCTGGTAGGCTCTGGGCAGGAGGCACAAAGGGGTTGACCCATGGGGAAGTCGCAGATTGGGTTTTTTTCCGTTTGACCTGCGTTCATGAGGGAGGGAAGGAGGGGGGCTGTTGAACTCGTGATTGGGAGGGAGAGAGGCTGCCAGACCTGCGATCGTGAGGAGAGGGAGGTGACTCGTGGCAGTCATTCTTTATTGCAAAAACGAGGCCCTTTACAGCTTCCATGGGGCAGTGAAAAGCCTTGTTCCTGAACCCGCAAACGGCCGCATTTTTTCCCCATTCCTGAGGGCTTAACGTGGCTTACCGTGGAAAACAGTCACCATGTCATTCTCTACTGCAAACTTCTCATCTGCCTGTGTTTTCACATAACCCACACCCTTACTGCCTCGTTCCTCGTGAAAAAAAAGAGAAAAACAACTTTTAAACTCCATGCTTTTCTTTTCAGTGTGCTCTTCACACAGAAAGAAAAAAAAAAACTTTTTTAAAACCAAGATCAGCACACACACATCCCCTCCCACCCCGCAAGTCCCTTCCATCCTCACACAGAAAGAAAAAGATGTTTTTACAATTAAAAAAGGGAAGTAGATCACATTTTTTAAAGTTTTCCAATCAGCCCTTATCTATCACAGCTGAACAAAGTGCCTGAAATTAAACCACAACTATGTTTGCAGGAGAGATAAAAATACCGTCTTTGTTACAGTACTGCCTAGTGTTGAAACACGCCTTATGAAGTAATGTATACAAAAAAACCCTAAGCAGAATTTATTTCAATCCAGGAGCTGTGGGAAGTTTAGGAGGCATCGCACCACTGTTCAATGTCTCTAGAAAATATAATAAGGCTCTCAAAGGAAAGCATGTAGAAGAAACAAAACCATAGTCTCAGGATGTTCAGTAGCAAGCGGACTTGGTGGATCTGTCACTGCTTTCTTGTAATGATAGCTATAAATTAGGGCTGCACATTAATCATGATTAACACTACAATTAACATGTTAATTATCACAATTAAAAAAATTTAATCATGATTAATAATTAATCATGTGCCAACATTCTGCCTGACTTCCTCCCCTCAGTCCATCACCTTTAATTCATGGACCCAGTCCTGACTGTTGATCACTGAATCTGACTCCCCCGCCCCCACATCACCACACCAGAACCCTTTTCCTTTGCAAATCAATCTTCGGCCCTGCAGCAGCAGCAGCCCTATTGAAAGGCTGCCTGCGGCCTGCACTGAGCCTTCCCTCTAACCTGCAACTTTCATGCTCTGGAATTTACTCCCAGAGGGGCTAGGTCTAACTCCAGACTGCTTCTACTTCAGAAAGCAGGTGAAAGTGATACTGCAATATGGTTTATTCTTGCTGTACAAAGACAGGGAAATATATATCTTATCAGAGGTGAAATCCCAAGTTAGTTGTGAAGCCCTTTCCCTCATGATTGAGCTGTGAGGATATGAACCCTACATTTTACTGCCCACCATTATGTAAACAGCTTACATCATAATAAATCACAGTAATAGCTGCTGCTGCTCTTAGCAGACGTTCATTATTTTCAGATTCGCTTACTTTGAGAACAGTGGTGAACTGGAACTCCTGAGCCAGTGAATAATGTTAGCTAATATAAGCATGGCTGGATTCTCTATGAGTTAGGGTGTGCAGCTGCCAAAGGCCACACTGCCGAAAGGGGCAACTGTTTATTTGTTCACTTTCTCCCAAGCACTGATCAGCTGTTTAGCAGCATCCCCCCCCCTAGACCAGCTGTTCAGAAAATGCAAGAATTTATGTCAGCAGCATTTGGAACACTGTAAAACAGAAATCACTGCTGGACCTTTTGGTGCTGGTAGAGAATGACACGGGGACAAATTTTTCCCCATCCTGAGGGAGAATCGGGAGTAAGACCTGCATGAAAATGTAGGTGGAAGAAGACGCAAGCATAAGACCTGCATATATTGTAGGCAAAGACCCTTGAGAACCCCAAATAGCTATATTTCTAAGAGAGACATATTGCATATGAATTCAAACTTCTAAGAAGTCATTTTCCTCTCTGCTAGTAAGAGAGAGATTCACCTTTGCTCCAGAAACCAGCAGTCAAATCTCCTGACTGTAGCATCACTGTTTTGGGACTTTTCAGAACAGTACGGTACATGATAAGAGGTCTTCCTAAGAAGTACTAGTGAAGGACAGTATAACTCAGGAAGGTGGGGGCTTGCTCTCTGGAGTTATTAGCCTTAGTATTGGGAATGCATTTGTCAAGGAAATATAGAAAGATCAGTTTTGGCACCAGGTGACATCATGCTTCAGTATGGCTCCATTATAAGTGTATAGACCATTCAGCCAATAAAAATGACAAATGTAACAAACCAATGAGAAGTGAGTAACTAGGAGGTACTCTAGGCTACTGAAATAATGTATATAAGTGACATGCTGGATAGCATAAGGGAGGAAGGAAAAGAGAAGAGAGAGAGGAGTCAGACCCAAAAGAACATCAGATTGCTATTTCATATTTGTTATCCTTATCCTTTTGCTAATAAACTTATCTTATAACAGCTATTTGGTTTATTGCGAGAATTTGTCTGTTTATGGTATGATTTTGCAGCACCTTATCATCCCCCACAGGAACTCAATTTCCCTGTCCTATCCCCATGAGTTTTGTCACTGTCCCTGTCCCTGCTCCATTCCAGTAAGCTCTGCCTTAACCATACAAGCCTCAAACACTTATGATTTTAGTGTTTGAGGCTTGTGCAGATGAGGACCGAGCTTGCAGCAACAGGGCAGGGGCAGGAAAATAACTTTCTGGGACGGGAAAATTAGTTCCTGTGGGGACAGGTAAAAATTTGTCCTCGTGTCATTCTTCTAGATGTTGGATCTCTACTTAGCATCTGACACTGAATCATCAGCTGCTATTGCAAAAGCTTACACAGTGGACATGTGAAGCATAGTATGTAAATGGATGTAGTTTCTTATGGAGGAAGAACCTTCACAGACAATACTCCCTTTAAGGATTGTCTGGCTGCATGCAAATTTTTTTTGTGTGAGCAACAAGTTCTAAAAACCACATTTGCGAGCATTTTTGTGAGCAACCATGTTAAATCTGTGAGCGATGCTCCTAGAATGTATGAGCAATTGCTTACATGCTCAACTTAGAGGAACCATAGCTTGCACTGACTATGTGTTATGTGGTGTACATTCCATCACTGGAAGGAAGGTGTCCCATGGAGAATCCCTTTTTATTACAGGATGAGGGGTTCAATGCTCTGTCTGTGGCTGGAAGTAGCTAGTCAGGAGAGCCTATGAGGGAGGTGTGAGGAGTATCCTATTCTGCAATACTGACTCAAATTAATTATCTGAGACTTAGAATTGACTGAATGAAGAGGGCCTATTTTTAATGCTAATTTATTCACGGAGAGAATTGCTTGTTGAAAGGGTGTTTTGACTTTAGAGAGCTTGGGGACTGACAAATTTGACTCTGTCCCTGGGATCAGGGTAAAGAGAGCCAAAAGACTGTAGCCATATTTGGATAATTTTTCTCACCCTAATTGTAGAAGGAGCATTGAAGAAAGATTTTTGGCTGGGTTTAGCCTTTTCTCTTGGACTGATCTCTGCTTTCTTAGAGTTCTGTAGCCTGCAGGTGACTCTTGAGAGGATGAATGCAAGTCTCTGGCCTGAAACAGGTAAGCCTGAGACAGAGGCTGGAGAAAAGCAGAGGCGACTACAGTGACTGGAATGAAATGGATGATGGACTTGCATCACAATATGTAAATACCAAACCCCTTGAAGTTGATAAGTAGAGTTCTGCAGGATTCAGTTCTAACTCACTTATTTAACATTTGCTTGAGCTCATTATATTAGGTTCAGAAACAAATAGAATGATATTTATATTTTGTTTCCAATAGCAAAAGTTGGATTGGATGATTTAAGTGCCCCAAATACGTGTTTAACAGATTACAGTGTGGCTCTGAATTGATATATTTACAGATAAATACAATGAAATTAGAAGCCACATGGTTTAATACAGGGATCTCAAAGTCCCTCCTTGAGGGCCGCAATCCAGTCGGGCTTTCAGGATTTCCCCAATGAATATGCATGAGATCTTTGTGCATGCACTGCTTTCAATGCATATTCATTGGGGAAATCCTGAAAGCCCGACTGGATTGCGGCCCTCAAGGAGGGACTTTGAGATCCCTGGTTTAATACAATGGTAAAACTAGTAGAATGTCTGAGATTAAATGGTAAGTGGGAATTAAGATAAATTTCACATTTCCTAAAGGTTGGAAATATCAGCATCAAACAGCTTTTCCTTTTAGAAACTTGGCAATTGCTAGGTAGAGTCCTATCTTTTCAAGGCCTGAAAATAGAAATTTAGTCTATTATGGCCTACTACAGAGTTTTTACTATATAAAAGACATACTTGGAGGGGGGATTAAAGACAGCTGAATATGTATCACCTACTATAAAGACACTGTATTAGTTACTGATTACCGGTACCTATAGGCTAAAATTTAAAATGCTTTTACTAACAAGTTGATAAATTGATCAGTCCCAAACTATCTGTGAGATCATGTACAATACAGCAGAAAAAAGGGCTTCAGTATTGCATGGGATGAACCAGGTTCACAGAAAGAATGAAATGTAGGACTTTTTCTGGTCTTTGGCTTGAGCAAACTATCTGAGAAAATGTATGACCCATAATTTAGGACAGGTAATTCAGGTTCTGATCATTTACACAGGGCTATTTCAAAACTGACAAGAGTTACTGAGCTTAATGTTCTGGATAAAAGGTCACTTGGACACACAAAGTCAGAGGCGTGAAGAA
This sequence comes from Geotrypetes seraphini, assembly GCF_902459505.1. Lineage (NCBI taxonomy): Eukaryota > Metazoa > Chordata > Amphibia > Gymnophiona > Dermophiidae > Geotrypetes > Geotrypetes seraphini. The sequence continues at coordinate 192,302,639 of NC_047084.1, read as the reverse complement.
GTACAAGTTTTATTCACAGCATGCATGCTGGACCCCTGAGCTCCAAGCTGGCTCAGAAGTGCCGAAACCAGGAAGTTACAGAGATATTTATTCATTTTTCTGGCTATACAACTGAATTCTAGAAAAAACTTTTCACATGTTACTTTTCTTAACACTCATTGGTTCTAAGCTCACACTAGCAGGTCACTAGCAGGACACCTATCTAACTCTAACAGTTAAATGTACAGAAGGGCAGGGTACATCATGGCTCAAACTCTTATCTATTCAGCTTACAATGTGGTAAGGTAGGGACATACATTTTAGGCAGATGCAGTCAATAGATTATACACTCTTTTCAGCTATGTAGGCCAGAGCAATATTTTAAACAACAGTTAACTATTTCATGAGCCTACATTTCCCCCTTTCAGGCTGGCGTACCTAAGGAGCCAAGCCTGACAAAATAAAGTTAGGGGTCAGGAAAGTCGGGGTCCCCAGTGGGTAAGGGACGATACTGGGAGAGGGCCAATGCAGCAGTGGAACGTTTGACAACAGAGTCCATAGTTCAGTGGAGCAGCTTTATGGCTATGGGGACCATACAGGGCAGGCAGCAAAGGAGCAGAGAAGACAGGGCAGCAACCAGCAAGATGATCTTCAATGCTGAACCAGAGGGCAACCAGGAGCTGAAGGTACCAGAGATCCAGTCTGCAGTAAGGTCACGCCAGGTCTGGTCAGGAACATGAGCCAGTTTGGTGATACGATCCACATCGTTCTCAATCACTTTACTCAAGTTCAAGGCAGCAGTTGGAGAGGTTGAATTTATCACAGGCACAGCAGCTAGTAAATAGTCCAAAGCTAGACGATTCTGATAAATAGCAGTGCACATTTTAGCATTCGCTCTGCCAATGGTACTCAAAGCTCGGGAGGTCTCATTGGTTATCAGTTCAAGTACAGCTTATAGACAAATAATGCAGTTCAGCATATAGATTGGGGTCCGATAGCCCCAGGTGTCATCCTCGGTCCACGTGGCAGGTCCATAAGCAGCAATGATCCGTTCTGCAGGCCAGTCATCACCCCATTCACCTATTTTAAGGGAATTGGTGGAAGTAGATCGCTTTTGGCGACCTCTGGTGTTGAATACAGGGGCTCCCAGGTGTTCACCATCGGGAAGAAGCTGGGACGAATCATGCAAAGCACACATGTACCAGTCCATTAAGCAGGCAACCAAGAGTAGGCAAACGGATCACAGAGCCAATATCAACTATCAGGAGCTGACCATAATTCATAGGAAGTTCCATTAAGCAGTGTCTGAAGGGCTGAAGACAGTGGGAAGCAACAATGGAGGTTCACAAGGCCCATCGTGAAGGTCGTGGACCTGACGTAAAAGTGAGGGTCTGTGAAGTCAGGTTTAACATGTCCAGCTGCTTTGCCTCCCATAGCCACTGTTCTCCCATACCAGTCCCTCCTCATACAAAATAATTGCTAACATTAAGAGTCTGAGCTATAGTTTCAGCAAACTATATAAACAGATTTCTAGTGATTACAGGATATTAGTATCTACTTTCATAAAACTGGGGAAACACCACAGAGTGATAGACAGGAGCACATGAGTGGGATACAATTCGGACATATACATCAGTACCTGGGTCTCACCTTTTACCATCAATATACAATGCCATGCAGTCTCTGGCCTTCTGGACTTGGACATTGGCATTCCAGTTATATGGGTCAGTGATAGTGAAAACCATGGGATTACAGTAGCCTGTAGTACACAAGGGGCCGGAGCTAGGACCTATAGTAAGGGAGGCAGACGGGGTATTCTTTCTCATAAAGGACAGGCTCCACCATTAGTGAAGGTTTCCTCATAGGGGCAGTTCTTAAAGGCATCAGGTTACAATAACACAGTTAATCTAGGGAGCCACACAAAACTGTATTAGGGGTAGTACCATGACCTTGAGAAACATCAAATAGCACACATGTATCACAATACAAAGACACCGGGCGAGTGGGGTCTACAATAAGAGTCTAGTTGATAAGTGGACCCTCAACATCATCAATGCAGATTTCCGCCCACTTTTAAACTTCATCACCAGTAGGTTGGAAACAGAAAATACTCTCTGATGTTTGACACTTTCTGTACTTAACTCCTTCATGCAAACAAACATCAGGCAAAGGGGCTGCACTTGTTAAGTACAAAATACAGAAGAAAGAAACATAAGTGAGGGCAACACAAATATCATATATATATATACTAACAGGGGAAACTCATTTTTCTTTCAGGCACAACTTAGAAAACTTCAAACAGTTATACTCAAGACACTTGCTAAAAGCAGTGGTGAACCACAGGCAGTCAATTAAACTCAAACACTTATAAAGAATTATATTCAGAACACCTGCTAAGTACAGTGGTAAATATTCAGAACTTTTGAGGTCTTAGAAAGCTTCAGCTGAAGATCCGTGTTGTAGTGGAACCAAGTTTCATGTCCGGACACCTTTGACAACTGTAAGAGAAGAAATTAGGACAGTAAAAGGACCTATCCACCTAGGTTTCAGGGGGTCTGACTTCCAAGTTTTAGCCATACTG